>NC_140296.1:94026962-95226962 GCF_964211825.1 Aythya ferina
ACGTTGCCATGGGGTTCCCCTTCTTATTTAACCCAAGTCTGCCTTACATGTCTGAAGATCCACACATTTTGGAGTGCTACAGCAAACAGGAGCATGAAGATTTTCTGCAATTCGAAGGGCTGGAATTTGACACAGTCCTTTGACAGGCCGTACAAACACATGAAACCTTTGTGTCCTTCTGCATACCACATACTCATTAAAAAGCCCAAGCAAACCATGGCACAGAACATCAATAGCTGGGAAACAAGGAGAAGACTGCAACAAGGAATGGCCATGAAGTGGACTTGATATTTTATGCTGTTAGCTCTCCCCCAGAAGAAAAGCAGCAGACTGCAAATGCACAAAAAATCTCTGGAGGCACGTAGCCTTGTAGATAACCAGACCTGAGGTCACAAGCAAGACGTGCGAATGACCACACGAACCCCTAGTCAATGAAGGATACGATCTTCCAGCATATCAAGTACTCCTTGGCAAGAGGTAGTGTACAATATGACAGAGTAAATGTGGTTTCTCACAGTAAATTGTAAGGTAAATCAAGTAAAATCAGGATTACAGTGACCGCGGAACAGTTTTTGTGTTGTACATTTGCACTCGTGCTTCCCTCATGGTGACTTGTTCAAATCACCACTCACTGAACCACTGAAGATAACTGCTCCCTAGGAAGGCAGTAAGAAAAAAAGCAGCAACAATTTATTTCAGGTAAGCAATAGTATTATATCTGTATAAGAAGACATAAATGGTCTATGCAGAGGGTGGGGGTGTCATTTGTCTTTGGAATAAGTCTTTGAAAAATACAGCAAAACATATATTTTGCCCCCCCCAAAAAAAATAACAACAACAAAAAATCTTCTGTGGGCATTTCTTTATTAAATTAGCACACATACAGTCTACATGCCACCCTTTATATGGTCACTGTAGAAATGCCAGGCAGAAAACAGTAAACTCCAGTTGGACATCAGTGGAAAGCAGAGTGAGTGGTACAGCCCCAGATCAGCCTTATATTTGACTTTAGTAGTTATGCAAGGCATGGAATAAAACTCTTACCTAAAAAATCAGTTGTGTGTTGCTGTTTGTTTGTTTTAAGATACACAATGTAAGCTATTCTATAGATTTAAGTTTATGGAGAAAATCATCGATTTCAGTTTACAGAGAAAACCAGATTACTTTACATTTCTTTCCTAGTGTTGTTTTTTTTTTTTTTTAGCAAAATTAAGACAAGAGCAACAGAGTGCTCAGTATATTTAGAAAGTGACACAGATGCAGACGTCTGTCTAGACATGAGCAAAGAAGCAGCTTAAGAAAAAGATCAGATAAGAACTTAATTGCCAACACTGATGGATTAGAATGGATACTTGAGACTAGTGCTATAGCCAGGCATAGAAAATGAATCTGTTTCTGATCTGCTTCTTCAAGTGGTTACTAGATAACATCACTTTTTTTTTCTTTTTCTTTTTTTTTGTGTCTGATTTAAACTTCATTTGCTTTATTTTTTGCCCATCTTTTCTGTCTCTAGTGGGTATGAAACAGAACATATTTTACAAAATCCTAGAACCACATGGTAATTCAGATGGCAGAAACCTCAGGAAACCATCTAGTCCAACCTCCTCAAAGCATACTCATTACTTAATTCAGACCAATAACGAATTCCTCTCTGCTACAGTCTCAGCCTTTAAAGTATTTGGGGGTTGCCATGTCTCACTCCAAATCTCTCTTTCTTTGGGTGAGGAAAGAAACCTTTTATCCTGAATTTTCATCTCCCCATTGCTCCCAGACCAGGATATTGCTTATATGTATATGTTATAGGCTTATATGTATGTGAATGGGAACAAAACATTTAGGACGATCAATGGGAGGGGAAGTGAGGGAAAAGATAGACCTCAGAACAAAGAATGAGCAGAAATGAAATGATGTAACAAGTTTTAACTTAAAAAAAAAAATATTCAGGAATGAAAAAAATAGTAGGAAGGAGAAAAAGCAAATATCTTTAAAAAAAAAAAAAAAAAAGAAAGAGGTATAAAAATGGCATAAAGAGCTTGACTTGTTTACAACTGCAAAAATAAGATTGAAAGAAGATATAATCTCCAGTTATAAATACACTGGATTTGAACTGCTTTTGCTAAAGGGCAACTTTGTCATACAAGAAAATGTGTATAAACTGACTGCATATACCCAGGATTGAAATTCTAAGGTTTCCTGATGCCCATGAAGCTGAGACCTCTGAAGACTGTTCTAACTAGCACAGCATATTTTAAAGGGACTTTCAAGAATTCAGGACATGGAAGTGGAGTCCATGACCTCGACAGATCTTCACAATCCTCAACGCTATTTTCTCTAAAGTGGCCAAAGACAAAGGAAGCAGGACACAGGGGAAGAGTTAAGGTATATACTGTATGGAAACCTCAAACAGGGTGAAACAGTCCCGGATTTCAGAATGACTGGTCTGTTGGGCCTGCAAAGGCTCTGCAGGGAAGTAGGAAGCAAATCTCCAGCTTTGTGCTGTAGATATCCTGTGGAAGACATCATGCATGTGTGAGGAATTTAGCAGCAGTCTGCCAGCCACCTGCCTTGTTCTCAAGCAGCCCACCTAATCTCACTTCACACACACTGTGCAGCTCCCTGAAGGCACCTCCTCCCGTGGAGAAGGGTAAGGATCATGCATTGATATCCTTTCATTATTTATTTGGAAAATGTGCTGAGATACTATACAAAAAAATGAATCTCCGTTATGCACCCACTGGGATCACTAGCTATGAGCTTTGAGAGCTGTCCACATGAGAACTCTGGAGACTTTCAAAGTAATAAATTTGATTTAGTCTTAAAACAGTACCTACAACTGCTTTCTAGACCCCTTTCCAATGCGGGGTGTTTTTGCAAAGGACTCTTCTTTAATATAGCTTTATTTTAAGATGCAGAGTATTTGGCTTCTTGAAATAGCTTCACACATGGAGTAAAAATTGTATATTTATCATTTACTGACAAGGCTGACTGGCTGCAATGCTCTGCAAGGCAATAACTCTTTAATTCACTAGGTAACCTCTCTAGGGAATCTCAGAAATATTTATGGCAACATTGGCTGCCACGAAACCCAGAGTAAGATATATCAAGTGATACATTTTATTGGTACAGATTAGATGTTGAAATTACATGAACTCTAGCCTACCAAGTTCTCTTTTAAGATTCCTATGAGAAATGAGGAAATTATTGTACTCTTTACTCATACTAGCAACTCTGTCTCTCAAAGCACTTAAGTTAATTCTGAAAATGTAGTGGCATGTAAATCCCTTCTCTACCAAAACAACCTTCACAGTAGTTCACACTGGATTTGTTGAGTAACCTAAAACTGGACTCACTATGTGAGCTGCGTTTCAGAGTACTTTGCAAGTTCATTTCAGAGATCATATCAGAGTACTTTCTGGTCGGTATTTCCATCCAGACCGAGAGCAAAAAACTGTCTCTGATATCTCCTTTGATTCCAAGTCCTAATGTTAATGTTGTTGCAGTATTACATGCCACTGATCTGACCTTTCTCAAGAGAAATAACCGGTTACAACCATATATGAAAGTGTGTTAAAATTTCTATTGTGAAGAGTTGGATTTATTGAATAAGCAATATAATTTCAGTAACTCAAACCACATATTAGAGTTATTCCAGTCAAATACATTTCCTATGTATTTATAACATAGTGGAAAAGAAAGATGCCTGTTCATGGCCCCTGGTGTCTCAGACATCTGCTTGACATCCCAGCACTCAGATGGCTCTGTGTGAAACAGACAAAAGACCAACACACAGCATGCAAAACTAACTGAAAGTTTGAGAAGGGAAGTGCCATACAGCTGGTCTTGAATAACTCAGTATTGTTAAACCACGTAACTGAGCACTTACTACTCCAAGTGCAATTGAGCTGTTTTTACAGTCTAGATTTGGTTAGCCTGTGATATTGTGTGAAGAAGCCATAGTATCACCTAGCCAGTACTGCCTTTGGTCTTCGGGAGCTGAAGTGAGAGTGTAGGCAGCAAGCCAACAGCAGGCCAACTTGTGAGTGAGCTACGCAGCAGGAGGTAGGAGAATGTGAGAGGAAAAACACAGAGCTCCTCACAGGCAGCAAACTCCGTGCCTTGCAGTGAGCTCTGGGTCCTGCACAGGCTCTGGGTCTGTGGGAGATAATACATACAGCCTATTAAGCAGTTTCTCTAGTCAGTTTTCCCTCTAACTGTATTTTTATCTTAAAAATGAATAATTTTATCTTTATTTTCCTTTCTGTGCCTAAAAACACTTTCTAATAATTGTTCTTTCCAAATGAATCTCAAATTGGACACTTCCAACTACTGGAAAAGAGTCAGTTTCTGTGAAAAGACATTTAGTGCCTCTGAAGGCAATAAATTTCCAAACAGCTTCTTACCCCACAGTACCGCTCCTCATTGAAGATCTGTGGAGGGAGAGGAATTCCATTTTGAGGCTTTTTTTCACCCGGGACATTCTCTCTCATCCATTTCCTGTTGTCCTCGTCACCTGCTATGTCCATTTGCTGAAAGTCAATCTTATTGGCCTCTAAAAATCCCACTACTTCTTGCTGTTTCTTTTTGATCTGGTTAGGAAAGAGAGAAAAAAAAGAAATTGGTTTATAAATTTGTAGTATGTTTTCTAAAAGTGATTACTATTATGAGAAGAGCTGATATGTCAGATTGGATCCACTGCTCCAGTAGCCAAGATTTGACTTTGCTTCTCAGCACCCAGACCACTGCCACTACTTCTCTTTCCCCCAGCTTCTTTCTTTCCTTCCTGGAAGCAGCAGTAACTCCATCTTAGAAAAGACACTCAGCAGGAAGCCTCCTACTCCGAACCAGATCTGAGTGCCACGTACAAACAGCTAAACTAATCCTGCCTACATATGTACATACTCTCCCCAACATACAATACACACTTTTTTCTTACTCTTTCCATGTGACGTTTAGATTTCACTGAGCCACATTTGTTTTTCCATCCCTTTTCTTAAATGCTAGGCATAATTAAAGTCAACAGAAATCCTGTACAGCTTAATTCCTATGCTTGAATATATCCCACATTACAGACAGCAATCTTGTATTTGTATTTGAAGCAAGTGCTGTTTAACTGATTTGTACGATCTTTCTCATGTTGCTCTTTGGTCACAAACAACCACATTACTACCTAGCACAATCCAGAGATGATTCTCTTCACCTCCCAGTTGTGCGGCTCCATGGAGCCTGTTGGTGTCATATAGAGATGGTAGCCAGCATGATGTATCCAGGTAGTTTTTATACGTAACCCATCCTACGATTTGAAAACAGGTCTTCCACAAATCAGAAATATGAACACCTGAATTTAAAGTGACACCGGACCAGTGTAAATCAGTTTGAGACATGCAATGAGATGAGAAGCAACCCATGGATTATGCATTTCTATAATCTAATAAACCTGAAAAGATGAAGAAGTAGAATGATAGCCTATTATATTGGAGGGGTATGTTTTCATTATTATTATTAAGGATACAATTTCTTGTTCCTGTTTAAATGATGAAATATCTCTCCACGCAGCTATGTTTGCTTGCAAAAAAAAAATAACACATAAAATGCTGTACATGTTGTTTTTAAGACAGCAGCAGAGGTTTATGGTGAGCTAGAAAAAGCAAATCACTTTGAATGGAAATACTATTCTAACGTGTTCACAAGCCACACAGCTGACAGATCTCAAAGGTGTTCTTATATATTCTTATTTTCACTTTTTAAACAGAGGTCATTTTCCTAATGGCCATTTAGCTGCGCAGTCATTTGCCAAACACATTCAGGTGGCAGAAAGCATTGCCTGAGGAATGCATGTGCCCGCTTCACTGGAGGAGGTGGCAGAATAACGTTTGCATAAATAGTTAATAAAATCTGCATGAACCAGTACTAAGAGTGCTACCAGCTCTGAAAGCCAGCCCTTTCAGGTGCTGTCAGCTGCAATTTCAGCATCAGCTTGTCTCTTTGGACACAGGCACTGAAGGAGATACGGCTCCTGGAATAGCTAGTGCCTGGACAGATAATGTCACTGAGGAGATAAGGTAAATGCAACTACTGAGTCTGAGCTCCCTTGCTCATGGCTGCAGCTATAACTTGTAGCATTAAAACTGGGTAAACAATTTTTCTTCAGTTTGGAGTTCATAATACCCAAGAGGCTCAGACAGAGCCAGAAAAATGAATGCCAAGGAAAAACAAACAGTTATATGTAATTATGCTGAATAAAGATAAGGCAAGATGTTTCTCATGATGATGATAATAATAAACTATGCAGAAAATGAGCTGTATCTTAACAATTACTAGGGCTTAAGCAGAGAACAAGATTGAGTTTCTGGGACATACATTAAGTATGAAACCATAAAGCAAGCCTCTGCCATGGCTGGCACTAGGTAGCTTGGCAGCTGAAAGGATCTCCAGCAAGCAGCACTCAGAGAGGGAAATCTTCCAGGATGAAACAACACAGAGGACATGCAAAGGTTTTCCCAGAATGGATGAGATTGCAGGAGCTTGTTTGTGCCCTCACTTGTGCCTGATGGCATGGGAAGAATTCAGATAACTTGGCCATAGATTCCCTGGAAAGTAGTGGTGAGCACGATGTTATTTCATCAATGCCATTTTGGCTTTCAACAAAGCTTAAGTTCCCCCATGCCTGATAGTCCTTTACATTAAGAAAGAACTGATTTAAATAAATATTATCTAGCTAGAGTGTAAGAGCTACAGCTAACATTAATTTCACCTGATGCATAAGCGACTATTATCTTCTATATTGTTGCAATCCAGATCATTCCCTGTGACCAGCTGCCTATGGCAGAAGCAAATGTTATCTAGTCGACAGCTTACCGCAGCAGGAACGTTAATGCCGGCAGGCAGAGCTGCCCCAGCTCTCGCTTCTGAGACACAGACAACCTGTTCTTGATCATTATTATTTATTAGATTCTAGCTTCTGCTACAGCTCTTTATTTAGTGAGATGTTAGTCTCGTTAGTCTGTATTTTGCTCGGTCTTTCTGATGTGATTGGGTTACACGAAAACTGAGACCTGCAGATTTGAGTGCAGGCAAGTTCACAAAATGACTGCAGAAACACTGAGAAAAAAAGGGGATTTTAGAGGTGTCCTAACCATGAGCAGCAGTGAGCAAGACTTTGGAAGACTTCCTCTGTGTAAGACTCCATTCTCTCTTGGCTTATGGTAGACTAGAAGCTTACAGGACATTACCCATTCCTAAACACCTCTGTGGCTAGTACCAAAATTATTTTAGTTTTTACTAAAGACATTTCAAGACAACCATTTAGTACCCTTTTAGGCTATGAGTGTCTCCACTTCTGCTTGTTTTAATGCATAGCTCAGTTATCAGCTGTGTTTGGCACACAAAGGTAATAAAGTGAAAGTTATTTAAAATACATTTCTGAATCATTGAGGGGGGAAATACAGACCTCAGGTTTGCTCTAGAGCAACACCAAATTACATCACTCAAGCAACTGATCCAGAGCACAAGAATGTTACTGGGTTCATTACATTCACTTTGCAAAAGTATGTATTAACATGAGAACCATATGCAATTAGTAGTGCAATTCTAGAGTACATAAAATAGAAAATATTGTCATTCTTTACCAACAATATTCTGCTGATATAGGCCCATCATATTTTGAAACTCAAAATGAACAGCATGTATTTGATGGAGATCAGCCACACTGAAGAGAGCATCAGTGATCCTAGGACAATTTAGTCTCCCAATTTAAGCTCCACAGGGATGAAATTCACACTTCTCAGGGAGAAGCTGTAGAAGGCCAATAGAAAATTTGTTTTTAATAGGATTTTAGTGATATGCTAGGGTTTGTGTTGGATCCTTGCCGGAGTGAGTTTTATTTTATATATATCAAAACTCATTAAAGGTTCATTGAAAGGATACCTTCCATCTATCTCATCAGTAAATGTGGAAAACTTCTTCAGCAGAACATCATGTTTACTTGGAATTGCAATTACATATCAGTAAACTGAATATATGCTACCTTCTGAGATTGTTACTGCTATACATACACCCAATGCACAAGGAAAAAGAAATAGGCATGTTGCCGTGTAAAGATGCCATACTCTTCCTTCCAGTACGCCTAGGATCTCACTGAGAGCTTTTGTAGGCTGCTAACATATAGTAGAGATTGGCATTGATAAGCTTAAGACCTGTTGCAGTTCACTGGCATTAGTTATCTTTCTTTGCACTAATAAACTACAGTAGCAATGCTTAACAGCTCAAAATGACCAGATGAAGCTGGCATGTTGCCCAGCGCAGCATACACACCCCTTCATTGCAGTCCAAAAGGAAAGGAGCTAGCTATAGCTGCTCGCTGGGAGGGAGATACAAGAAACATGTATGGCATAGGAAAGATTTGGGTTTGGCTAGTGCTAAATATGCTTATTTTTAACTGCATAAGCAATCTCCTAAATGCCAGTGTTTAATCGAAGCACTCAGAAAACTGACTTGCTGATCTACAGCCCCACTCCTGTAGCTGCAACAGCAACAATCCATGCCTTCGTCACACAGCATCAGTCTTGCAGGAGAACCAAGGTGATGGCCACAACACACACATCCAGGATGTCTGTGGTGGGATTCCAGTCACAGTCACAGCTTTTCCCCAGAAACAGATGACTGCCAAAAGAGGCAGGTAAGGCTCTTGTTCGGTCAACCAAAGGAAACCAAAACAGGAGACCAAACAGGAGAGAAAAGACTGCCAATGCATGATGTGTGGCAATTTACCACGTTGTTTGAGCAGTAACTGTTAGATTACAAACTACCAAACCTGCAGTGTCCAACCTCCTCCTCCTCTTTTTCTGCCTTGCATATAAGGTTTCTTATTAAAAAAGAAAGGAATGGGAATGTCAATAGTATATTCAGAGTGTCAGGCTTACAGATAGGCTGGCAAAGGAAAAGATAAAAAGAAAAGGAAAAAAAAGGAGAAAAATAAACAAGAAAAAAAAAAAAGCTGATGAAGGGACTGCAAACTTTCCTAAGCTGTGTTCCAGTTTGAATTTTAGTGAATATTTCCCATTTAATTTTCTAGAGATAGTAGCCCTCTGAACAGGGGATGTTTTTGGAACTGTTCAACTCTGGAAGCTTCTTAAAGACATGGAGCTGGTGTCAGAGAAACAGAGATGTAGTTAAGCTATGTGCAAGCACCAGCCAATTTGTTTAGCCATGTCACTGGGAATGAATGACTGCCAAAGGAAAGCTGCAATCTGAGCTCATATGGGAACTGGATATAAAAGGAAACAGTCCTTTCCCGGTTTCCACCTCCCACAGACTTCCAATCTCCCTACTATTCACATGCCCTTTCCTTCAGCTGATACACTGTACTGACAGCTACAGCAGTAGATCTCAATACTAAAAATCATCAGTACACCATTTCAAGAGACATTATATTAAAAAAAAAAAAAAAAAAAAAAAGCTAGGGAAAAGGAGGAGGATGGGGACGACATTTTTTTCCGCATAATTTCATTCAGCTTACTTTGACTGCAGGTTCTTTACTAGACACTGTTCCCCTTCAACAGTTGCAGTGTCTTAAAGTCTCTTCTAAAAATAAATACATTAATTTCTACTGTAAACTGTCTACCTTGGTATTTGTACAAATACAATATCCACTTTTTCCTTCTTCAGGGAATATAATTTATTTATTTTTTAATTTAAATATATTTACTGGCAGATAATCTGTATGGAAATGTTATACCTACAGCAAAATATAGCATGCAAGCAAGCCTGCATTAACATGAATTCTCTATATTCTTAGTTGCTTTCAAGAATAAGGTGTTAAATACAGACCAGAAGAAAATTGGTGTTTTTCTCTTACATGCAAACTCAGGCTGTCCCGGGATCTTCTAGGCTAATTTACCAACCTGATGCAGAAAGAGACATATGTTAAATGAGACACCTACCGCTGTAGACCCCGAAGATGTGGCTACAAAGACTTTGATCACCATTTTGACAGTGATGAAAAGGAATCAGCAGAACACGCCTGCTATCCACAAGTCAACAAAGTCCTGAGAGGAATCCCAGCCTTCGGCAGCTCCTGGGCTAACCCGGATCCTAAATGGGTGCACCCCACAGCAATCCACCAGCTTTGGCCTCTCCCTCTCCCCGGGGGTCCCGGGTTTTCCCACTCAGTTGGCTCCTAGGTATTTTGGGATGAGGGGCCAGTAAAGGATTGGTTAGTAAGAGGAGCCATAGCAAGAGGTTTGCACCTGCCCCTGGCCTTATTGCATTAGATTGACAGGATGGCAGTCCCTAAAAGGCAAAGGAGAGTCCTGCACCAATGAGGCAGGCTGCAGAAATGTTCAGGAGAGGGGGAAGGGACAAGGGAGAAGGGACAGGGAACAGGATCACAGAACTGTAGGGTAACGTTTAAAGTTGCATTGGTGTTGTTACAGCCACCTCCTGCACAAAAGGGCTTGTGCCCTCTCCCTGACAACAACAAAGACATTTCAGAGGGGTAGATACAAATTTCACGTTAGAAAGGGAAGGGGAGGAGAAAGAGTAGGGGGAGCATAGGATCAGAGGTAATTCTAGTAGAGATCATATTGAAATAAGCCCCTGTAACAAACGCGCTCAGCTGTAAAGAACTCAGATCATGATCCAAACTGCAGGGCTCAGGCGCTTATCTGAAATGAATATGTCACTGTATTTCCTGATACTGAGGAGGGTGATTTTGTTGATTGTATGTATCCAGTCTCTATTATTGGATTTTTATTTTTTTTTTCCATCTTTTTGCATCATCAGTGAAAACTCTCAAGCCACAAGAAGAGGTCCAGAACTCCTGGTAAAAAATATTCCGTTCTACTGTGGTATGCAGGATGCTCTTTTTTTCCATCTGGTTGTTGCCTTCTATCCCAGAGATGGTCACAATTCAGCGTCTGCCTGCACGTATTTGCAGGTCTCTGAGCATGAAAGTTATTTTGAGAATGTTAAACGTTAACAGATAACTCTCAAGTATTAAGGGCCAAGTTCAGTTTTGCTGTAAATGAGCACCATGAATAGGTCAACAAGCTGACCTGGTGTCAGAGATGAAAATTCTAGGTTTTAGAACGTGTTCATGCACAACTAATTATTGATTGAACATTGCAGTGTTCAATCCTAAAAATACTTTAAATGGAAATTCCCTTTTAGGATTGATTAGTGATTAGGGCTGAAAACACAATAGTTAGCAGTGCTATCCTTGAAACTAAGGTAGTGTTGGTTTTTTTTTTTGCTTGGTTGGTTGGTTGTGGTTGTTGCTGTTGTCTTTTTTTTTTTTTTTTTTTTTTTCTCGTTTGAAACATTATATGAAGCTGAAAATGCAGCAAATGTGGTATTTCTTATATGGAACAGGAATCCTGAGAAACCTTAGTGAAAACTAAAAATAATGCTATGGATAGTTTGCTGTGTTTACTGTAGCTCACCATCTGTCATTTTTTCTTCTTTTAAGAGGCAACAGGAGGTCCAGCAAAAGGAAAAGCCAATTAGAATTGGGTATTTTCACAGAAAATTTACCTGCAAAAGTAGATAAACAACTTAGTCTGAAAACATAAATTTTTGCCAGGAGTGACTGTTTCTCAGGAAAATATGTATGTAAGTACACTCTTGTAAATTGAATGAAAATGACAAGCGATTGGGAACATACTGTTTCCAAATGAGTTAATTTGGGTAGTAACGCCCTGAAGAGTTAGAAAGAAAGAGTGGTGAGGTCACTTGCTTCAAAGCGTACTGATAAACTGTTGCAAATATAGCGGTATTAATAATTAATACTTAAAGTGCTAAATATTTGCACCACCACACGGCCAGAGCTGGGACAGAACTGGCAAATGCCACTCTCCCATCCTTCGCACCTGAAACCCCTCCTGAAGGAGATGGGGAGAAAACAGGATACGGCCCAAGACCTCTGTCCCCAGAAACCTTTACAGGTAAGGATTTTAGAGCACGATTCGCAGCACGGCTGCTTTCATTTTTAGGCGATTTCCCCCCTCGGATCTACCTGTTTCAGCACAACCCCATTGCCTGCAACCCCCCCCCCTGTTAGCCTCCCTCCTTCACATAGGGCCTTGTGCTGTTTTGGGACGCACACTGGGGCTCCCCAGCGGCCAGTGTGGGGCAGCTGCCCCAAAAAGTGGGGGCAGAACCCCCATCAGTGGGGTTCACATATGTGCGGGGGCCGGGGAACGGGGATTCATCTGGGGACAGAGCGCGGGGCGGGGGCGAGAGAAGATGGCGGAGCCGCCTGAGACTACGAGTCCCAGGGTGCCCTGCGGCCGCCGCCGGTCGCCATGGCAACGGCGGCGCCCCCATGGGCTGGAGAGGCCGGTAATGGCGGCGGGAGGGGCTGCGGGACGGGGGGCTGGGATAGGGGCTGGGATAGGGGATGGCGGCCAGCAGGGCAGAGGTCGCCTCTTGGCTTCTTCTTTTCTGTTTTATTTACTTCCCTCTGTCTGCTTTTTGAAGCTGGATCGCGAGCCTCAACCCACGCGTCTCATCAAACAAAATCAAAGCAGTAATTTCAAGTTTAATTTAAGCTTATTTGGTTTAAACACAATTTGGCCAGAAAGTGTTGACAGTGCCAAATCAATCTGAAACAGAGCTACAAATCTGTGTAACAAGCTGTCCTTCATCTAATCCTCAAAATACGGGTTCCCATCAGCCAGGGCTTATGGCAGTGGCTCAAATTTAGCAGGACCATGGGCACTGTCTAATCTCCCATAATGAGGAATAGTTTGTTTAAGGGAATGAAGAGTAAGGAAATGGTATTGATTTGACCTAAAATAATTTGTTCAATCCTAAATTACACTTTTTTTTTTTTTTTTTTTGGGGGGGGTGGAAGGGGAGTTTGGTGATTTCCCTCTAATTTAATTTAATTAAAAATAAAATGCCATCACGAAGCAAAAATGTCAACCAAGTAGTTATAATGTACTATAAATATTACCCCCCCCCTTTTTTTTTTTTTTTAAGATAAAGCTACTTGTTAAATTTTACCTGAACTAGAATATCATTTTAAGCTCTCCTCAAATCTCTTTTACGGAATCGATATTCCCTCCTAAATCCCTCAAAATATACAGCTTGCTATACCAGGGGGTAGAATTCTGCATTTGTAAAACTATGGTCTGGGTAGTCTTGGGGTCATATTAAGAAAGGGACTGAAGTGTAGCCCAGGAAATATTTTTTTTTAACAGAATTACAGTGTTTAAATAATGTTGCCAAACTGATCTCTTCTGTGCTCCAGTAGACTCAGTAAGCAAAAAATATTGAGGTATAACATATTTACAAAGAAATAGAAAATGTTAGCATTTTACATTTTATGCTAATTATGTTATCTTTAAAGAAATTAATTAGGAATAATCGCTTTATTTGTAAATTGACTATTGAAAAAAGACAGCCCCAAAGGAAGCAGCAATGCTACTTAGAACATAAACAAAATAAGATCTCCACATCTTTGACAACAACAGTGCATTTCAAGTGGTATTTTCAGAGTTGTGTGAGTACCTAGATATGTCGTCAAATTTTTTACAGCATTTTCAAAAGCAAACAAATGTACTAAGTGTAGTTAGAATGTGAAAAAATTGCCTTTGTTAAGCAACAGGAGAGTTTTCCGTACTGGTTGTTCTGAAATTGTGTAGAGATACTTTGATTACATTGGGAAGTTGTTTTTTTAAGGAAGTTTTTAAAATTTGTTTGATTGATTTTGTTTGAAAATAGATAAAATAAACAACACACAAGAGTTCAAAAAAACTTTTATTTCATCATAAAATACTCTGTTGTAAAGTTTTATGTGCTGCTACATCCTCTGCTTACAGGGTTACTAGGCCAGTTAAGATTTTTTCCTATTTTAAAGCATAACTTAACTTTGTGATCTGATTTGTGATCTAAGTATTGAAAAATATGATGAAACGATATTTTTATAATATAAATGGAAAGCTAAAAATAATATAAAAATACTATCAATATCTGGCATCTAGAGACCTAAGAAACAATTATTTTTTAATATTGTAAAGCACTTTTTTGACATTGAACATAAATACAATTGCACTTCTTTTAAATTATGTTAATCATGGAGAAAATATGTACATTACTGGAAACAAACTGTGGTATCTGATTACATTTGAACAGTAATAAACCTTTAGAAAGCCTTCTCTTAAACCTTCAGAAAACGCATGGCAGTATTACAGTAAATTCTGAGATAAAAACTATTGAATCTCATGTTGCAATTCTTTCTGTAAATAAACCTGCTGCTTCCTACAGACTACAGAAATATTTTAATGGATTAGTATTTCTTAGCACTGCTTAATTTAGTTGCATACTGTTTAGTATTATTTAAGTGTAAACAACTCACAAACATTATGATTCCTAATAGGTTATAGAGGCTAATTTTTAAGACTTCTACCTCAACACAGTGATGAACTTGGATGATTGTTTCCTCCCCATTTTAGTGCAAGAAGATACTAAGTCATAGGAAGTCCGTGTGTGGCAGAGAAGTCAGGGACACACAATTCCCCAAAGCACAGAAGTATCAGAAGCAGGGGCTGTAGCAGAGGTAATGATTGTATGCGACGCAGTGGAGAATACGGAAGCAAAAATCCTCACGCTAACTGTTCTGAGGGCTTTGTCAATGACGTCCTCTGAAACAGCTGGAAGCAGTGATTCTTTAGAACTACCAGGAATTGAAGAAAAGAAAACACCAAAAGATGAAAAAAAGAAAAAGAAGAAAAAAGGACAGCATAACTTCTCACAAAATGGTAATTTGTTTTCTTTTGGTAGACAAACGAAACTGTCTTGAGAAATATGGCTGTTTCCCCTTTTTGGCATTTTTTCAGTAATTAGAAAGGCAAGGGAAATATTTTGACAGTGAATAAAAATACTAAATCATGTTTTGAACACTGGGAAGGGGAGAAAGAGAGGTAGGGATTCCTTATCAAGTTATTCCACAAAGCTCAGTGATCCAAGCAGCAGGATAATCACCTGAGATGCAAGAACGCCTCTATAGTCTATTCCTCATTGTTAAAACAGCTCTCCAGCAAATATTCCAATTTCTCTGGTTTTGACCATTCGTGAGATGATGAATCTGAAAAAGCCTTTCCTAAGGAAGGTTACTCAAAAATGACATTTCTGCACAAATGTGTTGTTTTTAACACAAAACACCATGTTTTCGCCAGCTTAATTGTAGTGTGTTAAGTAAAAATTAAATTTATGCTTTAACTGAAAGACCATAGAGCACAAGTATATTACCTCTATGTAAATGTTAACAGTGAAGAATCTATCCTGCATATTTTCATTTCTAGACCTATACCTTCCTAAATCCCAGCATACAAGGTCAAAAAATGTCAAACCATTGACCTTTTTCCTCCTAAGCTTTGAAACTTCATCTAGATCTACCAAAAAGGAGAGAAGAAATGCTGATTATCTTTCTATTATGTAAGTTACGTGCTGGTGTCAAGTCAGACAGGCATGAAACTAGAGGACCAAAAAAATAACCAGTTTTTAGAATCGTTTTTAAGAGAAATATTATTGGCTACTAGCTGTGTTGGATATTTTAAGTGATTATTTTTGTTTGTTCATTTTTGTTTACTTGGTATGGTCAGTTTCTCAGGAAGATGCTTATAACCCACATTTTTTGCCCTGTATGACCTGTATAGATTTCACAGCGTTTTCATCATTTTTTTTTTTTTTTTTTTTTTTCAGGAAGGTATTTTCCAGTTTGATTTACATCCTCTCATTGTATTCTGAAAAAAAAATAAAATAGTACTGTAACAGTTGTTCTCATTTTACAAATATTTGCATGACTGCATTTGTGGTCTTATTGTAGTCTTTCTGCAGTGGAATCATATTGCAGAGAATATGCAGGCATGATAGTGGCATATTTGCTTTGTTTTTTACATCTAATGAGTTGTTTTTTTCACAGCACCTGTTAATTTTGCTCACTGCAGAAGGTCTTAAACATCACTGACCTCAGGTCACTGCTATAATTTCTTCTCTGCTTACTTGAATCTCCATGGTAATCCTTCTTAATTCATTTAAAGCCCAAGTAAAAACATAAACTGCCCTTCCCCTGTTACAGTCTCTCCTGCCATTCCAACTCCATCACCACCTGCCTACTTATTGTATCCAAATTATATATCTGACCACTTTCAATACTTTTTAGCTTCCTGCCTTAAAAATCAGGTATCAGTGTCAGGTCCAAGGCATCCTAGGAAGGGGAGTGCCAGAGCTGGACAGAAGCTGCAGAGAGCGGGTAGGCTGTTCTAGCTGTCCCCAGCAGGGAAGTGGAAAGACAGGAGTAAGTGCTGCTGCAGGAAGAACCTTTCCCCCAAAAGAAGCCACTGTCCCACTCACCTCTGCCTTCCTAGGTAACACTCCTTCCAGAGCTTTCCACTGTTCTAGCTGCAGTCACAAAAGGAGCGAGGATGTGGCTTTCTGCTGCCAGAGGCAGTGTCCTACTTTGCTTTTTCCCACCGTGCCTTTGATGTTGCTTCCCTTCTGCCACAGGGTGTTCTAGTCAGGGCCTGCTCCCCTAAATAGTTTGTGTGCAGAAACCCCTCAAATTCAACAGAAGTTCTGAAAAAAAATCTGTCCTTTTCAATTGTTCATTTTTGGGGGTTAGGACCTTGTGTGGTTTATACTCACAATGTTATTTGATCTATAAGTTACTATTATAAACTTCAGCAAAATACAGCTTGGAATGCCTTGAGAACTATAGTGAAACTGAGTATGTGCCTGAAAAAGAAGAAAACACAGAGATTTACAGCCTTGACTATTTTCAAATTCTAATTAGATTTCAGGAAAGGAAAATGAAAATAATTCACTTAGAACGTTGGCCAGACAGAGAGGCAAATGACAGTGATACACTTAGAAAGCAAGGCAAAAAAGATCTTTTTAAATTACTGTATAGAAGCAGCGTACACAACTGCTTAATTGTTCTATGCTTACAAGCATGTAAGGGTTAAAATCCTAGTTCAATTTGAAGCTGACTTAAAAGTTCTAGGAAAAAAAAAGTTCTGGTTAGAAGTCATAGCTGCAGAGAAATTTAACGACGTCATGTTTCTGAGTGCTTGCAGACCTGTAGATTACTGTTATTTTTCTTCTGTCATGCCCTTTTCAAGGTGTAGGTCCTGCTCTTGATGCTTCTAGGAATCTTTCTAGATGGGATGCATTTGGTTCATCAATCCCCAGATCATGAATACATGAGTTAGGTGAATATTTACAGAGAGGGAACAAGTGCTTCTGTTGATACCGGAGTACTGTGTACTGTATAAGCATACTTCACTAAATTATTCACAGAGTTTTATTGGTGTTTGCCCCAGAAGACGACACCTACTTAGTTACCCTTATTAAAGGAAAGTGAGCATGACGCCGTGCTATTAATGGCATTTCTCAAATGAAAATGGCTCCTGAGAGTGAAAGGAGGGAGCCTAGGTAGCCACAGTACAGTACAGCCACATAAATACATACACACACAGGTATAAAATCTGTAATGGAGTTGTCTATGAAATACTTGAACATTGGTGTCTTAGTATAGATTTTGGGTATTTTGTCAAATGTACTACCATGTAAGTAGCCTGGATGAGTAGTATAGGAGCTTATGTGAGCAGTAAAGAAGTAAGTGATTTTGCTGTCTCAGATGATTGCTATATATCAATGTCAGTTTACTTTGGTCTGAATGCAGGAGGAAATAAACTGCCAGCTAAGAAGAAACCACATCAGAATCCTTCATTTTTAAGCCTGCAGAATAATGTGATTTCCCGGAAAAAAAACACAGTGGCTCAGCGAATATTATCAGCAAGAGTTCACAAAATTAAAGAGCTGAAGAATGAAATATTTGATTTACAACAGAAATTAAGAACATCAAACTTAGAAAACCAGGTGTTGAAGCAGCTCCAGTGGCGTCACTTGAAGGCCATAAGTGGATATGAAAATTCAGAAAGGGTTTTGCCCGATCTTTTAGCAAGGCATTGCAGTGAGGTGAGAGCTTTAAGGCAACATCTGAGGATGTCTCAGAAGGAAGAAAGAAGCACATCCAGGAAGCTCAGAAAAGTTGAAGCAGAGCTGCTAAAAACTAAAGATGCTTTGCAGGCCTTGCATATGCTTTCGGAAGATGAGGCTCTTGCAGAAAGAGAGGAACTTTATCACAAATTATCAGTCCTTACAGAAAAAATGGAAGTGAATAATAAGAGAATACAGGTAGTATGTGCCTATGTTTGTATTGGTAGAAGTATAAAAGAAGAGGTTTCTGTGCATGAGCAGTGGAAAATTTTTAGCTCTTCTTGTCACATTGATGATTTTGATACGGTCCTGTAACACTGGGCATTCTTTTTAATCCAGAGTATGAGGTACTAAAAATGAAAGTAGGGGGTCCCCTTCCAATATTTTAAAATGTCAGTAATGAGTGAATTAATTAAATCTGGCAATAACAATTTTTAAGACTTAAGTTCTCTGTCTTGCCCCTATTAGGTGAGAAGCATAGCATGTAGCTGGAGAGCAATCTTCAATGGAGCAGGTGATCTTCAGCAGAGCAGGCAATGCCTATTTGCTGAAGGTAGAGAACGTCAAATATTTATTTTTTTTTTAATCCCAGCTTTGCTGCTCTGCTCCCTGCCAGCAGCGTGGAGTTACCGAGGCTTTCTTGGGCAGTCTAGCTGCAATGGTGTGGACCTCGCCGAGCAATGATTCAGGTCAAACTTGGGGTTAGTGACAGGCAGAGCCCACCTGCCCGCTGCTGAGCTACCTGTACAGCCGAAGCTGCCTTACCTGGATCATGCACTTTGCCTTTCATGTGGTGTTCATGGGCTTAACTACATCCCCTCTTCACTTCACTAAGTAATGTTGCTCTCTGCAGTTGGCTGGATGGCAGCTGCTGCATAAGGCAACAGTCTGGAGTCGTAGATTCTGGGGTTGTTCCTATGGCTGGTTTATGCAACTGTAGTAGAAGCCAAGTCAGAGTTTAAGAGGAAATAATTCACTTTATCCTTTTTATTTCATGCATCTTTAGTCTTAACAAACCTTTCACAAGAAGACGCTCTTTACTACAAAACTAGAAGAATGAAATTTCCATTGTCCTCCAGGGGTTAATTTCTATTTTCTATGAGGTACATTATTCACAGAATTAAATAAAGAGCCAGGTAATCAACCATTTGAACAGCTAGGTCTGAAATACTTTTATTACATGAAAGAAAATATAAACAGCTGAATTCAGACACTGTTTTGAAAACTTTCTATTTACAGAAGTCCCAGTGAGAAGCTATAAAAAGCTAGCAGGATTGGGTTCCCACCCTACAATTTTAGTAACTATCACTTCAGTGCATGGCACTGGGTTCTGGTGATAAAGTACTCAGTAAAGTACCTACTCTTCATTTACACCTCCTTATGATGCCATAGTTTATACATCTCAGTGTGAACAGAAATGTCTTAAAATGTCTCAGAAGTTATTGTTTTCATTAATTCTTGTACAGGCTTAATTTTTATGTTTGAATGCCAAATATCTATTTTTTTTTTTGTTTAATACAATGAGGTTTTAAACCAGTTTTTGCTCATTTTTAAAGTAAATTTTGAGATGCTCCTTAATGTCATTCACTGTTTACAATAATTAGAAGCTTACTTTTCATTATATTAGTGTGCTTATTTTCTAGATCTGTTAAGAATTGAATTTTTTTTAATGGTCATGCTGAATACATCCATCTTGTAAAATATGTAATTTTTTTAAGAGCCTAGAAAATCAGCTGAAGTTGAACAATAGCACCTTTAGTCGTCAGCTGGCAGAGGAGAGTAAAAAAGCTGTTGAAGCTGGGATAATTACAAAGAACTTGCAAATGGAAATTAGCACTCTTCACCAAAAAATTAAGGTATTCCAGATTCTAAAGAGGTTTCTGCTGCTGCAGGAAGATTCAAGTCTTTAATTTTATCTATTCTTTTTGCCTCATTTATTATTTACTAACAGAGTTTTTGTTTCCTGTTTGAGTCTATTTCCTATAGTCTACCAAAAAAAAACCCTCAAAATATACGGAAATTGTTGTCAAAAATTAATAGTAGTTCAGTAGCTAATTGGAACAGGTTAATGTACCACAATTTGAACACACAACCCCCACCAACCTGTTACCATTTGGATAGATGTAGGCCAATATATCTATCTAATAACTTTTTATGAGCTCCTTTACAGAAACACTTTCAAATCAAAATAAGCCAAACACCTGGAAAACTAAAGTTTAACAAAAAGACTTAAGTAAATATTTCAAGAGTTTGTTTCAAATTCCAGCTTGTTCTTTATGCAAATATTTTGTGGAGAAATATGTCAAGTTCAGCACTTACTGTAACATTTATAAACTAAACGCACACTAGAACAAATATCCTGGGTTGCACCTGAGCAACCAGTGAGCTGCTGGGAGAAGAAGAAAGTACAGTGCTGTACCCATTGTGCCAATGTCCCCTGAACAGCATTTGCTAATTCCCTGCCACAGAGTCTGTTCTATGTATGGAACTGTGGAAGATGGGAATAACTACAGTTCTGGGAACACTAATGGAAAACTGTTCCAGAGTGCAAATTATTTTAAAGTATAGTTCACACCTTAAGACTTCTCTAAATATTTCTACTTCATGTGTTTTCCACAGTTTTCTGTGTGTGTTCAGTTCTCTTAATGTTATGTTTAGATTCCCCAAGCCTTCTATTGTTTTACCACAAAGACCAGTCGTGCTTATTAACTTTATTTTTGTGCCAGAACGGAGTTTATACTCACACATTTGTAGTTTTGGACACCTGGCTTATTCAGACCATTCAAGGTGTCCAGAAACACAATTCCCTTTCAGATCAGCCTGTATGTCCAAATTAAATGCAGGTCCTTTTGCACACTAAGAATTGTTTAGTGAGAATGTTACTGAAATCTCTCTTTTTTTATTTTATTTACGTATGTATTTATTTATTTATTTATTTATTATTTTTTTAAGATAGATTTTAATATGGAAGCAGGACTCTTGAAAAACAATTTTTAAAAGTGTGCCTCTGAAGTTTATGTCATGTTACAGAAGGCTCCGTCTTCTGAATATTGTGTTATAAAGGTATACAAATGTGCTCTTAGCCTTAAAAATGGATAATTTTGATTTGGCTTATGAAAGAAAATGATTGGTCCATGTTTAATTAAATGACAGAGTCACCAAATGATCTGGCACAAAGCAGAATTGATGTCAGTTTTCTCCCAGCATAGGAAAATTAGTTTGGTATTTTTTAATGCATACTAGAAACTTAATTGTATTCATTTATTCTTAGGAAAAGGATCGACAACTTTATGTAAAAAATATCTATGCAAATCGGATGCCTAAAATCTCAAAGGACAGAGGTGATTCAGTACCTCATGAAAAGAGTAAGAGTATAATCATTTTCCTTAGTTATGTGAAACTTAATATTATTTTATAACTGGGACGTGTATGGCAAAATAAAAGCCAATATGGTACTTTTATATAGGCTAAAAATATTCTCGTACATACACTTTAGACAGAAGTGCTTGGTTTTTTGCTCCTTTATTCTATAAATACAAATACATGACCTGTTTTTAATACTTAACACAATTTTCATCATGAATAACCTTTAGGATACACACAGGTTTAGTATTCTAACAGTGACGGTGAAATAGTGTTGCTATTTTAAGTGTCTATTTGCATCAAGAGATGTTTGCCAGTTTGTTTTTAAGAGCATGAAGCTATCACTCCACATAGTTTTTGTAGCCTATTTTTTGTTCAGGCTGTTCATTTTGATTTGGCCAGAAGTGGTCATCTAGAGTTAAAATTCCTACAACATGTCTCACTAAATCAAAGCACCTCATGACCAATCCCCCTGTAGCAAGTTGCTAGTGTTAGCACAGACTTTCAAAGTGCCCTTAGATTACCAAAAATAATGAATTTAGTTGGGTCTTTAAAAGCTGTTGACTCATTTTTAAACTTCTTAAACCCTGTAGCTTACAAATAGCAGAGAGACTTCAATGCCCATTATTGAGGCCTCTGCAACTTGTGTTTTGTTGGGATGCAAGGAAAGGAGTTGTTTTCAGATACAAGATTTAGAAAGTTCAAAGGCTAATCTGATGGTTATACTGTCAGCATATCTGAGAGAACAGAGTGCTTATCCTTAGTAGTCTTTTGGTTATTTAGTGTAAGTAACCAAACAAACATAACCCAGTAATGGGATACCCTCTCGATTAATTCCATCGACAAAATTGAAGTTATTTAAAATAGTGTAGAAAGATAGAATAAAATAATAGAAAGTTAATTCTATCAACAGGAAGAAAAGTCTTTATTAAACAGTATTTCCTTCATATGGATACTCAGACAGGTATTTGACAGAATTATTTACCATACACAATCTTGTCTATCAACCATTCCCAGAGTAGGTGCATGTACCTTCTGTGGGATTCGGCTGCCTAATTATGGGTATCCAGTGGCATTTGAGATGTCCTAGCACACTGCCTGGCCCCGTAGCTGTTCCAGAAGGACACAGGAGTCCCATTGCTCCTGGGTAATGTTGGCCAGCCTTATGTGGATACCTTGGATACTCTGGGGCATCTCAAATAGCACCTATGTTCTGACAAGTGAATCTGACCCCTTGACCTAAGGGCGCAGCAGCTGAAAACAATCACAAATCATACAAGCCAAAACCTGCTTTGTTGCCCATATGCGCACTGTATTCTGCAGGGACAAAAATGTTGAAGCAGATAGTATTCTGGAAACACTTACAAATTTCTAGTAATTGACATACACTTTAGTTGCAGTATCCAGCCTTTACTAATAGATGTTTTTTATACAGGAAATAACAAATTTCTAGTACTTTCCCCACATCTAAATTCCTACTCAGAATTGTAAACATCATGTCACTATTCTGTAGGAGAGCTTTCTGCACAGCCACCTTAATACCCTTTACTTTTGGATAATGATTTGAACATTGAGTTGCCTGGGTTAAGCACCTCTTTAAAATACTAGATATTCCTGCTTCTTTATTGAAGGAGAAATTGGAACTTTCTTCACATGGGTACATAAGAGCACTTAAAATTTACTGGGTAGCAAACAAGTTCTGGAAATATTGCACATGCCCCCAGAATTCTTAGAAATATGCTATCAGTATGAGGTCTTACTGTAGTCAACTGCTTATTTCTTTCCTAATATATTGCTTTTGCAAATCTATTACTCTGCATTAGTGATAAGTAAACTACAGGGATAAAGTTGGTAATTCAAGTTTTAAGATTTAGAAAGAAATTCCTGCTTCGCATTCCAAGTCAGACAAGTTTATTTTGTGAAGCACTGAATTCCAGCCTTAGTTGCATCACATCACCCTCTGTGTGTTTTTTAATTTACTCATATGTGGACATTTACAATATTGTTATTTAAATTACACTATTAAATCACTTATTACTACTTAAGTTAGCTTAGCTGAACAGAGACCCGATATTTTGCAATGTGAATAGGTTCTCAGCAAAGTTGTCTGGTGTTTCGGTATTTTTGCCCAATAAGTGCTTCGTTCTCTGCCAGTTAATGGAAACAGATGATTTAGAAACCCAGAACTGGAATTACTGAGAATCGTTTTTCCTTTTCACTGTTGGCCTGAATTTTCCTCTTGCAGATGTGGAAAGAGTTACCTCTTAGAGTTATTTTCCTTTCTGCATTTGTAAAAATTTTTACTTAGCAGGAAAGAAAAAAACAACTGTGGGGCTGCATTTTTTAACACTCCAGATGAAGAACTGAAGATATGGTATCAGGAAGCTCGATATACATAAATAAAATTGATCTTTTGAGCAAATTAGTTAATATTGTTTGCTGTCCATGAGAGCAAACGATCAGTTGCTGGAAGGTCACACCAGCTCATCTAGAGGTACAGCTCCCTCTAGTTCTGGATCTGAGGAATGTTCAGTTGTTTTCTGTTCAAAAGGCTTCTGAGGAAACTTACTGGTTCAAAAAAGAAAATAGTTTCCCTCCACATCATCGGTGCCGTTTCTTCAGAAGTAATTCTCAAATTAGTTATCAACATCCTTATTACCACCAAACTACAAACATGTTAAGATCATCGTTTTTGTGGATACTCTTCTTCTGATTTCAGAGATCAAAACTGGGAGTAAGGTTGAATGTTGACGTAGGTAAGGTCACAGTCTTGCTCCTTTGCTAACAACTTTCTTAGCTATTGTACTCAGGTCAAAACGCGCTAAAAATAGAATCACAGAACAATATACTGGCCTTGCCCTTGTCATCCCGTCCTAACTCCGTTCAGGTATTTATTTGAATGGAGCATTCAGTCACTCCCTTGGAATCCCTTTTCAAATAGCAGTGATGTTTCAGGTAGTGTGAAGTATTGCCCCTGAAGTTTGGTTCTACAAAGTCTTATAGAAATGCTTAACTTTGAGCAAGGTGAGTAACTGAGTCAGAAGGCATGAAAGCAAGCACGCTTGTTATACGCTGTAAGATCTGAATGTAGGAGCCTTTCCCAGACCTGTTAAATTTACATTAGGATATTACCACACAAATTAAGCCAATATGGCCTTTAGGCTATAGACACATTTATCTTGACTTCACGTGTCCTATCTGCTCATGACATATTTGTAGATCTAAGTGTAAGTATATTTACAATGCACTGATGTACTGATGAAAATGCTCGAACTTCTGGGTAGCTGAATTCAAAGTCTCTAATACAAAATCCAAGAAAACTTAGATAATGAAACTTTATTACATCCTTGAACAGGAAAGTCACAGCACATGCGTGCATCAAACTCAGCTAAGAGTGCACTAGCTATGTTACTCACTTTTTATTGTTTGTACTCTTGCATAGCAATACACAGAAGAATACATATTCAAAATGTAGGATCCGTTGTGAGATTTTGATTTGCTGATGCACACTTAAACTTCTCATTAACATCAGGTGATAACTAATAAAACCTACCTCTTACTATGTGTGGGTTCCAATTTCAGCCAGATTGGTAAGAAAGAATTCCCTTATTAAAGGGCATTTAAGACATACCGCAAAATGATGCTTAAATCCTAGATCACATACCAGTATTATTAGTCATCAATCATATCTTTTATTTATACCAATGATGTAATTGCAGAAACTGCTGCATTTCTAATGATTGTCTTTTTTTTTTCAATAGGTCTCAGCAGAAACACATCAGTGCAAGTAGATAAACAGAGTTTTAGATCACTGCTGCTGCCACAGCACCAGACCCAGGAAACAGAAAAAAGTCCAATTCTGCTATCAGAGGTATGAAAGATCTGGATCCAATCCCTTGCTTAAACTCTCAAATAAATTGCATGTTCTTCCTCAGCTTTGGTGTCAGACCTATCAGTCATCTTAACTTTTTATGACATGCATTTTGTATGATTATTACAGAAAATACTTAGGACAGAAGTTGTGATACAAGGAACTTAACAGAAAATATCAGTCTTTTTACAAGTATTGCACCAATCGTATTCTTTAAAAAGTCACTAAACAAGTTATTTCCCCAGTATTTTACCTTTAGTTGTCAATTGTAGGTGAAAAAGCCTTCAGGAGATAAGAACCAAAAAGCTAAAGCAAATGAAGCATACACAGATGCCCAACAGAAAACTGAGAAGGAATCAGCCAAGAGAATACCAAAGCCGGAACCTTTCAGTAGAAGGCATAGAGGTACATTTTAACATTTTCCTGGGAAACACCTTTGATCTTTTCAGAAGTTGAATGATGTGGTGATGTTGGTTAAGTTACATGGGTCTGCCAGCTGTTAGCTGGCACCTGAGTGTCAGTAACTAGCTCTACAAAGCAGTAAATTTTAAAAATCGCTGAAACCCAGCTGCTGGTGGTGCTACACTGACAGCAGATCAGCTCCACAGTATAAAGCATCGTTATACTGATGTACTTCTAAAAGCAGTTCCTGATGATGTTGGTAAAAATTCAGTGCTTCATCTGTAAAAATATACTTCAGTTAATGGTTGCCTGTTAACTTCCCACTAATCAAATACTGATCTCAAATTGTTGGTTGTGAATCGTCATCATAATGAATGTCAATAGATCAATTCTGTCTCAGGATCAATTGCTAAGAAAGGAAAAGAGCAGTTCTTCAAGGGCTGGGAGTATCTCCTCATTACAATGATCACTGTAAATAGATTTTATGTAAATCGTTGCCATCGACTCTGATCTCATATAAAGACTATATGTGAGGAACTATCTACATGTATAAAGAACTTTATTTCAAAGGGATTCTACAGAACAGAAGAAACAGATAAAGAAACAGATGCATTGGCTCACTTTTTTTTTTTCTTTCTAAAAATATATACAGATACATATTTTTATAGTGAGGGTTTTATATACAACTGAGATCTGAGTGCCATCATGCTAAATACTTCACAAATGGTAGACATGATGTGACCTAAAGGCGACACATTTACAGAGGTCTAACAGGTTGGTGAGGTCACTTACTAGATTAGTAACAGAGCTAGTAACCTGGAAAGCTTTAACTCCTGTACGTTGTATTCTATCCTCTCAGCTTGAAGCCTTTCCTGAGCCCACACATGAACCCAAGCATATAGCTGAAGTCACCCTGTGTATTTCAAATCCCCTGTTAAAACTGACAGAAAACTCAGGTCTTTTGATTCTGACTGCAAAACTCTTACCTCCCATTTGCCGGTCTCTCCTCTGGCTTTCTCCCACTGCTGGTATTTGACTGACTTATTGAAATCTTACTTAGTTATTTTCATTATTGCAACTACCTACTTCTCCTTTAAGCTTGGACTCTGCCTCATTCTGGAGGTACTCTTTTGAGTCTCTCCAAAGCACAGAGCTATTACAAATTGTCCCCTGTAGCAGAGAAATGCATTTTGTAGGCATTCAGCGGACACATACCTTTGCCATTAAAAAGTGGATCCAACTCCGGTATATTTTAGAAAACTACAAGATATTCTGCTCTCTGCAAGAAGCATGCTGTCCACTAAGGGAAAGAAAAGCATACCTATATTTAAGTTCCATTTTATAGTAATAAAATGTTAAGTAGAGTTTAGATCTCATGTGGTTTCCCTGACACTTTGTACATAACCATACTGCTACTATATTTAGCCTTTAAGAAACCATAACATATTCAATACAGATTATATTTGCATGCTAATTCATTTAGGTGTCATGAAAAAGGTCAATGAAAATGATCTTGCTTAAATCTTGCTCCATCCTGTTATATGTATTAGGAAATAGCACCGTCACAACCCTCAAGGCTGAAGAGCCATCAATAACAACTTAAGAAATGAAATAACGAAGTAAAATGTGCTCTCATTAATGCTTCATGACAGTTTGTGATCCTAGCCAATTTAAGAACATTCCTAAAAACCACAATATTCCATTTCAGAATATTTAGAGGAAGACAAACCACTGACAGAGGAACACACTCGTCTGGAATTTATGAAACAAGAAGAAAGAAAGAGAGACTTTCTTAAAGAGGAACTGAACAAGACGATAAAAGCTGAAGGCGCTCCTCTAACTGACAGTGTAAAAGAGAACAGTCAAGATCAAGATGTGGTGGAAGAATATGAAAAAGAAAAAAAGTTAGATGAACAACTAACTAACAGTGGGAAGGCAGGGAGTAAATTTGTAACTCCAGGTCCAAGAAACAAATCACCCACTAGGCTGAAGAAACAGTACATGTTCTCAGAAGCCACTGAAAATTTGCACCATGGGATTCCTACATCAGGTACAAAACCCAGGAAGTGCAGTCACTGCAACCACAGACATGCACGTCAGGACTGCAGCGAAGGACTTGACTCCAAAGTGAAAAATCCATTTGGGCTGTGTGAACCATCTTTTGGTAAAGCCACGAAAACCAAGCAGAGGGACAGTTCAGCTGAAGCAGAAGGCTGTGCTCACAAGACATTCGCGGAGAGGAAAAAGGGTCTTATGAAAGAGCTCTTTGGGCCAAGCTGTGTTTGAAAAGACAACCATTCAAGTTCAAGCGTGAGAGGAGAGGAGAGAGAAAGCAGTGAAGGGATGCATGACTACACAAGCCAAATTTTAAACCACCAACACTACTTTACAATGTAGTGTCCAACACCAATGAAATCATTATGAATAACCTCATAAGAATACACAAATTATTTTGATATTCAGTAAATACATCAAAATATCGTTCCTCTTAAAACACACAGCACTTTAAATCTTTTAAACCTAATGAAACAATGTTTCTAATGTCATAAAACACATTAAATCTTTCAACTTTTTAGAATTTCTTTCAATGATTCTTCAAAAAAGACAGGCAAATCAGTTGTCACAGCAGAACATTATTTTAGTTTTTGTGCACATGTATGCACCTTAGCAACCATGAGTGCCTTACCAAATATGACATGTTTACCTGTTATCAAGAGGTGTCCAAGTAGGTCCTTTTTGGGAAATTTCCTTTTTTGTGTGTGTTTTCTCTGCAGTTTGAGTTTTGAAGTTGACTATTTGTTAGCTAGTTGTAGTCTGCTTTCAGAAGGTTTGTTACTGGATTAGTACCAACAGCGCACTAAAAGAAAATATTTTTTTTTATTTCCTTCACTCCTGAACTAGCTTCCAGAATTCACACATAATAATTTGCTATTACGTTGTTTTCACTAGCATTATAGAGCTCTAAAGCTTCATTCTTTTCCACTGTTCAAACTTATCAAAGCAGTTTGCCTGCAAACTTCCACAGCTGACATCCAAAGATGAATGTACAAGAGCAAAGTATTGTTTTGGAGAAGTCAGGCATATCCAATTCTCTAAAAGCCTTTAAAAATCTCATGTTTGAGGTTATGTAAGTGAGGGTAGGAGGATTATGTCTTCTTCCTCATAGTAATTCATGAGATGTTTGCTAAAATGTAAGCTAGGAAAAAAAATCTGTATTTTTTTACTGAATTTTACATAAAGGGAAAAAAAACACACCACAAAAGCTTTTAAAGGCTATTAAGATATTATGATCTGAACCTACTCGAAGCATACTTTTCTTCAATTTTGAAGTAGTACTTGAGCTGTGCAGTGTACAGATTTAAAAAGTGATTTAAAGGAAAAACACTCTTTTGACTGCATTATGTACTATTAATACTTCTATAATGTCTTTCTTGCTGCCACCAAAGTCAAGAGTAAACAAGCACAGCAACAATCCTGTTTGTATTGTCTAAGTCACAAAAAACCTCTCTGCCCTTACTCCAATGTTTGACTAGAGCTTCCACCACACTGCGTATTTGATTACCTCATGCTAAGTGTGGATAAAGAGCAAACACCATTCAGAATATTTTAAAAGATAGTGCTTTTCTTGACTTCACTGTGTTACACTCTCTAACAAGCTAAGTGGAAATACCATTACTCACATCTTTAGAGTCAGAAATACATCAGTGTCACAGTTAGAAAGATCTGTTCTGAATACTTTATAAAAAAATGTGTGGATTTGGATTCCAACGGTACCTCCTTAGGTAAAAACATAGGTGGGTTCTATTTGTGCTTTGTTTTGTTTAGGAAAACTGTAACATTAAAAAAGCATTGATTAGAAAACCTGAGATGGACCAAACAGCTTTATTTCATGAATAAAACCACCATTACACATAACAGACTGAATCCTGACATTTTTTTCTTGTTGATATTTAATGCATTCAGTTTTCTGTTGGCTAAATGTAATCCTTAATATAAAAAAATCAATAATTAACATTTAAAAAATCAAAACATTTCACGTACATATACACAGACACAGAAACTGTATCATGACCTTTTGAATTAATTTCTAAATACAATGCTAATTATGGAGGGGCCCTAATGCCTTCCCGCAGGAAGGCAAAGGACCTGGAATAACACAACACTGTACAGAGTGGGAAGCTGAACCAGAATCCCAAAGCCCAGCAGAAGAGGGAAGGGTGCCCATCAAGTTTTGTTCAGGCTCGCATCAGAAAAGGGAGGTGCAGAAGAGCTTTATAAAACCACTGCTTTGTCTTGTGGAACCCCAAGGGCAGGGTTGTGGGTAGCACCGCAGCACGGGAGGTAGCACAGCTTCATCCCTGTTCTACAGACATGGTACCCGGAAGAATTTTGTTCTCCTTATATTCAAAATGTTGTGGCTGTTTACCTATACACAGCAAGAAGCATTTACTATGAAACAGAAAATTGTTTTACCTCCTCCTTTTGCTTGCTAGCATTCTGTTGCTACTTCAGGTAGTTAAATCACTCATTTGCCTTTTTACATTTACATAGCTGTTTTGGACTGTCCCAGACTGTCATTAATACGTGCCGAAACCCTGGGAATGTAGCTCCCAGGAATGCAGGAACAGCACTGTCATTTACTTTCTTAATGTGGAGCTTGAGAAGGTTGGCCAGACCTTTCTTCCCAAAACATGGAAGGAAGCACTATCAGTGATACTCGCTGTTTGGGAAGCAGAAAAAATGTCAAGGAAGAAAGATCAGTTATCAATAAAAGTAGGAAAAAGTTCAAGTGTTCAATGAATTTTAAAATTCTGTGAGGAAAAAGTCGCCAGCTGTTCTGTATTTGGCAACTGAGGAAGTCACTTAAGAGATAAAAGGTTGATTCTGCATGTATATCAGTAGTATTTTCTAAGACAGTCCGAGAATACCCCAATTCTAGACTAAGAAAAACAAAAACCAAGGAGGAAATAAATTCTGTTTTGCTCTAAGCCAACCAGATCACCTACAACTTCTACCTAGAACCACATCACCAAGTACAAACCCAGCTTTGGGTGAAACTGCCATATTATACAACAAAGAATGAACAAAGCTCCAAAAATAATTTCTAGTGCCAGTGCATTTCCACCCTAACAGTTATAAAAATCAAACACTTCTAGACTTGGGTGAATATGCCATGACAAGTCTGATTCATGGCAGAACCATGATCGTTCATACTTGTCAAAGTGAGGTTTTATAAATAGCAATGCCTTTCTTTGAACATTGCTGATTACAAAACTGAAGAACAAACTAAAAAATCAAATAAATCAATATATCAAAAGGAATGCGGACTGATACCTGACTGAAGCAACAACAAGGTATCTCAGAGCTGGCCTGTCACAAAAGACAAATGCTTTTTTTTTTAAGCAGCAATAATGAAAATGTAGTTTAGGACTCCATGGATTACTGGGATTTCTTCAGCTGAAAGGGTGAAGCATGATAGCGACAACTTTATTACAAACCACAAGCCAACAGGTAATTCCAACACCACCTGAAAGAGACACAAAACACGACTGAAGTTATTGCATCAGTAACCCTAAAGCACGCCAGCTTCTGAAAACAACCCTGTAGTGTCAAACATGAAACGCAGAATTATGAGGTCAATGGGAACAGAGCATCTTTCTGTCTAGATATGTGGGACAGCAGTTAACCCCACGCTGGTTCTGAGAAAGCCTGAAGACTGGCTAGGGAGAAGAGCACCAAATAACACGACTGTGAGCCAAAGTGTGGTATATACAACCCACAACTTCTAAAAACATTCACTGTGTACCTAAGAAAAAATGCGTAAGTCACTGAAATCAAAGGCATGGCAAATACCAGAACACTTTGGAACCTAAATTCAGAAACTTTAGAGAGTTCAGAAACTGCTCCTCTACCCTGCACAGAAGCAGACTCATCTTGTGCAGTAATCCAGCATGCTGGATACAAACGATTCCTTAGACAGCTATTAAAGATGGTACAACAACAACGTAATATGGAATTCATTCTAAGGCAGCTGGATCTTAAAAGCCTAATTCGAAGATTCATGAGCAGCATTTCAGCTTCATGGCAGATTGCCGTACTACACTGTCCTGTCACTCTGCCTCTCTATTTATCCCTTTGGCATACAGCCAGCACACGTTTCACTCAGAAACCAGCATCTACAATTCATAATATTCTTCTGATCATTAATTCGTCAAACTGACCAAAAGAGAAGGATTTAAGTAAGTAAAAATGCAATAAAAATGGGGTCCCTTCCAACTCAGGATATTCTATGATTCTGTGATGGTTCTATGAAAAATGCTATGAGAAAAAGGGTTGGAACAGAGGACACAAAGTGCCAACCAGAGGAGAGCAAACCTCAATCATTCTAGGGTCCCACTGCTATGAAACCTCTGGAGTTTATAAGAAACACACGTAAGTGATCCAGACCTATGAAGTATTTGCCCATTTTTAAACCCAGTTCCACTAATTCAGTGGATTCCTTAATATAAAAATACTTCTGAAATCTTCTCAAGAGTGTATTCCATATTAAGATAAAACTGCTCTGTTTGAGAAGATCTAAAAAAGACCAATATCCCATTTCATTGAGAGTTACATAGGATCTGAACGCATGGCAAAGAATGTCTCAAACTCCCCACATTGCTATTACAAAATGTGCAGAAGCAGTGTTTTGAGTCCATGCTTGCTCCATTACATTCTTGGCATCCATATGGGCTTGGGAAGTACGTTTTCTACAGTAAAATACCCTGTAAAATGTCCTTACCTGCCACCCCAGTAGGAAAGGCTACCAAGCGCTCCAGTGGAGCGAGCCATTTGCTTGGAAGCACTGTAACAGGCTCAGAGTAGTATTTCCAAATGAGAGAGATCATCAGGGCAGCCTAGAGTGGAAATTTTTGTTAGCTTCAGTAACAATACACATCAAAGTAGATTCCTACTGCTGTTTTGCATCAGTAAATCTCAAATTCTAATGAAAGAATATAGCTTCTCTGATATTATACATTATTCTCAAACAAATTCAAAACATTTTTAAACCTGGTATGACCTTAACTTGACACACAGGTAGCAGTAAGACACTAAAAGCTACTGCTTTCTTGTGAGACCTTGGGTCAAATCTAGTCTGGAAAAAAATAGTAATACAAATTGTTATATTCTGATGACTGTTTTTAGCCCTAATCCTTGTCTGCTAGGAATCCAACTGGCTTTCACATTACCCAAAATACATTTTCAGGTTAAGCACTCTTCTCCTTATTTGACAATTCTTTGGCATCAAGTCTGAACTACAGAGATAATCTGCTGAGGCGCTGTGCGTAAACGTGTGGCAGCTGTAAAAGGAGATTTGCATCCACAGCTGAAGCACATTTTACATTTTCAAAAACAGAAGCAAAATATACACATACACTTATCAGAACTTTCCTGTCTCTTTAACACTGCATAGAAATAAAACAAACAAAACAAAACAACAATGATAGAAGAGCTATGACAAACTCCTATCTTGTCATCTCAAAACTAGAAAAACAGAGCTTCAAGAAAATCCCAAACTCCCTTCATCCACAACTACCAGACCCTATCAGCAGCATCTCCCCTTTCTACATCCAAGAAACTGTTTCGGTTTGGTATGCATTGTGTCATTGGGATGCCAAACACCTCTACAACTGACACAGAACTATACAGCCAGCAAATGCAGAAGAGATTTGTAACACTGCCAAGGATTTAGTTTGTAGCTTGTACTGGTAATAAAATATTTACTTACTTGTAAGATGTAGAATACAATATTTATAACCCACTTTATTTTGGCTAATTGGGCAGTTCGTGCTTTCACTGTTGAAAGAAAAAATATTACTCTGCATTATGTATAATAGTAAATTATACTTACATAAAACTAGTAAATTGTTAATATTACAGTATTCAAATCAGGACATTACTGTTAAACATCACATACCTGTTTAAACATCACATCACGTTACTTTTAAACATCAGTTTAAACATAACTGTTTAAAAATCTCTTTTGAAAGGACTCATAGGTATACTGAAAGTAAAGAAGTGCTAGGTCCATATCACATATGAGTTTCTTACTAATGATACCATGAAGAGTTGCAAAACACTGAAATCCTGGACAGAGAAATGATACCTATAATGAAGAATGCTGCTCCCAAATGAGAGCAGTCACTGTGTTGTCTAATTTAAGAACCTTCTTTAGATGGACCATAACAGAAGTTTTCCCCTTTCACAAAATGGGAGAATGATGGCTTTAGCAGATGCACTTGTTGCCTTATTTCATTCAGGAACGCAGTCAAAGCCTATTCACAACAAGACTATTCCTGCACTGAATCGATCTTTGCCAGATTCAATATCCAAAATTCTCATGCCTACTCATCTTCTCTGGCAGAACCCCAGACCTGCGTAGAGAAGCCCAGTGAAGACAGCACATCTTCAAACATAACGGTGCCCTGAAGTTTTCTAGAACAACGTTGTTGGCTGCTAAGTATACTCCTCAAATCTAGTTTAATTGAAATTATTGGTAAAGAATAATGCTACTGACAACAATTCAAAACTGCCAGTTGTAAAGACTGTCCTTTCTCCGAGCAAGAAGCATATAAACATCCCGGCATTCTGCACAGAAGAGGCAGACAAAGCAAGTATTCTCCTATCTTATTAAGTTCAGTTAGTGAGTTTGGACAAAGACGAGAACAAAAGCCCTGGTGCCAAAGGTTTACGTGTACTTTCTGCCATGAGATAATGGATCATCCCAGTGGAGACACACCAGTACAGCTTTATCGTAAAAGCCACTGTGTTTGGTCAAACGGGATTGCAAAATGACAGCAAAGATCTCGTCTGGTTACCTTACAGATCAACACTTCCTCCCCAGCATTTTGTAGCACAGCAACCAAACAGCCCCAGCCAAGCAGTTCATCCTTTTGCAATGAAGATATGCAGCCTTACTACACTACTTTCGTTAATGGCAAAGGACTTTGCCAAATTATTCAAAACATGATCCAGAAATAGGCATTACTGAGAAGGATGAAAAAAATCCTTGTAAGAAAAATTTTGTATTTAAATTACTCCCTTACCAATGCATACAGAGCCATGCACTATTAAAGGGTAAAAAAAAAAAAAAAAAAAAAGGGGGGGGAAACAATGGAGATGGATAAGGAGAGGTGGAGAGTTGAAAGAGAAATATACTTAAAAATGAAAACATGTTTGTAAAATTATTATTTTTTTTCAGGAAGTAGAAAAGGGAGTAAACATTGCACTCTACCATGAGTTTTAAGCTTGTCAGTCATCTTGTTGATCTTTCTTTCCAGACGGGCATATCTAGCGAACTCATCCATCATACTAATGGTTGAGAGTTCTTGCTTCATGTTCTGGATTTCAGCTCTCATTTGGGATTCCTGCTCTGCATCCTTTTGTAACAACCTGGATATCTAAAAAATAAAGAAATAAAAACACTTATTATTTATTTATTTATTCCAGAATTCTGCTATCAGTATGTATAAATCATCATCTCATGTTTATGTACTCAAAAGCCCCCATAAAACAAGACCCTTTCACCAATACACATGAAAACCTTTACAAGTGTAACATGTTCTAAGAGACAAAAAATCTTACTCTCTCAGTTAAGAAACAAACCAAAAAGGGTCAAAGAAAATTGATCCCATAAAGCAGTGATTTTCAACTTTTCTAACTGTGGTTAACTGCCTTTTCTACTTCTGCCTTCATCTCCCCACTGCTGCCTTCCGAGATCTTTTGAACCACCCAGGACCCTGTCCCTGCATCCTGAGCCAATGCGCTGTCTTCCCTCCTTGCAATTCTCATCTTGAACTTCTTGGATCACAGACTTGCAGGAGGACCAGGGAAGCAGTCCTTTTCATCACTACTCTCCCCAGCTCCACCAATGCTCCTTATACTCATCATTCCCATTTCTAGATTCAGGAACCACAGCATAGGTCTGCACTAATTAACATGGCAAATTTTATTCACAGGAGCCTGGTTTCAGACCTCACCAATTACATAAGGCTCAGAAACTGGGAACCACTCCTCTCAATTACAGATTACAGCCTGGGCTCTCAGAAGCACAAGAACTGAATCTGAGTTGTGATCCTTCTGGCGCAGCATCTTACTGATGTCTTATGAGCAGAAATGCAAATTTCCATTTATTTCTTTCTATGTATTACCCAAGCATTTAAACGCAATCTTCTTTTCTTATACTTTTTTTTTTAAATTAATTTCCAGGGGCAGAAATGTGAAAATGCAACGCATCATGTTAGCAATCATCTTCTCTCTTTTTTTTTTTTTTTTTTTTTTAACATAAAAATGTTTCTCCACTTTCATTTCATGAGGTTGGCTCACGAACTCTTTTACCTCGGGAAGAAAAGCACAAGGGATGTAACACCTCTTCCCCTCCAGTTGTTTGGGAAATACTCCTAGCTTTCTCAACACAGTCGCCCATTTTTCCTAAAAGCCGTGTTACCAGTAGCGCAGTCAAACGGACCATTACTTTGTCACCAACCACAGCAGAGAGATGAGGGTTTTACTACTCATGGGTGGCAACACCGAGTGGACTCCCAAAGGACCATTAATTTATGCTTTAAAGGACTCTTATCCCTTATCCCACAGCATGCAGCACCCCATATAACACAGATTTATTGACACGAGCAGAAAGGCAACTCGCTTATCCCACAGAGCAGCTCACGGGGCACCCCCACCTCACGGGCACCCCTCGCCCTCCCCGGCCCTCCCTCAGCAACGAAATGGCGGCTAACGGCCGGCGGGGCGGGGCGGGGCGGTGACGTCACTCACGGCGGAGGAGCAGGAGGGCAGCAGGACCTTGAGCGCGCTGCAGCCCAGCACGGCGCTCAGCACCAGCAGCCACGCGCCGCTCTCCGCCATGCCGCGAGTCACACCCGCCCCCCCGCCCCTCCACCACAAAAAAAAAAACAAACACCCCACAGCGCCTGCGCGAGGGGCCGAGCGGCGGGAGGCGGCCGAGCCCACGTGACGCCGGCCGGCCAATCAGCAGTGCCGCCCCGCCCTCCCCTCAACCCGGGAGGCGCTGAGGGGCGCCCCGCGGGAGGGCCGGGTCAGCCCGGCGGGCAGGGCAGGGCAGGGCAGGGCCGGGCGGGGAGCGGAGCGCCCCCCCCGCCCCCTCTTCCTCCTCCTCCTCCTCCTCCTCCTCCTCCTGCCGCCGCCGCCTCCAATCCGGCCGGATCCTGTTGCGACGCCGCTGGCGCTGCTGGGATGGGGGGGGGCGGCTTCCCTGCGCGGCGCGGCTGGCGGGCGGGCGGCCGCAGCGGCTCGCCGTGAGGCACCCGGCGCGCAGCGGGGAAAGGGGGAGCGAAAGAATCGAGGGAGGGAGGGAGGGAGGGAGCGGGCACCGCGGGGCTGCGGCTGGAGCCATGCCGAAGAGAAAGGTGAAGCCATGCGGGGGGAGAAAAGGGCCGGGGGGGGGCTGCGGGGCGCGGAGGGGCGGCTGAGGGAGGAGCGGAGCGACCCCAACCCCCCCCCCAAATCCCCTCAGATCCCCTCAGCAGCGCCCAACGGCGGCGTCTGGAAGGTTCTGCTCCCAAAGGGGGGGGGGGGGGGGGGGCGGGGGGGGTGAGGGGGGGGCGGTGTCACGTGAGGCGTGGCCGCGCCCCGCCCCCAGGCGCCTGAGGCGCGGTGTTTGTGTTGGCAGGTGAGCGCGGCCGGAGGGGAGGCCGCGGAGGAGGTGAGTGGTACACGGGGGGGTGGGGGGTGAACGGGGTTGGGGGGTGGTCGCGGTGCTGGCTCTGACGCCGCGGGTCTCTGTGCTTCTCTCCCCCGCAGCCCAAGAGGCGGTCGGCGCGGCTGTCTGCTGTGAGTAGGGGGTGCGAGGTGGGAGGCGGCCCCTGCAGGGGCTAAGGGGAGGGCTGGCGGCTTCTGGCGGCCGGGCCCTGACGCGTTGTTGTCTCCTCAGAAACCCGCTCCTGCCAAAGCAGAGGCGAAACCCAAAAAGCTGGCGGCAAAGGTGAGAGAGCGGGGAAGAGGGGAGGGAGGGGAGGTGGTGGTACTGCAGGCGCCTAGGGACTTCCCGCCTCACACTGTGGGTGCCTGGTGTCTGAGCGTTTTTGTTCATCTTATCCCTTTCCCTTTTGGATTGCCCCTTTTGCTAAAGGATAGGTTTGGCGTACTTGTAGTGGGACCTACAGGTGCACCAGAGACTTTCATGCCATCCTGCCTGGTTAGGCCCTTGTAAGGCACTCAAAGTATTGCAAAGAAACACGGACGCTGCTTTGTTGGTTGTTAGGTGGTATTTTGGTGCTGATTGTGACAGCTGTGCACAGAATCGGATTTTGGTGCTGTCAAACAGAAGGGGATAGAATATGCTTTCAAATTAAAGCAGCATTTTACAGCAGGAAAACATTATTTGAAGTACTTAGCCAAGCTGTAGAAAAAGATCCACACTTCCATTCAAGTAGTCAAGCTTTGTGTCTCTGTGTGTCTTTTTGTGGCTTAGTATAATCTTCCAAATTTTTCAGTATAGCCTGAACAGGTCAATAGTTGAGGTGTAAAATGTTATTCTTAAATAAATGAAGAGGCTCTGTATCTATTGGCATGTTGGTGTATGCATTTCTGTGTGCTCATTTATGATCATAAGGGAGATTGGCTTGAATTTTTTGTCAAATATATGGCTTACAGTGTTTCAGGGACGCTAGTACAGAATTCTGCTTTGTGGGCCTTCTGATGTCTTCGCTTTTATGGTTCTGCTCAACTGGTCAGTACTATACCTTCCTTCCAATGGATTGAATCTTGGTGTGCTCCTATTCTCTGAGTTTACAGCTGAAAGGTTTTTGAAAGCTTTCCATTTTTCAGTTCCTTTTTTCAAGTGTTTTTCTCAGTGGTGCATCTAATTGCTGATGCCACTAGTTGGAGACTGCTATTTTGAAAATTGAAACACAGTCTGCATGGTGTGAGATTGCTACCTGGTTTTGTAATACTGAGTCCAAGCATTTACTACTTTTACTGAATTTTTTCTTCAGTGTAGTTTGATTCATCTCTGTGTTCTGGAGGATTTTAAAACTAATAAATAATTTTCTGAAAGCAATACAAGGGCATTTCTGAAGTTCTGTGGACATTGACAGTGTAGTTAGTGGACAGAACGTGCTGGAGTGTTTTTTTTTGTTCTTTTACGTTGCGCCCTGTTTATGTGCGTACCTTACTGCATGTTTGTATCCAGCAGTGTAAAACACCTAAAACTTTTGCTCAATAGTTACAAACACTTGGCAAAATTGTATTATGAAGACAATGTTTTGCATATGCATTCATATAGAATAAGAAATGTATTTAAACAGCTAGTAAAAAAGTTGTGTAAAGTAGCCCAGTAGCCTGATGCTTTTTTGTTTTTGCGTGAAGTGTTCCTCACAAAGTATGGAATACATCTGACCCACTGGTCTCTAATCAGTGCTGCACGTTTCTACAGTGCGTAGAATGAAAAAAACAAGAACTCTTTTTATCAGAGTGGATTGTAGGTCAGAGACAATAAAATAGGGCATAAGTTGAAGAATATCCTTCCTTGGAGTGCACACCGGATTTTTAATGGGATTAGAGATGCACCTTAAGGGAGATCAGCGTAGTAGTCTTCAGCTTAGAAGTATAAGTGCGTTACATTCTCTTGTCACTTACTCAAATTGAACCTGCCCAGAAAAAGTGTTAGTTTGTCATTTACTGAAAACTTTTGTTAGTATCATTAAATTGTGATGCTAATGTTTGACAGGTGGTGTCAAAAACAGTGCTCCTATGTCAATGTTAATTGACATAAATATTTTGAGGATCAGCTGGGGGACAGGCAAACTTCGTAGCATTTGGCTGCTGTAAGGAGTATCTGGGAGGATATGTTACAGATTTATACAAAAATAGCTCTGAGCAAATACTTTCCTCAGTCTGTTTAACAACAGTGACGCCAGGTAGAGAGGATGTGATATACAAAGTGGAAGGACTTCACTGCTGGTTTGGTTTTTTAGCTCTGCGGCAAGAACTTAAAGCACATAAGACAAATTGTTCTGTCTTGCCGCTAGAATTAAGTACTACCATTTTTCTTTCTGATAGGTTTTTCCAGATGGGTTTGTACCGCTCTAAGCAGTGCTTTTAGTTACTGTACAGTGCGGTGGTTTTAGATTCTGTGAGCCTAACATTGTCGTAATGTGTGCTGTTCAGGGTTGAGGGATGGAAGAGAAAAGGAGAGGTTTATCTTGTCCTGATTTGATTCTCTCATGTACTGACTGCACGGAATAGGGATTGTCTGTATGTAGTTTGGAAGAGGCTTTTTTGGCAATTCAACTATGTATTACATGTAGCTCACTGGTTGTTGGTTGCAGCTCTTGCTGTTTGGCGAGTCCATCTTGTTCTTGTTTAATTGTTTTCAAAGTTTACCTTGTAGGTTATATGAACTTACTTTACTGCAAATTGATTTAATTTTAGGATAAGTCTGAGGACAAGAAAGCTCAGTCAAAGGGGAAAAAGGGGCCTAAAGGAAAACAGACGGAAGAGACAAACCAAGAACAGACAAAGGACAACTTGCCTGCAGAAAATGGGGAAACGAAAAGTGAGGAGGTAAATTGTCTGTATTCTTTATTCTAAAACAGCCGAGTAACTTACTGTACTAGTTACCTAAACATCTATCAGAAACACATGCAGTTCTTTTACTAGAGTCTATTTCTGTGCAAAGAAAAAAGGTTATCAAAACACTAGTAGATAAGCCAGGTAAATTCTAGTTGCCCAAAAAAGAGTTGCAGTGATATGGTAAGAGTCCCTGAAATTACGAAAAAAGGTGAGAATTTTACTAAAGTAATGTCCTTCACCAAGAAATTTTGCCAGATGGGAGAAGGGAAAGGCTGGTGCAGGGATGGTAGAAAAAGGTGCAAGAACTACTAATAGCTGTTGAGGAACGTGCCAAATTAGTCTTGATTGTAATACCTTGCTAAAATGGCTGTGGTTCTTTTTTTGGAATTAGTGATCAATTTAACTTAAAACATCCTTCACACTACTGTTTTTCTAGAAGATGGGCATCTCTTATTTTTAAATTTAGGATGAGATTTGTAGGGAGCAGCAGCGCCTCCTGCGGCAGCTGTTTAACAATTGGATAAAGCAAGTTTTCCTGTAGGCTTAGAATTACTCTGAGGTTTCTGCGGTGTTGACTGCCTTGCTCGCTTCAGTTAGTTAGTCAGTTGAGTTTGGTCTGATCTTCAGAGGATTTGTTTTAAATTTAAATGTGATTTATTCTTCTTGTCTAGTTTGTGTATTAAGTTTCCTTTTTTTTTCAGTGTGCAAATGTATTTTCAAGTAGGGGAAAAGTGTATTTGTTTTTTAGGTAGATAGTTTTGGGGTTTTGTGTGTAAGGAAGGTTGATATTTGAGCATGCAGGATAATTTGCTTAGAGTAATGTTTTTTATTTGTAAACTTAGAGTGTGATGTTCGTGAAAAGATGCTAAAAGTAGCAATTCATTGGTAGTTTGGAGTTTGTACGTGGCTCTTGTTGTCTGTCACAGTTGCGTAATTCAGGCCTTCAATTTGTGCACGTGGCATGTCAGTAATAACAAATTGAAATCTGGTGATGTTTCTCATCTGGTGTAAAGATGACTTAAACCTAAGGAATGGATGATGATTTTTGGGGCACATCTTCATTGATTTTGACTGGGGTGACCAATGGAAGACTAATGAACTAATAAAATACCCAAGTCTAGACAAGGCAGCCTATCCAGTTTAACATTAAGTACTATTGTTATCAACCAATACAGGCAGTGATGCTGGTGTTAATTCAGTGTCCTGGACAGACAGTGAATTCCTACAGTAAAAAGAGCGTGATGCCTGTGGGGAAAAATGGTTACTGTACCTTCCAAAGCCTTCCCCCAGGTGGCAGTGAAGACAGCTGGTGTTAGGGTTCCTGTTTTGGTAGTACTGTGATTAAATAGTATCTTCTCCTGTTGGTGCTGCAAAGCCTTGGAATAGTTAAATTAAGCATAGTTCTTATGTTGACAAAAATATTATGTTCCTTTTTTTTAAACCATGTTGCAAAGCAGTGAGTTTTCCAATCCAAATGGGGTTACAGTTGTCATCAATTAAGTTTGTACGAACTTGTTCTGAAGTACAATATAGAGAAGCTTGACTTAAAAATGATGTAGCTCTGCTACGTTCAGTGTATTTTTACAAAGTGATGTTTAGTTCCATGCAGTACTGAATCTTGCTCGCCTCAAAATGTACTAAGATTTGAAAATCTTCAGTGCTGCACTTGGGTGCATAAAATGCATCTATAATGTTTTTTCTAAGCACAGTTTTACACAAGGATTTTAAAGTTTAAAAAAAAACCACAATCCTTTCATAAAGGCAGTTATTATTGAAATAGGCTTTGTTTTTCAAAAAAATAAATTCTTTTCAGCACATATTGAGTAGTAACAATACCAACATTTTGAAATCCACATTGATGCATCTGAGGAGATAAAAGGTCTTTCAAGAAAGCTTGGCTTTAGTAGGTTATTGTCCAAGAGACATGAGCAGATCATGGCACCGATTAAGTAAGACTACAAAGCGTGGTGTGTAGAAACAAGTCATGGTTGTTCTGTATGTCAAGTTAACTCAGTTGCACATAAAAAATGCTATGAACTAAAAGACTTCATTGCTTAGAAATTTTTCACGTTAAAGTGTTTTGTTTTCTCCCTTCTTTTCAGACCCAAGCATCTGATGCAGCAGTAGAGAAAGAAGCTAAGTCTGACTAACATCTGGTACCAAGTCTTCGATTGGTGGTCCTTACACTTTTCTTCTTGTACAATTCAGAGGAATATTTTTATCAACTATTTTGTAAATGCAAGTTTTTTAGTAGTTGTAGAAAACACATTTTTAAAAAGGAGAGAATCCCAACCCGTTTTTTTACATATTTAGATACGTGTAAATGCTTTTTTTTAAGTGGTAAAATCATGTACTGGTTGTCTGTTTTCTATGAAACCAGAAATTACTGGAATGTTCCATAAAGGAGGGGGTTTTTGAAGTCTCGAAGGGGCTTCGCGTTCCATAGATTGTGAGGGACGATTTTTCTATCCTACTAAATGAAGCATAACACAGGTTTAGACTTCAGCGTTCGTAACGATATGTTGAGGATGTCTTAACATTGTAGTTATTTATCTATGGTTGTACCATCAGTAGAATTGCTTACCTAATAAACTGCTCCCTAGTGTTGGATTTCTTGCCGAGTGATGTATATCTGTGACAAAGTTATTTTTGGTAGGTACAGCTTGATTTTTCTCAACAACTTTGTAATTGTGGTGTGAAAGATTGGAGATTTTTACTTCAAATGCTGAATAGGTAAAAGTTTCTGATTGGTAGACTTAACGTCAGCTGGTACTTCACATCCTGTTTTCAAGGACAGCTTGTCTACAATGATCAGATGAAAAATATTTGAAATAGGTTTAGAAAAAAAAACAACTATAGTTTCTAGATTAAAAAACCCTATGTGAATAAAAACAATTGTAAAATTGTTTGTAGTGTCTGTGATCACCAAACAAAAGCCAAATACATCTTGATTAAGAAAGGATGTTTCGGTAGCTCCTGCATTGACTATGACAACTCACAGTATACGTGGTGTAGTCATTGAACATGTTGTGTTTCTGTTGGAAAACAATGAATAAATAAATACCTACTGGTTTTGATTCCTAACTGTATTCTTAATGTTGGTAAAACCCATGCTTTTCCATGAGATGGGTGCTAACACAGGCAGTGAGCAGCAAGTAGAAAACGGTAGTTGCAATCTTGAGTGGACTTAGAGATTGAAAGCTGATAGTGTAGTGGTGCTGCTTTGGCTTTTAAAAAAACAGCATCGGATCTTGTCTGCCATCTGAGAGATGGCCTGTGCACTCGCTCGAGTGTAGACAGTTCTCTGATGAAGTGCAAAGCAATCCTCTTGAGTGTTAACTGTTGTATTGGAACTTCTTTTGGGTTGTATTGGAACTGCATTGGAATTTCCCCAATCAACTTCTGGGGAAAAGCTGATTTTTGACTTTAAGACATCTGATGTTTTGTTGATTTCCCTGTTCATCAGGGGAATGAAGCTGGGCTGTGAACTTCCCCAAGTAGCTAGCTGGGGTCATGCAGTGGAACCCATAGAAGAAAAGCAGGGGAACAGTACAGGCAGGAGCAGCAAGAAGACTTCTGTTCTTGTGCTGGTGATCTGCTAGGTTAGCTACCCATGGTGTGAGCAACTGTGCCTGCTATATAGGGTTGCAAGTTGACAGAGCGTGGTTTCAAACAAAAGTAAAAACATAACCGTGCTGAGAGCTCATTCATATAGTACAGAACTGCCCTGATTCTCCCTCACTGTATTCAAAATAAATAAACAGCCTTTCATCAGAAGGGGGCATATCAAGTGTATGTTACTTCAGCTTAAGAAATGAAACCTATGACTGGGAGAACCTCTGACAGTATCACTTCTGCTCCCCCAGAGTGCAATTGTTTCCCCCCCACAGCCACACTTCATTTTGCTGTATTGCAGCTGTGCGAAGTAGCAGGGCTTTACCCTATCAGCGTGATGCCAGTCAGCTGTCAACCTTGTCTTGGGAGGAGTCAAGATCAAAAAGTAACAATTTTTTAAATTTTTGTTTCTTCTTTTTTCCTCTTGACAATGTTTATGCTTTTAACACCTGCAAGTATGTGTTCTCTTCATTTTTGGTGCTGTCTTCATCTTCTAAGAGTTCTAAAAAGACACAAGTTTCACCTCTAACTTATTTTCTCAAAGAATGCTTTCATCTGAGTAATTTCTCACCTGCTTTCATACAATAAAGTGTTTTACCTTTTTTACTTACCTATTTAAGAAAAGATGAGTTTTCCCTCAGCTTATACAGAGGATGTCTTCCTACACTGGACCACAAAGTGCTGCTGGTCCAATCCTGTCACAGGTGTGCTCCTAGCAGAACGCACCTGGCTGTGCCTTCAAATTCTGTGGTACTTTAAAAGGCTGGAACTAAGTTTATGCTACTCTTTACAACACCTCCCGTATGCTTATTTGTTAAATTTAGTAGTAGGGTGCAATGGCTGCTTATGTGGCCTGTTTGCTTTCTTTGTGTTTTTACCAGGTCAAAAACATCAGTTAAATGACTAATAAACTTGCAGGTGAGTATCCTGAAATAACCTCTTTTACCTTCTTACTGAATGCCTACTTCTCATGTGTTTTGAGTCTCTGATGTTGAGACCCTGCTGACTTCCCACATCTCTCAAACATATTTGTCATAGTTGTTCCCTAATATTTACCCTTGGGGACAGAAAGTTAAATTTTGTTTTATTGTGGAAGTGAAAGGATTCAGCAATCAGGTAAATCGGGGGCAGCCTACCTTTCACAGGATGGAAAATTCTCATCGAAAGAAGGAAAGGAACGGGGTAGTTGTGTCAGGAACATGGAAACCCTACGTCAGTTTGTAGCAGCACAGGGTTGAAAGGATTCTCAGCTTTACCCATAAAGAGAGGTGGTGGTGGGGCAGGCTTTGGAGAAGAGGGGGAGAAAAATGCTCTCTCTGAAAGCAGCACTGTTAGTCACCACAAGCAGTCCACCTAAGGTGGAAGAAATTTCAGGCTAAGCAGTCACACCCCGTGAAAAGCAAGGTGATAAAGCGGTGGCTACTCCGGCTTTTGTCCGCGTGGTTTGAGGTGTCAGCACGTTACAGCACAACCCAACGCTTCAGCTGCCGGGAGAGCGAGGAGCTGCGTGTACTGGCACGGGCTCTCAGCCCTGCGTGTGGAGAACTGGGCCGGGGGGTGCGTGAAGCCGTGCGGGCGGCCCTCAGGGGACGCGGGGCTGACGGGGCGCCGGCCGCGCGAGCGCAGCGCCCCAACCGCCCTAACGGCCGCAACGGCCCCGGCGCGCGCCGCGGCCCCGCCCGCTCCCGACAGAACGGCCCCGCCCGCCGAGCCCCATCACCGCCACCCCGCGGCCGTGATCCTTCCGCGCCCTGCCCTCCGGTTCCCTCCCCCCGCCGCGCCGCCCCGCTCCCCGCTCCGGCCCCCCCGCCGCCCGTCTCACCGCGGCGAGGCGCTCGGTCCCCGCCGGCCGCCTTCCTTCCCGGCCGCCCGCCCTAACCGGCAGCCGGGACTACTTTTCCCCTCCGCCCGGCGCGGCGCAGGAGGCGGCGGGGCGGCGGCAGCGGCCGGCGCAGGCGGAGGCGGCGATGGCGGCGCTGAGGCTGCGCTAGGCGCGGGGGGGGTGGGGGAAGAGCGAGCGCGGGGGGCGGGGGAGAGCAGAGGAGGGAGGAGGGGAGGAGGGGGAGGGGGCGCTGACAGGGCTCTGCCGAGCCGGGCCCGGCCCGCGCCTGCCGCCGCCGCCTGAGCCCAGCCGCCCGCCCGCAGCAGGGAGGGAGGGAGGGAGGAAGGGAAGCGAGCCATGGCCGAGCCCTCGCCTTCCTCCAGCTCCGGCGGCGCGCCCGTGCCGCTCATTGAATCAGGTAACGCCGGCGGGGCGCGGCGGGAGCCGGCGCCGCTCCCTGCCGCCATCTTCCCGCTGCCGCCGCCGCCGCTCAGCCTCACCCCCCCCCCCTCTCCCCTCCCCTCCCCGTGTCTCCGTGTCTGTCCCCGTCTCTCCCGCAGAGCTCTACTTCCTCATAGCTCGGTTCCTGACCACCGGGCCCTGCCGGAGAGCGCTGGAGGTGAGTACCGGGGCGCCGCCGCTCGCTCACCTGGGCGCACACGCTCGCTCGGAGCCCTCGGCCGTTCGGTGGCTGCTGCGGAGAGGATTGCAGGGGAGGTGTGAGCGGCCGGTACCCCCCGTCCCCCCGCCCCTCGGCGGCCGCCTGACGAGCCCCGGCCCCCTCCCCACGGCCTCTCGTCCCCGCTGATGCCTTTTTTTTTTTTTTTTTTTTTTTTCTCCTCTTCTTGTTTCCCGTGTCTCCGCAGGTGCTGGTGCAGGAGCTGGAGCAGCACCAGGTCTGTGTGGAATCCCCGCCGCTCTCTCGCTGTCCTAGAAAAGCTTCTTAAGTCGCTCGGGTTTCTTCCTCCCAACTTTTTACCCCCCCCCCCCCCCCTTCCACACACGTTGTTGTTGTGGATGTGATCTCATTCCCCCCCCCCAGTCCCCTCTAACTTATTTTCTCCTTCCTCTGCTTAGTTACTTCCTAAACGGTTGGATTGGGAAGGAAACGAGCATTACAGAAGTTATGAAGAATTGGTAAGACTTCTTTTTTCCTCTAAAAAAATCCTTTTAGATAGCATGGTAACGCTGGTGTCAAGACGTTTAAACCTTTAAAAGTAGGCCCAGAGCTTTCACTTGCAGATTCATGCCTGTTCTGTTAAGGCGCTGGAGTCCCTGGTGGAAAAGGCGTTTGATGTCTATACATTAGACTAACAAAAACACAAGTGGTGGTTTAAATTGAGGATATTGTTTACATAGCAGAGGTGGAGCTTGGCGTTGTGCAGTGGTACATGCCGCTGCCTACAGACGGGCAGGAGCCAATCTGCAGCACGGTTTCATTTCAGAGTTTCGCGAGCAAGTTTGTCAAGCACGTTTTGATTTGACGGTATTTATTTTCCGCCTGTCTTCCTTCATCGGTCCCCTTCAACAGATTAGGAAATGAAACCGCTGTTCAGAAATCAAGGCTTGGCAGTTGTGGTTCCCTAGGAGTGTGCTCTCTTTCTCTGGCCACTCACTTTGTTTCTGGTCATAGCTTCGTTTCTAAACATTGCAAAGATACAAGTGACCTCTCGGTGGCATGTACTTAAATGCCTTCTGCTGCTGATATTGTTTGCAACAAATGTTTTCTTCCATCCCGTTTCAGAATGGAAAGCTGATTTTTCTTGGCGTTTTGTTTATCTGCTTCTTCAAATACATTCTGCAATTGGTGGTTTGAACCTTGTGAGATGATGGCCTGGTGGTGCCTGGCCACTGTAGTTCTGTGCTGGTTTATTGTTCTTGTGTTTTCTTTAGACAAATGTTTATTCACCACCCACCCCGGTTAGGCATTCCAGGTTAATGGACTTCTCCCTTACCTGTCAGCTTGTGTATTGTTACAGTTAGATCCCCTGTCCCTTCAGTGTAACACTTGAACACTTCTGGGTAGTGCTTGTGTAGAGAGAGAATGATATTTTGTGTATAACGTTTTCTTAATTATTTAACTGCTGCGTAAAATGATAAACTGGATTCCATTTCTTTTAGTTGTCAGTGTGGTCAGTTGAGCAAATGAGGACTTAAATTAATGCTTTAAGTCACTAAAAGGCCAAGTCTTGCTAAACAGGAATACTTTCAAGCTCTGACTTGAATTTAGCAGACATGAAAGTAGCATTGAGTTTAAAAGGGCTTTGTCTGTTTTTCTGCTTGGTTGTTTGTTTTTTGACCCCAGTTCTTCTGGGACTTCAGGAGTTTCCTGTGTTCACGCATACAGAGTTCGCAGATGAATTCTTTAATATGTGCCACTTCTACTTCTTTTCCCTGTACAATTCACAAGAAGTATCTATGCAGGATAATTGTGTTTCAGAATACTCAAAATTCATCTTATGAAACTATTAGATTCTGCTTTTGAGGTGCTTTGGGAACCTCTTGTCCTGCCTGTCTCACTCTGAATTTGTGTTGACTGCAGATAAATAACAATCAAGTGGTATGATTATTTCTTTTCCTTTTTGTTCGTCATGGAAAAGGAGCAAGAGTTTAAAATAACCATCTTTCCGGAATCTGAATAAAGCTACTTTTAAAAAGGTGCTAGGTTTGGTAAGCATGCTTCTGTAAGTGATTCCTGATGATGGCGTGCAAGCAGAACGGTTTATAATACTTGACATAGATTATGCTGGGCGTCCTGTCTTGAATATCTTGGCTGGTACTACTCTGTGCCAGTTGAAGAGGCAAAATTTAGAAAGAAATGACGAAAAAGTGCATTTTTATAGCCTTAGCAACTGTATTTGTTCTCATAATCAACCATAACCATTTGTTGAGCTGATTTACTGCAGTATGTTTGGCTGTGTAGTAATGCTAACTGTTTCACTGGTGTTACCAGCCGCTTCCCGAGGAATATACCCTAAAACCCCCCAGACTTTGTACATTACATGTTTTTTTTAATTTTTAAAGCGTGTTGGGTTGTGGCTTCAATCATACTGTTCTCAATACTCTGTTTATGTTTGGGCAACTTTTTGTTGAGCAAATCTTACTTGGCAGCACACGGTATTTTTTTTTCCCGCCCTTCTGATTGTGGGATCAGCCTTATCAAGACTTTTCTCATTTATGCTCAGTCACGAGGCTGAGGGAGTAGCATCATGAGCTAGTTCTGCCTGTGTTTTCAACAACACAGGCAAGAGGCTGCATGCGGATGATGTTGTGGTCCTTTGCCTCTCTTGAATGTCAGGGAATTGCCTTGCTGCTGGAGCAGCAGCACGGCTTCTGGCTCTGGCTGGTTCTTTTGTGGCCCCATCAGAGTACAGTGAGCACGGGTATGTTTGTACCTGCTGATTCAGGCCTGCCACTAGTTTAAAGTTATGTTCCTCTTGGTTTGGTTTACTCAAGTCTGTATAAACTCCATGCATTTAACTTCTGCATTACTGTGATTACCTTCATTGCTAGTTTAGGAGTTCTTCTGACTGACCTCTGGGGCAGGTGGGGGAACCCCAAACCACACATCTGTTCTTGACGGAGGCATCTGAGTGTATGTGGGGAAGTATTTTTTTTATTTTTTTTTGACTGCTAGATGTAAATAACATGGGATCTCCCCGACTTGACAGGTGATTGTTTTGATCCACTTGGTTTAAGGAAGCACGGCAGTCTCATGTTGTGTAGTACTGGTTCTTCAAGGAAACTGTGTTGTACTCAGACCTACTAGACTGTGCTTTACTGAACAAGTACTGTGCACTGAAGTACTAGTTGCATAAATTCTCTTGCTTGATTACAACAAAATTTTCCATGATCTTGAGTTACAAGTGCCTGATTTTTATTAATAAAGAAGTAATTGGGTGAGTTAAAAGACACCCGTTGTAGGGTGCCACACAAATGGTTGCCATATACAAGAATATTGCAGACTTTCTGTAGTAAAATACTGATGTGCAGTAGGTAATTTTACTGAAGGTGTTTTTACTACAGCTCTCCAATTCCTGAGGAGTACTTGCTTAGCTCAGTAGATGAGAACTTCATGGAATCGAGTGTTTGTAATTTGAATTTGGGTATATTAAAAATGGTTTAAATATTTATGTGAATATTAATGCTTTTAGATTAATCTGTTCTGGATGTAACCATATATATGTTTAAAACTTTAATTTCTGTCAGGTGCTATCCAACAAACATGTGGCTCCAGACCATTTATTACAAATTTGCAAGCGTATTGGCCCAATACTGGATAAAGAGATACCACCCAGCATTTCGAGAGTCAATTCCTTGCTTGGTGCAGGGAGGCAGTCCTTGTTACGTACAGCAAAAGGTATGGTTTGTTTGTTGTTTGAAACGGGTATGATGTGTTTTCATAAGTATCTGGTAAAGATTTTGGGGTTATTTAAAGGCAGTGAGCTTTTTAACCAAAGTGGCCCATGCTACTTTTGCACTGTGTTTAAGGAACCAGAACAGCAGTGATTTATGTCTTAATAGGGTAACTACATGCTGATTGTTGTGAAAAGGAAGTTTTAACTTGTATCACAAGAGTTACTGCTATTCTGAGTGCTGAATGTTGCCAGTTTTTAGTGTTAGTGTAAATACAGTGAACCATCAGGGGACAGGTGCTACTTCTCTCCCCTCTCCCAGCATGCTGAGTAGCACACTGGGCCCCTGTGGTTTTTGATTGTGGTTGCTGTTGTACTGTGTTCAGTGCAAATCTGAGGCAGTAAAACCAGTTTTCTGAAAGTTTTCTTGGTTAATGCAAATGGCGTCAAAATTAGTACATGCAAATTCTGTACGTATGCAGAAAGTAAGTCCATGTCCATAATTTAAGGTGAATGGTTGGCAATACAAAAGCATGTGGTTTATTTTATATGTACGGAGTAGATTTTGGCTTAAAATTTGCCTCTTTGATCATTTTGGGAGAGAGGGGTGTGTTCATGTGTCTGCAGAAAGTTTTGTTGGGTAGCTAGATACTGTGTTGTGGGGCTAGTTCACTGGATGCAGTTGTTCTTCAGTTATCTGTTCTAACTGCTTTAAAGGGCGTACACTGATGCAGTGACTGTTTTATCCCTAGAGTTGGGATTGCAGTTATTTCAACATGAGTGAGTCAAAATGGTTTTGTGGTAAAGTTAAGAATCACAGAATTGCAAAGTTGGAAGGGAGCTCTTGAGATCGTCTAGTCTGATAATTTCACATTAATAAACGTGCTGTATATTTTGCACAATTTTTTTTGTCTTAAATACTTTGGTCTGAAAATGAGCATGAAAATTTCAGATGAAAAGTTTTGCGTTATGTGAATTGCAGAGGTGTCACCATTCAGAAGTGGTATCAAAGCTTATTCCCCCCTTCCCTTCCATCATTATAAAAATTTTTCTCTCCCTTTCTCTGGTGCTTTACTGTTCATTAAAAGTTTGGGGGCTTTCAGTCTTCTGATTTTTTTTTTTTGAAGTTATTTTAATACTGTGTATAAGACCTTCTATAGGTATACCCATTATCATGTTTTGAAACCGCAGTTGAACAGCATTTTTATCATGCGCTTGTGACAAACCTCCACTTGATTTTAAAGATTGCAGGAACACTGTTTGGAAGGGCTCTGCATTTGCTGCTCTTCATAGAGGAAGGCCTCCTGAAGTTCCTGTAAACTATGGCGCACCACCAAATCTCGGTAAGCCTTGTTCAACACCCATCTCTATTGATAGGAGCTTATGAGGTGTATCTTGATACAGGTCTTGCTATGACACTGAAAATTGCACCTCAGCTGGATCTGGAGGCTTATCTGGAGAACTTTGCCTTCGGTGGAGTTAGGTGCAAAGGCCTGCCCACAGCACTAGTGAGATAGTAGCCTCTAGGTGAGGTCTGTCTCTTAATAAAGCCTGTGTATTAAGTAGTTAAACCAATAAGTATTTATGAACCCTTCACCTTTGGGTGGAAGGGCTGTTGTGTGATTTAACGTATAGAAAGCCAATGGAAAATAAAGATAACATTTAGCACTTCATATTTAGAGGCAGAAGTTTGGATTCAACCAAGTTTAAAGCACTGTCATGCTTATACACACAGAACAATTGGAAATTCAAAAAAAACAACTGTGACTTTGTGAAGTATTAAAATCACTCTTAGTAAATCCTTAAGTAATGTATTAATGAAGGTAAATAACGGTGGTTTAGAGTAGACTTGTTTTACGTGTCAATATGCTAATTCTTTGATTTCTTTGTGTTCTAGTGGAAGTATATCGAGCAAAGCATTTAACTGGATATGCAAAGTTCAGTACTTCGTTTCCAGGAAGTATGTATCAGCACGTAAAGATGCACAGACGGATTCTTGGCCATCTTTCTGCTGTGTATTGTGTTGCGTTCGATAGGACTGGACATAGAATATTTACTGTGAGTTGAAATAAATCTGAAACTAATCATAGTTGGATGCTAGGGAAAGAACTTTGAAATGCAGGCTGTGCTAAAACTTCTTGAGGTGGATATCAGTACTGTTAAGGTAGAGCTGATGAGCTCTATCTCAGTGCTCAAGTGTGATGATTTGGTAAAGTAAAAGGTCAGAAGCATCTAAGAAATAGTCGTACTTCTTGTCAGCACCTGACCAGACACTGACTCAGGAGCTTTCTTCAGTGATGTAGTTGTGTGTTCAGCGTCTTTCATCTTCTTCATAAAGTGGTAGAAGAGAAATTGTTTTACAGTCCTTTTTTTGGTCCTTGCCATTTCTGTAAGGAATCTCCTCAAATTTAGTCCAGACTTGTTGCTTTATATGGCATAGGTCTGCAATCCTGAACCGTAATTAAAATTTTGTTTCTTAGTGTGGGTCATATGATGTTATTTTTGTCAGTTTTAAGTAGTATACAGAGTTTTAAACAGATTTGTAATCTTACCAAGCTCTGAAAAAGCACAGGTTCTTTAAAGAACACCTAAACACCCTGAATGTCTTTTAACTCCTTGCTAAGCATGATAAATATTTCTTTCTAGGGTTCAGATGACTGTCTGGTAAAGATCTGGTCAACTCATAATGGCAGGTTATTTGCCACGTTACGTGGACATTCGGCAGAGATTTCTGACATGGCTGTCAATTATGAGAACACTATGATTGCAGCTGGAAGCTGTGATAAAATGATCAGAGTGTGGTGTCTGAGGACTTGTGCGCCAGTTGCTGTCCTCCACGGACACACAGGGTCCATTACCTCATTACAGGTATGTTTTGCATTAATCCTTCCATTTGCTGATCGGTAGATACTTTGTGCAGCATTAGAAGTTGTATTGAACAAACAGTGTTTGCTTTCTTAATGTAGAACAAATTAGATGTTAAAAATATTTGAAAATAAAGCTGCAGGCTTGTAAAATAAAACGGTGAACGCAACTTGACCTAGTGCTAACTTGATTTCTGTTAGTAAGTACTGCAGATTCCCTAAGTAAAAATCAGTACTTGCATACAAATAAGTGAGTGGTAAATTTACAGAAGTGGAAAGAGGAGTCCATAAGCAGAATTTAGTACTTTGTCTTGTTAATATTGAATGTGAAGTTTTCGGCTCTGACTGAATATACCCCTTGGGTGTTCTGGGGTTTTGCTTTTATTTTTTTTCCTCCTGTTTTACTGTTCAATTGGCACTCATACCCAGCACCAGCGTGCCAATGTACTGTGAGGACAGCCAGACCACTGGGTGACTGGAGAGGTTTTTAGAAAACCCTTGTGCATGGCTTAAATCTTAAAAAGTCCTCTTGGCCTTGAGGACTGTACATGTAACCTAGTTATTTGTGCTTCAGCATGTAGAAACTCTTTAAGATGTGGATGGATTGTAAGAAGCAGACAGGTCATGAGACTCAAAGCTAAGTTTCACTTGACAGCATGGTATGGAAGGTTTGAAGGTATTTAAATTGCAGAAAGCATGAAGTCATTTGGGGATGAACATGAAGTCATTTGGGCTGGGATTTTTGCACCTGACTTTAGAGTCAGGTGTGGTAGTAGCATTTAGGTTGGTGGGATGCCCTAAGATTAGCTAGCTATCATATTGGTAGGGAAATAACCGCTTTTCTTGGTTGCTTGTTGAAATTGGGAAACACACTTACATGAATACAGCCATTTGTCTTTGGGTCATTAGTTCTTTGAGAGGAAAATCAGTGCCTCATGTCCAGGTTGTGGAGAAAAGTACTTTGTGGTTGCTGTTACTGGGTTAAGAAGTAGTTCACCAAGTGTTGTTACTTGCTCACATCCAAATGCAAGGAACTGATGTTCTGTTTGCCATGACAGTTGGCATGTGAATGGCAAATAAATTTCACTGTGTATGTCTCTGTGGTTTTTACATGACTAAAATTATTTTGGTGTTACTGTGTATATTAAGATCTGAATGTTTAAATATTGATGCCAAAAATTGAAACCACAAGAGAAACCTACTTATTTAAAATTAGGTTCCTTGCTTCCTTGAAGTTCCTGAATAGTTAATGTAAAGACAGGAATCCATCTTCACTTATAGACACTAAATGAAAGATGGTAGTGCTGAATCCCCCCGACGTTAGCCTTTATAATTTTGTAGATGAACTACCTTGATGTTGAAAGACATGTAAAGCCAGTTTGTTAAAATACTTTAAGAGAGCTGTTCCCAGGCAACCACCAAGCCCTCTGCCTGTGCTGTTTGACTTGTTGGAACTGGAGTGACACTGGGCGACGTTCTGGGTGACATTGTGCCCCCCTGGTGTCAGTTCCTGGAGATGTGGTGTGCTGGTTTATGTGGGTGGCTGTTCTGGTCCAGTAGGTCATTCTTACAGCTTTGGTGATCAGATACTTGTGTTACTGTCAAAGCTGTGTAATTTCAAAAGTGCAATGATGTTTAGTGTAATGTGTTAGGAAACAGTAAGTTCTGAGGAGTGGCTGAGGTTGTTTAGTCTGAGGTTATTTAGTCTGGAGGAGAGGAAGCTGAGGAGAGTCCTCATTGCTTTCTGCAGCTATCTGAAAGGAGGCTGTAGCAGGCGGGGCGTCTCTTCTCCCAAGCAACAAGTGATGGAACAAGAGGAAATGGCCTCAAGTTGCTCCAGGAGAGATTTAGATTGGAAACTAGGAGACCTTCCTTCACTGAAAGGGTTGTGAAGTTGCAACAGGCTGCCCTGTGTGGTGAAGTGGTGAAGTCCCCATCCATCCCTGAGGGTATCAAGAGACTGTGAATGTGATGATGAAGGACATTGTTTCTTGATGGGACTTAGCTCAAATTAATGGTTGGGCTTGATGATCTTGAAGGCTTTATCCAACCTCAGTGATTCTATGATTTTATATTATGTATTTAAATTTGAAAGCATTTTGATACCTTGTGCTATTGGTGGCCCTTTAGACTCTGTCTTGTTTTGGGCTTTGTAATTCCTTATTTATCAGATAAACCAGCATCTCATTATCCAGATTTGCTATGTTTGCCAAGGAGATGAACAGGCTTACAGGAGGGCTGAAGAGGGGCTACCTGCCAGCTTTTGCAGTTCAATTAAAAAAATATAGTGGTAGGAGTAATTGATGAACAATTTAATCAACTTGTCATGTAAAGTTTCCTGAAAGGTTGGCTTTGTGCACAGCAATAAAAGTGTTTTAAGCATGTATGAGGACTTCCTATGAAGTTGTATGTGCTTGGTTACACGTACTCAGACTATCTCATAACTTAGGCTCTGTTTAATTACAGTATTTAAAAAGCAAACATATCTATTGAAATCTGCTTTCACTTTTTTTCCGGTGCTCTGTCTGCTTCTTACTTCTTTGACAAAAATTTTTAGTGGGTGCTTGTGGTTAGTTAAAACTTCCAAACCAAAGCAGTGAAGGAATTGTTATATAATGCAATAATTGAAACATGCAACACAAACTTATTTTAGAGTATAGGAGGTGTTACTTCTGAAACATTAAAAAATTGTCAGTTATCAACAACTGCTTTAGTTAAAACTTTAATTCAACAGTTTTAGTTAATGCAATATTTCACATTAGCATTTTTAAAAGTTCCTGAAAAGTTCTAAAATGTCTGGTTTTGTATGTTTCTGACTTCTACTTTTTCCCCCCTTTAGTTTAGTCCAATGGTAAAAGGCTCCATGCGTTACATGGTCTCTACGGGTGCAGATGGAACTGTTTGCTTTTGGCAATGGGATACAGATTCCATGAAATTCAAGTATGTAACTGGGTTGTTGATGAACTCCTCTTATGCCATACTCTGATTAAAATAAGTTGAGTGCTTTGGCAAATGTACTTCAGCTTAACTAGTTCAAAAATTTGTTTGTGTGATTTAAAAAAATGTTGTGGAAATAATCTGTGATGTAATTAAAACATGATTGCTAGTAACACTTTACAAATTTGTTACTGTCTGGGAAAATGAGACGAGTTTGCTGGATTTTCTGCTTAATGTCATTCTTAGTAGCAACTTTGTGATTATGGCCATGTCAACTGGAGGAGTATGCACATGACTGGCAGAACAGGAAACCAGTCTTTTAAATCACATTGTGCACTATTGCAACACTTGTATTTGCTTCTGTGAAGTGTTATGAATTTGCCTGGTGTTCTGCAGTAACAAAACCTAGAGGGCCTTATTTGAAGTACCACTGGTGATTTGTAATGCAAAAGCACGAGTTCAGTACCTCGTGGATATGTTTTGGAGGGGATAAATCATACTTCTCACAGGATGAGAGAGAACGCACACTCTTTGGCATATCATCTTATCTTTGCTGGATAATAACATTTTGCAGGAAGAGTCATAAGCTGCTGGATGTGTGGGCTTCAAATACCATTTGTGTGTGTACAGAAATTTTGAAAAGTAAACCTTTCTGCTCATCCTCCTGCACAAGATGCCCAAGTGTTGTTGTTTAAGGAGTACCTGTTATGTAGCTGTTCAAAGATGTTCTGAAATTTTGTGAAAAGCTAAGTTGAGTGACGAGTCCTGTTTCAAGCAACTTTTTCTTTTTGTAGCAATCGGCCAGTGAAATTCACAGAGAAGCCTAGGCCAGGAGTTCAGATGCTTTGTTCTTCATTCAGCGTAGGTAAGTCATGTGCAGACTGAATTTAGCACTGTGACTTCTCTTCCTCCATGAGCACGTACTATGATACTCTTCTTGTGACAGCTTTAAAATATACAAGCACAGCCACCATGTACTATGTAATTGTATATAGGTGGATTGTTCGCCTGGGACATAATTAAATGTCTTGCCTTAGCTGACAGTGAAAGACCGTGGAACTAAGTGATGCTATTTTCCATTTGCCGTTGGTGGTTTGCTGAAGTAAAAGTCAACCTGATGCTTGTTTGCTCTTTGCGTGTCTTTACTGGATTTTTATATTTGACTCCCGATTCTGTGCCAGTTGTATGCAAGGATTGTCATAAAGATCCCTTCTTACTTAAGAATTTGTAAATGTATCTGTAAAAGTGCTTCAGTCCTGGCTTCTAGCCTCCTTTCATTCTAATCACGTGGGTGACTTTTTTGGGGATGCTTGCTTGTACCAGACAGCATGAATGTCAGAAGGAACTTGGGAACAGAAATGAAATGCAACTCAAAGTGTAGCTTGTTAGCTCCTCACAATAAAATGTTTTGGACTACCCTTGCAGGAGCCAAGAAGCAGATGATAATATTGTTGTACCGCACTGGTCTGCTTATCCTGGCATACCTATACTTCCACACGGTTGTGAAGCGATTCTTAGGCCACAAATGACACACGTGCTACAAATGATACACGTGCTATCATATAGATAGTTCTGAGGATTAGCTATATTCCCTATAATATAACATCGGTGTGCACAAGCATTGGTGGTAGATATTTCAGCATTCCTCTAGTTACATATTTTCAAATTTTTGTAACATTGAGCATGACTGTTTGTTTTTACCATGTCTGAGAAGGCTTTCTGGGCTGAGAGGGAGGTTTCATTCCACATCTGTATGTCAGTGGAAGTTTTTAGTTACTTGAACTAAGAATCTGAGAAATGTGATCTATTTTAATTTTCTTACACGGTAGCTTGATGTTTTTTTTTCCACAGGTGGTATGTTTTTAGCAACTGGCAGTACTGACCATGTTATAAGGATGTATTTTTTTGGCTCCGAAACACCTGAGAAAATAGCTGAATTGGAGAGTCATGCTGTACGTAAGAATTTTAAATCTACTGGTTAGTCACTTAAAGCAGTATTAAAGTAGCAAGTTAATTTTGTTAGTGAATGTGTAATGATGTTTTTATTGGATGTATTTTTAGAACCTACATAGATTTCAGCCAGTTACCTCAATGTGACTTGACCATTTTAAAGGGTGGCAGGAATCTCTGATTTTAAATTGTGTGGTTTGCTCAGTTGTTACTCTTCATGATGCGAGTGTGCCTATCCGCTTATTATATTATGTACACAGGAAGTATGTATGCTGAGAATATGAATTTCATTATGCAGGTATTTATGTTCTGACACATTTTCTGTTAAATCTTTAACTGGGGATTGAGGTTCCAGAGTTTTCCAGAACCATTACTTTTTTTTTTTTTTTTCCTGTAGCCTAGTCTAGCAGATCCTGCCTTCTAAAAAATCTCAGGGAAACTTGGCTTGCATTCACATGAAGTTTGAGTAACTTTTTCTTTCCAGTACTTGATGCTCAAAGAATTAAAAAAAAAATATTTTTTAATGTGTCTTTTATGCAATCAGTGCAGTGAATTTTCCCATGAATAGGACTTGGGTCCTTACATTTATATAATTTTATGCTTATATTTTTTCACTTAACTTGAGTATTTAACTTTGTTTCCTACAGCTGTCACTGTTAATGTGTCTTAATCTTGCTCCCCATTGTCATTTTTGAATGTAAGCATAAGAATGTAAAATTGATTATTGGTAGGGTTCTTAGGTTGCTGGATAATGTCACTTACACGTATTTGTATTGCTCTGCTCGTAGGCCAGTGTAGCTTGGTAAAATGATTCTGTATTTCAGATGAGAAGGCAGCTTTTCTGCCAGGTATATTTTTAACACATGATTTAAAATCTCTGCAGAATTTTGTACTGTTTAGATGTTCTTTGTGATAGAACATCAGTTAAGACAGTTAACTTTTTTCCACACAGTTTTAGTTTTAATACAGGGAATTTAGATTTAGTTGAACTCTTAAATCTCTTTCAAAGGCGGCTTTTCAAATACTCCCCTTTCTCAGTTTGTTTGCTTTGATAGTTTTTTTCTAATACCAACTCTGAGTTTAAAGTGGTATGACTTGATCAATGCATATTCTATCTGTAGAGAAGACTTCCAGCTCTGTAAGATAAACTAATTTGAGCATGGTATCTGCTTTTCCTGTTGTTTTTATTATACAATCTGATATTTCTTTAAGGAATATGTAAGTAGGAGAGGGAACAACGGGTTTCTCTAGGTTATAATTGGTTTAGGACTGGAAGTATATATTCAAATGCAAGTTAACTATCTGCCAAGCTACTAATGGATAGTTATTTAATCTGTCTATACGTCACATTTAAAGGAAAAATTTTTGTAAAGCTTGCATTTTAAATATAGCATTAATGATCAGTGAGTTCTTGTAAGTCTGTTGGCTTGGCTCAAGCTTCAGTAAAGCTATTATAATGAAAAATGCGTACTGTACAACTTCTTTCAGATTTTTTTGTCAAAACCGTATTTCATGTTTATAATTTCTAACAAACTGTTTTTCTTACAGGACAAAGTTGACAGCATTCAGTTTTCTAACAGTGGTGATAGGTATGTTAAAAGATGCTCAAATGTAAACAGATAATACATTGCTTTGGAATTAAGTGTTCTTATTTTATTTGAATTTAAAGGTCAGGTTTGGAGTGTAGTTAAGCTGCAGCTGTGCACCTCAACTTTCTGTTAATCTTTTTGAAACAGTCTCTTCAGACTAGTTGATTTTGTACTTATCTGGAGGAATATTGCCACTTCATAACATACCTGATGCATTTGTGGCTTCATAAACCTCCTTTTCCTTCTCCTTCCCTTCTGGTTTCAACAAGTATTGGATCAAAATATGAAGCAGTGAAAATGTAATGCAGATGGTCTAAAATAAGTTTTAATCCTCATTTTTCTTCTATCTTACTATTATTCTTTAGCTAAATGAATTCAACAATTTTACAGCTGATCTGAGGGGTAAAAAAAAAAAAAAAGGTGGCGTAAATTCCATTTGTAAATCTTCATACTTCAAACTCAGGGCATTGTCTAAATTGATCTCTAATTGGCCTATAACAAATGAAAATAGGGATTTTAGCCTTCAGGGCAGACTTCCATCTGCAAATGTCAGTTGCAGCTGTATTTTTGTGTCCTTTCTCTTTTTGAAAGCCAAGCAACTATGACTAAGAAAGCTAAGAGTATTCAGCTTAGAAGTTGTAACTGTCTGTCTTTTGAGTGTGGTTTTCTGTAATGAGTCACCTTTGGTACCATTGTGTTGCACTGATCCATCACACTTGCATGGATTACCTTTGAGGGCACCGCCTGTCTTGCACTTTTGCTTGGTGACACTTTCTGTGGAAGATGTTTAGTATTGAAAAATACTACTAAAATGAATTGTAGCTAATTAGAGCATACATGTAGTCATGATACACTCAGTACACAAACTTTTTCTGTGGGAGGTCTTTCTCAGGGTTGCGATTCATGGACTAGGGAGATGGTCTTCTCTTTTGTGCATGGCTGTGGGTGAACATCTCAGCTTTTGTTATTCTGATCTGTCCTTGCCTCTACATCAGTATCTGATACCTTGCAGTTTCAGAACAGGTTACTTAAAATACGTGCTTAGAGAATTGTAACTGAGAAAGAGTTGAGGATAAAGTTGGGAATTGAGTTTAGCTTTGGAAGTTGCTTCTCTGTTCAGAGTGTTTTGACAAGATGTTCAACTTCAGAAAAACTCTTTATAGAATCACAGAATCATCAGGTTGGAAAATCCCTTTAAGATCATCAGGTCCAATTGTTAATGTAGCTCTGTCAGGCCTAGCACTAAACTATGTCCCGAAGCACCACATCTACAAGTCTTTTTTTGAAGACCTCCAGGGAAGGTGACTCCACCACTCTCTGGGCAGCCTGTTCCAATGCTTCACAACTCTAGGTTGTGCCAATCAAAACCTCCCCTGGTACAACTTGGGGCCATTTCCCCTTGTCCTATCCTTTCTTGCATGGGAGAAGAGACTGACCCCTACCCTGCTACGACCTCCTTTGAGGCAGTTGTAGATCACAGTAAGGTCTCTCCTGAGCCTCCTTTTCTCCAGGCTAAATAGCCCCAGCTCCCTCAGCTGCTCTTCATAATACTTGCTGTCTGCTTTACCAGCTTCATTGCCCTTCTTTGGACATGCTCCAGGGCCTTGATGTCGAGTACTGAACACAGTACTCGAGGTGCGGCCTCACCAGAGCCGAGTACCAGGGGACAATCGCCTCCCTGGTCCTGCTGGCCGTGCTATTCCTGTTACAAGCCAAGATGCTGTTGGCCTTCTTGGCCACCTGGGCAGACTGTCAGCTCATGTTCAGGCGACTATTGACCAAAACCCTCAGGTCCCTTTCCTCTGCACAGCTTTCCAGCTACTCTTCCCCCAGCCTGTAGCATTGCATGGGGTTGTTGTGCCCCAGGTGCAGGACCTGGCACTGAGCCTTGTTGAACCTCATACAGTTGGCCTCAGCCTGTCATCCAGCCTGTCCAGCTCCCTCTGCAGAACCTTGCTACCCTCAAGCAGATCAACACTCTTGTCTAACTTGGTGTTGTCTGCAGACTTAATGAGGGAGCACTTGATCCCCTCGTCCAGATCTTTGACAAAAACTTTGCATAGAATCCATCCCAGTGCTGAGCCCTGCGGGGTTTTCCTGGGCTTCTGGAAGGAAAGCTAATAACAGGTAACAGTAAAGAGCTCTCACGCAATTGAAGATACCAGTTTTGCCAGTATTTCATTGTGATATTTTAAGTTGTAGCATTGTGTACCTCTGAAAATACTTTAAAACAAAGTCTTTTAACTATCTTTTAATGCTTCTCCAAGGTTTATAAGTGGCAGTAGAGATGGAACAGCTCGGATCTGGCGTTTTGAACAAGCAGAATGGAGGAGTATTTTGTTGGATATGTCTGATCGATTACCAGGGTAAGTGAAGCTTTGCCTTGTTTTAATCTGTTGTGTGAGGTCAGAAAGTTTGAAGAACTATAAAGCACGCTTAAAAATTAGAACTTAATCTTATGATCGGGTGGTGTGGTCTTATCAGGACATTACAGAGCACTGAATAAACCGTAAGGGTGGATGACTTACAGGGGCACAGAAAGCTCAATCACCTTTTATAGAGGCTAATTTGGAGGTGATTAGATGGGGGGTGGACACCTAGGTTTTACTAGGTGATTGGAAGGTAAATGTAAAGGTTTTTTTTTTGTCATGAAGACAAAGTGTTTTTGGTAGAAACAGAGTTATTAATACCTGAGACTTGACTGGCATCTTTCTGGCATAGTAGGTACAATTATATATGTGTATGATTGAGAGTCTTTGTGAGCTAGGTTACTTAGTTAATGCAAAATATAAATATATTGTGTGGAAGTATGTTTCAAGGACAGCCCATTCCTTCAGATAATTAAGATGCTGAGAGGAACTGTCTGGTATCCTATACATGTAGTTTGGTGAGAGAAATAAGGAAGTAATAGCTTGTCTGATTGTTAACACTGAAAAATAGGTTATTTTTCTCTAGCTTGAGATAGCTTGGGCTAATAAAAAAAATCTCATACCTGTATAACTCTTTAAAATAGTGATACATGTTCAGAAGAGGACAAATTTATGAAGCCAAAAGTAACCATGATAGCTTGGAACCAAAATGATAACTACGTTGTTACGGCTGTAAATAATCATCTGCTCAAAGTTTGGAATTCTTCTACAGGGCAATTGCTTCATGATTTGGTGGTATGTAATTTTACTTGCTTTTTTGAAGTACGTGGTCTTTCCATACTTAGAATGGCATGTGCATGCTGAGTTTGTTATTAGGTCTGATTTGTCTTGAAAGCTCTATATGACTGGTAAGGCAAGCGTAGCGTTCCTTGGAGCTGTTTTTTAACCAAAACTAACAGCTCTCTCCTGCTTTTGAACAAGACTTCCCTAGGTGCTGTGTTGAACGTGCCTCTCCAGTAAAATGAATAAAATAATAAAAAAAAAAAAAGCAAACAAATAAAACGCCTTGCCTATTTTTAGTAATTCACATTGATTTGGCAGAAGCTCCATATTTCCAGAGTTCTTGTTTGAATCTAGGAAATGATTAAATTTCAAATGATAATAAGATTCTGTCTGCCTGGAGTTTTACCCGGCTTTCTATGTGCTTCTCTAATCCTCCAGGTAGCGATCCAGATACCGTGGGATTGCTGTGAAGTTTCTAAAAGTCCATATATTTTTTGGAGGCAGCTTGTAGGGTTCTCACTTCCAAAAAGACTGAGTGTGAGGCGAGGATGGTAGTGTTTTAGGCTCTACTGTAAATATCCTGTTGATTTGGATTAGTCCTTTTGATTTGCATGTGACTTGCAATTTTGAATTTTAGGGGCATGCGGATGAAGTATTTGTCTTGGAGACCCATCCTTTTGATTCCAGGATAATGCTGTCTGCAGGTCATGACGGCAACATCTTCATATGGGACATTACAAAAGGCACAAAAACAAAGCATTATTTTAACATGGTAAGACTTCTTTTAACTTTTTTTTTTTTCTCAGCACACAGCATTGTGTTCAGTTCCTAGGTAGAGAATTAACTGTCATCAACAGACATACCTGCTGGACCTTTTTAGAAAACAATTCATCGGAAAGCAACACCAGAAAAAATTCATTTCAGTTTGTTTATAGAACTTTTATCTTTGAATTCCATGGCTACTGTAACTATAGGTGCAGTGTAAACAAAATCCATTTTTAATAGAATAATGTGGCAGAAAAGGAGGCTGATGTAGCCTCCGTTGTCTGCTCCCAACTTCCAGTTTATACTTTGAATAAGGTGCCTATCATTGGACCATTTAGTAAGCTGAGTCAGTTCACTAATCTAGAAAATTATTTCCCTCTTTCTTGTACTACCTCATTACTCTAGGGCTTCTGAGTTGAGTCAGGTCAGGGTGCTCTGATAAGCTTCTGAGTCAAGGAAGATGAATTGTGAGAATGTGTAGTCAGGTGGGAAGAATGTGAGGCATGGGGGAACAAAGTAAGATACCACTTTCGTCATAGTTCAGGTCTCAGCTATTCTGATTTTACCTGTTCTTCAGCACTTCCCAATTTGTGAATACTGCTAATAGTTAACACCGGGACTCTTCCATTCCTTGTTACTAGTGACCTAGAGACCTTTTTGCACCTCATTCATAGTAACTGTTGTTAATGGAAATGAGTTGGGTGCCACTGAAAGGGTCCCCTTTCAGATCACCATTTCAGGAGACAAATGTTGGCATTCTCAACTGTTCTAAAAATGATAATGTAAACCTTAGTGCTTTTGGAGAGCTCGTGTGATATTCACTATATTTAACAGCTTTATGATTAACACTTTTAAGTAGGTTGTCATCTCTGAGGCTTCAGTCTGATCCAGCGTTCATATTAATTTCTGTAATCCCTCTTTTTTTTTTTTCTGGTTACTGTCAATAGGAAGGGATTTTTTCTTAAGCTTTAAGACTCCCTGTACTTTTCTTCAAAGTGGTTTAACAATCAGTTTATATTAGCTACAATTTATTCTTCATTAGTATACTAACAGCTAAAAAGCCTCAAAAAGATATATTTTTTTAAGCATTAGGTTTTCCATACCCTTTAGTGCACATCTTTTAAAATTGTATGATTCAGAACTTTAATATGTCAGGGAGACAAAATAAACTGAAGTGATAGGGCATTATCTGTGCTTTAATGGAGGTATCTGAGAAGTGCTTGGCTGCTTTTGATAGAATAACTAATTTTTGATGCTGCATTTTTGTTTGCTCAAAAAATTTGATAAAATCGTCTTGAGTTTCTTTCCTTCAATCTAGATTGAAGGCCAAGGACACGGTGCTGTTTTTGACTGTAAATTTTCACCAGATGGGCAACATTTTGCATGTACAGATTCTCATGGGCATCTGTTGATATTTGGTTTTGGCTGTAGCAGGCCTTATGAAAAGGTAAGTTCAGCTTTTTATTAGAACTGTTTATTTAAGCTTCTAACTGAAATTAGATTAGCTATGTTCATTCCTCTGAAACATCACGTATAAGAAAAGAGTTTTATGTGTAGTGGATCTAAATATAACATGTTTCTTGATGTCTGAGTTTTCTTATATATATGGTCCTGGCACGGCAGAAACAACCAGTGTCATAACATTCCTCTGGGGAGTAGCTAGTAAACTTTTCCTGAAGTAAATCTATTCATCTTCCAGCCACCTAATTTGCATGTTAATTGTTTGTGGACATATTACTGTTATTTCTGATTTCTCAAAATGGGTTTATGTTTGAAGACTGGAACGTATCACAAAGTTTACTGCACTCCTACCAAATTAACAAAAGCAGAATGTTTCTATGTTAAGAATAATGTGCTGTTTTGTTTTCATTATTAGAACTTGCAGTTCCTTAGACCTTTTATTACTCAAACCCAAATTCACTGTAGCAGTCTAAGCAAAAGTAAATAAGCAGCCAACACCGCTGACTTTGAAATACTAGGAAAATGTGTATAGGATTGAATGCTTTGCTTTTTTGAATGTATCAACATGTGTTTCTGTTCTCTTGAAATAGCTCTCAAAAGTGCAGTTCTGGCCTATGCTTTTCTTCACTTCCCCCTCAGTTTTTTTAAAGTTGCAATGGTAATTCTGTGTTTGTCATTTTAAAGACTTTTTTTTTCTTGTTTTACATTCTTAGCTGAAACTGAAACTTACTCTCTTCATCTTGCTCATCGTCTCTGGGAGCAAAGATTCTGACTATGATCTAATACTTGTGTAACTGTTTTCCTTCAGCTGCATGGACTTAACAGACTGTTCAGTTGCAGAAAACTTTTCTGGTGGACGTTGCATGATTAAGAAAGAACTTTACTTTGAGAACTTATGTTGAACTTGAGATGATTTCCTTGCATGGAAATCAAGGAAGCTTTCTTAATTGTGTGGAAAAAATTAGAATGGGATGTAAAATATTCTGAGTTTAAAGTGTAGAGGTTTTAAGTGCCATGTAAAGTTACCTCTTTTTATTGTTTTCTAAAAGCGTCTGTATTATCAAAAATGAGAGTCCTGCAACACACAGGTTATAGTAGTGATGCGTAACTCTTCTAATTTAGAACTTACCCTTTTACCTTTTAAGGTGGCTTTAGATATTTTAATTAGTGTCATTTGTTCTTTTATGTTCTCTAGCACACCTCTTTTTTTTTCTTTCCAACTGACAACATAAAACCTTCATTTCTTTCTAGATTCCTGATCAGATGTTCTTCCACACTGACTATCGGCCACTTATTCGAGACTCTAACAATTATGTCCTAGATGAGCAGACTCAACAGGCTCCTCATCTCATGCCCCCTCCCTTCTTAGTAGATGTGGATGGAAACCCTCATCCGACAAGATATCAAAGATTGGTGCCGGGAAGAGAGAATTGTGCAGATGAACATTTGATTCCTCAACTTGGATATGTAGCAACAAGTAAGAACATTCTTGCTAAAGATGTACATCCAAAACTTAGCTGTGCTGCAGTAATTCCAAGTGGGAAGAGAGTAGATATGACACGTGATATAAAAATGCTGTTTTTCTAGTATGTTTACAACTATCACTTGTATTTTTGTTCACTAGGGATGCTGAAGGGTCCCAAAGTGAATACTACTTTAAACAACAACAACAAAAAAAAAAGGAGCTCAAGTGAAAGTCTTTTTTTTTTTTTTTTCCCCTCCTTGAGCTGGAATGCATAAAGTGTTTGAGTTTTAGGCTCAATAAATGTCTCATTTGAGAATAAGTAAGTTGAATCATTTCCAGAGTTTTTCTTGTGTTTAGTTGCAGAACGTGTCTCACTGTGATGTGAACAAAGATTAAATCATTTGCCATCATCAGTCAGATAACCCATTCATTTTGTCATTCTGTTACACTTGAAAGGTGATGGAGAAGTTGTTGAACAAGTTATAGGCCAACAGACGGTTGATCAGGATGAACAAGGCATGGAGCCCAGCATTCTTGATGGCATGATTAGACAATTACAGCTACAACAAGATCAAAGAAATGGAGCAGATCCTGAATCTGCTTCAGGTGGCCCACAGAATGAAGGAACGCCTAGAAGAGGTTAGTATTTGCTGATACGTTTTTACCTGCTTGTTTTATCTCCGTTTTTATTACTCTGTGAAATGGATTTGAAATAAATCCACTGGAGTCTTCTGGACAGGGAAATCATGAGATGATCCTCCCATTGTATTTAATGTCGGTGTTACTTCACCTTGGATGTTGTGTGTAGGTCAGGGCTCCACAATATAAAAAGGATGTTAAGATACTTGAATGTGTCCCGAGGAGTGCAGAAAAGTTGTTAGAAGGGCTTGAAGGCATGTCTTGTGGGGAGAGGCTGAGGACACAGGTTGTCCAATCTGGGAGAAAGGAGGCTGAGAGGTGATCTTGTTGCTCTCAGCAGCTCCCTGAGGAGGGGAAGCAGAGAGGGAGGTGCCTACTTCGGCTCCCTGGGAACCAACGGTAGGACACTTAATGACAGCACGAAGCTGCACCAAGGGAGGCTCAGGATGGACATTAGGAAACGTTTCTGTACTGTGAGTGTGGTCAAACAGGCTGCCTAGAGTGGTGGTGGTTGCTCCATGCTTTTCAGTGTTCAAGATATGTTTGGACAGTCCCCTCATTCATATACTTTAACTTCTGGGTAGCCCTGAGGTGCTCAGGCAGTTGCACTTGACGATCTTTGTAGGTCCCTTCCAACTGAATTATTCCGTTCTATTTCCAAAGGACTTTAACTTCGATATTGTTTTGGTGACCAACATTCCCTTAACAGTAGTAACTGGTTAAGATGTGTTTTTTTTTTTTTTTCTCTAAAACACTGTTATTCCTGTGATTAAATTGCAAAACAAGGCCTTTTAAAAAATTATTCCTTTAAACTATTCCTTTAAAAAAAAAAAAAAACATTAATTATATTTATTGTAGAGTGCTGTGCTTTTAGCAATAGGTGTAGAGTATGCAGATGTCACTTACAGGAACTACATTTATTCCGAAAACTTTAAAAGAGAACCAGTCTTTTACTATTATTCAAACTGGGGTCTCTTCTTCCATCTTTGCAAATTTAAACTGGAAACTTAATGATGTGTGTCCATGTACTTTTAATTACATATGGTCAGCTACAGGGAGATTGCTTCTTTGAACATCACTAACCTCACCACTGCCTGAAATAGTTCAGAAGAACACCTGTCACATTATGCTTACTTTCACTTGTTTTAAAGTAGTAGTGGAAACAACCATTTAAAAAGCACGTGTGTACTCTCACTACATGTTCTACAAGACACATAACTTCCTAAATATGATTCCTAGGCTCTAGCATCGTGGAGATTAAAATAAATAAATAAATAAATATGTAAAGTGTTGTTTGTTCTTATTAGTGATAAAAACTAAGTTTCCCATTCTGTGTAGTCTAGAAGAAATGTTTTTGCTTGTGCATTTTAGTTTTTAGAAGACCAAGTCTGGACATCCAGTCTCCTCCCAATATCGGCCTGCGCCGTAGTGGGCAAGTTGAAGGTGTGCGTCAGATGCATCAAAATGCTCCACGAAGTCAGATGGCTACTGAGCGAGACCTTCAGGCTTGGAGGCGAAGAGTTGTTGTACCAGAAATACCACCAAGCTTACTCAGGTCTGTAGACAGCTGACTAAACTGTTGACATGACTAGAGAGAATGTATCATGCTATTATTTTTAAATCTAGTGTTATTAACTAAACTGAAGTAGGTATATGGTATGAATTAGAATAATTTAAAGAACAGCTGTGATTAAAGCTCTTAACTGTGAAGTCTATTCAAAAAGAATGGAAAGTTAGTTTAATAAAGAGTGATTCTCCAACATTTCAATATTGAGCCATTTCAAAGGACAGATATCCAAGATTCTTGCTTTTTTTTTTTCAGAAGAAAGGGGTGTAGGTTAAATTCACATATGTGGAGGAGTTTGGAGAGATTGCCCTTGCTAAGTTTGAGAAAAGCACAATGTTTTATGACCAGAAGCAGCATTGCACGCTTGATATGCTAAAGCTAAGAGGTGTACTGTGAAATTCAGAACAGCACAGGTTCTTCAATGGAGAAATGAGGTTGACTTCAAAAGTACTCTGTCCACATCTGTGAAAAAGGAGAAATAATATTGATATGTAAACAATTCTTTTTAATGGTACAGCCACGATGTGTTCCAACTACGCTGAAGTTTTTAAAAAGCCTTCACACTGTTGAATACTTGGAGGTAGAAAGATTACAAAAGGAAGAATATAGATTCAAAATGGGGTTGCAGAAGTTAATTATATTCTGATATTTGCGAGGAAGGCTTTTTTTAATATCCAACTTCTTTACCCTTATCTGGAAGTGAGAGGACTTGTATTATGTTTTAGGCACATGAACAATAATTAATGTCTGGAATTACAGTAATGAAATTAGGTATTAGGGCTTTTTACATAGCTCTTTTTTAAGAGAATGAACTGTTTAAGTTCAATGTTGTTAAAGGAGATAAAGAATTAGATTTTCTTGACTTCCTTGTAGGAAGCAGGAAGAATATCGAATTGCAAAAGGGGAAGAAGAGAGAGATCTCTATGCAGCAGAGAAGAAAAGGAAGTCATTTGAAAAGGTATGCAATATCTTTTAGGAAAACAGGTGTTCTGCATGGGTTTAGGACAAATCATGCTCTTAAAAAAATGAAAGCAGACACTTCCTGAAGGTATAGTCGTCAAAGGTTCCTGCTGAATCATCTTCTGCTCATTGCAGGTCAAAGTTTGCTTCCAATTGTGCAGGTCCACGCTAAAGCATTGACATGCAAGTGGGAGTGTCCAAGATCCTGTGTTTAAAGAATTATAGGCTATATTGTGATGCTCTGTGCAGTTTTACTTTAGATTACAACGTTTTGTGTATGGTTAATTTTTATCAGAGTTGCCCTACTTTGAACAATTTCTTCATTTCCTATTTTTTGGAAGAGATCAATAAGAAGGGCCAGTTGGTTACTGCCCTGGCTTTATAAGGTTGTGGCCTGATTCACTGTGTCTTGCAGTACAGAACAACTCGATGCAAGAGCTGTACTGCATGATTCCCTTAGATGGGAGGAATTGAGGATTTCTGGTCTTGATTCTTGGTATTTGTCAGGTGGTGTGAATTGACCTGTTGCTTGCAGTAGTGTAGAAAGAGCAATTTCTTAGGACAGCTGTGAAATCTTAAATTGGGAACTGGGAATTTAAAATGAATGGCTTACAGTAAAATTATTTCTTGTAAAAAGGAATTGTGATGTGATGAGGCTGTGGTGCAATGAGACCGTTTTACTTTTTACGTTAATCAGTGCTTTTAATACACCCTTTGACCCCCATAAGATGTTTGCCAAGTGTACATTTGTGTGTAACTTCTTGTACTTCCTACGTAAATTAGAGCGACTCCGAGTCTTCATTAATACAGTCTAAGCGTAGACTGCATAGACGGAAATATCCAAATTACCGAACACGGAATAACATTGAACAACTTGATTCTTCTGATGAGGAGAGAGAGGACTGCCTTGGTTTGATGGAGCAGGTAAGTTCTGTTTTGACTTCTGTTTTGTGAACTCAAGTTTCTTAATAAGTGAGGTTTCATAAAAATATATTTTCTCTCTTAAAACAAAGAAGTAAACAAAACCTCTTACATTAGGGAAAGAATTCCTGTAAGCAATGTTCTTGCTAATGCAAACAAATAACTAGGTTTGAGAAAAATTACAGTTGCCTTAATAGTGATAATGTTTCATGTCGCTTGAGAAATGGCTAAACTATTTCTGCTGAGAACCTTTTAAGTCAAATCTACAGACCAATGCAAAAACACAGTGTACAGTGCTGAGGTTGGCTTAAGCTGAGATTTGGATTTTAGGTTGTTTTTTTTTTTGCTTTTTCTTTGTGAAAACTGCAAAGTTTTAAATTTAAAAAATTTTTATGGTCTAGGAATTCTTCTGCAGAGTCTTTTTATATTGGCTGAGTACTGGCTCAGAGTTTAAGGGATGAAGCACAGTTTTGCTGTAAATAACAGGAGGTTTTGACTGTTCTGATATCAGATGTTGTGAATGAGTGCTATGACCGCTTGCATTGCAGTTGTTTTGTCTTGTACACAAGGAAATAGTCTCAAACTGGGAAAGAGGGAAGGAGTTGACAAGGACAGATTTTTTTTTGGCTAGTCTCTTTGTTGTGGTGGAGAATGGTGAATAAAGCGGGAACATTCAGGAGATAAGATAATGCTGTAAAAAAGATGTTTTTCTTTGGAAAAGGACTCTTGGCCTCTTAATGAAGAACCCCAGTGTCTTTAAAAACAAAAAAAATAACATTAAGGCAAACTTGAACTTTTCATTAAATTTATTTAATGTGGGCAGTGGGTAGAAGGAAGTTGACAGAAGACTTCTGGCATCTGACAAATTCTAAGCACTCAGACTGTGAACAAGTGAGCGAGCAGTGTGCACTGTTATTTGAATACTACGTATACTTAAGTAAATTTGAAGCGATCTTAGAACTTCTGACATCCAGTCTTCTGTGTTTTTAATTTTCCAATTTGTAACATGATTATTATACAAGCTTCTTATAGCAGAAAAGCTATAGAAATCCTTTTTTGAGATCTCTTGTATTATGAAAATAATATCTTTAAAAAATCAAAACAAGAAAATGAATGATATGAAAATGAGCTTTGGTAGATGTAGGAGAAAGGGTTGCTTTTTTTAATCCTACTATTTGTAGGATTAAAGATACTATATGCTGTATGAACAGCATTGGTTTTATGGGGGAAACTGTTGACTCGGTTACTCTGACATACTGATGAACAAAGTATCGTGTTGGACTAGTTCAAACTGTATTGAGCTTGATGTTGCAAGTCAGATCTTGTTTTTGGTTTTGTTTTTTTTTTTTCTTGACAGTATATGGCTTGAGACATGAGCAATGCATTATATTTAGTCACTTCAGTTATGGAAAACTATTTAAACATGAAGTTGACGTAGATGTTAAACAATAGTCAAGATATTGATCATGTAATATATTTTGCTATATCTGGACTACTTAGTTTTGCATTTAAATGTATGCATGAAAATAACTGATCCGTTAATACTAAAATGAGAAAAAAACACCTGAATTAAAGAAAAATATACAAATGTTTCTCCTGTAGCAGAATATACCCATGCTGTGTTTGGATGGGAGATATAACAGCTTGCTTTGATTTGTTCCTGATGCAATTGTTAAATTCTTCCTTTGCATTCCAGGGAGTTAGATTTTATTGTATGCTTTATATGACCTGGTGGTGGCATCAGTCTGCAATTCGAAACAATCAAAACCACCAGCTAGTTCATTCTAATAAACAATGTGAACTTAGATTAGTAAACACTAGGACTATGGTAGGGGGATGAAAGCATAGCTTTGTGAAGACAGGCTACAGCAGGTAGATCCACTCTTGGCTAATAGGCAGACATGAGTGGAGAACATGTTTTATGTTGAAAACCATTAAAACATGCTGTGAGAAAGTTTTGGTTTGATTCAGATGTGTATTTTTAAATTCAGGAAGCTGAAGAAAGTGAGGGCTCTGGCTCATCTGATGAAGAGGAAGAATGGAGAAGTGACAAGAAAAGCAACACTAATAGCTCCAGGTAAAAACAAACAAATTCTAGCTTTTACTGTCACAAATTCCACGTGAATTTTGTCAAGTTAAAGTTGTGTGGAAGTTCTAGTGTGATTCATATGTAATACTTTAAGGTTACAATACTGCAGTGTCACTGTTGTCATTATTTAGTCTTCTGTTTTTCCCAAACGCTTCTGTCTATTGATATAATTTCTAATCCTTTCACTTGCTGGATTTTCTTGCTAGATGGTAAGGCAAAATGGTGATGAACTACCATGTTTCTAATGCTATGGGATTTCGGTTTTATTTTTTGTTTTTGAAGAACCTAGCTACAGTCAGTTGCTTGCGCTTAGGAAAATGGTTGGTTGAAAATATTCACCAAAATCAAGATTTTTCTTTTTGTTTCAGGTTATAATTTTATTTAGAACTGAAGTAACAGATACATTTTTAATGATTTTAATATGGGTCTCTAAATATTCTTTCTAGAACTGCCTAATAGTAGAATTAAAAAATACTGGTAAACACAAATGTGAACCTGTGAGATTTATGTAACTGTCTTTGAAAAATTGGAGTAACTCTTGGCTTTAATGTTTCTGTAGGGATGGCTTTTAACTAGTCTCCGAAGTAGTCAATGCACAACTTTCTTGAATAAATTTCTCATTTTAGAATTTACTGGATGACTTTACTGTGGAAAACATGCTTTAAATTTATGTTTTCACAGAAAATTAAGTAAAACATCAAATAATTTTTAAAAGTTCAAAGGAATTTGATAATTCTTCTGTTATTACGTTCCACAATAATCTGTATTGGCAGATATTTGTCTGAGAGAATTTAGTGTTCTCAAATGTTGACAACTCAGTTCTGTGTTTGTATTCTTCCCTGATCCTGTCCACTGTGGTCAGTGATTCTTCAAGCAGGTACTCTGACTGGATCGCTGATGCAGGGATTAACCTGCAACCTCCTGTACGGACTTCTCGACGGAAAGCTATCAGATACTGCAGTACTTCAGAAGATGAAGTGTCAGCAGAGAAATCGTCTCCTCCAAAGAGAAGAAGAAGAAAAAGGAGAAAAAAGCCCAGACCAAAAAAGCAGGAGGGGGTATACAACTGATTTTGTCTATCTTTTTAATAGATTTCTGTTAGGTTTTAGACTTTATAACTGGAAACTCTTGAAGTAATGGCTTTTGCCATTAGGCAAGAATGTTGTTACCACTAAATAGTGTGCTCTTGATTAATTTGATAATGGTCAAAATCCAGGATACTTAACTGATTGGGTTGAATTTTTTATTTTTTTGTGAACTACAAAATTACTTTTTTCCAAGTTCCTCAAGTTTTTAAGTTAAATAGTTGTTCTTTTTCAATTTGAAACAATTATTTTTGGCTATTTTCTCTCAATCCTTTCACTTTCTTCAAAATATTTCTTTATTTGCAACTGTTTTAATATGAATATTTACTGAATAAGTACTTGGTTTATTTAATTACGCTGCTGCTTCTGATATTAGGCTAATGCTGTTTCAAAAGAATCTGGTTGTATCTATTTTAAGATGCTCTGGGTGGGCAGAAGTAACTTATCTGCCTCTGGAACTGAATGAATTGAAGATACGTCAAGTATATAAGTGTACAAGGCCTTTTAAATGACTTTGTGATCTCTCATAATTTTCCATCTTCAGATAGTTTCTTGCAGCTTGATAAGAGTTTTATTGGGCACCAAGAATGCCATCTAAATTATAAGGCTGTGGTTCTCTTGAGAGTTACGAAATAGTTATCTTGCTCACTCAAGTCTTCTACTTGGTATGAGTACTACAAATACAGTTACAATTTGAGGAAAGCCTTGAATGAATTTTGATAACAAGTTTCAGAAACGTACGTCTGTCTTTCATAACTCAAGCTTTTATCTGCCAAATTGTTGTTTTTGATGTCCTGTCAGCAATGTCTCATGTCTAATTTTGCTGTCTCTTAAATATGCAGGCTAATGCTCCATCAGAACCAGTGAACTCGGAACTGTCATATGACTGGCATCCTCCAGTTTGGATAACAGACACAGCTCTTCGGAGATCTCCGTTTGTCCCTCAGATGGGCGACGAGGTAAGAATATTTATTAAAATATCCTATACTACTTACATATTACTATCATTACTACATGTAGAGAAACATTTACTATTGTTTTGTTATGGTGTTGTGTTTTTTTTTTAAGGTAATATATTTTCGACAAGGACATGAAGCTTACATTGAAGCAGTTAGAAGAAATAAGATTTATGAACTGAATCCTCACAAGGAGCCTTGGAGAAAAGTAGTTCTTAGGGTAGGTCTGCACTGAAGATGATGTGAGCTCAGTACTAGTAGTCTGTGAATGAAAAGTGTTGTGTTACACTTGTTTTAACCTATTAATTTCTGAGGCTATGCCATTTGCCTTATAACATTTTTCTATGAATGCAAGAGTGAGAGTTGTCTTCAGTTACTGGAATAGCTTCAGAGTTACATGTGGGAAGCCTGAATATAAATAGTTGTCCTAAAATGCTGAGTCCAATAGGTGTGTTCCATTGAATCTCAAAAATTGTGCCAATATTTTTGTCATTTTGGATGTGGGTACATTTAATGTGTTTGGTTAACCTATTATTAAATATTAGTTCTGTGCATAGTCCAGGGGGTAATACATTCTGAAACTGTTCATTCTTACCTGTAGGATCAGGAGTTGGTAAAAATTGTTGGAATTAGATACGAGGTTGGTCCTCCCACATTGTGTTGCCTCAAGCTTGCCTTTATAGATCATGCCACTGGAAAGCATACAGACAAATCATTCTCCATCAAGTATGTGCATCTTTATTTTCCTGAAAAGTATTCAAAAATATATTTCTTTAAGCTTCTTCCTAAAACCCCAAGGTACACATCTGAAAGCAATTTCTTTTTAACCTAGATACCATGATATGCCAGATGTTATCGACTTCCTTATATTACGTCAGTTCTATGATGAAGCACGGCAAAGGAACTGGCAAGCCTGTAAGTGTGTTCTCTGAATGTCTGACAAAAGAACTCTGGGGGGGAAAAAAAAATATATATATATATATATATATATATCCTTGTCTAATTACTGGATATGCTAGTTATTTGCTTGTAATTTCAAAGGGTTCTCTGTAAGTTTCCTCTGCCTGTTTGAAGTATGAAACTACTGGTGCTGGTACTAAGTGTTTAGGAGGTGTTACCACAGATCTAAGATAAAGTCTTCAAAACATAAAATGAGGTTCTAGTGTTGTCTATTTTTGTTTTGTAGTTAAGTAGCAAGTAGTTTTAACATAACAGTTTTTGGCATAATAGGTTGTCTCATCTTTACTGAGTATCAGTATTTTTAGGACTTTAAACTGAAATACATTGTTAAAAGCTTTTTAATTACAAAAAGAAGCGTATTTAAGTAACTCTTGTTAATAGAACACAGGATCAGACTTCTTTGTTGGTGTTGTTCTAGCTGACAGGTTCCGATCCATTATTGATGATGCATGGTGGTTTGGAACAGTGCTGGGTCAAGAACCGTATCAGCCTCAATATCCAGATAGTCATTTTCAGTGTTACAGTGTAAAGTAAGTATAAAAGGGTTTTGGACTTCTGATAGTAGTAGTGTGGATTGCCTATTACGTAGCTAGACTATTGGTATAAGAATGTGAAAGTTGTTTAATGATTTTACTGGCCATATTATCACTTCTTAATGGTTTAAGGTTGCTAATCTACCATAATGTGAATTTATATGAATTTGTAGCCACTTTTTTTTAAATGAAGAACAACTGGATAGAACAAGTTATTGACCTCTCACAACTGCAAATGATCTGTAATAACTACTGCTAAATCTCTTTCATGAAGCAAACCATGCAATTTCCAATGTATATAAATTGTTATTCTTCATTGACAATTGGTTTTGGATAGGTCATGTTGAATCTTTCCTGTTACTTACATCATGATTCTCACACTTCAAGTTCTCCCATTTCTGTCTGTCGTGTATTATGTGATCTATTAGTGCTGTGAGCCTACAGAAACAGGTATAACTGTAACTTTATTTCAAGCCATTATTTGAGCCTCATTTAAAGGATGTTTCAAAGTGTTGCTCTATCCTCATGCTTGCTACATGAATATGAAGACAGAACTTTTCCTTTCACTGCTTACTGGTATTCCATCATATTTGCTATTATGTAGATTCTGCTTGTGGTTTCTCCTGCATTTTCCTCTTTGGGTTATATTTAGCAGGAGAACTTGCAGGTAAATTAGCCCTTTGCTACTGTCTGACAGAGAAATCCATTTGACCAGTCAAGAGATAATGTTGCATAGTTGAAGGCATATAGTGTCAAATGCATTGTTCAAAATATGGCAAAGCTGAGTAAATATGGGGGTATTAGAGTAGAGATAAAAACCTGCTTGAACAGGAAAGGTCAGAACATCAGATTCAAACTGGTAGCAAGGTATTTGGACGTAAGCGTGTGCTGAAAAATGACTCCCTACTAGGCCCCAGTATGGAAAAGTCATCTGAAATAATTAAAAAATAAAAACAAAAAATAGTACTCTGAAATAAAAGGTGGTAGTAATATTTTTCATTACGGTATGTGAACTCAGGATTTTTTTTATCTGTTACAAGGTATCTCAAACCCTTTTGATATGTTGCAGTGGGGAACATACAGTAAACCTTTCACGTGTTTTGTTATATTATTACAGTTATTCCTTATAAGTAAGTTCAGATGAGTTTTTGTTTTTTTTTTTTTGGCCAGTTCAGTATCACATTTTTAATTATGAAAAAGAGCCTATAGCCAACTTCCCAGACTCCTTTCTTCTTTGAATGCTGAAGAATATTTCAGTATTTTCAGTGCACTAGCTGTTAACAGAGGAGAGTCCAGAACTGCTTTGAAGTTGGCTTAAAAATTTAATAGTTAAGAAATTCAGTGTTCTGTAAAGATCATTCTCAAAAGAGAGCTCTTCCAAAATTTGTGGTGCTTCTGTCAAGAATGTGACTCTCAAACAACTTGTCTAGAATAGATTTCTAACATTTGTATAGGTAAACATTGTATGAAAATGTCTGGAGTGTTTTGCAGGTGTAGATAGGTTTTGTAACTTGGCTGGATTCTTGGCTCTTCTTGTAAATATGATACTTTATTAGAGAATCTTATGTCTTGTCTTTCAAAGTATCTGCATCTGGTTCAGTAACAGTGGCTTCCTAATTTGCATTCACAGGCTTTTAAAATTGGATGCAAAGAAATTTTTTAATTCACTTCATTTTTCATCTATTTAAATTGTGGGGGGAGGGAGGAGGCAACTCTGTCTTGGAAAAACTGCAATCAGTTGTCTGTCTTTGTCATGCAGGATTTGGGTTAAGGTGCTTCCTAATCTGGCATAATTTTGATAAACCAGCAGATTTTGGGCATCTGCACTTGTTCACTGCTTCTGAGTCAGAGCTTTATTACAATAGAAGTGCTTTTGATTTTATACCGAAAACAACCTTCAAAAGATGGCTTCAGAACAGTCAATGACCAGGAATGTTGGAAACCTCATTTGAATGAGATGAAAGGGAGTACTTGACACATACCTTCAAACTGCTTACTCCTGATTTATTCTTCTGAATAGATTTAAAGTCAGTCTTCTCAGTAACCAGGTCATCACACATGGGCATCATCTCAAATTATCATCACCACTGTAGTGTAGTTAATAAATAGAAAGAAGGTGTATAAATTGAACATTTTGCTTTATTGGCCACATAAAAATAGGCATTTATATAGAAGCAGCTCTGTGTATATAAATTGTGTTGTCTGGATGAATGGTGCTTAAGCAGAACTGAATGGGACTTTCATAAAATATTATGAAGTAGTGTATAAATTTATTTGTGACAATAACTTCTGAGGTATTATGAATTAACTGAGAGTAGAATTCAGTAGACAAGCTTTCAGAAGTCTGTTAGTTCATAAATAATCAAACAGGTTGAATGTAGATAGAGCAAAATTTTCCTGAATCGATGGACAGTCCAAAATAATGGAGAGGTTTTCTTACATGAGCAGAGTTTTTAGTTAATAAATACTATGAAGAGCATCAACTAAAACTTCAGTTTGTTTGAAATAAACACACAGGAAGTATTAAACCAAATATTTAAATTAGGTGTATTAAGCCATAAAAGGTAGATGGCATTTAACTAGGCATGTGAAGAACTCAGTTCTCTGAACGAGAACTCTAAACTCCCGGCAACCTACGCTACAGTTGGACCATGCATTAGTGCACAAGCAGGTTATGGCTCCTGCCAGCAGAAAAGGCTCTGGAGGGCAATCAGTGAAGCATAGACTGATGTATTTGACTGCAGTTTCTGCTATATGCATATAATATACATAATGTATATCATAAAGAATAATACTATTGAGCACATGGTTTATTCCAGGTGTAGGAGAGCTAGCTGGCGTTGCATCTCTATAAGGAGGTTCTGCCTCTCTGGCCCTTTTGCAATTCTGACTTTTTAGTAAGCATATGCTTACGTATCAACTTGATTCCATAGTATTTGTGTGTTAGTTTTTTTTGTTTGTTTGTTTGTTTTTTGATGGTTTCAGTTAGTTTTAAGAGAAGCCCTTGGCAGGATTTCTCTCCAAGAGATGTTAAAGAAGCTAAGATGTTATGGCATCGGAGTAAATGCTTTTCTGTGCTGAAAACTGGTTAAATGATAGGGAGCAAAAGAACAGTTCTTAACAATCGTGTTTAAGGCTAGAGCAATGGCAGTGGGCTCCCCCACAAATCAGAGCTGGGACCAACTTTACCTAGAGTCCTCGTAAGCCTGTTGTAGAGCAAGAGTAGTGAGATACCCAAGTCTCTAGAAGATGAAAGTCATTTCAGGTAGACAAACAGAATGCTAGAAGAAAGGAGGAACAAAGATCTCATAAAACTGAATGACTTTTATGTGGAACTTTTGTTTTTTAATTTTCAGCACAGGTATGTTGGATAGGACATCTGAGGGAATAGTAGTCTTGTTTATGCTTGTGACACTCTTCTTGGTAGTAGCTACAGCTGAGGAAGAAAGTGTTGCAGTACTTATTGACAGAAACAGGCAGCGTTAGCAGGCTGGTAAAGGTATTAGCCAAAAAATAGATACTAAAGGAAGTAACGTGGGATGTATTCAATAATGTGCCTAGAGGAACGAAGTGATAGTGAATATTAAAAGTATGAGTGCAATGCACTTGTGCCTGGATCACATGGTCTCCAGCTAATACATTTGAAGACAGATTGCTGGTGTAGCTGGACCTACAGGGCACTGAACTGATCCACTAGGCCATTTCTTGTGTTTGAAATACTGAAATTCATTGGTAACTTTGTTGATAAAAGCATGTAAAAGTCTGCCCAAATGTTCTGTGATTTGGGGAGACCACTATTATGTTCATGCTGTAATAGTTAAATATCAGAGTGAATATGCTGTTGCTCTATTAATATTAACTCTGCTTTTGCTTCCAGTTTCTTAACATTAGTTTCTACGCTTTATTCTTCTTTGTCTTAATGTGATACGTCTAAGATAATGAAATATTAATACCTCAACACCCAATACCTCAATTCTTATTCTTCTTTTCTCTGAAACATTCCACAGACTTGCACAACTACTGTTGTGGTTGGGGGGAAAAAAGTCTGCTCCCCTTTTGTTTTCCTGGTGTCTTCCCCTTGATGTTCTCATTTTTTCCAAGTGTATGGTTTATTTTTTCTTACCCAGCTTCTTGATACAGGACTTGTAATACTGATTTTTTTAAATTGCATAAGCTGTGCAAAGCCAAAATCAGGAGTACAATTTTAGTTGGAAACTCGTTATGAAGAATATTTCCTTTTTTTGGTAACAATTGGTTACTAACTGATGCTTTTTTAATATGCACTCATGCAGTTTATTTTATTAATGCCTAAAAATAGCAGTGATGGAGAATTTCTTTAAATATGCTCAGAGGAAATACTTCTAACTCAAGGTAATGTTAACTTGTATGGTTTTTTTGTTTTTTTTTTTTTTAACTTGTTGAATCAGATGGGACAACGGTGAAGTTGAAAAGCTTAGTCCATGGGACATGGAGCCAATATCTGATAATGGTAGGTAGAAATTCACTTAATTTTGTGCTTCTCTCTTTCCAGACCGTTTGTTATATGCGGGTAGAGGACCTTAGATGATTCTTACCTTTCTTGCAACTCTTGCCACTGAATCATCTGAGTACAGTATCCACTATGCACATCTACAAAGCAGGTGGAACTGGTGTTGCAATAGTTATCTTTGAAATTTCAAGAACATAAGCAGGGTTTTTATGTGTGTTTAGTCAAGAATGCTCATTAAGATAGTCTCACTTCAGGTTTGGTTAAATATCTTGAATATATCTCTATCTTTTTCTCCTGAAACTTTCCATCTTCCTAAGTAGTTTTGAAGGAAATAGTTGAAATACAATAAAGCCTGATATTTCTGAAAGCCAAGTTTTAAAAATGTTCCAAGTTTCAAAAAACTAGTTACCTGTAATATGGTATAGTATAGGAGGGAGGAGGAGGAAAGAATATATATGAAATGATTTCCAGTCAGCAAATTTTAACTGGCACTTTTAAAAACAGCGGTTTGCAAGGTTTATTGGTCAAATCCAAATTAATTCTAAAAGAAATTATTGGATTCCTGGTTTATCTTACTCAGTTCAGTTTTCCAATGCTTGTTGATAATGATAAGAGCTGGGAGAAGGGAGGAAAGTTTGTAAAATACTGAGAGAGTAATCATTGAATAAGCTGTCAAAAGGATATTTATTCATTTTCCTAATCACCTTTGCCAGGAGTTAGCTTGTTTCCCAAATGCCAGAAAGTCTTATGATATATAAACATGATATTATGATATTAAGACTTATGATATTTATATATATACATCTATATATATACACACATATATAAACAAAATACCATTATGTTGCACACATTTTTATGTTCTCAGTAGCCACCTGACTGTCCAATGTTTAAGGTATGAGCTGGCTGCTTCAGTTGCATCTTGTGATGAGAAGTGCTGCAAAACAGTCTGGATTAAAAATATGGAATTAGAATTGTTACACATTTCAGTTTATGTAAAGCAAGGAGTCAGCAGGATTGTGTTCTCTTTTCCCCACAGATTTAGTTGAAACACTCCATTTTAACTCCATTTTATCATCGCCAACATCTGCCTCCTTCAAACCTAAAGCTCCATTTTATTCTTATTCATCATAATCTGGTTAATGCTTACCGTATATGATTGTTAGAGGCTCTATAACAAACCTTACATATGAACTGGTCAGAATAGTTATGTTTTGCTGACAGAACAAACAGCATCAATTTTTTCTGAATACTCTATATGGTGGTTTAAGTTGCTTGTTATGAGAATATTAAGGGTGAAGTTCTCCCTTCTTGTGTTTGAAATATAAAATGTAGTGTTCCTAACCACTTAAGTTTGATATCATAAAGGAACCAGAATTTCTGAAATTGCTATAGTGACAGTGTAATGATAGAGACATCCTACAGACGCTTACCTAAATCTGGGTAGTATTATGTAACAACATTGTATTTTACTGGCTATATCAGAGGCAAATTGCAACTTCTTTCTTTTATTTAGTAGGGAAATAAGGCTCTTATGGAAAGGTTTTATGCTTTCCTAGAAAGCATTGTTGTATTAGTAATATCATATAAAACAGGTTATGCCCCTTCTCCTTTGCTTTTTGTTCCTTCTTCAATTAAATGACTTACAAATTGAGTTGAAATTGCATCTTATGTTTTCCACTCTTCTCTCAAATTTTTCTTTATTCAGTTTACTAAGATAAACGTGTGGGACAAGAGCAACACTGAAGTTGGATTGACTTGACTAGCAGGTCACAACTTTAAGTTATAACCTTTTTTATCCTGCAGGCATAAATTCTGTCTCATGATTATAGAGTATGAGATGTCCAAGTCTTGTCTTGTCAGGCACAGTGTTGTCAAGACCAGGACAAATGTGCATATGAAAACTCAGTTTTCAGCAGCCTGCTTACTAAACTGTTACTGGTATGGACTGTCTGTAGTCTGTATTACCTATTTGTACTGTGAACACTGTAACCCTACTTCGGAGGGTTCAGCTCTCTGTGACCCATGTACTGCTGAAGAGTGGACCAAATGGTCACCCAAGTGCTACAAGTTATGACAAGTCTTCTGTCGTGTGTACCAGGGTGCTGCAAGAAACACAAACCAGTGATCTTCCCGTGCTTCTTGAGGAGGACAGAGATTTGTTTTAGTCTGTCATTCTCCTTTGGATGTTACTCCTGCAGGAGAATGTCCCTCTTGAGCGCTTATGCAGAGGAGTACCACGTATGATGTAGAGTTCTTCTTGATACAAGTTTAAGTGTAGAAGAATTACTTGCTGCTTTCTATTAGTGTTGTCTTCAGGAGATCTGATTGCAGAAGTGTTTCAGCTCAAAGATGAGTTAGAAGGAATACAAGTGAGTCACCTTTCTCTTCAGCTTTTCCTAGTGCCTTTTTGTTATTTATTCATTTGTTTTTTGAAGAGCTGCTTCATCTTTTTTATTGAATGGATAACAAATGTTGTTAGGGCTCTGTCAATGCAGTAATGAACAAAGAACTAGAAAAGACTTTGGGTGATTAGTACATGTTCAGCCAAAGGAAAAAACAGTCCTTTTCATAAATTTAGAAGATCTCTGGTAAACTTGTTTAGATCTTTTGTGTTTAGTTTAGTTTTTGTTTTTTTTTGGTCTCTGTAACAGTTAAAGCTGAAATATGTTTCAGAATTTGTATATAACCTATTTGTGGATTATAGTCTTCATGCTAGCAATCATCTTTCTTGTTTTCTTTTTAATGGACAGACTCTCAGATGCTAATAGAAGCTCTTACTGTTAGCTTTTAGCTGAAAGCCTATATGCTTTAGACTGCTGAATTTAATCTGCTATTCCAGTTGTCCTAATCAGTACAAAGATGTACTGAAGAACTTACGTACTGTGTCTGCTCAGGACCCTTCATGATCTTGTTCCTTTTCGAGTGCTCAATGAAACGAGGAATTTGACTTTTCAATAATAAAGTGCAGAAACTGAGACTGAATATATACTAAAAAACAGTCTGCGGAGTTGAGGGGAAAGATACCCAGAGGTAAAATCTTACCTACTCAGTCATTCTGCATTAGCTGAATTGCACTAATCTTTGGAAGCGTGACTTTCTGTGGAACCATCCATCACAGCGTTACGTGTCTACTAGTAATTCTTGCTTTTAAATTCAATTGATCTGCCATATTCAAAGCACACATTTTTAAAAATGCTCTAAAGGTCACAGTAATACCGGGAAGGCCATCACGCAGTGTATTGCCTATCTTGCACATATTTTATGGTTGAGGGCACAAATGGACTCATTAAACTAAGTTATGATACTGTGAAGTCTGGGGCATGCATTTTAAAACAAAATCATGTGATTAACTCTGAGTTGAAGTCTTCTTTTCAGGATAGTAATTAAATCAAGAGAATAAAAAGTCTTCAGGAAATTCAGGACTGCACAAAAGGAGAATACCCTTATTCTCCCATTACACCTATATACCTATTATACCTATTCTCCTTATTATACCTATATCGTTGTTGTATGTTCTTTGTGTATTTCCTTTTCCCCATGCTATTAGTGTCAAATTTTACTTAAGGGAAGATTTTTTTCTTGATTATGCCCATTAAATACTCATACTATCATGAATATTCAACAATTTGTCTTGTTTTGTGTTCTCGCTGCTCACGCTTTTTCCTATTTGCTATCGCTCTTCAGTTGACCAGCCTGAAGAATTAGGTGCTAGTGTTTCCGTGACTTTTGAAGAAATGGAGAAGCTGCTATACAAACCCCAAGAAGGGGAGTGGGGGATGCGGTCTCGTGATGAAGCTTGTGAACGGATTATCAGCGGTATTGATCAGCTTCTGACTCTTGGTAAGCATGTCCTCTAAGCTTTAGGGAGTTTTCTCCTTGCATTAACTTTATAAACAGGTCTCTGGAATATACATGGCATCCTTTAAAAATATCCTATAATAAAGTACTGTAAATGTTCGCACACTTTTATGTGCAATTCTCACATTGTCTCTGTACTCAGATTTGGTTTTGTACCATCATTGTATAATTATTCCTGATAAAACCATAGCAATCAAAAGTCTGACTCAATTTTCCTATGCATACAAGCCTCAAAATAGTTCAGTTAATCTTGCTGTTTCTTAACAGACATTTCAGCGGCTTTTGCTGGTCCAGTTGACCTGTGTACATATCCCAAGTACTGTACGGTGATTGCTTACCCAACAGACCTGAACACTATTCGAACAAGACTGGCTAACCGATTTTACAGGTAAGTACTAGCAACAGAAACAAGGGAGAATGTGGTCTTAGCTTTGTACCTTGTGAGAAGATCTAAACTTTTTTTTTGTTCTTTTTCTTTTAATAAACGTTTTGAAAAACGAACAGTCCAGTACCTGAATTCAGCATTACTGGTACTGTGTAGCAACATTAATATACATTTTTATTAAGTTTCTTATTTCTCAAGGAAATTGATTTCAGCCTATATTGATAATGTTTTCGGAGTTGCAATGAACGTTGACATTGTCTTTGAGAAATTTCCTATTTGAAATGAGTAAATACTTTACTTCAATGATGGCCTTATTACTTTTATAATTTCATTCAGCTTTTGAGGTGCTGTACTTAGTTTGAACTTGAAGAGGGTTCAGCTCTTTCTTACTCAGTACTTGCAGAAATGAGTCTAAACACAGAGGTGAAATGTTAAATGTTACCACCAGTGCTTTAAATGATAAAAACAGCACAGAGAGAGAGGGTAAAAGCTTCATTGTGGAGTTGATAAAATTCTGATTTGTTGGATGTGCACCCATCAATTTTTGTAATAAAAATTAAAGGGTGTTCATCATCTGGACTTGCATTCAGAGTATCTGTAAATAAAATGGAGAGAGATTTATCGTGGTTTTCCTCAGTGAGCCTGAAATAATGACTTGGGAAATAGTTTGAAATTTTGTAGATAAAGAGTTGTAAACCTGGGGTATTATGGCTTCAAAATTACAAGGAATCGGAAAGTGAAATGATAGAAAAGAAGCTATGCAATTGTGCTAGCTCACTTCCATAGTGTTAGCTTGTAGCAGTTTCTACAAGTGTCTTACAGAGGACAGCTATTATTTTATGACCGGTTGGTTGGTCTTAAAGGAAAGTATTTGAGGGAAGACAGAAAAGATCATCATAGGTGTATTTAAAAAATTTATTTAGGTCAGGCCTTTTCTCATTGCTTTTTTAATTCCTTGTGTCTTGTGTTTGTTTATTTTTGAGCATTATTAATATACTATGCAACTGGTGTTCCATTTGAGAGGACTTTTCCGCAGGCAACTGCTTTAGATGTTTCCAGAATAAGTGTTGTAAATTAAAGTAGTCGTTAAATACTACTTCTGTTTTTCTTTCCGTTTTGAATAGGATCAAATATAAGCTTTATAAAAATGCATAGATTTTTAAAGACCCAAGGAAATCCTCACTAGTTAAATTATTTCAGTGATATTTCATAATTCAGTGGTATCAAAAGCCAGTGCTTTACTAGGCTGGTTTTATTAACAGAGTTTTAGGAATGAAATCAAAGACTGCTAGAATTCTGCAACCTTTCTGAAGATGAATTATCAGTATTTAGTTGGAAAATCAGTTAACAAAGGTGTCTGTTGTTGATATTGCTACCTTGAATTGTGTGTGTTTGTGAACAGGCTTCAGTTTTCCATGTGAGGCTAGTGTAATAAAACTTCAATTAAAACAAAGGACGTATTTATATATATATATATATATATATATATATATATATATATATATAAAATACATGTATAAAAAATACATGTATATATAAATAAAATACATGTATATGTATGTGTGTATATATATATGTATATATCCTAGTTTAATATAGACATAATTACTAGGAGGATAACTTTACAATTTTTCAGCTTAGTTTAAAGGTGCAATGTGTTTTTTTGTTTGTTTGTTTGTTTTTTTAATTCTAAGGAGAATCTCTGCATTGGTTTGGGAAGTAAGATACATTGAAAGCAATGCCAGGACCTTCAATGAACCTGGGAGTGCTATTGCTAGAGCTGCAAAAAAGATCACTACGCAACTCTTAAAATTTATCAAGTGAGTGGCTTTTTAATCTAAATAGTGCTTGAATGCTTGCAATCTTAAACTGTGGGGGAGCATAAACATCTTAAGATGCCTTTGAGAATCCTGCTTTCTTTGTCCTGCAGTGCATGGAAGAAGAGTAGGAAATCAGTTGCATAATTCTTCCTGAGTATTATTTTAACTAGGAAAATACCAAAATGTTCTGCAAAAAGACATCTTGACTTTTTCTCATAGTAGCATTCACTGGTATTTATAGTATGAAGATGTCACTGACTTGAAAGGAGGGCAGTCTGTAATGTGAGCTTGCGTAGAAGTTCCTATTGCAGTGTGCCTGACTTTGCTTCAGTTGAGAGGTTTATTTAAATAAAAAAACTAGTGTAGGCAGTCTAACTACCATAGATAAGTTTTGAATACTACTTTCAGATCTCTAATGCTATTTTCACCCTCCTTCCTTACTCCTTCTGAAATTCATAGTATAGCAGTTTTCCAGATTTAACGCTACTTTGGAAATACTATAATCACCTTGTGAGTTTGTATTTCAGTTGATTCTTTGTTACTGTCTTTAAGTTTATACAAAGCTTTTGGTCATGTCTGGGTTTAATCTGGGAAGTGATAGGTATGTTTTTGCTATTCCAGTAACAGATCTAATTGCATTACAGTGATCAAGACTGTACAAACATTTTTGAACTATGTAGCACAACAGATGATGAACAAGATTGTCTTGATGACGATGATCTGGTAAGCTTTTCTTGTCAATAATTGCAATAATGCATTAGCAGTGGTAAGAAAATAACGCTCTTCAAGTATTTATAGTAAAATTGTTCTTTTTTTTAATAAAGATCCTTGCATGTATTTATATACTTATGCAGCTAATACAAACATTTACTATACTAGGAATGTGAGGAGTGATGCGGGGAGGTGCTTTAATGAAAACATTTGAGTTGTCAATACTTGTTCAGAAATACAACAAACATGCGTAGTAGAAAACATGCGTTTTCTACTGTGAATATTTGCCATCAAATAGAACAATACTTCCGTGTTTTGTGAGTGATACGTTTCCGAAGCATATTAATATGCAGTAATGTAATATTTCAAGAGTGTATGAATAGCTATCTTTCATTGTGTTTTTAATTATATGCACCCTTAGTTATTGCTAAGGGTAAAATTGGCATGGAGTGGTAAATGATAAGAGACTAAAAGTTGGCAAGTTGTTACGACTACTGCAAAGCACCACTGCAACAGCAAACACTGCAGTTTCTTCGTATACCCAGCTATGATCACGCATCAGTTTTACGTGCCTCATTGAGAATATAATGAAGTATGTTTATCTTAAATCAGAGGTAGCATTCACTGCACAACAGCAGTGCCTGTTGTCTTCAATACCATACATTTATTAACAATGTACCCCAAACTACCAAATCTGAATGTCTTTTGCATGTTTTGATTTCTAATTCAGCAGCAAGACTACTGAAAATCACAGAGGCAGCATTCTCTTTCAGGATAATATTTAGGGAAGAAATTTCATTAAGCAGTCGCCCTACTTCAGCATTTTCTTAGTACTTTCATATTGTAATGTTCTTCTTTTACCAAAAATAACTTGATCACAAAGATTTCTTTGTCCTAAACTCAGGACAAGCAAAATTCAGTTCTGTGACTTCTGTTATTTGTTAATTGAATTACTGATGGTCTTTAGTCATTGGAATTCAAAGCTGGTGGGTGTCTTCTCAATTCTTACTGAAAAGAGAACTTGCAACTTCTTATGGTGATTTTTCCTTTGTATTAAGGTCAAGAATTGGAATGAGGAATCTTCAGTGGAGGGACATCTTTAGGATCTTACTTTCCTAGTCTTTCAAACAATGTGCTGTAGTTTTTGATACGCTCATGTTCTGACTCATTGAGAGAAATTAGAATAAAAGTCTGTTTTAACTGTGGTGTAAAATTCAATGGTACTTTGAGCAAACATTGCCCATTGTTTCATAAATAATTTTATTTTATGCAGGATGATGAGAAATGTCGTCCGAGAACATCATATAGGAGGAGAAGAGTGAGTTGGCTAATCTTTACCATATATCATACCCAATTCAGGTTTGACAGGATTGGTTAGCAGACTGTTGAAATTCTGTGGGAGTGATGTTTTGTTTTCTAAGAATCATAGATAAAGTAGATTTTTGTTTGATGATACCCTTTGCCTAAATAGTTCGTTATTTTAATGCTTCTGTACGTAAAAAAAATTGATACTAGAACTATTTAGTCTAACAGGTTTCAATTATATATATGATACTGAAGTAAAAGCATTATTCAGCAGAGATGCTAAGAAAAAATATTTTGAGCGATGGAAATTATTCAGATCTCTTAAGAATAATTTGGAAGAAGTCAGGAGGTATCTTTTTGTGTGCTTTATGTAGTATTTAAAAAAAATTGAAGAAACTTATATGAATTGGCAGAGTTTTATTTATACATATCAGTAAAAAATCTTCTAGTAGTAGAGTTGCAAAGTTTTGTTACAAAACAGTACGTTTGGAAGCACATTTTTCTAATACAGAAATATTTCCAGTTAGACTATTAGGTTTAGTTTTTCAGGCTGTGTTTCAGTAATGTCTTTTGTGTCCTTTGACTTCTCAGTAATAAATTCTGTGTCTTTTGACTTTTTTTTTCAAGGGACGGGGTAGAAAAGGAAAAGGCATTAAAAATGGCTATGATGAAAACTGTTGGAAAAAGCAGTGTATGGAACTCGTGAACTTAATTTTCCAGTGCGAAGATTCTGAACCTTTTAGGCAGCCGGTTGATTTGGATCAATATCCTGTAAGTTGTTGTTATAATATTTGTATCTTGCAAGATTAATTTGTTTTAGTGTTTGTTTGGTATTATATTAAGATCTCCACGTTTCTCTTGGAGCTATTTGTTTTGTTTAGGGTTTTAGTTCCCAACCATTGGTGCTTGACTGCATCAAGGTAAGATCCATCAAAGTATTGAGACAGTACAAAACAACTGCAGAGCAGCAGTATAATGTCTACAAATATCCTGATATGTTAAATGAGTTTTGTTTTGCCTTTAATAATTAACTCTGATGATAAAAATAAATGAATGGACTGCAGCGAAACAGGAACTTGTTACTTGTAGTGCTGTGATTTACTACTTTTCCTATTTTCACTGCTGCCATTATTATTTTTTCTGCTATTCAGCTCACTGTATGTTTTTAGGAATCTGTCCCCACTTTGAATCTTCACATTTAGATAAACTATAGGCATCGGTTCATACGTTCCTCTGAAGTATGGATCCTGTCCAATCTGGTTTGCATTTTCTCTTAAGTTCTGTGTAAAATGCATCTCAGAACATCTTTATGCTCTAATGGTTCTTTTGTATCAATATAATATTTGGCTGCTGAAGGCCTTCTGCAGCCTCATGGTGTACTTTCTTCAGCAATCTACGTAATTCCAGAATTTCATTTCTCTCTTCTATAGCCGGATCAGTTCTCATTGTAAAATGCATCAATGAAATGATTAAATGAAGATTCACTGCAGTCTTACTTCCCCTTTCTGAGTAACAAAAAAAAATGTCAACTTGCATGCTGTTGTTAGTCAATAGTTACTGAGGTAAATCAGGAGAAAGGAAACTGCAAAATTGTATGTACAAGCACATGAGGTTATATTAAACCATGATCTCTAATAAATTCCGAGGGTGATGCTGAAAATGAGTGAAGTTACATAGGCGCTAATGTAGACTTTAAGTCAAGTAGTTTCTGCAACAGCTTAGCTGTCTGCTCTGCTAGGTGTCTGTTGTGTCTTGAGCTGATGGTTAAGATAACCTGAGCTCTTAAATTCTAAAAGTAAAATTCAAAAGTGTTGTTTTTCATCTAACTTGTTGAATTACTGTTCTTCATGTTCTGTCTAGGATTACAGACATATTATAGACACTCCAATGGACTTCGGTACAGTGAAAGAAACACTGGAAGCTGGAAATTATGACACTCCAATGGAACTGTGCAAAGATATAAGACTAATATTTAGTAATGCCAAGTCTTATACTCCAAACAAAAAGTCCAAGGTAGCTGTTCATATTGTTTTCTTAGTCTTTTTGTAATGCAATTAGGTATTATTTTGGAATTAACTTTCTTATCGGTATTTAGAATAAACTTTCTGGCTGAGTAGTTACAGGTGAGAAGTGCAATAAATTATATTAAACATTAGTTTGTGCATTGCATATCTTGTTTATCTAGTGCTGTAGTCTATCATGTGCCAGACTTCTCTTTTTCTGTCTATTTTTACATTTTTAGAAATTCTAGTCTTGCATGAAAGTTTTGGTTGTTAATATAAACCACTTCCTTGCCTAGATTTACAGTATGACCTTGAGATTGTCAGCATTATTTGAAGAGAAAATAAGAAGAATTGTTTCAGATTTCAAAAATGGTCAAAAACAGAATGAAAAACTACGAAGAAACCAGAGGTATACTAGAAGACTTCAGAATCAAAGCTCGACGCAGCAACCTACCAAAATGCTCAGGTAATGAAATTATGAAGATATGGAGGCTTATCATAGCTGATTAATATTCATATACACTAACATATAAGAAGAAGAGAACAATTGTTTTATTAAGTGGTTAGCTAATTTTGGTGAGAACTTGCAGAATTATTTTTCAGTAGGACAGACATGCTTAAGAAGTTCTGTTGTAATGTAAAACTGCCCAGGAAATAGTGGAAGGACTGAAAAATATAATAGGGGTGGTTTTGTTTTGTTTGCTTTGTTTTAAATACTTCATTGAGGAAAATCAGTGTTTAATCTGACTGTAATAATTAGCGAAACTTACTGCATGTATTGCAGTTACTTTACTATGAACATAAGAAAGGTAGTCCTGTGGATTTATAGAGATCTTAATTTACTGTGGCGTTCTGTTGGTAATTTAGTATGCATCTCCTTTGAAGGAAAACACACTCTTGACACCACTGTTGGTTGACATGATTAACTCTCATTGTTAATTTGCATATGGGGTGAGGTGAGATAAAATACAAAAACTAAACATGCTGAACTGTTGGAACTGAGCGTATACTTTTCTGCTGCTGACCAGCCTTTTTTGTCTGATAGTGAAGGGATAGGAATAATCCCATGTAGATCACTCATACTTTAGTCAAATACGATGTCAGGATTGCATGTAGCATGCATTTAAAGGAAGAATCAAATCAGTGAGTTCCTCTCCAAATGTGCGTTTTATTTTAGACCGTAGATTTTGTTGAAAAATGTGCTGTCTTCGTGTCTTTAGAACTCAGTTTATCATGGAATAATGTTAATTTGTGCTTTGAGGCTTATGTGCAATTAACAAGAGACTGAATTCAACAGAAGTTGAGGCTGTTGTTGCAATATCTTGGTAAACAATAAGAGGACATAGACCTAAAAGGTATTCAGTGTTACCTTTTTTTGGTTTTGATTAGAGATAGTCTCTTCTTGTGTAACTTTACTAGGACTGTAGACTTATTTTAATGAAAGTAGTTAATGCTTATCCTTGTCAAAATTGTCCCATACCATGTTAGCTCACAAACTTAACTACCATTCCAAATTGTAAAATCATATGGTATATGGTTAATTAAGGTTTCAGAGAACATCATTTTAAAAATACTTAATTGTTGGTATTTTTTCATAGTTTACAACCCATGTTGCTTTTACTTTCCACTTTCAGCAGAAATGTGAAGCAGAAACCATTAAAGTCTCAGGCAAAAATTGAATCTGAGCAGGAAGATGCTTTTAGTCAACCTACCTCAAGCAGAGCAGCCTGTGTTGCAAGCCATAAAACAAATGCTAGCAATTACAACCATAGTTCCTCTGGTGAATCCTCTGATTCTGTATGCCTGGCATCTTTTGAAAGGAATGGCAAAGCTAGATCTACAACACTAACAAACTGTTCTGCACCGTCATCAGGTAAGAAATGTTTGAAAAATCTGTTTCAGATGAGGATTTTCATCTGTCTTTATCTGTGAATTACCTACTGGTGTTTCTTTGTATCTGTGGATATTATAAAAAGTTCTGTGTACTAAAGAATGCTTTAACATTCTTTAATATAGAAAGCGATTAACTTAATTTTATTAATGACAAAGCCCGCTCCTAGGCAGAAATTTATTACTAGCATAATTTACGTGGAAGCAGAGCTGTCTTGGTTATATATCCATTTTGCAGTCAAATGTACTTTTCTACAGCCTTGTGTGGGAATTCACAGCAAAGCTGAATTGAGTAAGACTGATGATAAGAATAAGTTGACGTACGAACAGCATGATTACTTCATGTTCTTAACTCTTACCAAACTCTTACAATAATAGAATTTCTTCAAGGGGATTTTCTAGGAAGATTGTTGTGGTGAATGGATGCCTCTTACCTGAGAGGAAAATGTGGTGTATTTGATACAAAATACCGGTTATAAACCCATGCATGTTACGTAAAAATTAAAATCCAAAATTAGCAAATGGCAAAAAAAAAAAAAAAAGTTCCCGGAGTCATAAAATGTTTCCTGTCATTTTCCCCACACACACACACTTTACCTTGGCAAAAGTTCATCTCCTTTCAAAGAACAAGGATGTAAGTCCTGGTAAAAGAAGGGATCTATCAGATGATTTGGGATTTTTTAACATGCTCTTCTCTTAAATCTGCTATTTGGGAGCAGCTCTGCTATTTTACTTGAAACTTAAATGCAGCTTAAAGAAACTTATTGCCAGAAATCTCATAAATGTGGAGTGGTATATTTCGTAGAACTAATAATTTCAGATGTACAAGACATTACAGCATGGTAACAAGTGTACTGTAAAACAATATTATGAGGAAATCTTGAAGATTTCCTGAATGAGCAAAACGTAGCCCTTAACTGCAAGCTAACTGCATGGTTAGAATTCTGATTGACTTTTCTTTTTTTAAACAGAAAGTGAAATAGAAGGTTCTTTAGCTTCTTCATCTACATCTTCTTCATCTTCATCCTCTTCAAGCAGCTCAGAAGAAAGCAAAGAAAGCTCTGTTGCTCTTGTGTCACCTCCACTACACAACGGTGTATGTAGGAGAAAGAGCATCAACTGTAGGATAACTAGGAATCGAGCTGCTCAGAGAAAACAAACAGGTAAGATTCAAGCAGCTTTCTTCTGAATGGACAATAATCCAGGTGTGTATGTATAAAACTAAATGTAATCAGTATTTAATTGTTGTGTATGTGTTATTGTTTGAGTAGTAGGTCTGTTGCTCTCAAAATACTACTTTCTGAACTTTTCAGATCTTTTTCAGTACTTAGGGTAGGAGGACTGAAGCCCTGCTGAGAGGGTGTGTCTTGCAACATTTTATATCTTAAAGTAAAAGCAGTAGTTCTTAAAGCAGTTCTAGTTTTCACAGAGCTAGAATGAATCCAAAATTTAACATTTTTTTCTTGCCAGAAAACAAAACCATGTAACTACTACTAGGGGTGTATTGCATTTATCATGTCTGTAGGTTGAATCTATTCCAGATTTGACGAGGCTTAAGAAGCTTCTACTCTTAAGATTTTAATCCCTCCTGTACTTTACAGGAACGCTTCTGCAGGAGAACGGGAATACAAGAAAAACTGTCAGGAAAAGGTTATATGGAAGTGATTCTGAAAATAAGTCAGTGGTGACACCTGAGTCTCTAAGTAATAGTACTGGTAGACACAGAAAAATTCCACGCAGAAGTGCTACCGTGGCTGCTAATAAGTTAAGGCTAATGAGTGATGTGGAAGAAGAGGTTTCAAGCTCAGAAAGTATTGGTATTGGGTGTAAAAACAGGAAACTGCCTCATCGAAATGCCTCAGCTGCAGCCAGGCGAATGTTACTGGAGGGGTCTGAGGATGACGTAGGTGTGAAGTCTGAAAGTGAAAAAGAAAACGAAGAGCAGCTTACCAAGAGGAAAAATCTTTCTCTCCCTGGTTCATCTGCTCCACGAAGAAAATTTGTTAGTGAATCTGAAAACGGAAGTTCAGATTCTGAGATAGACATGCAGGTGAAACAGAAAACCTGGGAAAGCAACGGCCACAGACAGTTTGGTGGGACACTCCATTCTGCATCTCCCAAAGTGAGAAGTTCCATACGAGACTCCTCGGAAGATGATGCCAAAAGCCATAATTCAGAGGATGGGAGTAGTCAAAAAGCTGATGAGTCAACGTCTCCACATAAGCTTGCACTGAGCAACTCTGAGGATGAAGTCTATTTTGAATCAAATAGGTGGAATGACAAAAAAATTACTAGTCTGCAGATTGTTGCTCCCTTAAAGAAAGCAAAAGTCTTGAGTGATTTAGAGGACTCAGCAGAATCTGAAGCAGAAGGCAGAGAGAATGGGAGAAGTCGTATTTCAGAGACCTTGGTGCCATCTAGAATTGCAGGGAATTCAATATCTGGACCTGGTACCAGTTACAACGACTCTTCTGATACAGAATCTGAAACAAATTCTAATAACAGTAATTATTGTGACACTTCTACAAAAACAAGAAAGAGGAGAAGGAAAGGAAAAACAAAAATCTTCAGAAAAGGTAAAATTACTAAAGCTAATGCATCTGATTCTAGTGGTGACTAGGAGGAAACAACATAGGATTAACAAAGGATTAAAATGGGTAATGACTGGGGGATTTGAGCTGTATGGTGTAATAGTGTTTCTGGCTGTTCTAAAATCTGAACTAAATATCAGGGAGGGTGAATTGTAAGGTATGGTGTTGCTGACAGGGGAACTGGGGAGTTGCCAAACAGCACTGAGAGAAAAGTATTACAGTTCTATGGTGACAGTTTGTTGGTATTTATAATTCATGATGGGTTCTGGCAGTTCTGAAGCAGTTCAGGGAATACGTTTTTCTGTGAAAAAGTTGTCATTAAATCATGATTGTTGTTTTCATATTTAATTTGCACTTTCTTACCTACATAGCAGAATATATTAACTGATGCTAAAATACCTGTGTTGAAGTAGCATTACTCTGAGTGTGTTGACAGTTAAAGAAGCACTGCCTTTCTGGTTGTTGACACACAACTAAGAATTCATATTCACAAGAATTCATATTCACAGCAACCTTCAGGATATTGCTATCGCGTGTAGGTCAAGGCACCGGAAAATCTCAAAAGGAAAAGTTCATTCTCTTTTGTCAGCCTGCTCCTTGATTGGAGAATTTCAGTAATGAAAATCTGAGTTGTAGTTCTGTTACTTCACTCATAAACTCAAGATAATAATTCTTGCTTTAGATTATTGCCTTTTTTTCTGAAGACTTCTGTGCTAAAGCAGACATATGTTATTTTCATTTGAAGTACCTTTGTAATCTTTCAAAATGAAACTGATAGATGTTTTAATTATTTTTTACTTCCATGGCATACGTTGGAATCTCTAACGTAATTTGCCTTTTGGATTTTGTCAGTGATGGGTAGTGTCCTTGTCAAGGTAGAGGTGTGTTTTAATGCTGTGATGGTAACGTTCTGATGCTTGTCTGGCTTCTCCCCCATTTAAGATTAGGAGTATCTGAGGTTTGGGTGTTCTTTTTGGAGAGCGTGTGGATGGGGTTCTGTTACCAAACACAGCGGTGATTCTTCTGTTCCTTGGTTTCTCGAGTTTCATGGGTTTATGGGTGTCTATGCAATGTTGTAACTAACTGAAGCAGATGACACTGTTCTAACTAGTTTTTCTAGATGTGCATCCTTACTTTGAGGTTGAAGAGATTTTTAATACGGCAAAGAGAAGGTATTTCTATACAAATACTTGATGTAGTGGACATTTGTATTTTTTAAAAGTGGGTAGTCAGTAACATTTTCTGTACCAAATTTGTCCAACACAGCATTTCTAAGGGGAAATCAGCACTGGTCAACTTACAAATCTTTCATTACACATTTTTTTAATGTAAACGTTTCTCCATGAAATATGTAGAAACTGCCACACTGAGTAGCCAGTGTGTGAACTGCAGGGTTCAGTCTCATTCAAAGGCTGTCCTTTGAATGTAATGTGGGTGTTTTAACTGTGTATATTGGAGTGGTTAAAGCTTGTTGAGAATGTGATTTTTTTTTTTTTTTTTCCTGCCAGCTTTTTAACACTCTGGTTAAATTCTAGCTTCTCTTGTGTTGTACCATTTACCTCTGGGGGTGTGATGTTATGTTGTCTTCCAGCTATAACTTGGAGCAGAACTCCTCTTACTCACATTTTTTTCTTAAACTTCCTTGATTTCCTCTTCCATCAGTTTTCAGGTCAGAGTGAATATCCTGTTCCTTTGGATGATGAATGCATTTCTTTCTACTTTATCCTTTAGCTTCATTAGTAGTCAATGTTCATCTATTAGGTAAAACTAGCAATCATAACAGCATGTTCAGCATTATTTTTAGTCTGTAACTGGTGCCACTGTCAAGGATGTATTAATAGTTAATGAGCTGCATCTGTTACATGATCATAAAATTCCTAATGGCTTTTACAAGAATTAGTGCATAAATTACATACTTTTTACTTTATTTTTGCATTTTTTATAGAGCAGTCTTATTTTGTACAGAAATGTTTAACTTCTGCCATCTGAAACCTCCCAAATGGTGAACTGCACTTGCAGTGGATTATTCTTTTGCCATTTTTACCAACATTTTTAAGGGGAAGCCCTTTTAAAACTCTTAGATTAAATGAAGAGGCCCCATCTAAAGTTAGAAAATTCTTTAATGTAAGTTAAATATGGGAGAAGAGCAAGCATTGTTAAGTTTCTACAAGATGACAAAATATGCTCTTTAAAAGTCAACAAGGATAAAATACAGTGATTGAATACTTGTATGGATTGGGTCTCATTGTAGAGTAACAATGGTTATCTGAGAAGAGGGCTCAGCATACTGCTAGCTTAGGGAGAAAAAGAAAAAAAAAAAAACACCATTTTTTCCAATATGTGGGGCACCAGGATGGTTAAAAATATAGGGCTGAAGCTGTTGTCCTTTATATGAACTGGTACATAGACTTGGATGTCTACACTAAACCACATTTATTTTCCATTTCCCTTTTTTTCATCTTTATTTTGGGGTACTTCCACAGGTAGTCAAACAAACTATTTTTATATTAGCAGATGCCCACTTTAATCCTCAACAGATGATAGGTACAGCAGACGTGCTGCTAGCACAGCCTGGTTTACTGTGGTTTGCCAAACTGGTGTGTGCATTCCTCTCTCTGGAGAGGCTGATAGCTGCTTGGAAATAACAAGCTAAACCTGTTTGTACCTGTGAAAGTTACTCATTAGGTACTGCTGGAGTACATGCATGCTTTTATTTAAATACTTACGCATGTATATAATACATTTGTTTGAATATATGACTGTGTATGACTCAAGGGATGGCTGGATATTTCTGTCCAGTGCTGCAGCCCACACTACCAGGTTTGGTCTGGTGGCAAGAACACCAGCATTCCTTGTCACAGCTGCAAACTTGATGGACAAGGCTTTCGTATCTTGGTGGCTTTCTTGTAAAAGTGCTCTCAGTTCATATGATAAATGGAGGTTTTTTTATTTGATCCTCCCTCTTCCTGCTTGTGCAATCTGCTTGTACCTTTGCAGCATTTAATTCTGGATATTGTTTGTAAAGTTTCATTAAGCTGATGCAAGCATTTCTTTTACTGCTGTGGTATGGGGGGATGTTGAAGTTACTACAGAGCAGATTTTAATTCTAGTAAGAAGTTTTAACTTAAAAGAAAAAGACTGGAGGGGGAAAAGCTTTCTACTAATTTGCTGCCAATTTGGGTACAAAGTATAGGTTTAATATTCTCGTAGTGTGTTGCAGAAGGGCTGGATTCCTCTATTGGGTAGATTGCAATGTTGCTCTATCCTTTAGTCTTGCATTTGGTTTTATGAATTAGCTGCTGAAACTTTGAAAATATGCATAATCTGTTATGATAAAGCTTTTTGTTTTAAAAGCATGAACCTATAAACACCTCTCTGTGGAAAAATGGCTAAAATCTTTGCATGTGCAGTTTTTTTTTTTCTTTTAAAGCTAATTCTATTGGGATATTTCCAGATGATATCTAAGATTTTAAACAATACTTTCTTCAGGTGGCCAAAGGGGATTAAGTTTTGCCTGGTCTTAATACTGAATGCTGTCCTTTGCACATTTCCATATTGCCCTTCTAGAATGGGAGTGTGTTAAAGCAGTTATAGGGGAATCTAAATCTTAAAGTTGGGTTATGCATTTCCACATTTAGTAACTGATCAAAATGTTTCTCTGAACCAGTAATGTGTGTACCACTAGTATGTTATGATATACCATTATTAGTATTCACAATATTTTCCTGTTTCAGGCTTAATTTATCACATTAAATATCTTACATCTGCCTGTTCAGCCTTACTTCATATAATAACTGCTATGAGCAGCAGCCATTTGTCTACGTGATAGTATTGGAAGACAGTGTATAATTTAAGTTTCAGGTCTTCACTTTCTTTTATGTGAATTAGTTCAGCTTTTATGCAGTATTCAGCAGTGTGTTACATTTTGGCCATAAAACCACACAGTACAAATACTAGTAACATATATGTGTAATTTCTGGAAGCTGTTAAAACAGGCAGTAAACGAATTAACTTTTGAGAATATCAAAAGAAGGAATTTTGATATGTGAGTAGTAAATAAACTGATCTACCTTCAAATAAAGACCAGATTTGGCATCTGAACAGATTTTTAATACTGGCATTCAAGTTGGACATACTGGATTTGTCCAATTACTTTTCTAACTTAAATTATTTCCCAGTCTCTTAGAATACATCTTCATTGCACGTATTCTTGACAGAATTTAGGGAAAATGTTGCCCTATCCTAGCTTGACAGGTGATATGTTGGGGAACAAAAAGACCAAATGCCTTGTCAGTGTTGAGCACAGTAAGCTGGCCAGAAGGAGCAAGGAACTGAACCTTGCTCAGCTTTATCTCAGGCCACCGTTCCAGTGCCTGAGGAGCTGTCATTCTCAAAAGACATTGGGTCATTAGTTCCAACAGCTGAGCAGCATTAGCAAGATGAGCTTTTTTCATCTGCCGTGTAATTATAGCATTCCCTCCTCTTCCCTAAACATTTCCTTGAAAAAGTACTTCATTTGCCAACCTTTCTGCAAAGGAGTATGCAGGAGCTGCCGTGATTTTTCCCTGTTTGTAGAGTACAGGTAGAGAATCAGGAAAAGCAATGAGACTGAGCTAGAACAAAATCAGCTGCTCGTTCTGTTATCAGGAAGTGACAGACTAATATAAAGTAGATGATTTCATGGTGCCTGTGTTTACCCATCTTGGTGAAAAAATCAGTAAATTAGTAATGCCTCCAAAGAAATATGAGATACACATCAATTTTGAGGAAAGTGAACTTTGCTAGCATCATTCATGGCATTTACTGATTTGAATATTTGTTTAAGAAGCTTAAGAAGCAAGTGCTGTATTAAAAATAAAAATACTGATTGGAAGGTTCTCTGTTAGAAGCGCTCTTGAGTTTAAGCCCCTAAGGAACTGAATGGTTTAAGTGTTTTCTCTGTATGTGAAAGCACTTAAAATTGTGAAATCCATCCAGGACTAGTATCTGCATGAAATCTTTTTTTGAACAGTCTACAAAGTGTAATAATTCATTTTGAAAAGTAATTTTGGTATGAAAATTACAGCTTTAATGATGGAAGTATTAGTAGTGTGAAAGCAGGTGTTTGCTAAGCTAGGTAACTTGTAAGCTAATTTCTAGAGAGATGCTAAAGAATGTTAATTTACAACCCTTTCATCATCTCAAAGCAAAACACTAATCCTGAGAGTTAAAAATATGCTCGGGACTCAGTGGCTGTATTTTTAATAAAGGCTTAAGATAAATTGCACGTAGCAGTTGAAATCAAAAAATGCTTTTGTTCATTTCATTAAACATGGGAGTGTTTGTGCTTTATGAACTAGCAGTTGTAGAAGTGTAAGTTATTAAAAGGCATTTTTAAATCTTTTTGTAGAATCAACGTCTGAGAAGACTGGACAAAGTGGAAAAGTGCTGAGGAGCCGGACGTGCATCATTAACTACAAGAAACATACAAAGCTGTCTAATGTGACGGAGAAAAAAAATCCACGAAGGTGTGCCACTTTGGCAGCTAATAAGATAAAGATAATGAGTGATACAAAGGAAGAGTTATCAAGCTCAGAAAGTGTTTACACAGTGAAAAAGAACAGGAAGCACCTTCATGGCGGTGTATCTGCGGCATCCAGGAAGAAACCGCTCAGCAGCTCAGACGTAGATGTTAGCTTGATGTCTGAAAATGAGAAGGAACAGTGTTCTGGCAGAAAAAAACTTTCTTGCCCTGAATCATCTGCTCCTAAGAGAAAATATATTAGCGAGTCTGAAAACGAAAAAACGGAATCTGAGGTGGAGGTAGAAGTGGCTCAGAAGCAGAATGATGGTAATGACAGGCAGACGCACAGAACTGTCCGTGCTGCAGCTCTTAAAAAGGAGTGCCACTCTTCAGGGGAGGATTCCACAAACTACAAGGTAGAAAACGGGAGAAACTGGAGAACTTCTGAGCAATCAACTTCAGCTCACAACCATCATGTAAGCGACTCTGAGGAGGAGGTGGATTCTGAGTTAGGTAAACGTGAAACTAAAAATAAGAGACAAGTACCAAAAACAAAATCTAGAGCTCGCTTCAAAAGATCAAAATTATCAAATGACTTAAAAGAAACACCAGAATCTGAAACGGGGGGGAAGAAAGATGAAAAAAGCTCGGTATCGGAGAATGTGGAAACACCTGAGACTGCAGGAAGCTCAAAAGCCAGTTTCAATTGTTCTTCTGATTCAGACTCTGGAACTGATAACAGTATATACAGTGATGCCGCAGAAACAAAAAAGAGAAAGAGAAAAACAGACACCATTAGAAAAGAAAATTCTGATTTGTCTAAGCCTTCCAGAAGACCCCAGCGAAGGAAACGTCGGAAACCTAATCAAGAAAATGACTCTGAAGATTTGGATTACACCAAATATAGAAGAGCTAATCGGCGTTCTAAGATAAGAACTCGAAATAGGGGTAGACGGACTGTAAGATACGACGATTGTGACGATGACGACGATGATGACAGAGGTTTAGGTGACGTAGTTGGTGAAACGTAACCTTAAGAGGAAAAGCCAGCCCACTTTTTTTTTTTTTATGGTAATAGCACTAGAACTCACGATGGATGCTGGCTCTTCCTTGTCCTACATTTCAGGGAATATATTTATATTTTTCTATGAAAAAGTTATGAATGTGATTAGATCATGACTTTCTCCTTTTCATATTTTGACTTGCACTTGCCTGCCCATGTAGCAGCATTTAGCACAGATGCCAAAATGTGCCTCATTATAGGGGCAATTTTTTTGTCTTTACTGGTATTTTATTACATATAACAAGAGTTTAAAAAAAAAAATGTTAAAACACTGCGCAACAGGTTAATAGCAGTATGTTGAGTATTATTGTTATGGGTGCTGCAATGGAATACTACCTAGGTCATACAACATTCAAGAACTGATTTCAAACATCTCTAATGCTGTATGAAATCATATACAATATTAACAGGCTTATAAATAATAATGTACACTATAAAAATCCGGTGGATGCTAGTGTTGCATCAAAAGCGTAATGAGCAGTCACTAAGGTAACAACATTACAGCTTGTATTAGTACAGATGCTAAATGTTCTGTACACTCGTAATTGAAAACATACAACTAGAACCAGTTACCAGTGAAAAAGTGTATTTGCCAATTAAAAAGGCATATTGGTGCTGGTGAAGAGAGGGTTTATGCTGACAGGTAGTACTATCATTAATGTGACTTCTATCCTGTAAACTAAACTTAAGAATATGAAATGCAGGTGAACTCTTGGGCCTAAGGGTTTTTGTGTGTTTTCTTTATAAAATAGAAAAAACAACAAAACACTTGTTCTGTTTTTTTTATGCGTGAAAAGTTTGAGGTGCAGGATTCTTACATTCCAGACCTTTTTTGCTATATTTCCGTTGTTCTTCCATATTTAAACTTCTAAGTGCTTTAATGTTAGATTTTTGCGTTGATTAAACATATCAGTTTGGACTGTTGCAGTATATCTACCAATTTTTGAAATGCTTGAGGTGGCTGCTGTTGTCAAGAAATAATTGTTGCTTAGGAGATCAGAGAAAATTTCTCCAGGGAAAAAAAGTATAAATTCTTGGTTGGCCTGTGTATCAAACGAGAATGTGTAGCACCTATAAATTCTTTCCTTGCTTTTCCCTGGAGCTGTGCTGGCTGAAGCCGCCAGGTCACTGCCTTCAATCCAACACAAGGTGCTTGGCAATCTCAGCTCCTGTCCCACTCTGCTATAGGATTCCTGCCTCTCCTCTGCTGGTTCAGTTTCTCACATGGCCGATGCATGCAATTCCTGATCTCCTTGTTCAATAGGGGATATGGTAAAGTATTAGATCTGTCCTAACTCAGCTCATTTTAACTGAACTAGCAAGCTTGTGAGTTAGTTTTCTAGCAGATTGGACAGGTAATAGTATCTCAAAGGGCTTTGGGGGGAAAAAGTTAGTGCAGCTTCATAATCAGACTTGTTAATGAGTGCTTATACAAATGGCAGTGAAGTAATGGAAAAAGGAGGACCAAATGCTGCCTACCAGCAGTTAGTGAGAACCACGTCTCCAGCAGTGTTGCTGACATTGTGCCAAAAGGTGCATTGACCATCACAGCATTTTGGATCTAGAATGTCATCTCAGTATAGAGAAGTACTATTTTTTTTTCCTTAAAACTTCTGTATGAAGTCCAAGATTAACCTAGTTTATGTCATTCTTGCCCCAGGAATGTTCTTTCTTTAGTGCATAGTCTTTAATATAATAGCAGAATTTTGTACATTCAAGATACATGTTTATTTGAAATCTTTAAGTTGGTTTATAAAATATGAACACAGTTGTGTTTGGTGATGAAACCTGACTCTTCAAAGTGGCTTTGTGTGTTTTATCTCTTAGCAGCATCTTTGTTAAAAAGAACAAGTCAACTGGTATTTTTGTGTTATCCATAAATTGAGTACTTTGTTTAGCAGCTGCTTATGAGTAATGTTCTATGAAACATAACTTCCAATATAGGGGTGAAAACTGGTATAAGAGCTTTTATAAGTGATCATCACAATTTTTATTGTGTTCAAACAGCTAAAATTGGGCTGCTAGGTTTGTATTTATAATTCAGCCTTAGATTTAAAAAAGTTTTTCTTTCTTGCCATTCAGATGCTGTATTCTCTGTCATACTGCACTCATGCACTGTGTGTTTGTGATGATCCCAGACCGCTGAGAGCAAATTCTGGCCTCTGTATTTGTCTATCTGAGAGGAAATTACTAGCTTAGGGGTCGTAACACTTTCTTTTGTAAGCAAAGCAAATACTGTTTTGTATTTCTTGTTTTTATTACCCAGATTGTGGAGCCAGGAGGAGGGGAAACGATTAAACGGTAAAGGGATTTTTGTTGCTCTTTCACCCTCCATGAGTTTGGATGTATTTATTTATTTATTTGTAAACGGGGCACGGTTACTCTGAGGAGAACTGGGTCTCCCGAGTGTTGCAGAGAGCCCCCTTGCCCTCTTCCTGGTGACCGCAATCATTCAACACTATTTATTTGGTCTCGCTGTACTCAGGGAAGTAAAGTGATTTAAGTAGACCTGAAAAAAAAAAAAAAAAAAAGTAGTATCTTTATTTAAAGCTGCTTAATGTGTGATGCTGGTTTTCTTTGTTTTGGGTGGGTTGGGTTCTTTTTTTTTTTTTGCTTTTTAAAGCAGGAGCTGACTAGGCTGGCAGTACTAAAAGCGCAGGCGTTAGGCGAAATCCCTTTTAGTCCCGAAGACTTGCGCTGTACGTGTAGCCGCGGACCGAAGTAAAGCCCTACGCCTGCACCCCAACCTCCCTCTTTATTATTTGCGACCCCTCGGTAACGGGCTGAGGGGCGGCTGAGGCGGGGAGGGGGGGTAACGGCCCTAACGGCCGCAACGGCCGCCCGCTGGGTGGCGCTGAGGGGAGCCCTGCGGGCGCGGCGCGCATGCGCGGGGCGCTGAGGGGGGCGGGCGGCCATGGCGACGTTCTTCGGGGAGGTGGTGGCGGCGCCGTCCCGGGCCGGCGTGGACGACGAGGAGGAGGAGGAGGCGGCGGGGGAGGCCCTGCAGGAGACGCCCGAGGACCGGGAGATCCGCAGGAGGGTGGAGGAGAAGAGGTAGCGGGGAGGGGAGGCTGCGCGGGGGGGTTGGGGGACGGGGGGGGAGCTGTCGGCGGTGCCCGGGCTGCTGCAGGGCCCCTCCGGCTGTGTCGCAGGGAGGTGGCCGTGCGCTGGGCGCTGCCCGCGGGAGAAGCCGCGCCGGGAGCCGCCGCCGAGCCCCTGCGCTGCTCCAGCTTCGTCGTCGCCGTGGGACACAACGCCGCAGGTAGGCGGTGCGCGGGGGGCGGCCGCGGTGTGAGCCGCGCGGAGCTGCAGTGCTCGTGGGTGTCCAGATCCCCGGGGTTGCTTGTGAATTGGGAAGCGTTTCCATGTGTAATGGCAGGCAGCTCCGTGCAGGCTGGTGTTTACAAGTAGGTGACTATCAACGTCGTAAAACTGCACGTCAGTAAGCCATCGCACTTCTGCCCATGCTTCAAAATGCACTTCAGAGGGCCTGGAGTTATGTCGTGAGCTTGCCTTCGCTCCTGCTGTCCTCAGAGCGCTTAGAACTGACTAAACCAAATGTTCTGGTTGGCGTTCTGAGAATCGCAAATGTTCTTTCACTCGCCACTTTCTTTTAAAGCTCTTGAACGCGCGTTAACTCTTCCTACTACGTGAGTGTAAGAAGGTCTCTGAGGTTTTATTGTCCCGATTTTTGGAAATTTTCCATGTCCTCATGTAAAATCAGTTTCAGTTTATTTTAAAATCCTCGGCAAAGTCTAACTTAAATGTGAATGCTTTTGACTTGAGTTCCGCCTCACCTTCTTTCATTATTAATGAACAATGATTCTTTTGCATGTTTTTTTTTCTTGATCAGTCTTTCTTGCCTTTTATTTCTATGATTGTCCGTATTGCCCTGTTTGAGGTGGCTATTCATTCATTAGGCCCCGAGTCTCAGGACAACCTCTCCCTTCTTCCTCTCCCTCTGCAATGGTCTTGAGCTTCTGAGTAGCTCTTTGCCTGTGGATATAAAGATGTTCTAAGGTTTCTGTATATTTATCACAGACATCCTTATCAATAGTAAACCTCACTAGCTTGTTTTTTCTTTTTTCATTTTTTTTTTCCTTTAAAAGTAGTGAAAGGTATATTTTAGACCTGTCATATGTTTAACAGGAACTAATTTGGTTTATAATCTTTGATTTAGCATCTCTTTTGTCACTAAGCCTTGAGTACTCATGTGTCTGCTTCCTAGAGACAGCCTAATAGTTCTGCCTTGCTGGCTGTTTGTTTTGTCTGAGAAATCTGCTAAATGTGGTATGTCAAGAAAGAGTAGCATTTAATAATATGTAGTAGTATTTAATACTTAACATATAGTAGCATTAAATACTTAATATTTATTAGCATTTGTTCTTACTGTATGCTAACAATCAAAGCTGATTGTAGCAATGCAGCTCCTGGTAGTACATGTTTTTGATGCTAAGGATCTCTACCTATATCTAGAACTGCTCCTATCTTTAAAGTCTTGATGCAATGAGATTACTCGCATTCTTGATCTTTGCTAGATGTGGTCAATAAATACACTATTATTACGTTTTAATTTGAGGAGGTTGTAAAGAAATACTCTAGTTCAGCTACTTATTTGTAGAACGGAGACTTTATTCTTTATAAATTAATAGAATTTATTTTGCAGCTTTTCTGTCGTCTTTTATTCTGGATTCTGTATGTTGGGAAGTAGTTGGAGCTGTGAAACTGTGGAATGAATGGTGTCGAACCTCCAATACAACAAATGTCCTCCCTACGGATTCTTTCTGCCTGTTCTATAGATTAATATCAGATCCAACAGTAAGTGACTTATGCATGAATTCTTCTGCATTTTACCTTTCTGAAAAAGAGAGCAGCCTCCTTGCAACCCCCAGACTGCCCAGAGCAAACCGAGCACAAAGCATTACGGCTGCTGTATTCTGGCTAAACTCACAGAAGGTTTGAACGGTTGTTACACTCACTAAAACCACCTGAAGTTCTGTCCTGGGAAGCTCAGTACAAAGAGGATGCATTGCATGTCTGAGTGTTTTAACAGCAGTTATGAATTAAAAGCTCATGTTGAAATAGAGGTGAAGAAGCCAAAAAATATTTAACAAGTTGTTGGCTGTAGTCATACCACCTTCTACACATGATCATGAGCTGTTGTTTTGCTCTTTAAACCGCTTGATCACACAACCTCTTTTTTTCCCTTCAGGTTTTGTTGTGTCAGTGTAGTTGCTACGTTGCAGAGGATCAACAGTTCCAGTGGCTTGAAAAGGTATAACTGGTGAAACAACTTACTGAGCAGTGAAATGGGGTCTTTAAGTTGGTGCATCTGCCTCTTCTCTCTCTCTACTCTTCTAAACACAACAGCATTCTTAATAACTTTCTACTGTGTCTTTCTTTCTCAAGTACTCTACAAATGAACAAATCTATTTGCAAATCCTTTGATTTTTTTTCCTTAATTTTTATTTTTAGTGCTGCCAGTTACATCTGCTGTAACTCACTGTGCAGTTACATCTTTTGGAGAGTTTGTTTTGTTCCTTTTCTGTTTTCTGATCTCATTCCATGGCTTGTTCCAACTGGATTTCAGCTGTGGGAGAGTTCATCCTTAAAAATAACAACTTACTATGTACAGCTGCCAAATAAACATGCTGTGAAACTCATGGTAGAAAGTGTCCTTACTAATGGGTGTGATCTGTATCATTCACAAGGTGGAACTCCAAAGGAAGTTGTCTCCAAAGCAGTGTTTATCCCATTCTTTTCACACATTGCTTGCTACGTGGGCTGCCCCATGTACACGAATGCTGCTGGTTGTTCAGATCACCCCAGATAGCACCACATTGATTTTAATAACATGAAACCACGGGGAATTTTCTGGCTGCTGATTTCTGTATGAATTTGGGTCACATCTTAGCCTCAGGGAAGAAGGATTTATTTTGTATTGCTGTTTGTTTGCTAACCTGCCTTCCTTTGAATCTGTACTGAGCTGATGAGCAAGCAGTTTGATTCGAAATCCGTTACATCATGCTGAAGTTGTGCAAGTCTGTGGTCTGAGATCAGAGCCGCGTGTCTGCCAAGGCCTCAGCCCAAGCTGAGATGCCTGCTTTGTCCAGCCTGCCAGCTGAGGCAGCTGGCACCGGAGAAGGATTGCTTGGGAGCAGGGGAGAGCTGTAGAAGGCTATTGCTGTGAGACAGCCAGAGAGATTATGGCAGGGCAAAGAGGATGAAAAGTTGGGGTGGATTCATTGAGTGATTTAGAGATTTCAGGCCCAGGTTGGTAGAAAACGAGCTTTTTGTCGTTCAGTGGCTTGCCAAATAGTTTAATTCAATTTTGGGGGTTAGTGGTTGACTTCAAAGTTTAGAAACCTTAGGACCTTAAACGTTTTGCTACATTCCCTTTCATTTAAATTGGTATAAGAAAAGAAAGATTATTGTGACTTCATTGTCTTCTCCATTGCTGTTTTTTCAGCTGTTTGTGTATGTATTATTACAAACGTAGGTGATTTTGAACAGAAGAATTACACAGTTTTTACCGAGCCAATGTTACTGTGTATTTTTAGAACTTATGGTCATTGTTAGTTTTAAATGTACAGCAGAGGTGTCGTGCTTTTGCTTTCAGTGTGTTACGGACCTGTTCTGTGTTCTGTGTAAATTGTCATTAACTGTGCATCCTCACAGTCTCCATGAATCAGATCATTTCTGTGCTTTCTCAGTAAGCGATCACAAAGTAAGAAAGCACAGAGTGAAGTTTTGCGGAAGTGTGCACTAGCTAGTGTTTCCAACAAAATCAACCATTGTGGTTTAATCTGGCAGACAGCAAAACACCCCACAGCCGTTTCCTCACACCCCTTATTCTTCTGCAGCAGGATAGAGGAGAAAGTTGAAAAGAGAAGTGCAAGATCTCATGGCTTGAGATAAAGTCAATTTAATAAGAAAAGGGTGGTGGGGGGGGAGAAACAGGAAAAAAACAACAAAAACACTATACAAAGCACGTGGTACACAACAGAGCTGCTCATCACCAGCCAAGCAATGCCCAGCCTGTCTCTGAGCAGCAGCAGCCCTCCTGACAGCTCCCCTTGGTTTCATTGCTGAGCACAGATCTGGAGAGAAGAGTATTCAGAGCAGAAGGTAGCTGTTTGCTACCTGAACTGAAAATGAAATTCATCTTCGTGTTCTTACACTGTTACTGTGAGCAGATAAATTTGGCTGATGTATTAACGTTTTTATTTCAGGTTTTCGGCCATATACAAAAGGAAGGCTTGCAAGTAACCATTCTTTCAACGTGTCCTGTAGCTGATTATAAAACTCAGGAATCCACGTTAACACTTCCATCTCCATTTTTGAAAGCCCTAAAGACGAAAGAATTCAAAGAGCAGGTCTGCTGCCCACTGCTGGAACAACCAAACATAGTGAGAGATCTTCCTGCTGCTGGTATTTTGCAGTCTCACTTTTTTACTGTGCTGCTGGTGGCAATACAGATTATTTTTTTTGAAGAGCATCCCATTGCAATTAGAATTTTTTAGTTAATTATATGAAGTGTCTACCAAGTTAGCTTTTTGAAAGTTAATTCTTAACTGTTCAACATCTTACATTGCCTCATAAAAACACAGACAAATCTGAAAAACAATTTTTTACCACTTCCGTGCAGGATGTCAGTACTGGCAAGTTATTTAGTATAACTATGGGAAGTATACTGTATATTGTTTTTTGGGATATCTTAATTTCTCGTGAACTAAATGTGTTTCAGTAAGTTACTTCCCTCTGAGAATGTCCAATTTGAGGCTTATAAACTTCTTTCTCCTTTTTAAAGTTAAAATAGGTTCCTCAGTGCTACTGGTTGACCTCGTGGAAAAGTTAAATTTAATTCTATTATTGTACTTGTTATAGAATATCAAATTAATGGAAGTGTCACCAGGAAAAAATTATCTTGCAAGAGCTAAAAGCAGATTTTTCTAGAAAAAGAAAACTCATCTCATTTGCCCTTTGATTTTGTTTTGTTTTAGCAAAAGCTCATGTTACTTATGTTTACTCCTAATAATGTGTGATTTCCAGTGAAGGTATTTACCAGGAAGAAAGATGATCTGCATTTCATTGCTTTTTGGTAGTTTATTTTCTTGTGTACCTGGGGAATGAGGGATGGCTGTTCTAGTAGCCAGGATCCTGAGCAGTTAATTGATAAATTTTCATGCTTTTAAAGTTCTGGCAAGATCAAGTGTGATTTTATACATAAGAAGTAAGGCTGCTTCTATTCTGAATGTAATATACATTTTCTTTTCACTTGTATTTAGTTCTGAGTTACTGTCAAGTATGGCAGATTCCTGCAGTATTGTATCAGTGTTACACGGATGTCATCAAATTGGACACGGTTACGATTGAAGCATTCAAGCCTCTGCTTTCTTCTGAAACCCTGAAGAATTTAGTCAAGGTAAAATCTCATACTGGAAAATTAATGGGAGATTTGGTCTGTCTTGGTCAGTCTTTCAATAATTGTAGTTGGCTGGTGATGTGACCCCACCAGTAGAGTGAGTGTGTGTGTACTGTGCAGAAAGGTACAGGCTGTACTGACAATTTCTTAATGTAGACAGTGATTTCTGGTATAGTACTTGTTGCAACTTCTCAGGCTCTTGCAGTGGCATTGGTATTGTGACATTGGAGTAATTTCTTGTGTTTATTCAAGCTACAGCTCGCTTTGGAAGTGTCTAAAATGTCTCAGTATATGCATCTTTTTTTTTGACATTCTACATGCATATGCAAGGCAGTTCTGTTCTCGCTCTGTATCTAACTGCCTTGTGAGATACATGAAAGCTTCCTAGGAAATTTTTGACCTGCGGATTTTTACTAGACTTACTAGACTGAATCTATAAAGATGATTTTGCAGTTTTGCTCTAACCAAACAGCTCTGAAATTGTGGCGTTCTGCCTATTAAAGCAAATGTCTTTCTGTTTTCTGAAATGTTTTTAATTGAAGTATAGTTGATTCAAAATCCATTCCTCAGTTTTGCCACTTGGACTTCTATTTCAGTGACAGAAGAGGTTTGTAGGTACTGAAGTACTTCAGCTTTAAGTGTGGGAATTGGGAGTTACAGGTCTGCTATGTGAGTCTAACAGACTGGCATGTAAATGTTTAAGCTTTGGAGGAAAACAACAGCAGAAATGCAGACCGGCCCTCCACTATACAAGGGAGGGGGAACACAAATTGAGGAATCCCATTGCATTGTTAAATTGCAAATTCCTTTGGAGCCTTTAGTAGTTTTCTGGATACCTTCATTCAGAAGACATGAGCTTTGCTTACAGTTAACATATTGACCGAACTGGTATTCTTGGTATTGAAAATGGGAATGGCTGACAGTGAGTTTTTTTTGTCTGTTTGGTTTGCTTTTGTTGTTAACAGAAACATAACTGATGCTGATCATCTCTTCCTTTTCCTAGGATGTATCTGAAAGCACAAAGAGTTTGAAGAAGTTACTGACAACCAATGAAACTCATAATAATATCTATATCTAAAGAGGACACTTCCAACACAGACTGCACTTTTTTAAACTCCTGTTTGTTCTGTAGAGGACACATTGGAATTGTAGTTTTTCCTTAAAAGTGGAATAAATTCTGCTCAATTTTTACTTCTGAATTCATTTTTATTACTTTCTAATTCATCACTACAAACACATATTTCTTCTGCAGGGGATGGGAGACTTTCTTCAGGAGCAATTTTATGTAGGAAAGATATCTTACATATGTAAGCAATCTTTTCCTCCTCCTGAAGGAATTGTCTAATCTAAATGTATCTCCTATATATACAAATGAAGAAATTCAGGTATTCTGTCTATATCTAATGAGGGCACCTTTTTTTTACTTCAGTTTGAGACAAAAGGTTTTTTTTTAATATATGAACCTCTTTAAAAAACTGTCTGTGGTGAGGCAAATATTCTCTGCATCTTTCTACACATATTTTGTGTGTGTATATATATGAATTATTTATATGTATGTGTGCATATACAGGCTTCATACCTAGTGATACAAAATGCAGTAAGTAAAGTAAGGTAAATACCTTTTAAAGACTTCCTAGTGGACAACAAGCTTGCTTTACAGATGAGGCAGGAACACAGAGCTTTTGACCTGTGTGGAAGGACTGTGACTTGGATTCAGTGAGTAAGTCACAAAGTCACAGTGGTTTAGGATGACGCTGCCTATAAGTCTGGCAGGAAGAGGTATGTGTCCGTGTTCAGGTGCCTCAATTCCTGTTTACAGTACCTTGCTGTGGGCTCTCGTTTGTTGGCAATTTCAACTTCAGATCTTGAGCTGGAGCTGTAGGGGTGCAGGCACAGGCACTCCCTTCTGCCAGACCTCTGACAGAGGCAGGAACCTCTCCCAGTGAAACAGGGTGGTGGGCTTGCAAGCTGCTTCATCTGGATTCACCAGGGCAAACTTTAAAATTTTAAATTTCATCTTTTGACTTCAATAATTTTAGTTGCTGTCAATAGTAGGAAGTCTCACACTGAAGGTGTGATTTTCAGAGAAAAGTAGAAGTTCAAATTCTAAAGTGTTTCAAAAATCCTGAAAGTTTATGACAATTTATACAGCATATTTAAGTTGTTTATTAGGATTGGCGTGTATTTCTGACTGATGAAAATGCTATTTAATTCAATGTTTTATTTAAGTATAAGATGCTTAAGAAAATATTTCTGTTGCTACCAGGTGTGTCTCTGGTGTAGTCACTGAACAGAGATCTCTAAATTGCACATAACCTGTCCTTTTGGGCAATATGGGTAGTGGCTTCAGAGTTCTCTACTTCGTTTACCTTACACTGGATGTCCAGTGGAAGTTTCTGAACGGTGCGTGTTCCCTTCGTGGAGCTGTCATCCTTCCTGGTTTGAAAATGGTTGGCGTAGTCAATGTCCACTGATGAAAGTAACTCCTGGCTTCAGCAGACCCACTGTGAATTCTGTTTTTTGAAACTTTTAACTGCATATTCTATCAGTTTCCACTGTAGTAGGTTATTGTTAGCGATATAAAGATTATTAAAACAAGATTTCAGCTTCTGTTAATATAACCAGTTAACAAAGAAACTGTTACTTCAAATGGTACTGTATTTTCAAATAAACTCTTGAAGCATGAAGTGCAGGACATGGTTCCTGCTGTTCTTTCCATTTCTGCACAGCATTTTAATTAAAATCTGTTTGTACGCATAATCTAAGTTGGGAATTCTGTTGCTCTGAAAGAGTCGCACGTTAGCCGCACTGTTGTCTTGCATACTGAATGTGTTTGAATAAAAATAAAAGTACCGAACAAGAAAAATATTTAATAAAAATATGCAGGCTCTTAGAGAACTGAAAATGTATTTCTAGTATTGCTTTTATTACCCATGCAATTTACAGTGTTTAAACTGTTGTCCATGGAAGTATAATACAGCTTTTACTACTGGGGCTTATGCTGAAATGTGAGAACACTCTTGAAAAACCTTGAATAAAAGTAGCAAGCAAAACTCGAGCAGTTTGGCAATTAAAAGGCTGAAAACTGGTGTATACTTTGAAGCTAGAATAATTATGCTTTTGGAGTATTCTGCCAAAGGCTGTGATCGTTCTCTGTAGGTGGGAACATTTACCTGGGGTGTGATGCTTTTTCTGTTAGACACCCTCTGGCTAGTGGTTTTGCTCTGCACCCGAGTATGTTTCTGTGGATGACCTTGCAGGTGAGGTCAAGCTTTGTGCAGGAGTAGTTCTCCCTGGTGTGAATTGGTTGGTCTGGGCACGTTCACAGCACATGGTAAGTCACGCTCTTAGAATCATAGAACAATTGGAGTTGGATTTGACTGTTAAAGACCACCTGGTTCCAGCCCCTGCCATGGGCAGGGACACCTCCCACCAGCCCAGGCTGCCTAAAGCCCCGTCTAGCCTGGCCTTGAGCACCCCCAGGGCTGCAGTAGATCCCAGTGTCTACATCGACAACAAAAATGCTAAGTAATAGCGGTCACTTACCTGTGCAGACTGGATAGCACTGTGTGAATTTGAAACCTTTTCTGGTACACGATAAGTAGTAAAAGACAGTGCAAGAAGATACTTTGACTTAAATCTAATTTTTCCATATGTATGAATTAGCTCAGCTTTTCCCCCTTAAGTCACCTAGAAGCATCAGAGCTAGTGATTCAAGTATCTCCTATGATGTGAGTAGTGACTGAAGTTTTTCACATATTTGAATATGCTTTCTAGTAAAATAAGAGCCTGCAATAAGTTTTTGTTGTGTATAACAGGTACTGGCTTTTGTAATACATGCAAGACTGTATGAACATTGAACTCTTCCATCAAATGTGGCTGATGGCCTTGGAAGCTTTGGGGGAAGAAGTGACTTGTGGATTTTTGTCTGCAAGTCTGAAATGTGGCTGCCCAGGACTTGTTTCCTTAGGGCACTGAGCTAAATGCAAGTGGTCAAATCAGATGGGGCAAACTGTTAGACTAAAGAGGCTTTTTTTTTGTTTTTCCACTTTTCATGTCATCTAAGCCACTTGCCGACAATATTTTTTCAGGTAAACATCAAACTCTCTTCTGCTGGCGAATGTTGTCTTCCAAACAAAGGTCACAGTCTTTTCTCAAGTCCGGTCTGCTTTATCATGCTGCGAATACACTTGGTAGACAGAAATGTTCTCTCTTTCCTCAAAGGCTCTGTCTGACTCAAAGGTGGTGTGCCTGACCTAATGCATGAGTCTTGGAATTGCAGGGATGTTTGGTGAGGCTCCTTGCTCCTGGTGTCTGTGCAGTTCTGAGCACAGATGGAGAGTACAGGACTGTACAGATACTTAAAATGCAATATTCAAGACAGAAAAATCTGTATTTTATTCAAATTTGTTATGAAACCTCCACATTTGAAAGCCCAAAGCAGCAATACAACTATTTCTCTGCTTTCATTTCCCCCATCTTTTTTGTATTCCTGTACAGTGCACCAGCTCTCCAGTAATAAAATTGCTGTAGTTTTTTGAAATGCAGCTGGAACAAACTGTGCTCTCCTTGACCTTTTCACTATCTCATTATTCATTTTTGACTTGACATAGTGTACAAGTTCTCCTTTGTGTGGCTCATCAGCAGAAACAAGTCCAAACCTCCCTGCTGGAGCCCAAGCCTTTGGTGGCACCGAGGCAGTGCTGTTGGCACTGAAGCAAGCGAGTGCTCAAAAGGTCCAATGTCACAGATGAGCAAGGCTGAAGGAGGAATTTGTTTCTTCTGCTTCAGGCAAGTTTTCTGTGTAATGCTGGGCGAGCCTCGTGAAGGGCACCTGGCACATGGCTGGTGTCTGCCTCTTCTGAGGGGGGTCAAGTGGAGGTGCCTGGGACCTGGTTTGCCAGCATCCTGAGTGCTTGCAAGATGAGCTGTGGGAATAAAGCTGGATCAGGATGCTGAAAGTAGGAACAGAGTTATTGTAGTGAAACTTGAAAATGGTTGAAATGCTGCAGATAATGAAAAAGATTAAAATAAAAGCATCTTGAAGCATTTTGTACAACCTGAGGTGTTCTGTTTTTTTTTTTTCTTTTTTTTTTGTTTGTTTGTTTGTTTTTTGTTGTTTTTTTTTAGGTCTTATTCAGACTTGGATCCTTTTTTCATGATCTACCAAATATATATATATATATATTTATTTTTTTTTTCCACCAGCTCTTTAAAGCCATCTACTGCTCTGTAGAGAATTAACAGCAGAATGAAGGCAAAAGAGTCACCACCACTGTGGGCAGCAGCATCGCAGCCAAACAGATGAGTGGGGAGTACACGGCCTCAGTTAAAAAAAAAAAAAAAAATGTCTGTGGGTAGAAGGGCTGCAGTTGTGTGAGAGCAGAGACAGCCAGTATGGAAAAAGAAATGGCACAGCTGAAAAATCATGATCATCCTATAAAATTGGGATTTGAGGTGGTTGCTGTGAAATAGGAAGGAGCAGGAGGCAAGGAGCGTTGGCTGTTCCCTGCTGGCTCTGAGGAACCCTGACAGGTCACAGAGGAGGCCTCTGTGCTGCTCAGCTTAATTCCCTTCCAAATTGGATTGAAAAAGATATTTTTAGTACAGAATAAGCACAGAGAGCAAGTGCAAAGTACCGTGCCAGGCTATTTCTACCCTTAAACCCTGGAGAGCCCCCGCAATGAACCCTGCAGTTGCCATCAGCAGCGAGCAGGTCTTTTATGTGCTGCTTGGGACGTGCTGGTACCAAAGGTACCAAATTTTCACCTGAAACAGGAATTGAGAGCCCCCCGTGGGGCTCCATCAGTTTGGTAATTTTTGTAGAGTGGCAGGAAACAAGCACGTTTGAGGTGGTCTTGCAGTGCCACGTGTGAGGAGATGCTCTGCAATAGTGGATACAAAAAAAGGTGATTCAGCAACTTCCCTTATGGCTTGTACTTCATCCACTTCACTGTGAGGTGCATGAGGGTGTATGTGAGCAACAGTTTCTGAGAAGGACTATTGATTTTTTTTGTATATTTTAACAAAATAATTCAGTCTCTGGGTTTTTTAACATGTAGGTTTACACTCGTGTTATGGTAAACACATTTTCTATCTTTGTCAACGTGGACGTCCGATCCTACAACTCTTGTTGCTGAGGTCTTAGGAGTGAAGAAAATTAAGCATGAATCCCTACAGCTCCCAGCTGACACCCTGCCTGGCACGTAAAGAAACTTCGGGTGGTGCAGGTTTGTCCAGGATAATTGTCATGAAGACTTTGTTGGTTATAACTGCAAATGCTCTATTTTGTGTCCTCCTGGACAATAGCCCTATTGTTTGCTTTTCTGGAGCATGCCGATGTGGAGGTGACAAGGTCAGAAATCAAAATGGCAGGTTGGTTAGTTCTGTGGCACTCATTTGTGACAACACTGCTTTCTAGAGCTCACGTAAATTTTAGTTTTTCACTAACCTTTTCCATTAGTTCAATATTTGCATTTAAAAAAAAAAAAAAAAAAAAAAAGCTGGGAGAAGTCAGTGCCAGAGATCAGATTAGATTTTGTACGGGTTTATTTCCAAGAAGTTTTTTGGCTCAGTTCTGATTCAGGCTCAGCCATGCCTGACATTATTCTCCATCAGGCTGTAAGAGTCTGGTCCTTGATGTAGTTACCCTGAATGCATTCAGACTATAACACCTGCTGGAAAACAAAACCTTTCATTTGAATGGAAGGGCTCATGGTAGGGGCACTCAGAGCACAGGGCTCACCAAGCAGCATCCCAGCTCCTTCTCCTGGTCACACATCCTGCCTTTGAAGGGATCATCTGGAGGCACAAAGGCACCTGCCTGCTCCTAGGAAATAAAACAGGAGCTGTTCTGGCTGAGGTCTCAGACCCGGGCAGCTCAGTCGGTGCTGCAGGTAATGGCACGTGCTGCTGCACCGTGGGGCAGAGGGTGTCTGCTCCTGGCAGCACTACAGCCAGTGCTTTACCCAAAGAAGGTGCAAAAGTTCCTGTGCTAAAAAACGCTTTCTGTGGTCTTCAGAGCAGCCCAGTGAAACCACAGGCTGCAGAAGTGGGTTTCACGTTGTGTGTGCCAGTGTGAATCACGTACTTCATCACGTACTTCCTTACAGATGGGACCCAAACGCTCCAGAGACGTCCCCAGAGCTCTGCCCCGTGTCTCAGCAGCTCTTCATCCACTGGGAAGCAGCTCACTCGTAATGGAAATAAATACCAAGCCTTGCTCCGTAAGAGTAAGTAGGGTGCTATAAAGTCACGTTTATTTAGCTTTCAGTCCTTTATAGTGCTTTGTGAACAGGATCAAAAGCGTTTTGTTGGCTGTGGTGTTTTCATCCTGCATTACCCTTGCTGCATGCACCTCACGTTGGACCCTAAAATTCAGGTCAGTTGGTAAAGGTCTTGACTTAATCGGCACGGGGCAGAGAAAGCAATGCTCACTGGAATGGTCAGTCGTCGGAGAGGAAAGCCTCTCATCTTAACATCTTGTGTCACAACTTCTTGTGTCACCTCTGCCTGGGGCTGCAGCCCAGGGCTCCTGCAGAGCAGCCCGTGGCCCCGGCCGGGATGCTGCGACGTCCCAAAAGTGGCCTTTCATGTCGGAGCAGCAGTAAGCCAGCCTCGCCTTTCCTAGTGCCGACATGTGGCTTCCAGGCTTCAGGATCCAATGCATGTTATGAAAATTCATGCGTGGTGAATTTAGACCATATTTTAATAATTTGGCCACCTGTACAATATCCTAATAATCTTAAAATAGAGGACTAGAGATCCTCTGTATAATTATTTGCAGCAGATGTTAAATCTTTGGTGTATTCTACACATTTACACACTGGGGGACTGATATTAAACATTGCCCTTACAAAAATAACCCAAAACATATTTATTTCAAAGACTTAGACTGGTTCCTAGCAGGAAGTGGGTGCAGGAAGCTTTGTCCATTGTTGTGGCTTGTTTTAAAGGTGTGCTCAAAGTGAGGTGGAAAAAGTTTCAGTCGTTACTGCAGTTGGACAAAATTATTTGAGTGTATAAAAGATAAAAAGTGTTGTTTTTTGTGTATATATTTATTGTTCCAGCAGCGTTCTCAGCTGCTATTTTCTGGCCCAGGTTTTATTATTATTATTATTATTACGCTTAAACTTTCTGACCTTAAAGACGTAATTATGGGGCAATAAATCTTAAGTATCGAGACTATTCTCTGATGACTGAAAAATTACTCGTTTGGTCAGAGCTTGAGAGCCAGAAATTAAAAAGTTGCTGGCAAGAGGCAAACATTACAGTACTATGTGGCTGTCTAACAAGTCTCTTTAGGAGCAAAGCTAAGTGCTGCTTTCAAGGATAAAGATGTTGTTTACGAGCAAATGCATACACAGAGTCTCCTTTGATGCAGCTAGCTCCAAGCGTGTGAGCTGTGCATCTGCTTCAGACACCACGTCACTTCTAAAATATGAAAACATTTTGCTGTTTTTTTTTTCTTTGATTTGTCTCCCAAGGTTTTGAGTTTATCCTGTAACTACGAGGGCTAGACTTTTTTCTTTCTTTCTCTGTGATGAAAATTAAGGTTCTGATGAAGTTGTTTGTGCCTAAGAGCTAGGGCTTCAGGAAAATCAGTAAATGTCTCTAAGCCAGCAATAAACAAAGGGCAAGACCCTACTCACTCCTTCAGCCACTCTCATAGGAAATGTCACCTCTGGCTTCTTCAGCTTGGGATAAATCCTGCTTTATGCATTCAATCCACTCTTCTGTTGCTCCTCTCCAGCTTGCCACCTCCCACCTGTCCACTCTTCTCTGGCATCCTGTCCCCTCCTTGCATTTCAGACACCATCCAGCCTGCCGTAGGGACAGCTTCTTGGCCCCTGTGCTCTGCAGGAAGACCCCCAGCCTTTCCCCTGGTGCTGCTGCATTTATTTGTGCTGGTATCGCGTGATGGGGATGGAGCAGCAGCTCCTCCTGGCCTGCAGGTGAGGCAGCTCTGCTTGGAGGGCAGCAAGGTGCAGAGGCCAGAAGGTTCAAGCCGTTTGCTGAACGATTTGGCAACCTCTTGAAAGACAAAAGTTGATCAAAGGCTATTTAATGCAAAGATGAAATGTTAGATGGCCAGCAGATGGTAGGGCACAGAATCACAGAAGTGTTGAGGTGGGAAGGGACCCCTGGAGGTCACCTGCTCCAGCGGGGCCACCCAGAGCAGGCTGCACAGGGCCATGTCCAGGCGGCTTCTGGAGATCTCCAAGGAGGAGCCCCCACAGCTCTCTGGGCAGCCTGTGCCAGGGCTCCTCACCCGCACAGTGCCATCCCTGCCTCTTGGAGCCTGTTGCCGCTGTTTCCTGCAGTAGGAAAGTGTGGTACAGTCACAGAAACAATATTGTGGCTCTCATCTTAAGATTAGGAGTAGGAAAAAGGACTTTCAACAGACAATTGGTCACAGGGAATTCAGTTTTACCTGTATTTGTCCAAGGATGATTTGGCCATAACTTTTAGTATTTGGATTGTCTCAGCTGTTCTGAACCTCAATTAACTTATCCAGGGTGAGCAAGTCAGGTGCCAACATCTTTGGCCAGAGTTGATGTGTTTTGCTTAAAAAGAAGAGTGGAATACTCCAGAAGCTGTTGTTTCATTAAAACTCGTGGTTCTGCTACATTTTAAGAGTTCAGAGAGAAAATGAGGACACCAGTCAGTGAAATGTACTAATGGGGGCGATCATGGGTGGCCACTGGAAATCTGACTGGAGAACAGAAAGTATGAGTGCCACCACTGCTGGATCTCATGAAGATATGTCTAGTTGGCTTCTCCTGCAGAAGATTTGATTTCCACCTCCGTGTGACCTTTCTGTTCATGGAGCATGGGTGTTACACAGGCAAAAATTGCTTGCAGCTGGAGACAGGGATGGGGCAGACTTCTCCAGTCCTATCATTAAAACAAAACAAACTTTTGCACGATTGAAATAAACATTCATCTTATAGCTGTGCTCTGCTCAAGGGGATGGTGAAATGTGTGATAACTTCTGCTTTATCCTGAAATAAGCTAAAACTCGCCTCAATATTTGTTGTTGTTCTAATTTACAGTGAATGTGAACATACACATGTATATATGGATTTGCATGTACATATGCACTTTTGCCAAGTAGTTATTAATTTACAATTGTTGAGATTATATTCAGAGGCCTTTTGACACTTACAGATTTGGATCTTTTGAATTAAATATGTGTTACTCTTCTTTTGAAGGCTGGTTTATTTAACCAGGTAGATCATCGCAAACAAAATTGTCTACTTTGATGTATTGGCTACGTAGTTTAGCATTAAAGATGCCTGTTGGGGTCTGAAAAATGGGAGCACTAGTGGCCTGTGAGCGTGTATGCCACTGATGCACTTCAAGTCACTGCTGTGCAAAACCCACTCCCTTCACCTGCAGAATCCCAGCTAAGCAACACACACATACACAATTTTAAAGAAAAAAAATCTCTCCTACCCACTCTAAAATCTGTTCCATCAGAATTGGAAGAGTTTGTGCATTAGTTTGGGATATCCAGAAATTCTGGATACATTCGCTGAGCTTGTGTTAACCACCTGTGCAGGCCAGGTGCAGCACACCCAAGGTGCTCAGAAAGCAACAGGCTTGAAGTAGGCTGTGCCTGTGTGTGGTACCTTTGATGTTTCCTGAATGTGTTGGATTTGGTGCTTGTGCTCCACCCTCTGAACAGGCCATGTAAGGCATCTGTATATCCAATCTTGGACCCAAATCCCTGTGCCTAAAGTTCATCAAGAGTACATCTCTGGTTAAGGACTTCATATTTCCAGTAGTGTCTGCCCCTAGTATGAGCACTGGGAAATGCAAGAAGAGTAGGAGCTGTGGTTACCAACAGATATGCTGATGCTGCTGAGAATGCTCCAGTGCACAGAGACTGCAGATACGATGAAGGATTTTTGGTGCCCAAAAAAATGGGAATGTCTCTCCCAGGCCAAGAGAAGACTGGGGTAATTCAGACTTCCTGGTACGGTAAGGTGCTGACAGCTTCAAGGTTGGTTTTAAAGACCCACCCCTATTCCCTCACTTTCTGAAGTATTTCACTCTCTCTCTCTCTCTCTCTCTCTCACTCACTCTTATTATTTACTTTATTTTAAAAGCTAAAATTAGAGACCAGCCACTACATATTCCAGCTGGGGGCTGATGCCACCACCAGTCCTCCCTCCTTGCAGCATGAGCCACCCATTTATAAAGGTATCCGAGAGGCCTGGGATGTAACACAAGCTGTGTGCTGGGGCAGCCTGGGCTTGGGTTCTGGTTAAAGCAGTTTGCACAACTTCCTATAGAAATAAATGTTTAAGACGTGCCTGTAGGACCCAGCATAATCAAGACAAATCACCAGAAATGGTATTCCAGGAATCTTTCTACAAGGATCTTTGAAAAAGAGTGAAAGGATTGTTTGGTGCTAGGCAAAACTGTAATAAAATATATTATTTTTCTGCAAGGGTTTTTCTCAGAGTTACCATAAATGCTGTTGATCTCTGTGGGCTTTGGACCAGCTTCCTTGTTTAAGTCATATATGAATTTAATAAACACAAAATCACTGCTTTGGTCTTAATAATACTGAAGACACGGAGTGAATATGTAGCAATATACAGAACCAGTGAAACAGTTCCTAAACTGTCACCCCTGAAACGGAAAGCTGTAAATCTTCAACTTAATGTGGAAAAGCTAATACCTTTTCCACAGAAAGTTTTTGTAAAAATCTGTTCCATATATCTTTAAAATCATAAATTTTAGAAATAAAAAATCGGTGAGTAGCTCATGAGATGGGAAAACAGCGTGTCTTGTTCTTGAAAGATGAGGGTAGTGTAACCTATATATATAGTAATGTGCTTTAATGCTCTGGTTACTGTTTTTGTAGGAAATACTACTGTCCTGGAAGCGTTTCAGCAACTCGTTAGCAGCACAAAATATGACCTTGGTGGCTTGCTGGATTGACCAGGATTCTGCAGCTATTTCCTTTCCCCGCTCTATGCGGAGTTAAAATTGTGCAAGTATTTCTTCTTTTCTGCTTTAGTGACTGAGCCAAACTAACCTCGGACTAGTGAGTGTTTTGGGGTCTATAAAAAGCATGAAAAAAAACTCAGCTGTCTCGACAAGGTGAAAAGAAAAAAATATATTCAAAAAGGGATTTTTAATGACCGAAATTTTTCATTTATTTTGAGATTAAGTATTCATTTTTAGTGTTTTCTTTTTGTTGTTGTTGTTTTTAGTGGGTTTTAAAATGTCATTTATTTATTTTTAAGTCCAGACTACTTCTCCCTCGCGCAGGTGCCTTTTGGTGAAGGCTCCCAAGCGCTTCCCAGCCGCGGGAGGGCGACGTCGCCCAGCGCACGGCTCCGGCCGGCCCCTGCCGGTCCCCGTCCCTTTTCCTCCTGACCCCGTCTCTCCAGCACCCCATGGCACCCCGGGGCTCACTGCATCTAAATATTTGTGCTTTCGGCTGTTTTCGTGTTCCAGAGTTGCGGAGGTTCTCATTTTTGCAGGGTTAGCAGCGATACTGAACTGGGAGAACGCGGTGAACGCATCCCACTGGTGCTGCCAGCCATCACGCCGCCGCCTTTCCGAGTCCATCTCGTGTTTGTGTTTTCCCTTTACAGCCCTGAGAGTGCTCTGTCTGAAGCCTGCCGGCATGTTAACTATTTCAGTTATTTATCAGCACTATCCATCAGCAATTTGCTGTTGTGATTGGCACCGATTTAACGGCGCGCCGCTTTTTTCCCTTGCCACGGTACACACGTTGTGCCATGTTTTCAGATCCTGGCTGATTTCCCCATATGGTTTCCATATGGGAACATGTTGCTCTTGTTAGCCACCTTCGACGCAGCCTGTCAGCCAGGTCCCTGCTCAGAAACAAATAAATTGTCTAGTGTCTACTGTATTTCCTTTCAGGCCGCACTCTCCACTTTAAACTTGGCAGCGTTTCAGGACAATCAAAATCCAATCAGCGGCCGTGCTAACTCCATATGTTTTATTTCCAGGCTGCGCGGGGTGGAGGAAGCCCTGACTATTTTCGGCATGTAGTGGTGCTCGGGGTGACGCGCCGCACATTTTCCGCTGGCTGTTACCCTTTTTGGGGAAAAGAGCCACTCCAGTTTCACGCAGCAAGTGGTGGCCAGCCAGCACCACGGATGAAATTGGTTTTCCTGGAAAGCAGAGCACTGCTAATACAGAGAGAAACGAATGTAAGCTGCAATTAGTTGGATGTGTTGGAAGCACGCTGCAGTCCTCTGGGGCCAAGCCTTGCAGTGTAAGCAAACTCACCAGGTTGCCTTTCTTAAAATGATGTTTTGAGGGCAGTGGCCACCCCTGTCAGAGGTCTTTTAGTATCTTCTGCCATGCATGGTGCAGCCAGCACCTGGGTGTAAAAAGTATCAGCAGCCCTAGGACCTTGTGGCATTATCCCCCTCTGTTCTGGCTGCAGGGTGAAGGTCAGGCACAGCAGAAGGAAGACCTCCATTTGGGGATTTTTTCCTAAAATGAGTTTTAGGCCACTCTGTGAGAGTGTGACAAACCAGGGAGAGCATGCTGCCAAAGTGCAGGAAGCACCAGCAGAGCTGCTGAATGTTAATCCAATATTTAATGTGTGGTGGGTTGCCAGTAGTTATAAAACCGTTCATATGGTTTGATGGCTGTGTACAGCTTTCCGTGGTTGCTTTACATCTGGCTTCAAGAGTGATGGATGTGAGAATACTGCTAGGATGTCTGTTAGGAAGCACTGTGAGGCCTTAGGAGAGGCAATAAACCAAGATTTGTCATTGTCAGGGGGCTGACGCGAAGGATGCTTTGAAAAAGCACTCTCCGTGACCCCTGCCTGCAGAGCAAAGCCGGGTTCGGAGGCATCAAAGCAGTGCCACATGGCAGGAAAGCCCGACTGGGACAGAAAGCCTGGAAGGAAGGCACAGGGCAGCATGAAGCCAGTGTGCAGACATGTGCTGATGGAGCGAGTAGCAACACTCCAGTGAAAATGGCATCGGCCATGTCCAGCGGGCCTTTGACTGCACTGGTGCTGGGTGACACAAAATGCCATCGAGCACTTTGCAAGGACCATGGGGAAAGCAGCGTGTCTGGACCCCAAAACTCCTTTTCCTGTTTTCCTGAAGTGCCCTGTCCCCTTGGGGAGGGATGGAGGAGGACAGTGCCACAGGAGCCACCACCATGAGGCCCTGGGGTGGGCGCAAATGTGGCCTGCCCAGTGTCAGGGGCCTGTGGTGCTGCGCCACCAGGGAAGTTGGCTGTGGTAATTAGTGAATGTGCAAATTGCAGAAAAGCATCCAGTCAGGTCCATGGGGAGGGAGGACAAGGAGATAAGGGAGAGAGGGCTCTACTGGATAATTTGGGTCTGACCAAATCCACCATACATTGGGTTCTAAGCCACAATTTGGGTTCAAAACTGTAGGAAACCTGAGGCAATCAAGTAGGCAAGACTAGTGCCTACATCTGCCTTTTTTACCTTGTTGTTTGTCTTTGGAAACAGAGATGTCCTTCCTGAAGCATACAGCACTTAGACAATTTTCATCAGGTAAAGACTGTTTCAATGTGGACATTTATGTGACAACTGAGGGGACTGAAAAGCCAGCTTTGGGTCTGGGGCAGTCAGGTACAAACAAGTACCAGAGACTTAGCCCTTTCACCAGCAGTTCCCATGCGCCTGATCTACCGGAACTTGGAAAAAGAGTGGTTGTTTGTTTGTTTGTTTTCTTTGTAAATCTCCTTTTTCTCATTTTGCTATTCCGTCCTGTTCAGCTCCTGTGTTCGGTAAGCCTTTTCAAGCTTTTTCCTGAACCTTTTGAGTCTTTCCAATCCTTTCTAAATCCTGAAGCACAATCTCTCTTTGAGAAGTTTTTATGTTCCTCCCTCATTATGGCTGTTACTTGTTTTTCACAATTGCCTTGCAAGCTGCTCCTTTCTTACATCTCACCTTTTATTTTTTTATTTTATTTTTTATTTTTTTTTCACAGTCCAGCTTTTTTTTTTTTTTTTCTGGAAGAAAAAAAAATGCAGAGGCTTCCATGAAGTATTATGTGCAGGTAACAGGTGCAGTGTCCATCCTTATTTTCCTTTCCTTCTGCATCATACACTTGCATTAACTAGGTTGTCCCATTGATCACTTTGGGCTTCACAGCTCTCCTGGAGCAGTGTTAGTGGATGTTCCTGGTTGCAGGACCTGTGCTGAAGTTGCATGACAGCCCCCTGGAGCTTGGGAACACACAACAGGAGATTTCATCCATTCTTTTTCTCATTTTCATCAACAGGATTCTTGTTTCATTGGCCTGTAGAAAACACCCTTTTTAATAGGAGCAGATTGGAATAACAGTTCATTGAGATTAATATTTTTGCATTGCAGGGGAGAGCCTGGACAGATATAGAGTGTTGCATGTTTCCTTCTCTGCCATCATTAAAACACTGAATGCAGAATGAGCAGGGTTAATCTAATTTGATCCAATGATTTATTTCCCCTGTGATTTTAGCCTTTTCCATTATGTTTAATCTAAGGAAAAGAACAGGAATAAACCATTTTAAGTTACAAGATGAGCTAATTATCATTTAATTATTTGTTGTTAATTCAGTTATAAAGTGTTAAGCTGACTTATAGAGCTTGAAGCTGAACCCAGAAACTGAACAACAGATTTTGAAATAGTTTTTATAGTTGAGTGTATCTGCACTGTGAAATTAAAGTTTTGGGCTTTTATCTTTATTTATTTATTTTTCCATAGTGAGATGTTTCTTTGCTGCTTGCACAAGGAGATTTTAGCAGGGTGAAGGAGTCACAAAGACCCTTAACACTTTTGTAGTTGGAGAAGCTGCCTGAGACATCTTTTGGTATGCTGTGAGAAAAGAGCAGGAATCAGTAGGAAGCAGGATGGCAGTGTTGCCACATCATAGGAGTTTCAGTGCTCTGATACTTGCTGCTTTGCTTTAAACCCTTGTGTCTCTCTAAATGGAGCTCTGTGCTGGGGAGACCCCACAGCTGAGCAAAGCCCCCATCCTTGCTCCCTACCCTAAGTTTGGCTTTGGGTCTTTGCTGATACATGTTCTTTGTGGAAATGGCCTGAGCTGGTAGAAAAATGGGATTGTGGTTTTCAATGCACATCTGTAAGTCAAAGAATTTGTTTTTTCCCTACAGTATGTAATGATATTTTAACCAACAACTTCTTTCACATTGGATTTTTGGTTTTACAGATTATGCTTTTGAACAATGCTGCTGTTAGCATAAGTATGCTATTTCTAATCCTTCCCAAAATGAATATGGTGCATTCCCATGGAAGTTATATTTAAAGTAGAAAAAAATTAAATAGGACCTGCTTTATTTATATGCTTTTGCCAGAGGTTTCATTTGGAGGAAAAAAATAAACAACCTGTCCCTCAATGACAGCATTTTAACTCTTGCTAAAAATAATATATGTAACGAATTCAAACAGCCAGCCTCCAGCCTGTGGATAAGCATATGCTTAAGTGTGCTTGTGCATACATATTATGATAAAGCATATTAGGCTGATTATAGATTTATTTTTTTAATTTTTTGCTTGCTGCAAAGTGTCAATTTTACAACAAATCACATCTCAGTGAAACTGAAAGCCAATATTAGAAATTATTATTTTTGCTTTCCTGCTTGAATTTCCTCCAGCAAAACCAGTAAAGATTTTGCATTGTACCAAATAATGTAAGGCTAGTCACTCACAGGCACTTCGACTCTATCTGTAATTTTTCTTTTTCAAATGGGCCCATTACATATTTGATATCTAGCCTGAATGTCCCACAAAATTAGATGCTGAGCGAAATATGCATACAAACGGGGTAAGAGTAAAACTTGGGAAAGGCTTATAGCTAGGTTAGTGTCTTGCAAGTGTTTATGGCACAGACTGAGCAGAAGTGGAGACTGAACCTGAACAAGCAAGCCTCCTTGGGGCCCATAAAGGATGTGTCTTGATATCCAAGGACATAACCTCTGTCCTCGTTGCACACAGACAAAGCTGCCGTGCAACTGGAGAGAGATTTTTGTGATGAGCATGGAGAATGAACTCTGAGTTGACATGGCAAAGGAGGATTTTCAGCATCAGCTTTTCCCCTCATGGGTACTGTTTGGAAGCTGCCTCTCCAGGTTTGGCAGTAGTGTTGGCACCTTTGGCATGTGCTGTGTTCGGGGACCTCAGGTCTTTGCTGCTCTCAGGTGTGGTGGAAGCTCTGCAGTGACTGCAGCCTGGCAGCCAGGCACTGCTCACAGAGACCACTGAAAGCTGTGGCAGAATGTATCTCCCAGGAGATTCAGGAAATTTATATTTGGGATATACAGAGAGAGCAGAAGTGCATAAAATTGACAGGGTGCAGACAGAGTGAAGGAGAGGCAGGGAGAGGCAGCTGCAGCAGCTGGGCTTTGTGGCCAGGACATTACAAGTCATGTAGAGGTCTAATGGGATGGGCAGGAATGACAGCAGAGCTTCAGCCTTTACTCACTGGGCATTCGTGCTATACATACCTCCTTTCCCTTCACCTCCTTGCATAAGATTTATTTATTTATTTATTTATTTATTTATTTATTTTTATTTTCCCCCTTACTATGTCCTTCTGTTTTTAAGCACTTTCCTGGAAAGCCAGCGATTCCTTTCTCCCATAAGGTCCCTCCACCTCCCTTCAGCTCCTGCCTGCCATTCAGTATAAGCATGGTCTGAATGCTCTGCTGAACTGGGACCTTGCTGTGGTGGAGATGAGAGCTGTCTCGTAAGAAAGGCTCTGCTCTGAGGTACAGCAGGTAACTCACAGCTCGGTGTTTATGCGGCCCTTCCTTAGCCTGCACACTGGAGTAAGGTATGAGACTGTGTGCCTCCTTCCCATGAGAGCCTGGCCAACAACAAAAAAGCAAGGACAAGGGAAGGAAAGTGATTCAGGGGTCCTGTGACCATTTTGGATATAAGGATGTAGCAGTTACACTTCTTGTTAGTGAACCAAAACTGTAAGAAATGGATGAGTCAGTGGCACAATTATGGAATTGTTCCTTCTAACATTTCCAAGAGAGAAACAAGTTTTGGGAAATCACAGAGGCCAGGAAGGGCTCACTCTGGTGTGTCAGATATCTGCTGGAAGTGTCTGAGGGGACTGGCACCTCTGGGTCAAGGTAAAACTGATGCTGGAAATGTATTCATTGTGCCTCTTTGGGTGGCAACGTTTGCAGAGTTCTCAGAAACCAGCAGGAAGATTACTATGGACATCTCAGTGGAGATAACATGTTTGGTAGCCTGTCCTGATGAGGAAGCTGAACTCACTCAGAGGAACTCTGTGCACTACTTTCCTTCTCCCTCTTTCAGTGGTGATAGTCAGGAGAAAATGGTTCTGAACCTACTCTTCCAAGCCTTTGTTTTGTTCCTGGTTGTGTGTCTGGGTCTTCTAGTGGCAGCACCTTCTCACATGAGTCAAAGTGAGCAGTAGACCACGGCTGGATGCTCTTCCACTTGTTTTGAAGTACAGCAGGGTGGGTGCTGGCAGTCCTGTGTGTCAGAAGGAGGGATCTGGGATCATGGATGTGGCTCCAGGGAGCTGTGGGATCACTTTAAGTTACTTGTGAGAAGTGACCAAGGAAAGGAAGGCATGTGTTTGATGGATGGATGAAGAGGGCACCCAGAGGCTGCTGCCACAGGGCTCTCATTGCTGTGGATCCACCTGCCTGAGCCCTGATCCAGTCCCCTTTGCAGGGACTGAATGTTTTAGCAGTGACCTGAGGGAGGCTGTGCGCAAACTATCTCAGAAATACTTTCTCCAAAGTTGCTGGGTGACAGGGAGGGGTGACGGGCCCTAAGCCTGCTGTTGGTAGTGCCTGGTTTCCTCCCTCTTTACCTCAGACCTTTGCCTGAGGCCTGCTCCCCTCCACGCCATGCCTGTCACACAGCTCCTGCTGGCCCGGCAGCCTCACCCCTCTTCCAGCATTGCTTTCAGTCTACCCCTTCTCCTCCTCCTTTTCCCCCATGTTCCTGACCTCCTGGCCACAATTTCCCCCTCCCCGTTGTTGCTGCCCTATGTTCTTCCCAATCCTGACAGCCGCCCTTTTCCTCTTTTCTCCCCCTCACTGCTGCCCCTCTCCTCCTGCTGCCTGGTCTCCCCGGGGCAGCCGTGCGCACACAGCCTGTCTGGCGCTTTGTCCATGGTTTTTGTGCCTCCTGTTCCGTGGGATCAGGGCTGGGTCCATGGGCTTTAATAAAATTGAATGGAAAGAATCTACGCCACCCTGCTGATTGTAATTTTTTTAGTGCCTAGCACACACTGTTTTTAATAGCAGTGATATTTTTGAAAGTGCGTGTGAAGCAGGGTGGACAGACACCTCATTTTCATGCTGTGAATTTTCCTTTCTGTACAGGGGGAAGAGCAAACAGCGAAGAACATTACTGGTTGAAACCTTTGGGCATCCGTGTCAGCTCCTATTTCACCAGCACTTCTGCTATAACCTGAGGAGAAACAGCAGCTGAGAGGCGTAGCAGCAAGCGTGTCTATTTGGCACAGAAAGTACCAAGGCTTAACCAAATAGTGCTCAATGTACTGTTAGGGTGGTTTTCAGCACCCTGACTGAAGATGTATGTCAGTCATGCTTCTCTCTCTGCTGCCCTGCAGTGCAGCTTGTAAAAAGTCTGACACTTACTGTCCAGTACAGCCATGGCACAGACCTCCCAGCCCTCATAGCCAAGGAGCCGGTGACAGCTCCTGATGGAGAAATGATGGGTGATGGCTCCAGAGGGAGAGCGAGCTGTCTGCCCTGAATCTGGTGTAGATGTGATGCCAGTGTGCACCAGCCAAGTGTGGCTAAGCCCTGGGCCATGTCCCTGTGGCTGCTGGCAGGGGCTGGCTGGGGCCACCACCTTACACCAAGTTCCTGCCTCCACACCCCCAGGCAGCACAGGTTGGGCAATGGGGTGATGTTAGGAGGGGGGACCAGCAGTTTCTGTGCAGCCCCACATGGCCTGTGGCCAGCAGGGCTTCAGCCCCAGCTCCAGGAACCCACACAGTGCCATGGTCTCAGAGTCACTCATCAATAATGGGTTGCAGGGTCAATCTTCGCTGTGCTTTCGGGTACTTTCCTTGGAAGCATGACTAGATGATGCAATTGTCCAGATGAAATTCAGAAAACAAAAACCAATGCATGATAAGAAACTGAAAGAAGCCAGGAATGTGTAGTTTTATGAATGCAGAGCATCACTGAGAGTGACAAATTGTTTTTAATCATGTAAAACCACCATCCCAAAATTCAATATGAGCTTTGGGCAGCAACGGATTGTTTTATATTTTACAGCTATATCTTGCCACTCAAGGACTTCAAAGGCTCTGCAAAACCTAGGTAAGGGATTTAGCTTTTTATTTTATTTTATTTTTTTTTTTTTTGAATTGCAACTCTTCTCAGTTACGTAGTCATTTATTGGGCATTGTTAAAACTCTGGACTGTACTCTCAATTGCTCTAAGGCCTGACCTAATCTTATGGTTCTGCAGTCACAGAAGCAGCATACATTTGTTCCCAATTCTGTCAAAATCAGGTTCCAAACAGGACACCATGCTTATGTGACAAGAAGAAGGTCAAGGTCATCCCCTGCTGCCTTTTAATTGTGAACAGGCTAATTGTTCAGGGGTTATTTTAGGAGACTCAATATTTGGGCATATGATGGGAGAACAAAAGCTGCGATAAAAGCATAAATAAGAGAAAATAAATTGGTGTAGACACGTTATTTTTCATATAAGCAATCTGCATCTTGAGAGTCATCTAAAAAAGGTGCTTTCAAATAGTTTCCATAGAGAAAAGTGAGCCCCCCCCAAGTGTTAGACCTTTGGGAATAACCATTTAATGCTCAGTCTAAATGGAAGAGAAACATCAAGAATAGCCTTCAGTTTCTCTAACCACTGTTTTTCTTGGACTGCAAGGTGTACTAAATGTTGCCGAGAAAATGTGAACTCTCTCCAGCACCCTGAAGAATTCAGATCCATGATCCATGTCTTTCATTGTCACTCTGTGAGTGAGCTTATTCACTTGTAGGGCACTTTTAATACAGTGCAACGGAGACATTAAGCTCAAGGCTGGTCTAGGATTCTGAAAATAACTCACCATTTGGGAGGAGAATAAAGGGTGTTAATCTCAGTTCCTTGGCTGAAATTCCTAGTAAAGTTTTTACTTCTCCATTCCCAAGAATAGGCACAGTGTTTCTCGAGAAATAATTCATATTCAGAGTGTTACTCTGTATATAAAATTTCAGCGCACCAATGCACAGCTAATCCTTAGAAGGAAAAGTTGCCCTCAAAAATCTAGCCAACTCTGCAATACTTAATGTATATGGACTTGAGTGATAGGCAAAATGTTGAAAGAATTAAGTTAAACGTAATTCAGGGGAAAAAAACATTAAGAAAACTCTTGGGTAAATCTTTTACAGATGGTAGACAGCTTAATTGCTGTGGTAAACTTGTCTGATATTTCTGGAAAAATTTGGGTGCTACAGTAATCCATAGAGCCCAATGGGCCCAGGCTTAAATGGTTCGTGCATGTCTTAATTGGAGCTTGGTTGCTAAAGTTTCACCCAGGGTTTTGTGGGGTGAGTTTTTTCCTTCCCTTATTTTTTCCATTCAGCTTTTTTTAACCAATTTAGAAGTTGTACATGTATTATTTGGACGGGAAAGCAACAGAGACCTTAAATGAAGTGAATGAGGCTACAGTATTCCTCCGTGCCGAATGTCTCCCTGGAAAGTTTTATGCTGTACACAGCTGGACAAACTTTAAAAATATGTATATGTGTGTGTGTTTGTGTGGAGCATTGTGCAAGACACAACATTAATAGCAGGAGCACAGTCTCTGGCTTACAGTGGTGCAGGCTTGCTTCCCCCCCTCCGAGGGATGCTGTTAACTTGGGATACCAGGGGATGCTGTTAGTCTGGTAGCCTGGGGCTGACTTTACCCTATCTGAGCCAAAGGGACAGCGAGCTCTATCCTCTGCTGATAGCTCAGGATCTGTCCTATGCCCAGCTAGCTGGGGAACCATGCTGGGAGCTGCATGAGGCTGCAGAGTGCTTCTCCATTTGGTTCACCGTGGCCTGGCTTGGTCTTGGAGCTTTCTTTAACAAACTTTCCTCTCCAGGGAGGATAGCTGTCATAATAACAACAGAAGAGAACAATTTCTGCCTCTCTCAGAGAATACAGCTGTTGTGAAACTTGGAAGCTTGTCTGCCAGCAGGTACAGTCTTAGGATGCTCTGTGATGTGGTGTTCTGCATTACAAATGTATGTTTAAGTGTGTGGTACCTAAAAGCATACTTATTTTACAATGAATATTCTACACACATAATATTTTACACATGCTAGAAAGTTCCTGAGTGAGACTAGTCACAAATCGCATTACTGATGTGCAAGTGTTTGTGGGTTTAGAGTTCAAGCAGTCTGTTTGTTTCATTTTTTTTTAGTCATTTTTGATGCTTTCTGGAGCCAGTCTGACCTCATTGTTACTCAGTTCTTCCAGCTCTTCAAAAAAATACTTTTATTTTCTGTTCCTCTCCAACTGGCAATGCTTTCAAAGGCTGATAAAGTGCTGACTGTGCTGTTCCTTTAAGGGTGGGTCTGGGTCTGGTCTCTCTCATGCTGCATTTCTCTCCTCTCAGGATAGTCTTCTGAGGAGTGAGAGATCCCTCCAAAGGATAATGTGACTTTGGGATGAAAATAAACCCATTAGGGATGTGGAGACAGGATTATGCACTAGTGTTGTTCCTCAAAAATCATAGCATTAAAAACAAAAAAATAAACTGAAAATTTTAGTCATGTCCTAGTCTGACCCCTTAAGAGGTCATATTTTCAGGGTTTTTCCTCTGCAGGTCAAGCAACTGGCACTGGTTGGGTGCAGATAAGTGCCTCCAGGAGGAGAGGACCTTCATGACCTTCCTCATGGACCATTGAACCACAGGATGCTTCAGTCTCGAAGGCAGGTACTGGGTCCCAGCTTGGTGGGCTCGGTGTTAGTACAGTGCCTGGTCTGTGTGTGGCATGCCCTCAGTAGCTCATGGGTGTCAGGAGCAGAGGTGTTCCTAGAGAAAAATTTGTCTAGGAACAATAACCTGCACCTTTCTGGATGTGTTCTTTAAACGATTGTACAGCCTGATGTTACAACTCCTACTGTGTTCTCAGTTGCTCTTTACAAGGCTGTCGTTACCTGATAGTGAGCTATGGCTTCAGTGAGAAGGAACTGTGCTGGGGATTTTGTGGTCCTGTGGGTGTATGAGTATGCCACTTCGTGCATTTATTCCCTGAATACGAAACATAAGCTTCTGCAGAGTGGCTGGCAGAGCCATCTCAGCTCAGGCACCTGGAATATCCATCCTGCACCCCTACTCCTGCTGGGTTTTCCCATTGCCTTTGCAAATGGAGATGTCTGGAAGGGATTCCTGCACGGATCTCATGATAACTACAACCCTACCTCTGTGTGCCTGAAAAAGGCAGCAAGTGCAGAGTGGGTGAAGGGAGTACACATGTCTTGTAGTTCTCTTGCTTTTCTTCCATCAGCACCTCTACTGACTGGTGGAGAAACTCTTCTGGTTGGCGTGTAAACTCTTCATGCTAGGATGTAAACTCTCTCCCCCAAAATGTTGAAAGACAGTTTGACTGCTGAGCTGGTGGGTGGCGTGACCACCACGCAGCCTGCTTTTAGAAAACAAGGCCTGGGAGAAGTGCACATTATAGCCATAAAAGGATGGAAAACTTCTTCTTTGGCCACCAGGATGTGGGAGAACCTGTTGATGAGCTACTTTTTTTGACTCAGCTGGAGCCCTGCAGAAGTGCAACCAGCCAGCCCCTGCTTTGGGACTGGCTGTGACATAAAACCACAGTTTGCCTGGAAACACTGCGTGAAACCCTGCAGTCGTGGCACTAAATGGGTGTTTTGGTAGTGTAGAATAGGATTGTGCTGTTGCAACAAATGGCTGTTATTTACTATGATGTTTCCTGTAAAGACCCTTCCCTAGTCAAAGCAGGGAGACAGGAACTTCCAGAGAGTGAATAATCCCATCTATTTTAGACACTGGTTTCAAGATAGGATGATTAATCTTCTATAAATTGTTTTTCTATAATCTCCATCCATGGAAGGTAGAGGGAATCTAGCTTGGAGTCAGGCTCTGCCATCAAGATCTCCAGCTTACATAAGATGATAAAATAGATTGGTTACTTTGTCCCACAGGCACAGGACCAGGAAGATCTCAGTCTGTCTAAGAGACAGTCATTTTCCTGTTTTATGTCAATATTGTAATTTGCACAGTGGGATGCACAATGGGAAGATTATTGTCTCTTCAAGGGAATCCAGTCCCCTGTTCGTGGAATAAGTAATAAAATCTTAATAACTGTCTTTCTCCATCATTCTCCCTGAAAACAGAGACAGCGGGTACCTCCAGAAGGGTGCATTTGGGTTTACAATGGGTAGCAAGTCTACTGTAGGAACCTGGGAAGGGTGAGCTCCTTTTCTCATGCAGATTAGTAGAATTGACATAGATCTTTTTTTTTTTTTTTTTTTTTTTTTTTTATTGTGTGTGTGTGTGTAAGGAGATAAAGAATGATTTAAAAAATAATAATAGAGAAATATGAAAGTAATTCTGCCTGGTTTTAAATGGGTACCTTGAGATTTGGGAGAAAAAAAGGCAACATCTCTACTTTCTCCCTTGTGTAACATGGAAGAAAATTGATCCAAGAGCTTGATAAGATTTATCTGAGAGCTAAAATAACATGTCACAGCCCTCCAGAATCACTGCATTTCTTTCAGAGAAAGGTGGAGGACCTGGACAGTGTTAAGATGTTTTTTCTTTTTGCAGTACCCTCTCTTCCTTCTCCTCTTTTCTTCTTTCAAGCCAGATGATATAAACAGGACACATTACTCCAGTGTCCCAGTTTGCACAAGAGTACACGTAAGTAAGTAACTCCAGAGCTCAGGCATTTGTCTTCAAAAGATGTCAGAAACCTGACGTCTTTGAGGCTACTTTCAGAAATGTAGTGCAGCTCCTGATAGAGTGCTGGCTGCTTACTGATGGGTTGAGCAAAGCTAAAAGGCAAAAGATTTTAAGGAGGCCGTGGAGCAACAGGCTTAGCTTGGACACTCAGGGGGGCCTTAACCCCAACGATTTGATCTGGACATGGGGACAGCTCCGGGGACAGCCAAAGGTGGATTTTTTCTTCAGAAATTACAAGGGATGTAAACTGCTGATTAGTGGATGAATTAATTTTCTCATCTGGTGCTATAGATTAGTAACTGATTTGGATAATACATACATTTTTCTGGTCTGCTGGTTTAATCTAAGGAGAGCCTTTGCATCAAGTGACTCAGTATATGTCATTCCTACTCCTTGAGCATTTTATAAAAGCAGATTTACTTGGATCTGTAAAGTACAGTATTTCAAACCTGACTGCTAAGCAGTTGCTGCTCAAGGCAGCTCTCAAAGTCCAGAGACCCGCGGGTGTTTTGCAAAGGAAATCCTTGCTCTTCTCCCTTCTTCCAGCCAGGCTGTGTGGGCACAGGGCAGCTGGCACACCAAGTGCTGAGCCCTGCTTGGAGCATCCCTTGACACCAGCACCTCCAGCTTGAACGTGAATTGTGGCAGATAACCTTGTTATCATGACAGTGCCAAAGGCACGATGTGGGGACACTCCTTTTCCTTAAAAAGAGAGATAATGGGAGTAAAGCCCAGAAGCTTTCAGGCATGAGGTCTTTTCCCCTTGCTTATAGTCTACTGTGCATCTAACCTTTCCCATGAGATTCATGCTTGAAGCCTTTTGCAGTTTTTTTTTGCTACAATATCTGTAGTTATGAAATCCCTAGAAACCTTAGAAATACGACCCTTGCTCTACTGTCCACTTGGGCAGAGCAAAGGCTGGTGTCTGCTGAAAGGGGGTGCTTTGAGGAGCACTTCAGAGGGAGTCTGACTGCCAAACAGGGAGGAAACAATAAGCTTAGTTGTGCTAAAACCAAAAATGGCTTACCCATGTTTAACACTTTGTGGGAGAGATTTAGCTCTTTACTTTTGTGTGTATGAAGTGAACTTGATTTAATACGGCACAGATTATGGACAGGTGGAAACCAGCATGTGATCAACTGTAATCTCCATGTGGAAATAAGAGTATTGTGTGTTAATTTACCAAGGGTGGTCAAAATAAGATATGGGTGAATGCATTTCTGTTGCAAGGACCCTTAAAAATAAAATACAATTAAAAAAACACCTTAAAACACCCAGGCCAAAACAGTAGCAGATTTAAGTCCTCTGCTGCTCTTTTATTTGATGCTATGTTCATTAAGGTCTCCAATTCAGCTCACCATGCTCTACTGGCAACTCACAAACAATAGCTTTTCATCCTGGTGTTCACCTGCTTAGCAAAAGCTTTTTTTTTTTTTTTTTTTTTTTTTTAATAAATATGCATTTCTTGAGAATATTTGGCTATTGGAGTAAATAGGAACTTTGTAAATGGAAGTACAATATGATTCAGCTCTGAAAGATGCAGATATTTATTCTTTAGATTCTCAGAGGAATAAGTTCTGAGTTGTTTTTTCCTGTACCCACATCGCATTTAGCTGACAGCTGAAGTTTCTAGCCAGATAATGAGTGTATTTTTCAGAAATTGTACACAGAGGATATCTTATGGGTTTTCTTCAGTCCCTTCCTATTTTTAGAGTTACATGCAGTTCACAGTACTTCTTCCTCCGTTATAATAAGACAGCAGGTGTTCAGTTAAACTCTATGATTTTCAAATGTCATATTCCTCTTCTTTTTTTTACTGGTAGGGTTGCAAAGCATTTTTCCAGTGTTGATTTGGGAAGGAAAAAAATGATTTCAACATAATGGAAGACCTCTATGATTTGGGATCAAATGTTAACCGATTCAATAGAAAAATAAAATAAAATGTTTTGATGAAGTCGTGGTGAGTTTTGGCTGCAAAGGGGCCTCTGGACTTGTCCCCAGATCTGACCATGAGTAACTGTAAAGCCAGATCAGGTTGCTCTAGCTCTTCTCCAATTGAGTTTTGAAACTCTCCATTTTGGAGTCTGGAAGCTGAAGGTTGCAGAGGAGTTTGCCATGGCCGTCTACAATGAACCCAAGAAGAAAGGTCTGGTGAGTGGATGCCCTTCCTAGATGAGAGCTTCAGTAGGGCCCTTTGGATGATGCAGTCTCCAGGTCCATGGAGTGAACAGGAGCTCTCATGACCTTGTTATCTGTCTTAAAGTGGGAATTTCAGTAGCTGTTTCCTTAACAACCCTGGTCTTTTGTTTGGCTTCAAATGGGCAGAGTCATTGCACTTTGTCGTGCGTTCAGACCTAAGCTTTAGTACACTATCAAATCATTAAAATGCTAAGAAATGTGTTTGTTTTTTTTTTTTCTTTTTATACTCAATGTACAATAGGAATTGCTTTCAAGCAGAATTTCATCAGCTTTCTTGCTTTGACATTGAAAACATTCTTGTGCAGAGCAGTAATCACGAAAAAATTGCTGTAATAAACTGTTCCATTTATAGAAATGTAAACAACATTTATGCACTACTGGTAGTACTTTGGACAAAATCTATGTGTGGGCTTATGTCTTAAAAAAAATAACAATGAAGAAAGAGCATGACACACAGAGAAAGAACAATGTGGTGACTAAAACCTTGACTGTCGCAATGGCCTCAATGTACTGATACTAATTTTAAATTATCTTGTATTTGAGACTCTAGAAAAGATCCTGACTTCTTGGAACTTCTAATCACCCTTTCACTTTTATTTTTAGTGTGATTTTGTAACAGTACCTTATGCTGATCACCTCAAAACCAGAGACGTTTAAAAATAGGCCTTATCCACCACATTTCTCCACAAAGGCTTTTATTCTGTTTCAGTATCCAACAGCCACCTATATATAATAATTGATCAGAGTACAACTATTCATTTTTTGCAAAGGTTGTTTTGTCTTATGATAACTTTATTGGTAAAAGAGTACTCTCTTTTTCTCCCCTCTTTTTCTGCCTACTACATTTTTACTAGGTTCTTTCATTTCTTTCTTTATTTCATTCTCCTGTTTTGTGGGGGCAGTGGGCTGTAGAAAGAAATTTTCTCTTCAGTGAAAAAAGAGGTCTACATATGAACAGAATTATGTCTTGTATTATCTTTCTGACATGATAACTTTTATTATCTTTTTAACAAAGTGGTTGATGTTTTTAACAAATCTCTTTTAGAGAAAATTCCAAGTTACTGTAAATGTTGTTACTGGAAGACATAATTAGGCCTAAGGTTTAATTTCTATTCATACCCCTCTTTTTCCAGCTGTTCCTAGCTCTGCCCAACTTGTTCTTTGGAGGAAACTGCTCCATGCTGTGCTGGTCTCTCTTGGCAAAAGGGAAATTCTGTTCTGTGAAGTTTGAGCAGAGCAAACACAGCTTATCCTTTCAGTAGTGTTGAAGAGGACTTAATGAGAAATTTCATGTACAGGTAACACTTAGAAATGTTGGGCAGAAATACATGTAGCTTACTTGGTGATGATCATCACACCTGTGGTACATCTGGAAGAGTCTATTCAGAAACTTTTTAAAGTTTTGAATGTGCAGATGTGGTGGGTTCTTTGGTCTTTTTCAAGGCTGCATGCATCCCATTGACTCATACCACGTACAAGAATTACAGCACAAGGTAAAAACGCTGAGTAGGTCCTTGCATACAGTAGGTTAGGATGATGCAATGATCCGCTCAAAGGGAGCTGGGGTCAGTGCCAGGGAGGACACAGCTCCTGTGGTCTTGCGGTTGCCAGAATGGATATTTAAGAAGTAGCCTGTGGTTTGGTTGAGGTGGGGTGAGAAGAAACAGCCTCTTCCTTAGTATTTCCTGAAGGGCCTAAGGAAGTAGCTGGGCTGGAAGGACAGGTAGCTTATCCTATGGATGAAAGCAGAAAGTCATAATGTGAAACTAAGACCCAAAGTAACCAGGGGGAAGAAGGGGAGCTCTGACAGGAGCTGTGGAGAGCTGAATGCCCTGTCAACTATGAAGAAATGAGAGAAACCTTAGGAAGGGGAAATTTGTGCATTAAGTTAATTACAATTTGTGTAAGTGCTTGAGAAGACAAGTCACTGAAATTAAGATCTCTCGCACATTTAGAGTGGTGTCAATGGTCCTGCCACCTGGTCCACAGGTGGCAGATGTAACCATCCATGTTAAATGACCTAAAGACCAAGCCTGCATTATTGAAAGGAGTGGGAACCATGGGGTTTTTTGTTCATTTGGATATGTGCTGCTTCAGTTTGGGTGATTACCTTGTCTAGATTTCAGTGGTACTTTTGAAGTTAAGATCTTATCTTAAGAGAAAGCTTGACTTAATCTCTAGTATTTCTGTAAATCTAAAATCATGAATAGCTTGTAGTGAGAAGTCTTTCTAAGGCCACCTATATACCCAGTAATATTGCAATGATTTGGGGGAAGGGAAAAGTCAGGTCTTTCAGTTCTTGCAGTGATTCCCACCCATACTGTTCAGGTCATCTTTCTGAATCAAACTTCATGGTCTCTCAATAGAAGAGTCTGAGAGACCAGGAGAACACTGAAAATCCAAAGGTGATAAAGCTTGTAGTAGCAGTTCCAGTTGTTTTTGAGACTGGTGAGTCCATAAAAAAGATCCTCATCCCTACAACACTTCGTGGAGGAGGGCAAGACCTGACCTGAACCTGTTTATAAACCACGGACTTTATGATCACACATTGGAAATGAGGGAGAGAGAGGGAGAAACCACTTCCTACCAGGTGTGAAGGGAAGAGCTCTGTACATCCGTCAGAAAAGACGGCAGAACCCTGTGGGCAGGTGAGTACTGAACCACAGGGCCGATGATGGTTCTGATGTGGTCTCCTGATCTCAGTAGGTCAAATCTGGGATGTTGAGCCACTTTCTTCTGACTGGAAGGCTTATGACATATGGTCATGGTTACTTTCAGCACATCTTGCTTACTCAAACGGTTGTTTGATCATCTTGTTGCTAACGGGCCTGAGGAGAACAGTTAGTCTTGTAGCATGACAGGAAAAGGTGAAGAGGTGGGACCAAATTCATTTGAAGTTATTGGGTGACAGCTGTAGAAAGTTAGCAAATAACCCAAATCGTAAGTCTGTGAAGAGGGCTTGTTATGGAGTGGTTAATTACTTTGCAATACAGCCCATAGAAACTTGTTGAATTTGCACACTTACTACCTCAGGTATTGAATTGTTCAGGATCCTGAATGCTGTCAAACATGAAGCAAGGTTTCCATTGTCCATTAGGTAGAAACAGGATTATTATTATTTTTTTTTTCAGTGGGTTCTTTTTGTGTTCTGGAATTAAAACAATTATTTCTTTTCCCACTTGGCATGCTGGAATGATGGAGACAAAGATGGACAGCCAAAGATAACTGCTGCAGAACTGTGGAAGAAAATAAGGTGCTGTTTTTCTGAAAACCTAATGATTGCTGTGTGTTGATCTGAACCTGTTTGATTTGAAATTATTTTTGTTTCAGGACTGTGACAAAAGGTTAGAAATTACTGTGTTTCTGGATGTTAACACTGATATTACAAAAAAATATCCAGATTTGTGCCTGAAATGCTCAGTTGGCATGGCGGCAGCCTTTTCCCACAAGGGACTTGGATTCCCAGGTTGGATCAGACCTCAAAAAGCAATGGGTTTTGCAGTCTCATCTCCAGCTCAGTTGTCCTGAGGGGTTGGTGCAGACAAAAAGATGCTTGCTAACGTTTATTTTTTTTATTATTATTATTTTTTTTTAACAGGGGCTTTGGGTACTAATGCATAATGGGAGAATGTGACATGAGAACGGACCAGGACCTGCTGGGTCTGTGCTTAGTAGGCTGACTTTTATGGTTGGCCCTGGGTGCATCAGTGCTCTGCCAGGTTCACAGGAATCATGGAGAGTGGCTAACCAGCCAATGCAAGAGGAAACAGCCAGGCTTGGACACCTGTGAGACTCTCTCGGGTGCTGGCAGTAAGTAAAACTTGTGGCGAGTACAGCTTTCACGGCCCATACAGGGAGAGGAGCCTGCTACAGCCTTTGCTCTGACCTGCCACATAGCACACGCTGTCAGACTTCACCCTGACTGTGGTCTGGAGGCTGTAAACGTTTCCCCAAATACCATCTCTCTTTTTTTTTTTTTTTCCTAGTCCTTCCCGCCTGACTGTTTGAGCAACCTGTCACTATTCATCAGCGGGCTCTAACGTACACCAAAGTGGAAAAGAAGACGACATGCCACCGAGGTAAAGGAGATATTTCTTTATTAAACCTTTTAGCGCTTAGCCCCCCCTCTCCCTTGAGCATTGACATAAGAGGAGAGCAGGAACAAAGAGTTGAAAGCAGGCCAGAGCCATGGCAGGTATCAGGTGACCGTCCTGTTGGTGTTTGCTGAGTTGGAAGCACTGGCTGGTGTCGAAATGCTGACTCTTTGTGAGTGAGCTCCACGAAAATGTAATAGTAGGTACTGTATGCTAACTTGAGACCTAATGTGTTATTCCTGGCTTTTATATACCTGGTTACCCATGGATAAAGCTATATGATATTTATTATAGCAGGGCAGGATGGCTTTGTAATCTGAATATGCTGCATTCACACCAGTGACTTGAACAAAGTGTTTCTTCATTTCTCCAGCCATTAATGGTTTTCTCATAAGAAACCATGAAGTCAGTTTTGTTGTGTTTGTCAGCTGGGTTTTGACTGTGTGTATTTTGTTCCACAAAGGGGTTATTCAAAACCTCCCCTTCAGTCTTAATTAATTGCAGACCCTGTGGAAGGCGAGCCCTGTGGGGCTGGAGAGGTTCCCGTCTGGTTTCCATTTAGCCTGTGGCTGTGTGTGGAAGCATGGCTGGCTCCCAGCGTGGGGACCTCAGCTGCTCGGCACGCTCTCTCCAGCCTGCTTCAGCACAGAGCAAGCACCAATGTTGAAGGCAGTATTTATTGACCAGCCTCCAGCCCTGGGTGCTCCTTTGGGGTTCCTGCAGGCAGAAAGTAAGCTTACGCCAGCAGGAGAGGACAAAATCCCCAAATGACGCCCCACGGCCACCACCTCCAGGCATATCTCCTTCAGATAAAGGCCCGTGAGACTTTCTGGAGACACGCTTCCCATTCACAGTATTTAAATCCAGCAGCTGTTAGCTGTGCGTTCGTTCAGCTCTCGGTCCTGTTCCAGGATTTCCTCCCTGCCATCTCCAAATGCCAAGGCTTCATACCAGGGGAGCAAGTCAAAGTGAGGGGGTGTCACACTGTTCCCACCATTTTCAAATATCTTACTGGAACTGCAAAAGTCAGACATGAAAAATAATGTTTCCCGTAAAAAAAAAAAAAATAAAAATCCTTAATACATGTACATAGTGTGCGAATGCCCTGGCTGGATCAAACCCTTCAGAGCCTCTACCTACCCTTTTAATTTATGCATTTGATCTTTTGGCTGTAAATAGACAAACAAAGCCTGGAGAGCGGTTTGGTTTCCAGAAGAGAATATTTTCTGTTGAGTTTGGCCGTGCAGGGCTCGCTTTTGCAGAAGAGCTATGAATAGTAGGCTAATAAAAGCAAGCGGCTCCTCCAAACATTGCACACCAGCACGCTGAGATGAAAGGTGGTCCCACGGTCACATCGCCCTCCAGAAAACTGCATCTCATTACAAAGCATAAAAAATTTAAAAAGCACTGAAGAAAGAAGCCCCCTCCCAAGAAGAGCTTTATGCAAGTGCCTCCTCCTTCATGTAGACAGACTCCTGGGACGAAGTGTGAGGCTCACATCTACCTGTTGGCTCCTGTACTGGGGAAAGCTTGAAGCTGCCCTGACAGGGGTGAGAACCTGTCCCTGTGAGGTTGGAGTGAGGCCACAGAGGCCAGAGAAAAGAAGCAGAGCTGGAAAACACACGAGGGCAGTCTGGCCAAGCTGCCAGAGCAGCAGCCAGCTCTGGGGGCCTCTTCTCCAAATGGGTACGGAGAGCTGGAGCTGTGAATAAAGAGATGAGAGCTCCTGCTTCCAGCCTGCACAGCCCCTCACAGTTACACAGGGGCACGTACTGTGTTTGGTGCTGGGGTGAGAAATGAGGGCAAACATGCTTTCTGCTTCAAGCAGCTTTCAATGTAGGGAATTAAAATTCAGACATAAAAACTCCCCAGGAAATGCTGAGGACGGTCTTAGCACAGCATGTAGCTACAATAATTTGTTATTTGGTATTTTAGTGTCTTTTCCACAGACAGGCAGGAGGATTTCTGAGCTTTGTAGGAAAATTGGATGCTGTAAGATTGTGAAACTACAAAAAGGGCTAGAAATTAGCACAGCAGGCAAGCGGACAGCAGAGATAGAGAGCAGGACTATAGCAGAATTTACTGGCTGCTAAGTTCAGTAACAATATTGCAAGAGCACTTGCTGGGTCGGAACACTTATTCCAGCACCATCCTCTGATAAGTGACTTCAGATGCTTTCAAGGACAGAGCAAGAAGAGATCCTGCAGTAAAACAGAGTGCAATTAAGACAGAGGTGAAGGTGTTCAGGAGAAGCTGGAGCAGGGTAGGTAGCCTCAGGTTGCTACACGGGACATGGGAAAACTGGATGTGCTGGGCAGGACACAGTGGTCACCCTTCTGTCCCTGTGTGGCTGGGTGGTACTGGGGACAGAGGGCTCCTGCTCTGAGGAATGCAGAGTTAATCCAAGCCAGGAAAAGCTGGGCTGTATCAGTAACGTGCATAGTGTGTGAACCTGAGGAGATTGGCTCTTCACATGAGAAGATAAACAGGAGGTCATTCTTGCTGCATGGCATGGTTACTGGGTGAAGAAGACACCCGTGGCAGTTCGGAGAGCTGTGCCTGTGCCCTGCTGCTCTTTAGGAAAAGATGAATGGATGAACTTCTTTGGCAGGCACCCATCCATCGGCACTCACAAATTTTGAACAGTTTATTGAGGAGTACAGAAGACAGCAACAACAGGCCAAGCAGTAACGCCACTGGGTAAGCCTACATAAGGTCCCTTGGCCTGCAAAAAGAGTCTAGACATTTTGACATGTAGATAAGTATTAAAAATGCTTCCCAGTGAATATCATCTGAAAACCCCAAACCAGAAGATTTCTCAGATGCATTGATGTTCTCCTCATTGAGAAAACTTCTCAGCCACTGCTTGTCTTAGATGGTCCAGGGGCACTGATCACTGTCTCTCCCAGTGCAAGGAAAGGACAGAGTCTCACTGTGTCTCCCAGTCAGGCAGTTTGGGTTTGGTCTGAGAGTGTTTTAGGGCAAAGCCCTTTGGATCTTAATGGACACATCTCTCACTGCCATTCTGACTGAAGTCTGAGCTACTGGAGGAAATTGGCCCCACCATGCTGATGCTCCATGACAAACTGCTCACTGATCCATTTGCTGCAGAGTTTAAGGGGTTTCTAAAGTAAATGGACTTTCCATAAAATGTCTACTTAAATTACTAGGCAGATCTAATTAATTGAGCAACCAATTACACTGTGATTGTATCACAAACTTGTGAAAAATGAAAGAAAGTCTTTCAGCTAAAATTCTTCTAAAAGAAGTAAGAAATACTTGATGCAAAAGGAAAATGGACTAGAAAACATGGTACAAACAGTGTAGAAAAAAACCACACACACACACACAAAAAAACCATGCAGCAGCCTCTCCTTTGAAAGGCTTGTAGTGTGTGTCTGACACTTGGTGCAACAAACCCTGAAGGCTAGACATTTCAGAAAAGAAGAACCTGCTACTTTCCAACTCCTTGAAAAAAAACTCAAATAGCAAAAATTACAGTCTTCAGCAAAAGAGCCTTTATACGTACTATAGAAAAATACTGAGTATCCACTTGAAATCACTAAATTCAGAGGGGAAAAAGAAGCCTGTATTCTACTCATGATCCCTAAAACACCCACTCACAGAGTTCAAGCATACAAGCTTCATTGCCTCCATGAAGTAATTATGGGGGCTAGGGCTTTTGGACATCGTTTAGCCATTAAAAGTTCTGCCAGGGTAACCACCCTGGCCAAACCCCTGGCTGCAGGCAGTACACGCTGGCAAAAATGCTTTACCAATATGTAGTGCAGGCATGGTGAGCAATATGAGATGTACAAGAGCAAACCTTTTCTGTGCTTGAAGGGCTGATTCTATATTAAGGCTTTTGCTGTCATAAAAATGTTGGAACAACAACAACAAAGTCACAGCGGCTATAACTGACCACAATTATTAGACAAAAGTTTCATGTGACCATTTAGCTTAAAAAAAACAACACAACAAACATGTCTCACAGCATCAGCTTCAGTTTGGGGGATCTGTATATGAAGGAGTTGTGGCAGGTGAACTGCAAATCAGTGTTTTAATGCTCGGGTGTTTGAGGTGAGAAATGTTGAAAAGCGGAAAGGTTGAAACAGTGTTGGTAGCACCAACTTTTTAGTTAAATGAAATAAATTTCCAGCATTGCAAGTCTTTAGGAGTGATTAATAGAAGCATTACCTCCTAGGTTTTTTTTTTTGTTTGTTTGTTTGTTTTTAGGTGCTCATTCCTTTTGCACTTCATTGTATCTTGTACTGAACCAGATGCATGAAGAGGCCTCTCAGCTAGGCTGGTGTTCTTGGGGCATAACTTCTGAAACCATTCTTCTCATGAGCTTTCGTCCTTGTCAATAGCTTCCTTGCATAGTTGTTTATGTTACTGCTACTGAAGAAGGAGAAAGGTTTTCTACCTGAGAAGCAGCTTTAAAGCAGATTTGAGGTGCTGCTCTAAGCAGTTCTGTTTGACCGATGGTGGCAGAGACAGCAAGAAACTCCCAACCACGTCAAAGAAGTGATGCCAGCCTCAGATAGGTCATCTGAGGTTAACAAAAAGAATTCCAGGATTACTACAGAATGAAACCAAAACTATTTTAAAATAGAAGTCAAAGTGACAATATTTCAAAGTGGACCTCAGTTCCATTGCAGTCCTATTAACTTCCACTAGGTTTCGACCAAGCTTTTTCTGCAGACCATAGCACTCAGCAGATAGCTCTGAGGAACTCTTATCAGCAAGACGAAAGGTAGTGAACATTTGTTTCAGGGAAGGAAAAAGTCCAGCTAGAAAACTGATAAAGTGAAATAATCTCATGGAAAGAACACACCGGGATATCAAAAGCAATTAAACCAAACTTCTGTAGTCATGACTATAAGCCATTTGCTTTAGCTAATAAAAGCGAGAGCAGAGTTATCTCTTCAGATCTGTGTGTTAGGCCAGTGTCAGTGATAACACCCAGCTGGAGGAAGAACAAAATGATGGAGTTGAGATGCTGAAGAGAAACCCCAGCCCCAGCTGTCTGGGCCAGGAGTCACGGCAGGATTCAGCCTTCCCTGATGCCTGAGATCTGTCGGCACAAGCTGAACCCAAAGCCTGAGTGATGTTTTTCTTGTCAGCCTGTGTTAACGTCTTCTTCAGGACAAGTTCAATCATATTCTCAGGAACAGTTGTACAGAGAGAGCACTGAAAGCCTGAGGGAGATTTCAGTAGCAAGCTATCCTTGAACAGGGACCGTCCTTGTGGTACAGCACCAGGACTTTCTCAGGAGCTGACGAGTCTCAGAAGACCCTCACCTGCTTCCCCAGAGACCTGCCTAAATTCAGAGCTCCACTGCAGGTCGCACCAGCAGGTTTTGTGGCGATGAAGCTTGGTGCCACCTGCGGAGCAGATTGTGCAGCACCTCTAATTTAATCAGGCAAAGGCAGGAATCCGGCTAAGAAAAGAGAAATTTTTGTTTCTACTCAAATCCTCGGGGAAGCAGAGATGATGGATGGAAAAAAACGTCAGTGGGATGTTAAGAAAACACAGATTTCAAAGTTTGCCAGTGTGTGGCAGTGGTCCTTTAGTAACTGCAGTCACATGAAGCAAAACGCTGTTAAGTTTCACTCTTCCCTGTGGAAGCCAACTTGGAAGAGGAGCCAGACAGCCGCTCGCTGGGCATGCACAGGATTCAAAACACTCTTTGAGACACCAATTAAACACAAACACGTTTAAAAAAAAAAAATGCTGCAAGATCCTCAGTAGCTTGACCTGAGGTGCGACAGAAATGAATTGCTAATAAAACCTGCCAAGGAGGAGCAGTTTAAAGCATGCTTTTAACACTTTTCACAATAAAATAGTTTTCACAAGCAGCTCATATATCTCCCAACCTCCCTCGGATGTGTTGCTGCTGAGTGATTCTGGAGTCATTAATGGATTGCAAACTCCCCCCGCACTCTGTAACCAACTTCGGATAGTTAACAGCTCAGTACCTTTCCAGAAAGATAGCCTTCTTTGAAATATGCTTTGAAATGCACCACGCTTGAGTAATGGGCAGGGCTGAAAGCCACTGAGGGTTGGATATCTCACTGCTGTTTGGACCTCTGGGAAACTCCCCTGGGAAATCTGCCTTGTTTGCAACTCCAGCGCTCAGCTGCCGGGCACTCCTTTGGCAGGGGCCTATAAAGCAGAGGTAAGTGTGAGGATGAGCCCAAATCCAGTTAAGGGTGAAGTTTGAAGCTGTGGTCTTGAAAATGTCTGTTCAGCTTCTTTCTCCACCTGGAGGCACCTGGAGCTCACCATTCATGGGGCTGGAGGAACGGGCAGAGCCCTGCATGGGAGCCACCACAGCTGCTGCCTGTACACGGTCCAGAAATCTCTTTGCTGACCCAAAATCATCTTCTGTGCTGTTTCCAGAGGTTATTGCGTGTAAAGCAGAGAGGCTGCTGAGGTCTGGGAGTGGGTCTCTGTGACCCACGACAGACTACATGACTGTCATAACCACTGGCGAAAGGAGGAAGGAGCAGGAGGAGTGGGATCAAATTATGCTTTTGCAAAAACAAAAGTGACTGGGAATTGAGGGTTTGCCATGGGAGTGAGATAGGGAAGTGGAGGAGAGGGATTGGAGCTTGGAGCAGAGAGTCTGGTTCTGTTTGGCACTTACCTGCTCTTCTAAGAGGTGTCAGTTTTGGACACAAGCTGGTGAATAGACCACATACCCTCCTTTGGGAGAAGGGGAAGGGGAAAGCACTGAAGGAGGAGCAACAGAAGCAAAGCAAAAGAATTGCTGAATCCAGAGCCAGGTTCACACTCAGGCTGCTAATGTGCACGCAGTAGCTGGCTGCATGGGTGGTGTTCACAGGTACTTCTGGGTATGTGCAGAGCCCTTCATTTGGCCAGGACAAAGAGCTCCTCTGCTGAGTGCCAATGCAGTGACTGTGTTTGCAAATGGTTAGCCTGGTGTTTGCATGGTGTGAGCCTCTAAGAGGCTCTGTGCATGTTTAAAATGAGGCATTGACAGGTACCATGATCTGAATCACCTCTTTTTAGGGTGAAAATCCAGTGGGAAGCTTTTGTAAGAAAGAAATAACCCAAATGTTCATTCTGAAACCCTTTTCCCCCCTAAGCCAGCCTGTTGGAAGGATGTTATATACCTCTGCTGATGGCAGCGATTCTGTTATCTCCAGTATGGCTTTATTGCAATGATAGCAGTTCAGCTGTGAGGAGGACAGTGCAGAGGGGGCAACAAGGAAAAGAAGCAGACTTATAAAATAGGGATGGCTGGCAGTGCAGAAAATGGAGCATGAAACCACAGCGCTTTAAAAAGCAAGTGGTGAAAAGGGCAGTCGTTTGAGGAAAAAATGTGTTTGGGTGTCTCTTGTTTTTGAGGAATGATGAGCTGATTCTCCTTCCTGTAGCAGCCAGAACTCCCTCGGTGTCTGTGACAAGCTTTGCTTTTATTGACTAGGTTTTTATTTATCCCTTGCAGATGGCCAAGCATGGAGCCTCGTGGACCTTCCCTGATGTTGATCCTGGCAGCTGAAGGAACATCACAGCATCACTGAAGACTTGCAGGTTTGCCGACCCAAATGTGAATGCCCCTGCAACACAAGGACGATGCCCCAAACCCACGTCAGCCCCCAGAGCTCATTGCTATGAGCTGGTGGCTGGAGATAAGCTTTGGTGAGAGCTGTGCCCCATCAGGGGTGGCTGAGCATACTCACACGGGACTTGTCCAAACATAGATGGCGCAACAGTTTAACTAATCTTTACACTGTTAATTCTGAGGCTGTAGCTCTACAGCTCTCCTAAAACTAGATGTCTGCACAGGCACAGCTATGCTGATTTAGAAACAGCGATGAACAGCCGGGGTGTAAGGCTGCCTCTAAATCCGTGGCAGCTCCAACCAAAACAGCGTCCGACTGCCCCAAAACAGGCGGCTCTGCCTGGCTGTGAGCCCGTTTGTCTGACCTGTGCCTGCAGACTCAGGGGTGAAATCTGTGTTTATGGTCCTGCCAGAGGCTGCCAGAGCCCTCAAAACCTTTCATTCCATACAGCAATTAAGGGATTTTACCTTCGTAATCACCCTCTGATAGGGAAAGCATGCATTCTTGTTTTACCAACTGTAAACAGATCTACAGGATTAATTAAGTGACTAGATTAAGGTCATGCAGGAAGCTGTGGTTGTGCTGGAAATTTCAGCGCAGGCCTCTCCAAACCCTTGCCTGGCTCCCCAGTCATCAGCCAACTGCCTGGCTGCAGGAACACGAGGCAAATTTGCATCTTGTAAAGTGCCCGGGCTGTTCCTGACATTAGGGATTTGCATCGCTGGCTCAAGTTCCTGATTTCTATTATTAGGCCTATTATATATCTCTGCATGTTGTGTTTGCTGTAGTAAGAGATCATAAAAGATATAAAGAGATAGTATTGTATCCCCAGACGCTATTTAGATGTGATTGTGACAGCAGGGCTATGAAAACCAGGCTATTATTTTAATACATCTACCTTGCCAAGCTCTGAAAGCCAGGAAGGAGATACAACTAGTACAGCTATGGCACATCTGGAAACACTTCTGTGCTGGGCAGGTGAGGAGCCCTGGCACAGGCTGCCCAGAGAGCTGTAGGGGCTCCTCCTTGGGGATCTCCAAAAGCCACCTGGGCATGGCCCTGGGCAGCCTGCTTTGGGTGGCCCTGTTTGGGCAGGGCTTGGTGCAGGTGTCCTCCAGGGGTCCCTTCTCACCTCACACATCCCACAATGCTGTGATATGCGTGGAGTTTCACTCTAACCTTTTTTTTATTATTTATTTATTTATTTATTTATTTATTTATTTATTTATTGGTGTGTGTGTAGATCCTGCTTTGATGGAGCGGCACCAGAGGCGTGCTTGCTTCACAAAGTTTATTCTGAGAGCGTCCCGCCTGAACAAAGGCGAGCTCCCGCTTGTTGCATGGGCAGAAGGTGGAATCCTGGTGGGGTGGCGCATGCCTGGAAAACACGCGGTGCCTGCTGATAGCTCATGGTGCTGACGTTTAGCTGAAGGGCATTCGTTCCGCAAGTCACACCCCTTCCCTTAAGAAATAAAGGACATTTCCTTTATAGTAACACTCAACTCTGAAAATTCCCCTCCGTGTTTTTTTTTTTTTTTTTTTTTTTTTTACTGAAAGTATCCAGGAAAATTTGCCAGGCTTATCTTTACAACTGACCCCTGTGGAAAGGACAAAATGGTCCTAGGTGTGGACACATCAGATAAGCAGCTTCTAGGCATCAAAAGCTCAACATGACTGCTGCTGATGGGCTGAGGGCTGGTGTTGAGCCCGCTGCCAAACCAGCCAAGCAGTGCAGAAGTTCCCTGGTGGCCATGCAGATCGTCTGCTTGCATGGCAGGCATCCCTTCTGCCCTGCCTCAGACCACGCGAGAGCAGCATGGTTAAAGCAGCAGGTTTTCTGTTTTACTGTTAGTAGCAGAATCTGGGAATGAATCTGGGAAGAAGGGGAAATGGCCATGAGATGAAGCTGTACAAAGAAAAGAACTAGGAAGACAACACGTGTGAAATCCAGCTAACTGTAGGGATGGAGAACTGGGTAGCTAGTAGTAAAGTGAAAACCCACTCATACTTGTCCATATGGCTAAGGAAATTTGTTTAACTGTTCTTGCCTTCCATTTTCATATCCATTAGGTCAGCTGGAGCACGTTATCATGGTGGCTCAGAGAGCAATTAGCTCAAAGCTCCAGGTACAAGTACTTGCAGAAGCAAATGGAAAATCACACTGTTAATATTAGCACTGAATTTATTCACCTTGTCCTCCGGTCAGGAAATTGAAACAATGGCATGCAATTTTATGTGAGCAACACAGCTTAATTGCCAATAACAAATACTCCCAGTGAACTGTTTAAGAACAATTGATGGATGCTAACTGGAAGATTGCATCACTTCGAGTCATGAAAGTGTGCTTGGAAATAGATAGAGGCTTGGTTGTTCCAAAGAGAAAATAGTGGTATTGCTGGGTGAGTTGTCTGATACAAACACCCAGGCATCTTCAATCAGCAGGAAGCGGGCTTAACGGGATGGGGAGGGATGGAGAACCAGAATCTGCAACACAGTCCGAAGGAAAGTGATTGATGGAGGAGAAAACAAGGGAATTAGCAAAACTGATAAGAACACGGCAGAGTTTTGGCTGTGCTCTTTGTAACTTCAGAAATGCCCAGAAATTGAATGGCTTGTTACTTTGCCAGTATTAATGTTAGGTTAGACAGCCTGCCCCTCTTCCTCCCTGGTGGATGAACTTTTTATGATGCTTACTTACTCTTGTCTATCTCTGCTGCATCACTGCATCATTTTCTCTGCCTCCACAGATGATGGATAACTAAAGATAGTAGCTCTTTCTTACGCAGTTCCTTGACAGCTGGCAGTAAGTGACCTGTGTCTCTGCAGATGTACATATGATTCAGTTGTTCTGTCGTTTGTGTTTCACTAATCCTAACTCTTTATCTCCCGGATGCATTTACCTTCCAGGCTCTGCTGCCATCACCTGCGTGGTGATTGTGGCTGCTCAGGGTTTTCCCTTGTTCCCGTTATTTGCCATGACCTGAGCTCACAGGAACTTGCAGGGGTCTTGCACTTTTGTCGTTGCCCTCACTTTTTTCACGTCAGTGTATTTGCGCTGGATTTCTAAGGTCTTTTAAAAACTTCTTGTTGTGATCTGCCTTGCAGCACTCTTTGCCAGCCCTGCTTTGGAGGCGGTGAAGAGCAGTGCCATTTTTGGGCTGGTTTTTGGATTGGTTCTGCACAAAACCTTCACAAGCACCCGGTAAGTACAGCCAAAGTGGTGCTGTTTATTGGCCGTGAGTGCATACCAGCAAAACACGTGTGATACCTCCTGCTGGTGGCAGAAAAAGGAAAACCACTTTGATGAAGTATTAAAAGACTGTTTTGCTTTTGCAGATGCCACAGAAAATTCAATTCAGCCAGAAACTAAAATACCTCTGTGTATACAATGGCAGCATTGACGCTGTTTTACTTTAGGCATGTAGCGTAGGCACTTTGGATCACACCCCCGTCTTTCTTGGTCTCTTTCTTGACTATATAGGGAGTTTGGTCAGCTAACTTTGGTCCTGAATCACACCCACAGCAGATGACTAATGCTGCCCTAAACAGAGATCTGTAGTGTAAACCCTCATCATTTCCCCTGGTGCTTTTGGTTGGCAGGTGTGGTACCCGGAGGCGCGATGTGTGTGACCGGGGCCACGTGGGGGGCTCTGACCTGTCCCCAGAGACACCCCAGGGGCTCCTCCTCAGCCTCCAGGAACTCTCCTTCTGAGCTCCGAGAGCATTTCCTAGAAAGGAAGCAGGGGCTGCTCCGTGGGCAGCATGCTTGATGTGCCCATTTGGTGTCTGGCTGCTGGTGGCACCAGAGGGGAGGTATTTGGGGGGCTGCTGGGAGCAGGGATGAAGCGAGGTGCCCGCTTAGCTGAGCATCTCTCCACCAAGGGTGTCTCTGACCCCACTGTCTATCCCACTGCCCCAGCTGATCTCTTTTCCAGCAGTGTTGTCATACCTTCCCATTCTCCTTTCACCCAGCTTTCAAGCTCTTTTGTGGCAAGGACGTAATTATATAAATTGCTCTCTGTAGTTACTAGCAGGCTGTAAAACTAATAACTTGAAGCAGTGCCCTAGCCTGGATAATGCCCTGGAATCTGGAACAGTGAATGCCAGGTAAATTTGTAGCTGGCGTAGAAGTGTTACAATTTTCTGCTGAACCACCAACGTGCCTGAAATGCTCCTTAAAAACTTTCTAATGCTTGGGTCCATCCCTCTCTTTCTCTTTTTTGTTTTAATGGCACGGGCTGTTGCAGTGCTGCAGCAATGTGTCTGAAAGGTGTGGCAAGGGGGTGAGGTGTGATTGTTGCCCATAAAGCACTTTAAAAAACTCTGCCCCTCAAACATACAAACAGAGCAAGCTTCTGAATTGAAAGTGAACTCGGTGCAAGTGTGTTGAGTCAAAACTCACACCAAGAGAGGAAAAAAACCCAACCAATCCCTAGAAAATCAATGAGGGGTGGCCCATTCAGGCTTTCTAGCTACAAACCACTGAGATGTCAGCACTTGCTGGGAGGTGCAGCTCCTCCTGGGGGCTCTCCCCACCTCCTGGGGGACACCGGGAAGAAGAGCCCGGGTCCTCCACCAGTGTGCAGGTGCTGGCTGTGGCAGTCGCAGAGCTGAGTCGTCCTCGGTGTGAGGACAAAACACTCCTTCTGCAGCCACTCTCCCTGTGGTGGCCACGCAGCCAGGGGACTGCCTGTGCCCGATGCTTTGGGTTCGGGGCTCTGCCTTCACCGCTGCAGGGCAAGGGAGTAAGAGCTTGTAAGTGTTGGCAGGGCGGCCATGGCTGCTTTCTCCTCATTTCTTGGAGCCACGTGGCTGCTGATCCTTATGTAAATAAGACTCAGCGACCCAAATGGACAGGCAGTTTGACGTGCAAAACCCCCATCTGTTCTGTGTAGAAGAAAACTGTTGTTGGCCTGGCATTTGGGGCTAGCACAGGACCAGGATTTGGGGGGTTACAGCCTCCCCGCCTCCTGCTGCCCCACTCAGATCACTGTCTGCATCCACATGGCAGTGAAACCACCCACGAGCTCTGGAAAGAGCCTGCACATTTTTCACACTTGCCTTTGCAACTCTGCGCTCCGGCACTCACAGGCTGGCTGGCCAGAGAAAGCTGGGCACGCTCTCAGGAGCTGGGTGTTTCCACAGCGTGCTTGGTGGATGTGAAACAGCAGCCCCAAGTCAAGTCTCCGGCAGGAAATGTTTCTTACTCATGCTATGCTCACATGATGCCCTGTGCTGGCAGCCAAGCTCACGAAGAACAGGCGCCTCTGCCAGCCACGCGGATGGGCTCCAGGTGTGAGCAGCTCCATGGGCCGAGCGTGATCACAGCGCTCCTGCACAGGGACAGGGGCTCCAGAGCCCCGGGCTGCCTGCAAAAACTGAGCTGTGGGGGCTTGGGCAAGCCCCTTACACTTCATCCCGGTCCTCCTGTGTGAGAAAAGAGAATAATATTTGCTTGCCGACCTCGCTGGTGAGGTGGGAGAGGCAATGAATGTCTGCACAGTGCTGCGAACATAGAAGGTGTTATACGAATGTGTGGCATCCAGGTGCCAAGCCGCGTGTTTGAACACCGCAGGAAAGGGAAATACGGCCTTCAGACAGTTGTGGGTCTAGCAAGGTAGGTTTATTGCAGACAGGAATGCTTAAACTCACAAATAAAGGAGGTGCCAAAATGCATTTATTAGGAGGTGATGGACTGCAGGCACCCCACGAAGCATGGGTGGCACCGGGCAGCAGACACCGAAAGGCGAAGTGCTGCATCCACAGCATGGTGACTGCAGGCACCGATCGTCTGGGAGGGCATGGGCAGAGGTGAAGGAGGGCACGAAGGAGGCTGGTGTTTCCCGCAAGCAGCCTATGAATAGAGCGAGGGTGACAAAAGCGAGCGCTACAAGCCCCTGCCTGCAAATACTTGTCAGTGCTGCTGTTGGGCACACACCAGAGGCATTTATTTTCCTGCAAGGTGATGCGTACTGGAAGCATGACCATGGCACTGCTAAGGTCCCCTGCCATGGGGAGATCCCACATGTATCCCCCTCCCCAAACCTCCCCAAGAGCTGCAGCAGCTCAAGGCACTGCTGACACCCCTGAATTTGGGAGGATTCAAAGCCCCCACGTTTCAGTGCTGGCACAGCGGCGTGAAAGAGAAAGCAGAATCTGCTCGGTTTTGCTGGGCATGGCTACGGGCATACTCTTCTCTGAAAACATTTTACAAGGAGGGAAGGTGCAGTGATGCCTTATTGCATCGAGATGCGTTGGAGTCAGATGCTCAAAAGGAGAGTGAGAACGCCTGTGTTAATGGTTTCGGAGCCGCCAGCCCCGGGTAGGTGCGTGACCGCAGCGCCTGTGCTGTGGCGCAGGGCTCGTGGCGCGGCCTCCCCATGGCAACCCAGGCAAACAAACTGAGAGCTGCAGGGAAGGCATGACTGAAGGGAAAGGGGCAGGGAGCAGCCAAACTATTTTTATATTTCCGAACTGCGCAGCAGTTATTTTTCGCTTTTGCATGCTGAATTCTCCTCGTGGTGCGTTTACTTAGGGGGCGAGATCCCTTTGCTTTTCCTTGGTTTTCCCTTAGCTGCAATCTGCCTGAAGAGCTTTTTCTGAGTGAATGCACATCTCTGTGCACACGTGTAACGTTCATTTCCCTACTGTGTGTATTAATTAATACCATCAGTGTGTACAATTCATCCCTCATCTCAGCATCTGCCAGGCCCTTCCCATCAGAGCTGGGACATCTGAGAGGAGAGCATGGGCACTGTCCCTGGGTTACTGTGTCCCTCCAATAGCTGGGGTTTGTTACTGCTGCTGCTTGATGGCCCCTAGGCTGAGCCTGGGGATCGCATAGCACCTCTGGGACCTTTCTGGTCCTGCTACTCCTTGGAGGCCTTCTCCCCATGACCCAGTGTGGGAGCAGGTGCTAGTGGCCACGGTGGAGGGGCTATCCCCAACCCTCCTCTGAGCTAAGTGGCCCCAAGGGTGCCCAGCATCTATGCTGGTTATCTGAGGTACAAGGGGCACCATTAAGCCTAATGCCAGTTGTGATAACAATGAGGTGTAGTTGCTCTGCTCAGTGGGACATTAACACAGAAGGCTGAGGACACCAAGCACATGAGCTCATGAGAGGGTTCCAAAAGTTCCAGTGGTGCTCAGGCGAGGGTACCAAAAGGTCCCTGGCTAGTTCAGAGAGGTGTGGCAGCATGTGCTAGCAGCCATGTCATGCGCATGCACCCAAAATCCCTGGGGTGAGATTAGAGTTCCAGGGCACCTGTTGCCACCCCTGGAAAGCACCTCTGCAAACCCTGCGGCCAGATGGGTCTTCTTCAGTGGTGAGGGGCAACGGTGGTCTGGGTTATGAGTAGCAAGAGCCAGCTAGGAAACATCTCTCCTCTCCATATGACAAAGTGACAGATATGTTTTCTTTCCGAAATGAATGCCCTTTGACTGCTTTGTGTGGGATGTGAGGAGCAAAGAGATGGGTCTTCTCCTCCTCTCTCCGGTGGCAGGAACTGGACAAGGCAGCCAAGGCCGAGGGCTCCCATGCCAGGGTGGGATTTGACTCACCCACCTTTACTTATCTATGCTACAGCTGCCTACATTGACACCTTTATGGTTTACAGGGGAAATGGGTGTGTTTTGGGTGTTAGCAAAAGCTGGTCTGTTTTTGCTTTCTGTCTCGGGGTAAGTTAAATTGCCCTAGATTTTCCTCTTTAGCCCAGGCAAATGTAAAGTGATTTCACTTAGCTTTACTCATAATGTAAGAAAACGTGTAAGGCTCCCAAAGTTATGGTAACTTCTTTTCTATTTCAGTGTGGAGAGAGAAGAAATTCAGTGGCTCAAAAAACAAAGGCCAGCTGTGCTGAGAACAATGCTGTCATGCTTTCTCTGTAAATCTGATTTTGCACTTAAAAGATTCTTCAAGTATTTTGGGGGAAGGATTTTCATAGTGAATCATAAAAGCATGAAGCAAAGTGAAGGACTTGACTTAAGAGGCAGCTGTCTCTTGTGTGCTTTCGCTTGTTTTTACTTTTCTGTTAGCTTTAAAAGTCAGTCTGGAAGTCCTAGGTATAGCAGAAAGAAATGAGCTTGGCATCCATGCTTACTTTGTTGCAGCCAGTCTCCAGTAAGCCTGGGTTAGGACACCACCGTGTCAGGCAGTGTGCAGACAGTTCCTATCTCATTCATCACAGAAGCAGTAGCTGTTGCTGGTGGTCGTCATATGTTTGATATTTTTCTCCTGGCAGCTCCTCGAGGTTCAGCAGCTTTCGCCAGTAAGCAGCCAGCGGGGCCAGGCATGAAGCCCTGACATGGGAAAGAGCATTTTCTGGGCAGTAATTTATAGCCCTGAGTTTGCACAGCCATCGCTGGAACATGTGGCAGACGTCACAGCAGCTCCTGCCGTAGTCATCCTGCAGAAATGTTTCTTCTTACTGGAAAATACTTGTTTATGGAGATGCTAATCAAACCGGTACTTCTTTCGGGGCTTTTCATACGCTTGGAGGTCAAGTTTCGGCATGCAGTATGTTACATGCTAACTAGGTAACTGAACAAATGAATCAACAGAAAAATTAATGAGATTTCAAAGGTGGAGACAAGTCAGAGCCGCTTTGTTCCACCTGTATGTAAATTTAGCTTCAGAAATCCCCGAGATACTTCCCAGGGGTTGTAGCCGCCTGCTCAGCCCGGTGCAGTGCTGTGCCTTGCTGCTGGGACGAGTCGGATGAGATGGCACCGAGTGTCTGCAGCATGGCACGGCTTTGGGGAAGGCTCGTGCCTGTTTGAGAGGTAGTTTGCAGCCGACAGAAGAACAATAACGCCATTCTTCATGTGTCTGATCCATCGGACCTTTGTTCTTTCCCCCTTGATGTGCTGGAGGAAAGTCACTGCAAGTGCCATTGTTTTCCCCGAGTGTTTTCGAGGGCTTTAATGTGTTTATTTCCTCTGCCTAATTCAATGGATTTATTTGTTTTCAGGATATTTCAGACAGGAGAGTGCTAAGATACCAAGTCTGTTTTGCTGCCTGGGTTAGAAACCACCTTTGAAAATTTTCTAGACTAATTTTTTTTTGTGTAGTAAAGCGTGTCTGAAAATGATTCATTAGCGATTTTAACCTCGCAAGGCTGTTAGGAGATTGAGGCAGTCAGAGGGGAAAAGGCGTCCCCTTTCTGCCCCTTAGCCTTTGCTTTGCAGGCTGGGCTGTGGCAGCCTGCCTGCCCACTCCCACCTCGCCACAGCCCAAAGGACCAGCAGCCTTCAAGCAGGCTATAATTAAGCAGCTCCCAATTTCGGCAGAGGAGTGCCCCAGGAGCAAAAAGGGCAGTCCTGCTGGAAAGCTCACATTCATGCTAATATTGTCAAACTGAACCCTTTTTGCTCTGTGTGTGCTGTACCTCCGTTACACATTCTAAAGCAATTATAGGAGAAAGAACCCATAAGAAGGGCTGTGTGCCCAAAACCTCACGCATGTGTTCCAGCTATGTTAGGAAACCCAAGAAAAGCCATTTCCTCTTCTCACAAACCATCTTTCTTTGAAGAAAACTATGTGTGGAATAAAAGGTGTTTTTTGGATGCCGCTGTGTGGTATTTAAGGAAAGTATTTGTAAGGTGGGTCTCCTTCGCAGCCCAGCTGAAGAACCAGTCAAGAAAGGTCTGCCCGCCGCCCTTCCCACACCGTGGCATTTCAGAGAAAGTTGAGGTGTTGTTTCCCTGGCACAAAAGCCATCTGTGCAGCGGATCACAAAGGATGAGACAGCTTTACACCTCCGGCAATGCTCCTGTCGGTACTGTCACTGCAGCGCGCTCTTGCTTTCCTGGCTGATCTCACCCAGGGCAAATTTCTCTTCACTTTGGTGGCAGATAGATAGGGGCTTGTTTCAAAGGGGAAAAAAGAGCAATGACGTAGGAAAAAATGGGTAGAAAAAGAATATTTAATATCTAAAAAGTTTTGGATCTTTCTATCTGTCTATCTATACAAGCCTTGGCTGTCAGGGTAACATAGAAGCGATTTTCAAGCAAAATCAACAGGATCAGCAAAGTGGTGGTTGCATGCGGCATGGATGGGTTATGGCAGAACAAAAGAGGACCTGGATTAAATCTTTTGGGAAAGTGTGGGTTTGAGCTCAGAACTGAGAGTCACGGACGTGCGCAGGCACGCTGGTGTGTGAAAATACACCCAAGGTATTCCCCGGGAGCTTGATAATTGTTTATTGTTCTCGGCTCTGATCTCAAGCAACAAGATCGGTGCAGATAAGGAAGGGCTGGCTTCCAAGGAAGCTGAGTGAGGAGCAGAAATAAGAGCACGTTTCAAGAACTCGTTGACGTACTCATTGAAGAGCTCTTGGAGCACCGAAGGGTTAGCGCACTGCTTGTCTAGAGGGCTTGTGGTGAGAAGCTGGGCCTGGAGGCTGCTGTAGGGCTGCAGGGAAGGCTCCCAGCATGACAGGCCAGGACTGGATGCAGACAGCCTGGGGTGAAGGAGAAGATGTCTTGGGGGAGGGAAAGAAACATGAGCCCTATGACTGGAGGGTGAAATAGCTTGCATGGGAATACACCTAGGTAACAGGAGGCATGTTTCTGGGGTAGGTCAGCAAACAGGACTTGGATGTGAAAGTCATATGGCTGAACCTGCTATGCAGAAACAGCCCTTGTGCAGGGTCAGTGCAAAACCCACTGGCTGGCCTCTCTGAGCTGCAAGGCTGCAGAGGTGCAGGGTGCGCAGTGATGCAGGGAGGCAGAACCATACGCAGAAAATGGGATAGGAAAGAGGAGCCCTTGAGGTGAACAGTGCTCGGATGGAGGTGCTCTGGCTCCTTCTGATTCCTGCTTCCCTCGAAAGGGGGAAATGCGGTCAGGGAGGCATTGGTGATACCTTCCAGGTACACTGGGTTACTTGAAAATTCACTAATAGAGAAATGAGTGGTGACTTATAAAAAAAAAAAGCCTTTAGGGCAGCAAGTTTCATTTGTTAAATACAAATAATTCACAGGTTTTGTGATCGTTTGCTTTAAACAGAACCCTGTGAAAGAAAGACATGGTACTCTACAAAGCTGCAACTTTCTCATCAAAACCCAAATGCTGCACAGGGAGAAATGTCTTCCCTCCCAAGCCTACCAGCCCAAGAACCTCAACTTTTGTGAGTTCAGGTGGGGAAAAGGATCATAAAATCTGATGGGTTATATATTTATTATCACCACTATACACCTATAGAGTTCTGAGGAACCACAGTGACCAAACAGATGGGAAATATGGAGGATATCTAAACCTCTTGTAGGTGTCTTAAAGGGGCATAGGAAACAGGAAAAAGCTGCCATGGTCAGAATTTGCTGTGAAATAAGACAAAGGAAAGTGTGCAAAATAGTTCTAGTTCTTTCTATGGGTTTTTAAAAGTCTTTGATGTAGTCAAATGTCTTTTTTTTTTTTTTTTTCTTCTGAATAGATGTTTTGAAGGTATCTTTGAAATCTCACTTTCATGTGTGCTACTTTTTACTTACAAATATGAGTCTACATTCTTTAACTGGAATAGTTTGCAGACAGGGTGTAGACTAGGCTTGTGAATGCCTTCAAAATCTTTTGAAACTTGAGAAAATGTTGAAGCTTCAAAACTACCCAGACATCTCCATATTTTCCACTTATGATTGTGATGGATAGCACTTCAGAAGCGTGCTAGAATGGGACAAGCAATGAGAAAGGGCTTTCTGCGTTACCCAGCCCAGGTAGCCTTGTCATATGCTCCCTTTCACAATTCATCAAACTCCACATTAAGAGTAGGTGGGTTGTTTGACTCTGTCATCCCTTGGGAAGTCTTTTCCAGAATCTGATTACTCCAGTGGTTTAGACATTTCATCTAACTTACAGTCTAAATGTGTTGATGGCTGGTGTGTATCCATCTGTTCCTAGGATAAAATTGTTCTTGTGCAAGTGTCTTCTGGGATTTTGTTTTGCTAGGTTCCCAAGCAAAAGCTTTTAACAAATGTATTCTGGTAATACAGACTTTTTTTCTTCTTGTGGTTATCTTGATAACACATCTCCATCCCTACTTTGTGTCCCTTGGGAATGGGGAGCAAGAATTGTACCTACCTAGAAAGTGAGAGCTAACCAAAACCTTATACAGTGTTATACATATTTCCCTTTCTGAGCTATTGCTAACAGAGGTACCTCTTTGAAAGCATTTTAAGGCTGAAGTTCCTTCTTTCAGCTGCATCGTGTTATTGCTCATATCTGCTCTTTACTCAGGGGAAAAAACTCTATTGTTGCTAGCTGATGAGTTCCTTGCTTACAGCAAAAAATAAGTGGTCCCCAAGTGTGTGGCCTTGTCTTTTGTGCTACCGATTTTCCTCCTGTTTCTGATAGTTCAGTTCACAAAGTTCTCCTGCATCATAGTCTAACCCTCCAAATTGATGTTGCTTCCCAGTTTTGTGTCATCAGCAAGTTTTATTAGCACACACCGATGTTCTGAGCCAAGGTTATAAAAAAAATAAAAAAAATAAAAAAAAAATGAGTAAGATCAGTATTAGAAACAGTCCTGAGGAAGTGCCCCTATCGTTCTGGCTCTTATCCTTTCACCACTGCCTTAGGGCCTCATCCCCTCATCCAGGGCTTCACCCACCCCAAAATTCATGAACCAACCTCCGCTTTCGCCAGGTACATCCGTACCTTCCCCTGCAGCCTTCTTGGAGCCTAGGAGGAAAGATTTACTGCAAAGCTGGTATCCTGACAATCAGTTACCAGATCTGAAAAGCATCATTTCCCCTGTGGTGAACCAGTCCTGCACCTTATTGCACTCACCTCTGCCTTTGGCTATGCCTTTGGTTTCCTCCTTTCAAACACGTGCAGAGAACTGGCTTCTGTGAGGCCAGCAGGCCAACAGCTGGACAGATGCGTGCTTTTATCTGGGAGGGAAAATGGGGAACAGCCTGGGTGTTGGCCTCCTGCTACCATTGTGACCCGTGCTCAGGGTCATGGTCACAATGGGAGGGGACCTGTCTTAAATGCCCAGAGCTTCAGCAGTGCTTGGATGAAGCTACTCTTTGCTGCTGCCTGTGATGCCACAAACGTCCCAGCTTCCCCTTCAGTGTTGACAGTCTTCTAAGAAAACTTCAGGTAAGAGCTGACATTTAAAAGCAAGCAGGAATGAGACATTTTAGGCCAATAACTGCCAATTATTTCCTAGAAGACACAGAAAGCAGACAGCCATAACTTTTTCAGGTAATATCCCACACAGGGATTTAGTTGTGCCAATTTTCATCACAAGCAATCCATCAAGCAAAGAATCTGAGGAAATTTACTCAAAGAATTCTGTTGATTAAAAAGAAAAAAAAAAAAAAAAGCCCAAACCACCCCCCAGCCTCAGCCTTCACTGTAACCTGGAACAAACAAGCACATTGCAAATCTCCTTCTGACACTTGATTACATGATTTAATGTTGCAGCATCTAGGGCACAGATCTCCTCCCACTGGCAGCACAGCCATCCTGATGTTTGCTCCCATTTATTCTGTGATTCTGCGAGGACAGACTTAACATTTCCCAGGCTTATTTTCCATCATGCAGACACTGGATGGCCCAGCAAGCTTCTTGGCAGGCTGGCCGAGATCACATAAGGTTTTGGAGCTGGTGGGTCCTGCATCTTCCCTCTCATCCCTATAGCACTACCCCATGTTGCAGATGGTCCTGCAGTAAGCTTGCATCCTCTGGGTGGAGATATCATCTGGGTGGTGGTTACACTGGCTTTGTGTTAAACTACACACTGGGAAAAAGCCTGTGGGCATCCCTGGTGGGTCTGGTGCAGGGGTGGCAGTGCTGTCAGTCATTTTATCGCATCCATGGTCTGGGTGCATGCCAGGCCCTTCCAGCCCAGCCAGTCAAGTTACGAATGGTTTTACCCTTTACAGAGAGTGAGTAGTGTTAAGTTGCGGTCAGTGGGGAAAAATGTCACTGGCATAGCTGTCAGGAGCGTGGCAAAAAGTCATTCTCTCCATTAACAGTGTTAGCTGTGAAAGGCCAGCTGAGATGCAAGTGCAGCTGTGCTAGCTGCAGAAGGTAGAACTTGCTACGTAGGGTGTAACCTGACTTGTCTGGGGTCCTGGCAATGCTGACGAGCTTTCTGGTGCAGATGACTAGCTGTGCCTAGACACCCTGTGGTGGCCCAACATGGCTGGGCACTCAGAGACACAAACCTCTTCTCCCACTCCCATCACCTGAGGTGGCATCAGCCAAGCCCTGGTGACTGGGGCTCTCACTCCCAGCACTGCTATTGCTATTTTCTTATAAACCCATCATAGACAAAAACATTTAGTACACACACAGTCCTTTTATTACCATTTTTGGCCTATATAAAATAACATTTACTTCATGTGTAAAGATGTAGTATCTTTCCCAAAAGAATACATCTACATCCACACTCAGCATCTCCCTCTCCCTGTGTCTCCATTACCAGGTTATTTATCAGTATGTGGTGGCTACCTAATTAGGTACGTGTTTGGGTAGCTTAAAGGAGTGAGAGCAGCTTTATCTAATAGTTGGTAATTAAAAGTGAGTCTTTCTTTGGGCAGAAAGGCTTCCCTTGAGCACCATTGCTTATTTTTAAAGATGCAGCTACAAAATGCTCAGCGACGTGAGGCAACAGGCCTTGCTAACACCAGCTGTGATGTTTTGAGGTGCACATTGATCTTAGACATTGAAGTCAGCTAATGGGAACCACAGTGATGCTGAAAACCAGGTCAATCTGCCTGTTACAGCAAAGCCCAGCAGTTCCAGTGGTGGACATAAAGGAAATCCAATGCTAAGGATGGGAAATACAGATCTTCCACTCTCCTCTGCCAGTTGAAGAAGCTTCTGTAGACCCTGGCCCCAGCAAATCCAAGTCCTTGGATGGTGAGAGTGAGATGTTGAGCAGCAGCACAGCTCACCACAAATGCATGGAGATAACAGGCCTTGAGAGTGCTGCCTATTTATCCCATCCTGTTTTAGGCTTGTTAACCAAGTCAACTTCAAAGGAAGTTTATAGCTATTCATCTGTGACATGGGCAAGCTGTAAGGTTTTGTTTGCACTCTGAGGAGCTGGTAATAAGAGGTACACAGTATTCAGAGCAACTGCTTTTAAAAGCTGTTCACTTCTTTTCTGATGAAAGGGCAATCTAGGGTAACAGCCAAAATCCAAGGAAAGGGACAAATTCCTGCAGAGTAAATGGTGGGATTTACAGCAGTGTTGGGAAGCATCCTTTATCTAATAATGTCCCTGGGTAACAGGTTCACATCAAAGAGTAAAGTGCAAGTCTGCTCCTAAAAAATTATCTTCTGTAGTGTAGAAGAGAACACGAAGACGTAACATGGTTAGCATGCATGGAAGTAGCCTCTACTTGAGTCGGTGCTTAAGTTAATAGTTGAGAAAACATCAATGTAATATAGCAACAACACTAGCAGGCTTATTAGTCAGAGATTACATGACATAATTTGAAGACTATTGTGTTAAGGTAAGCTATAGAACAAAGAGAAAGCAACTAAGCGGTCCTGATAGGCAACCAAAACTCTAAGAAATAATAGCACGTTCAGTCTTTTCAGCTTGCTAACTCACTGTCTATCAATTCTGCCCACAGCCAGTACAAATTTAGTGTCTGTTCCCCACTCACCTGCTCCCCTGCTGAAGGAAAATAAAACAAAACTCACCTGCTCCACTTTCTAGCTATTGTGAGCCAGGAGCTCAGCAGAGTGGCAATGAGCTCAATTGATGCCTAAATTAAGCTCTTACTGATGGACTGCAGGTGTTACTGTTCCAATTTCAAATGAAAGAGGTTCTTGGGAGTTTGTCTTTTGGGGAAAATTAGATTCCTCAATTTGGGGAATTGGGGAAAGTTAAATTAGAGTTGGTGTTTTTGGAATTTTTGTGTCCAGTTGTGGAGTGGGCTGGGCAATATGACATCAATTAAGTTTTTAAAATACATTTTCACTGAAGGAGAGAGAGATATATCTCTGTGTTTTTTTTTTTTTTTTCTGAACCTTTGCAAACTTCTTAGTTTTATAATTTCTTTTTCTCGAGTACAAGAAACGCTTTTTCACTGAGTCCACTCAATGCAAGCTTGTTGAATAGCACTGCTCTACTCATGTCTCTGAGGCACAAATGGTTTGCTTTGTTGTTTCATTGTGCAGCTGAATCCCAGTATTTACCTTGCATCGCTTCTGAAGCAGAATATTGATGGGGTAACTTCTTCTTTGGAAAAAGCTTCATGCGTTTATATGCTTGATGGATGGAAAAAAAAATAAATTGGGTGTATCTGTGAGTTTTCAGAGCCTGGATAGTTATCCAACTGCAAAGTAGTGACCTTAGTAGGCTTCATTATCTGGCTGAGAAGTCATAAAAAAAAAAAAAAGAAAAAAAAAAGATAAAAAGCCCTGCAGAAAACAAGTCTGACTTGAACATCTGGAGGATGAGGAGTAGAAAAATAAATGAAAGGGCCTGCTGTATTCTGTGCCAGTAGGATTTGCAATCCAGAAAGAGATGCAAATGACTAAGGCTGAGTGATCTACTTTCTGTAAGCAATCAGCGTGACAGACTTAACCCCTTTTTTTGTTTGCAAATTATCCTGAAGTAAGTGCTGTTGCTTACAGATGTGTTTGCTATTTGCATACACTTTGTGAATAAACTTCTGCTTGTGCATTAGTCATGCCCTATTCAGCATGACTATTGCTTGAGTGTTTGTTGTTTACGGGGTGTGATTCACCAGACCTGCAAGGAGCTCCAAGGAGGGCTGCGTGAGCATTACTAGAAATATGTATATGAATGCACATTCACAGATTGTAAGCATGTTTGTGATGCTTTTCATCTCCCTGCAAACAATCATATTTCTGAAGAAAACTTTGTTTGTGCAAAAAAAGTACCCTGTAATTAGGAACTTTTGGATCAGAGATGGTTGTGGAAAACTTCTTGAAGCCAATTACCTGTGTCTGAACATCTCTGATAATTCCTTCTATTGAGCAAGATGGCAAGTGGCCAGACAAGGGCAGAAGGGTGTGGATGTCAGTGGGTACAACCTGGTAATGTGCTTTGTACGTTTCTGTGTTGGCCCTCTGAGAAAAATGCCTGGGCCTCCATCACAAGGCGCATCTGTCGTTGTCCCCTGTTACTGCAGACGTGCCTTAGCCTGAGCAATGCATGTTCCTGCCATGGCCTTGGTCTCCTGAGGGATCTCTGCCCTTGGGGTTGCTGCAGCCCTGCCCTGCCCTGACCCTGGTGTGCAGGTTTGTAGGTGGCCTTAATGTGGACTGCAAGACATGGGAAGTTTGGGGTTGTACAGTGTCAGGCCTGTAGGTCCTTCAGTATGAGTTCAATGAATATTCTACCAGATTCAGGTCAATCTATTGTTTGGTTTGCGCTGCAAAAAGGCTCAGTGTCCACATATTGTGTCCGCGGATGGAAACATGATATGACCAGAAAGCAGAACTGCGACCAGGAGGGAAATGCCGAGGGTGGGGAAATGGCAGGAGCAAACTGGTACTGGTGAAGTGACGTGGACACAGGCTGGCTCCATGAAGCTCAGGGCTCCTGGGTCATTTAAGAGTTTAATGATTGTTTCAAAAATATATTTTATACTGAATAAAAATTGTCTGTGCTCTCCAGATGCCTCCCTTCCCTGGCCTAATTTTCATTAAGAAAACATAATAAATTCTGCTTTTTTTTTTTTCCTGTTTTTGTTTTGCTTTTTTTTTTTTTTTTTTTTTTTTGGGGGGTAGGGAGCAGGAGGGGGTAAGGGAAAAGGGAAGAGAAGCTGAGGAAGATCCTTTCTTCTTCTTCAGTTTTAAAGCATGAAAAGACAAGAAAACAAAACACGTGGTAGGGGATTTGTCCTAGCCCCAGCAGTCCTCTTATCTTTCTTTTTCTGCTGACTTCCTGCTCTGAATGCTTTGGCAGCTTTGAGGGCAGTGTCTAAACTTTGCAAACATGAAGGAATTCAAATGCAACCCTGGACGTCATCACATTTTCCAAGTTGGACATAAATCATGGTTTGTTATGGTTATTCTCTTGAGAGGCAGAGCATGTGCAAGGAGATAAGAGCCTGGAGGAAGGAGAGGCATAGGGTATCTTGGAAAAAAGGAAAGGCCATAGGAAAGACTTAATAAGATGTGTTTTGACAGAATCAATTGAGCTGAACAGCCATTGAGGAACTGGTGTGAGTTCTCATTGTTGGGGGGACGTTGCCCCACCTAATTTTAAGTACATTTTCTACGGAGCTGGCAGGGAACTCTCTCCCCTGCCATTCAGATTTTGTGTCACTGAAAGTGGGATTTTCCCGGTGAGGCAGTATTTTCCAACCACAGCAGTGCACTGATTCATCAGCCAGATCCTCAGGTGATATAAATAGACACAGTTTCCGCCAGCCCCAGTGGTCTTGCACTGACTTACATCAGCACCAGAAACTTGGGGTGGAAAGTTCCCATCAGCCTGCCCAGTCTCCGTCCCTGCCACGGCCAGCTAGCCTCTTACTGTGCTAGAGCTGGGAAGAGTTACATAGCTATCCCAAGCAAAATGGAAAACTTGCTTTCTCTTAATGAGTTGCAGGCACATGTTAGTTTCCTTTCAGGAAGCTTTTTCTTATATCCATCCCATGTTTTTTCATGTTTAATCCTGCTTTGCTCTTAGCTTGACCCTGTTTTTCTCAGTTGCTGGTGGTGTTTGGATGATTTGGGGTGGGATGTTCTGCTGACCCTCTGCGACAGGACTGAGCACCCTGGGGGTCTGCCTCAGAGCCGCTCGAGCGGTCTGAGCCCTGGCTTTAGCAGTGGATTTAGCACTTCTAAATATTAATCTTTTTAACTGGGGAGTTGGCTGCTTGGCCAGTGGGAGGTTAACCTGAAGAACAGCTCCAGACAAGGACGTAATTATATTTATACCTTGGCTGCATTGTGTGGAATGCAAATGAGTGCTAAATGGCTATAATTACCTACACAGGGTGCAACGTGTCACTCCTATTTTACAACAACAGGACTGAGGCCACCTGAACATGGACCTGTTGCTTTGGCTGTCCTTGGGTTTCCAACAGCTTCCACCCTGCCACTCTTCTCCGCTTAGCCAGCATATTTCATAGCAGTAACACCCAATCACTATGCTAAATGGTGTTCAGAGGTGTTTTTACCTCCCCTGGCATGCTATTATTTACTCCGTTAGGATGCTACAGAATGAACAAGATTGAACAACTGGTTAAAAGATGCTCGTTATATCCAGACATATTTAATGAGGTGTTTTTTTGCATCCCTATTATACTTCGGCCTCTAAGGAGAGGAGGGATATGTATAATTTGGCTGAACTTGTTTCTTCCCAATGAACAATGATGTCAAAAATCTCTCTGAGTTCCAGAAATAAAGCACAGTGAGACTTGCTCACTTTATGCCAGATTTGGCAAAAAAAAACCAACCATATATATATATACGGGGAGATCACTGGATTGCCATCAGGGATTTGGATCTGGGCAACCACGACTTATTGCAAGTGTAGCCAGCCTGTGACTAAGACACCTACATGTGGGCCCTTAAGCACATCTCTCATGTTGAGGCTACATCAGGTGAAGTCTACAATGGGTAAAGCAAACCCAAGGCTATGGGTGGAAATGAGCTGCAGAGGCTGCTGAGCTCCATGCAGCAGTTCCCATAGGGCTAACTCAGAGCTTCAGCAGGGTACTGCTACCCTCACTGGTGAGCTCTGCCTGCTGTCTCACCTTTGACTCTTATGGATCCCAGCTGCACAAAGCTTCCATTGTGTCTTGTTATCACCTGGGGCCTTGTCATCACCTGTGGCCTTGTCTCTCCCATTCTCTGGACCTAGGGAAATGTGGGTCTGTGGTGAGCAGGAGCTCCCCAGCCCTGGCACTAGTAGAGGAATATGGGCAACTGATTTCCTTTCAGGAGAGGAGGGGAGGGCCAAGGGGAGGAGGTGGCAAGAAACTCACAGGTGTCTGCTGAGAAGGTGTTAGTCTCTGGGATGTACAGACTTCCCTGTGCTTAACTGCGTACCACACTGACTCCATTTTATACCCTTGAATAATATTTTTCTCTATTGGACTTTTTTTTTTTTTTTTTTTTTTTTTTTTTTTTTCCACATAGAGAATGCAGCAGTTCTGTTATATAGGGCTCTGTCAAGCATCTCGTGTCCTTTCACAGGGCTTTCAGAGGACTTGAGCACCCCTCCTATGAAGAAAGGCTGAGAGGGCTGGGGATGTTCAGCCTGGAGAAGAGAAGGGACTCATTGTGACCTTTCAGTATTTAAAGGGGTCTTATAAAAAAGATGGAGAAGGGCTCTTTACTCTGGTATATAATCATAGAACAAGGTGGAATGGTCTTAAACTAAAAGAAGATAGATCTAGACTAAACATTAGGAGGAAATTCTTCATGGTGAGAGTGGTGAGGCACTTGTCCAGGTTGCCCAGAGGAGCTGTGGATGCCCCACCCCTGGAGGTGCTCAAGGCCAGGCTGGATGGGGCTTTGGGCAACCTGGTCTGGTGAGAGGTGTCCCTGCCCATGGTGGGGAACTTGGATGATCTTTGGCTGTTGAGCTCCCTCCATTATACATGTTCAGGTTGCCCCACACCAGCCATGGGGGCTTTCCTCAGCCAATTTTTTCTCATTCACCTCAGAGGAGGAGGAGGACAGGGAGGAAGAGAGGTTCACTAGGTGGCAGTCTGCCCTCCGACTATCAGTAGGAACATGGGCAAGTGGGTTTGTGAAGGGGCCTGGGAGAAGCTTTGCACGAGTCCCAGGGCCAGGTGCCCAACTCTCACGTCGTTCTGGGAGTCACGGAGCAGCCGGTGCTGTTTGCAGGGTGCACGAGCAGGTGGCTGGCTGCACAGGAGTCCCTGTGCTTTGTGTGTTTCTAGACCATGTGTTTGTGGGAGAAAGTTCAAACTGATGGCCACAATATGCCTGCAGAGTTAATAAAGTGAATTAGGCTAATAGCATTAAGTTTTACCAAACTCAGAGCTTGAGCTGTGGGTCATGATTTTTGTATTATTACAGCATATTTTTCCCGTGTTTTGGAGCTGGCAGATCTCTCAACATTAGTCCTCGCCGTAGTCCAACTGGTTGTGTTGCTGCTTCCAAACTTTCTGGTTGTCTAAATTCCTGTTATTTCAATTGGATCGCCTTCTCTTTTGGCTCTGCACCGCTACACGGGGTGGCTGTGCTGTGTAAAGGCTGTCAGCCTGATTCCCATCCACATTCTGGCAGCAGGCACCTTCCCACCCACTCAGGGGTCATTTTGCTTTGCTGGAGTGCTTTGTCTCTGTGAAAGATGGATCCTGGAGGCAGCCTGCCCCATCTTATGGGGCTGCATACTCTCTGGTCCCAAATCTGTTTGTGGAGCATCCCTTGATCACACTAGATGAAAACATCATCTGGGATTTATTTTTTTGCTGTCCCACTGACTGCTCCTGCCTGCAGAGGGGCTCCCACTAGTGTCAGTGCTGGTGGGCATTGGCTGAGGGCAGCTCCCACCTCCAGGTTCCCAGCAGCTTTCAGGCAGTCCCATTCTGCATCAGTTCTGTGCAAAGGCACCACCAGGGACCCTTCCAGCACCCTCCTGCATTGAGTAACCACTTAATGACATGCTAAGGGGCTGTCCCTGTGAAACCCAAGGAGACGTGATTGGAAATCCAGTTGTGTTATGTGCAACATTAACTTTTCCAATATCGGTCACGTGCCCACGGTCCATGATGTTTGCCTCTATCCAGAGTAAAATTAGTAGGTGTGTCTTATAAACAAAAAATAATAATCCTGTGAGTCACCGTGAAGAATTCTCCCTTCTGTGGGGAGTGCTTATTAATCTGGAATTTTAAGTGAGGGGAAGGGCGGCACGGAGTTTCTGCTCTCTTGCTGCTTCTTCCTGCAGCTGGCAGTGTGGCTTGCTATGGCACTTCTGGTGGACGATCGTGGACATGTGTGTGCTGGAGCCACCAACCAGGCTCCAAGACTCCTTCAGTTCCAATTTCATTTCCTGATTTATTTTTTTTTTTTGGTTGGTTTTGCTCATCTTGGTTTCTAAATGGATCTGAAAAACCCATCATTTCGTAGTAGAGCTGCTTGCCCAGAGGTGTTGTCATCAGATTCAGGCATGAGCCATACAGCAGGCTTCAGTAGCCTCTCTGCTCCCTTCTGGGAGTGCTCTGCTTTACAACCCAGACTGATGCATATATATTTCACCCTTATTCCAGTGATTCCCTGGGGGAAGTCACAACATCTGTATTAAGCACAGGTAGATATCTATAGTAGGTCAATATCTAAGGCAGTTTGACCAGAAGAACTGAGAGGCTGTTTGGTAAAGTTCCTGTTGTGATAGATCCAAAACTCTGGAAAATTTGCTACTTGTTTTCAGGCCTTTTGTCAGCTAGAAGCCTGGGCCAGATCTCCAGTGTGTCAAGGAGACTGCTTCTTCTCTCTCCACATCTGGACCCCATGAAATTAATTTTAGAAATGGCAAAAGCAACTTTATCTTACAACTCCATCCAAAAACTGCCACCATCATACCTCTGCATCTTTGAATGAGGACTGAACTGAGGGAGCATAATTCTCTTACTGTGCCCTGTGACAAGTCAGCTGCATGCCTCTTGATCCATTTAATGGTGCTTCTCCTGGAAATTGCACAGAGGCAAAGGACTGGGAAATATTAGCACTGTTGGTTATTTATCTCACAGTAAGCTTACTATATTGAATCACTGCCCCAGTAAAATATTGTCTTTCTCTATGATTCCTTCATACAAGGTCATCTTCAGCAATTAAAATGGCTTCTAAAAAAAGTTGTCATTACAACTTTTTTTTTATTTTTTTTTTTTAAGGATGCCAATGTGCATTCAAGTGCCATAAACATGTTGAGTAATTGAGTATTTTATCTGAACAGAACGAGACATGTGGAATTTATTTTTAGAACTTGAGCTTTAAATAAATAGGACTTTTAAACACAACTCCATTTTGGATAATGAGATGTTTCCATGGACATAATGGATATTTTCAGTATGTTCTCCCAAGGCTCTTCTTTTTAAATGTGATGTTTTACATATAAATTGGAGCAGTACAGAATATGTGTGTACAGAATATGTTGTGAGGGGTCAGCTCTTCTTGAGAGTAAATATTCGTATATAAGTGGGTGTGTGCAGTGTGTCTTGCAAGAACCATGGGTAACAGTAGGAGTTAATTTGGTTTAATAATCAAGCTGTAAAAATCTAACAGATTGATCAAACTCATTTCTTGTTTTCCTAGTGTGAAAGGCATTGCTTGAGTATATTTGCTTATTGTTATTAGATGTCCACTGTATAAATATCTATATGCTTATGTAAACATTAGCTGTGATGTATATGTCCATCAAATCGCTTGTCCCACTTCTTAGCTGTGGAAAAATGTGATGCCGTTCAATGGAAGTAATACAGCACATATAGACAGTGTTTTCATGCTGTTGTGTGGTGCTTTTTGCTTAATGCACGCTGCAGAGCCGACCGAGTGACAGGAGCAGCTCATCATAGCACCGAGCAGAGCCGTGCTTTTTGTTTGGGTAAGCAAGAAACAGGAGATTTCCATGAGCTGGTCTGAAAGGGGTATATAACATTTCTGTTTTCCACAGCCAAGGTACATTTTCAATCATGCGTGTTTCTCTGCTGAATCATCCCTGACACACCTACACAGAGCTGTGATTTGCCTCAAATAAGTACCAATGCCTGAAATAGATCTGAGGAGACGTGTGCAGCAGTGGTTGTCAAAAGAGAGAAACACATTTTATGTTTTGTTTTATATATAGATCAAGTCACCAAACTAGTCCATGTAGGAAAAGAAAAGTTTCAGTTCTCGTTTTCCAAGAACTGATGTTTTTTTTTCTCTCCTCCGCTTCCTCCCTGCTGAGTAGCCTGCAGAGTGTGCATGCTCGCTTCATGGCACCATGGGGAAAATCTGATGCAACCAAATGAGAATGAATAAAAGAGGGGGTAAAAAAGATGTTTTGGGGTACGTTGGGACTCCTGCAGGCAGCTGGGACAATGTGGGGCACAGCGTGTCCCTCCCCACCAAACCAGTATCAGGACCTGTCATGCCTTGGGCTCCCCATGCTGCAGGATGGGTGACAGCACCATGCCTGGGCAGCAGATCCTTGCTGGAGATGAGTGACCTGGTCCACTTCCCCACATTAAATAAACACCTGTTATGTTGGGCTTTACCTCTTGCGTGCTGCGAGTGACCTTGCCCAGTTATAACTGCTGGGTAAGTGAATTTTTGTTTTTGCAAGGGCCTGTCTCCTCCCCGCCCTCTTGCTAACCCACTTGTGGACAAATCTTCCCACTTGGAAACCAGCCTGTCCCATTAAGCTTTTCAAGCAAGGTGATGATTTCAAATGGTGGAGCACTTGGGAGCCGCTCCCAGGTGCTAGCAATGCCTGCTGCTTAGGAGGACATCTACCTTGGGTTGTTGACACCAGCTCAGAGTAGACAGGGAGGAGAAAAACCAGCCTGAACACAAGGAGAGTCTAATACTGCCTGTATTAGATTACTCGTGACACAGTTGGACAAGTAATTTCCCTGCAAACTTTCTCAGTTGCAAACTCATCCTTCCAAGTACATGAGAGCCCTTCGGTCACTAAGGTCACTCCAAAGGCTCAGCAAAGGTGTGCCAAAACCCATGCCAGATCCACAGAGCTCAGGACCCCTTCCTCAAATGCAGTGGGGCTGGACCAGGGCAGGTGGAGCAAAGGCAGAGCAAAGCCAAAAGTGCAAAGCATCTTCCAAAAGATCTTGGCTAAACTGCAGCAGTATTTTTTTTCCCTTTCTCTTTCCTTGAAGACAGAAGAGAAGTGTCAGAAGTGGTCTGAATCCATCACACGACCTGTAAGTGTGCATAGCTGGTGTTTGTTTCTGCTGCTGTCTATGCACAACTGAGCAGCTAAAATGTAAGAATTTAGGACATATTTGACATGACCATGCAGTTTTACAACATGAGATAAGCAACAGATGATTACATGTTTAAGACATTTTCCTTGATAACAGATTAAATAATTTACCAGTAATGACAGGGAATGATAAGAGAGGTCAATGAACTGCATTGCCCTACACTTGAACTGCAGGAACTGCATCCATGCAGATCACTGGGGTTTTTGTTTGTTTGTTTTGGGTGTTGTGGTGTTTTGGTTTTTTGTTTTGTTTTGTTTTGTTTTGTTTTGATTTGTTTTGTTTCATTTTGTTTTGTTTTGGGGGAAGGGAGGTGTGATTGGCAACAATTTGTTTTCTTCACCACAAAACAGATCCAATGGAAAATGCCTGTGGGGAAAAACAAAATGAAGTGTATGTGTAAAAGCTGCGTGGGGGGAAATGTGAAAATTTATTTAGTGCTTGCTTGAAGGACGTACACTGGATAGGCACATCTGACAGAAATGAGCATAGGAGCAGGATTATCCCACCTGATCCCAGCAACACGTCTGTTGGACAGGAAGCAGAGGAAGGGCTCCAAACTCTTGATTTCTTTACCTTTTTTCTGTCCATCTGCTGGTTCCCTTCTTTTTGCATTTTCTTTCTCTCTCTCTTTTGCTCTGTTTCAGAATCTTGGTCTTCCCCATGGCTTCATATCTTCCTCAATCCTAGTGGATGGTGATCCAAAACTGACCGGCACTCCAGTGAGACAGGAGTGAATCAAACCCTGTTTGCAGGAGTTCTTTGAGGGAAAGGCACTTATTTGTCTACAACCAAAAGAAGCATAAGACAGGATCACTTCTTCAGCTGCCCTTACGTGTTCAACATGAGGTCTGGCCATCCTCGGGATCCATCCTTAGATGCCAGGAAATCAGGTCACTGTGTGGGTGCCCAGCATGATCTGGGTCATCGCCTGCCTGTGCACTGCAAGGCTCGGCGAGGTGCTTTTGGCCTCCCTCCCTGGGGCTGGGATACATGCTCGATCCCCAGTGACCCAGTTTTCGGGGGCTCCCTCTCGACGGGCATCACACAAGCAAGCCTGGCTTCCAGAGCTGGCTGGGGAGGAGGAGGGCAGTACTGGAGGAGACTTACTTACCATGAGCCTTAAGACAGAAAGGATGAACATCAAATTGCACATGTTTTATTGGGAAACATGTTATGTAGATAACATGCTTGCCATCTGGCCTGCTGGCTTTCTTGCCCTCTGGGTGCTTCAAATTAGGGGGTTGCTCTGGATGGGCAGAAACCAAAGCAAGTCAACTGAGTTCTGTAAAAAGCAAACGGGACCCTGCCCTAAAACAGGGCTCTTACAAGCTTTCAGGAACAGAAATCGCTCCAAACACCCTGTTTTTGAAACATGATGTGGGGTAGGCCAAGACACCTGGACAGACTGCTTCTAGCAAAGGGATGAGAGTGCTTTTGAGAGCAAAGAGGCGAGGGAAGCAGGTAACCAAGCATTTAGTCTGAAATGGTGTGAGGGAAGAATGAACTGCAAAGTGCTTCATAGGCAGGCCAGACTTGTAAAATACCCGTCCTTTATTGGGTATGATGATGAACAGGAAAAAAAAAAAAAATGAGATGTACGTAGGACTATTTTTGTACACTTTTGTTTTGGTTCTGTTTGACTTATTTTATTTATTTATTTTCATTTTTCCATTTTTGGGAGCATGCTGTTCCTGTTTCAAGCTGTCTCAGCAGGAAAATCAGGGTTTCCCAGCTCTTCCCATCTGCCCCAAACACTCTCCAGAGAAAACCTTCTCCTTCCCTACACAAAAGGCAGTGTCAGCAGCCCCTGGGCAGGCAAAGCCAGGTTTTGTCCAGACCCCTCTTGCTGTTTTGGGGTGTATCATCAGACGTGGGGATGGCACAACACCCTTTTCCACCTCTGTCGCGGTGCTGGGACTCCTACCATTGCCCACTCCATTCCCTTTTGGTCTGGGTTGTCACCCATAACTGTGCCCAACAGCAGGGACCCTCAGTAGGCTTTGGCTGAACAACCAAAGGGTAATTTTACTATCCACAGCCTCATGCAAAATTATCTTACAATCTGTTTCCAGTGACCATATGGGGGAGAGAGAATTTAAATGGTGGGGAATTATAAGAGGAAAACGTTTCTGTGGCTTTTTAAAGCTAAGATCGCAGATAAAGAAGGGAAAGGCAACAGAAGGCCTCAGAAGATGAGCAAGTCCATTGAGAAATATATGAGTGTGAGAGCAGGGAGATGCATCATCAGGTCTGAGAGCTTGCATTTTCTTCTCCCTTCTCTTCTAAGAGAGGAAGATCGTTTTGGGCCAGACTGTGCCCTCAGTCCATCTCACATGGGACTTCAGCGTGAGTGTGTATTTCCTGACTGGTGAGCTTGAAACGTGAAGGGCTCCATTCAGTCCAGCTGCAGCACTCTGGAAAGCTGTTTGCTCCCTCACCAGTAGTTACTATTCCTATAACAAAAAAGCATGTGGGCTCATGACGCATCCATTCAAGCTTATGGTCTGATGTATTAAATAATATACTGGCCTGTGGTCTGTGGCAGCTGAGAGAGAGCATGTGTTTATCTCTGCCAGCTATGTTACAGTGGTGGTAACTTAGTGGAGAGACCAACACATGAAGTCAGAGCCCTGTGCGTGAAAGCTGGTTGTATCCCCAGTAACTGGTGATCTAAGAAAAAGGCTTCACCTTCAGCAGGAGTAGCAAAAAGTAGCTTAGCAAGTTAGGTAAAATTATTGTGTAGCATTAAAAAATAGCAGTCAGAAATTGGGAGCTCTGAAGGCACCTGACAGTGTTTATGCTGACCTGTGACTTATTCTGTATATGAGAGGAAAAACAGCAATCTATTTTGAAACTGAATGGACAAAATATCAGTTGTAAAGTATGTGTGGTGAGAACCACTTCTTCACTGTCCTGGTCTCTGTTTAATTAATTGATGCTACTGAATGGAAGATTTGAATCTTGATGCTTAGGCCTGTTAGGGCTTCTGTGGTCTTAAGTGGTGACAATGATGAGGTCATGGCCATGCAGGCATATTAATTTTTAGCAGATCTGTCTTCATCCACCACAGATTTGACTTTTTCACTGTGGCTTACAATGCTAGGGTTTTTCAAGATTACATTTCCTTTTTTATTTGTTTGTTTGTTTAACCTTTTATTGTGGTTTGGGTGTTTCCCATAGAAAAGTTGCATGCAGGCTGTACAGAGAAAATATCTTTCACTGGTGTGAAACTGCTGATGTTTTAGGGTTAATTTGTACTGGAAAGCAATTTCATATTTCAACCAGGGCATAAATTTAAAATACAACAGTGCTTTTGCTTCCATGTACCACAGCATGCATGCCTATGTCAGAGTAACATGTTGAAGCTGTGGACAGCTTCAGTTTTCAGTAAAGCTAAAACGTCAGAGTAGACAAAGCAGCCTGAAACTTAACAGTTAAAGGGACTGAACTCAACCAGTTCAGTCTTTCCTCTTCTTTGTTACTTGAATTCAAATAAGCTCTGGCTATCTATCTGCATTATAAGCATGCCTATTCTCCATTTGGAAAAGCACTGAGACCCACGAAGTTCAGTTTTTCCATGAAGTACACAGTGGTGAGATTTGCTGCTGTGGTGTTGAAAAGAGACTGGCAAGAAGAGGGGAAAAGTTAGTGTCATGGTGTTCCTGTTCGCCTACCTCTTTGCCTTTTACAAGCAAGAAGAAAGTGTACACTGCCACTGCTGTGTTCGCCCCCAGTAGCTTTTTGTCATACGATGTATTTTGAGCAAGTAAGTGTGGCTGCCTGGCAGGTGTGGCTCAATTGTCCAGAATGATGCTTTCTCATTTGTGTCTGAGATAGATGCCAGTGAAGGATAGTTCCTTGCATACACATCTGCACTGCTGTGTGTTGGTCACGAGATCTCTTGGGCTTGTGTAAGCACGTGGTGAGCTCTCCTGGCACTGGATTTTCTGTGCAGAGATCGTTGCCAAGTATTTCAGCAAGAATGAGGACTCTGCACTTTGACAGACTGTTCCCCATTGCTCACACATATGGTTCCAAAATCATCTGTGCAGATTGTTTTCCTCCTTTGACAAAGCCAAGTGTCATTATACCATGGTACTTACTGGTACATTTTCGGTGGAAGATTGTTTTAAAAATAAATCTCAATGCTCTTTATTCACCAGTCTGTTTTGAAAAAATAAAAATAAAAAACACTAAAAGTTCTGAGTTTTATTTATTTATTTATTTATTTATTTATTTATTTTAGCTAGAATTGACTATATAGCACAGCAGCAAGGAGCTCAAGTACTACGAAAAACTATTCATTAGTAAACTTGGTGACCTGTATTGGCAAAGCTTCCATACCAAAATTCCACCCTGTTACTCTGCAGTAGGTGCGACCAGCAACTGACGTTAGTTTTGCAGTTTGAGGCTTAAAAAAAACCCAAAACAAAACCAACATGTAATAATTTGCAGATGTTGGCAGCAGGCAATGATGCCTGAGTTGCAGCTCTCTTTGGGTGCCAAACCACAAATATATATCATTTTTTATAGTCTACCATTCCTGGAACTGAAAGAGGCTTCAAAACAATCAATATGTAAACACGAATACAGAGCACTCCCTTCTGAGCTTCACCAGTGCTGCTACTGCTATGAGCTGCCTGCTAGATACAGAGGTCTCTTTTCTCACTCACTATGCCTTTCTTCAAAACAATTTATTTATTTATTTATTTATTTTTGCCTTCTGTTTAGAGGTATAGGTGTGCAGGGCTGGTATACCTCCTTCCAGAAGAGGGAAGATATTTACAGTTCCAGAAATTTTAGAAGTAATAACAGATGCAGATTTTGGTGTCTTTTTAAAAGATTTGCTCAATTTGCTAGCCCAGGGAGTGCCAAGTTGTGGTCAAACGCAAGCAACTCGCAGCCACTTGCTATCAGAGTTAAGGTTATAGTATAGCCTACCATGAATTAACTGACTCTTGTCAGGGAAAGTCTAGGACACCAGTCACAAACTGTGACACCACAGAACTATGTCCTATACAAATACATTTTGGAGAGAGGCTCCTTTCCCCAAAAAGTGTGATAGAAGTGCAAGACAGAAGCCACTGGGAGAAGGAGAGAGTTGAGAGTGGAATAAGGATACCATAATACTCTGCTGGTCAGGAGGGCATTGGGTGTTCTTAGAACACCTAGAATTTCTTTTCATATTAATTTCTGTACTTATTTTTGTAGCCTTTCTGATAAAGGAGAAATTTTTAAGAAGAGCTTGAAATATAATGAAGTTTCTGGGAGTCTCTTTGTAGTTGCAGGAAGCATAAAGGGGACTTTGGAGAAAATCCAGAAGTGCTTGTTCATTAAGTGGCAAGCTGAAGATGGAAGGGACATTGCTGGCCTAACCTAGTGTGGTTTGGAAGCTTGCAGCAAATGGGAGATGGTGAAGACAAGTTACTGATGGTTTGGTATGGCAGAGAAGGTGGGGGGAACTGCCTAGGGACAGGGGATACCAAAACAGGAGTGGCTGTGAGAAAAACCATCTCTTGGAAATATTTGGAATGTGCAAAAGTAGAAGTTTTCAATTATTAAGGGTAAAGAAAAAGGTGCAGTATGAACAAAGACATGAAGTGTTGAAAGCCCACACGGAAGATTTTTGGCTGCCTGGATGAGTAGGAGAGTTCATAATTTAGAGACAATTCAGAGAGACTCTGGATGAGCTGGACATACCAAAAGGTTTCAGCAAGCTACAGAGGCCTGTGGTCACACTGGATAAATCCCAAGTGATACAAAAACATTGGAGAAGACAGATGAAAAATGGGATGCTATACAACAAGGTCTAATGTAAAATCCTGGATTTAACTGAGAATAAGGCAGATGTAAATTACCATTGTCCTCTGACATTTTTTTCAGAAAATGGCTCTGGAAGTTAAAGCAAAAGAAAATGGGGCAATGTGATATTCTGGAAAAGGCAAGCATCCTACTGGCCACACAGATCAGAAGATAGTGAACTAATCCTTTTGCTCTGTGGAGCACTAGTAGAGTTATTCCTGGTGTGATTCAAGAAAATCAGGCTGCTTGAATGGAGAGCAGCAGAAAGCAACAAGGGTGAATGGAGATTAGAAGAAAATGGTCACATATAATCTGGGGTTACTTAGTCTAGAGAAGAGAAGGATGAGAGAGACTATTGTAATGTAAAAGGTTGCTGCAGAGATGAAAGGAATAATCCATTCTCCTTTTCTGTAGTCATTAGGACAAGAAGTTCCAGGCTTAAACTGTGGCAAGAACAACTTAAGTTGAACATCAGGAAACACTCTCTAAGAATCAGAATAGCAAAATCAGGCATAAATTAGCTGGGGAACATCTGCAGTCCCCATTGCTGGAGGTTGTTTATGCCTAGGTGGTCAAAACCTTTTCAGAAACGACAGCTGGGCCTTCCCCATTCTCAGACAGAGTTCTCTGCCTGAGATCTCTTCCAGCCCTGAATCTGCTTCCTGAAGATGAGATTGCCCACAGAATTAAGATAAAGGATTAACGACAAGGCTACATATGGGAAGGGTCCTCCTTTCATATGCTAAAAAAAATATTAATATCTAGGGAGAGAGCCAAGAGGGGGCTAAAGCTGGAGTAAAAGAGTGATATAATAAAATAATTGGCTGGATGAAGATTTGGAAGAGCTCTTTAAAGACCGAAAAGCATATTTAGTGGGTTAGCATGGCAGGAAATTGTTAAAGAGCATCTAAATGAGATTAGAATAAAGGAATCTCTCCTGGAGCACCTCTCCTGTGAAGACAGGCTGGGAGAGTTGGAGTTGTTCAGTCTGGAGAAGAAAAGGCTCTGGGGAGGCCTTACAGTGGCCTTCCAGTACCTAAAGGGGGCCTACAGGAAAGCTGGGGAGGGACTCTGTGTCAGGGAGTGCAGTGATAGGACAAGGAGTAATGGCTTTAAACTAAAAGAGGGAAGATTTAGATTAGATATAAGGAAGAAACTCTTCACTGTGAAGGTGGTGATGCACTGGCACAGGTTGCCCAGAGAAGCTGTGGGTGCCCCATCCCTGGAAATGTTCAAGGCCAGGCTGGATGGGGCTTTGGGCAGCCTGGGCTGGGGGGAGGTGTCCCTGCCCATGGCAGGGGTTGGAAACAGGTGGTCTTTAAGGTCCCTTCCTACCCAAACCATTCTGTGATTCTATGATAACCACTGAAAAGGGTAAATTTGGTGGACTCTGAGATGGAGGAAGAAGAGGAAGACAAGTCAATATTTGGATAGGGAGCTAAGGTTGAAAAGATTTTTGTGGTGGAAAGACTAAAGTGCATTTATAATACAAAAATAAGAATATTGAAAGAGACTTGGCTATATTCAAAGGAAATGAGCGGCTAATACAATGAAGGGGTCACATTCAGCTAAGTGAACAACAAAACTCACCTCCCTTGTACCCTGTCTCATGGTGAAGTCATAGAAAAAGTGGAACAAATGATGGCAGAAGGGTATGCAAGCTTCTTGTTCATCTTCTGTCTTTGGAAAGAGGTGTGCTTCTCTGTAGAGAGAAGTGGAAGCAGATGGAGGAATGCAGTGATGAGTCAGAGGTGATGAGAAGAAAACTGAGCTTTCTGGTGTGGGATCTGGAGTTAGAGATGTCTTCTCTTAGAAAGCAGCAGGGCAGCTGGAGGGTAGGACAGGGTGACAGTGGAAGGAAGTCAGCTGAGTCAAGGAACCTAGCAAAACTGTCAGTGGTAAGAGAAAGGGAACAGAGAAAAAAAAAAAAAAAAGAGACAAATGAGAGCAAGGGCTGGTAGTGGGCAGGGTAGACCTCGTGTTGGGAAGGAGAAGCCAACAAGAGTATGGTTTGGAGGAAAGTGTGAAAGAAACATAGCTGTGCCAATGGATTAAAGGGAGGAAGGAGCTCAGAGAGGGTTCCATCAAAATACAAGTAGTCGGTGATGACAGGATGGGAGCTGCAAAAATGTGTATGCACAGTGACTGGGTGTGAAGACAAAGATTGAAGGATGATACATAGAGAAACTGGGAAATCAACTGAAAGCTGATCTAGGGAAGGAGATAGGAAAGGGTGAAGTGGAGACCAGCCTTTTGGTTGAGTGGGGATGTGGAGCCAAAGATAGGCTGACTGCAAATGTGATGGCAAGGGGAGTTGAAGAAGGCTGAAGAAGAGATGTAGATGGAAGGCCAGGAATAGTGCATGGGTGAAGGATGAAGGAGTGGAGAAGGAAGGTCAGAGCAGGGTGAGACAGGGAGGGAAAGTGTGCAGGGCTGTATACCTGCTTTGTAACCAGGAGGGACCTGTGGATGAATGGGTTCTGGCTGGAAATAGAGCCTGGTAGAGGTCTGCAAGTCTGCAATCATGGTTCCCCAATGCATATCCCTTCCAGCTCCTCCATCCTTCTGCCCAGCTGCTAATCAGCCTGAATCCCAGACGACGCGGGAGCAGCCCTCCCCTCCCCATCTGCCAGCAGTGCTAGATGCTGCTGCTGGAGACGGAAAGACACTTTGACTTTTGAATTGAAACTACAGATGTTTGTCCCCGGGGCTGAACTGGGGACTTTCGTGTTTTAGAAAGAGAAATTAGAGCCAGCTATTTAAATTATGTGCAGGTCTCAAGAGACCTGTATCTCTGTGTATTAACATGAGACAAAATAGTGCGTGTGTTTGAGCAAGAGGCCGTAAAGGCTTTCTGGGTAAATACTACATACTTTATAATAAGTTTCAATGACGGCTGTGTTCTCCTCCAGCCGGTGGGTGAAGGCAGCCCTCTGTGCTGGGTTCACTGCCTGGAATCTGCTGGCATCTGAAGCAACCTTTCTTTGGCTGTACCCAAGAGCTGAGCAACAGCCCCCAAGGTGGAGAGAGCTGGCTGGGACACCCAGAGGGTGACATTTCTTTGGCAGGCCTTCTGCACAGCCTGTGCCAATGAGGCTGTGGGAAGCCAGAGGAAGCTGCAGCTCTTCTCCTCTGTCTGCACCATGGCCCAGCTGCCAGGAAAGCAGGGCCACCTTGTTGCCGGAGGTGAATGCTGGTGCCATTGCCTCTCCTTTCCCCTAGTTTACTCTGGAGAAAGGAAACTCCAACAAAAAAAAAAAAAAAAAAAAAAAAAAAAAAAAAAAAAAGAAACAGACAAAAAAAAAGAACAAATGAAGGCATCACTCTGAAAAATGGGTCCTTTAGGGATGAACCTGATAGAAGGACACTGCACCAGAGGTCACGGAGGTGTCAGGAGGTGCCAGGGAACTTGCACCAAACAGTCATTGCCGCACTACACTTGCCTTGAGTGCCTTTCAAAGAATGGGAAGTAACCCAAGCCTGAATCCATTTCTCATGGCCCACTTGAGTGCGAGACTGTGGGAACTCACATGAGTTCTCTGTAAAAATCAGACCAATTTCCCCCTTTTTTAAAAAAATAAAAAATAAAGCAGCATTATTCGAACGTCGCTTCTTCCTCAGGAATTCTACGGTATCAGATCAGTGGTGTCTGAACTATGCAACTGTGATGCATAATCTTACACAATGATCTCTTGTTCTGGGACTAAAAGCTGTTTGTTTACATAATATAAGATGGTCTTTTGAAAACACAGTGTTGTTTCGGTTTAATGACACTTCTGGGTTTCGTAAGATCACGATGCAGGAGAGCAGTGACATTGCACAACCAAGAGAGAAGTTTCCCATGCCTGCTATGACTCAAGTGTGTTACTGGTGTCTTAGAAAACGAAATAAGAAAGCAAGGGATGAAATCCTAGTACTAAGAAAGTCGATGGGGTGGGTTTTGTTTGTTTGTTATCCTCTCCCACAGGGCCAGCAACCTGCCCAATTCTTATGCTGAAGGAGAGTGCTATGTTTTTCCAGGCAGCAGCACTGGGAGGTTTATCAGGCAGGATTCCTCTGAACTAATCACCCTTAATCCCTTTTACAGGAGAGAAAAAAAATGCAAATAAGATGCAGTTCCCCTGTTCTGGAGTGTCTGCAAGATGCTCTACCATTATATTCAATTACAGAGGAGAGCTCATACGTAGCATACACTCCCAGCAAGACTCTCTGCTTTACAAAGAGGACATGGCCCTCAGAGATCAGCGGTAGTTGTTGTAGACTGGCTGCTCAGCTGTATTAAAGGCTAAAATTTAAGAAGCATTGACTCCTGCCTCCAAAAACCCTGGCTGACCTGGATATCATCTGGTTCCTTCCTCCCCATGTCCTGCATCTGCCAGTGGCAAAGTGGTGGTGGTGGGGCGTCAGTTTGGGTTTATGTTATTGTTTTAATGCCTAAATAACAATACAGAATTCTTATAGAGTACATTTAATGAGTTGTCTTTAACTGTAAGAACTCTATACTATTAATAAGGATGAATATTTACAGTACCTAGTGTTACAAGGTGTCACAGAAAGTAAACACTTGCCAGAAGCTTAATAATGAAATAGACAAAAGAGATATTATCACCTTTTTAGCAAAGAAAAACAAGCCTCAGAGACACTGGTTACACAAAAAAATGTGTGTTAGAGCCAGGAATTGAAAGAAACAAACTCTCTCCAGTTTTAGTAAAATCCAGGACATTATATTAATCAAAATCTTGTCTTAAACTCCTATAAAAATAAAGGGTGGTTTACTCTAAAACACAATCAGATGAATATTTGGGTTCTAACTTCAAGACTTTGCTTGGACTACTACAAAATTCCAATGTCTGGAGCTATGTCTATTTGTCACACTTTCTCCCCAACCTCATCCACTGCAAGTAGGCACTTGTTTATTGTGTGGCTACCCAAGAAAGCTGGCTCTGGATATTGAGTCTTTTAATTAATTAATTATTTTTTCTGAATAAGATTTCATATATTTCACTAAATAAAATTCACTATGCATAATCACACCAAAGACCTACAAGGTGATTAATCAAATAATAATGTAAATAACTAGATAATTCCATACCAGACTTCTCAGTGGGTTGCCATTGATGCTTGAAGACACTTTTCTCTTTTGTTTTTCCTCTTTATTTCTTTAAAGGAATGTTTCTTTAAAACCTTGTCTTACAAATATATTTTTTTCCAGTGTACAAAAGCCAGAGTTCTATTACAATTTCATGTAGATCCTCTTTTTAAGTACATATTTTGGCTTTACAAAGCAACCATGCTCCCTGGAGATTCTTTATTGTAATTCTATAAAACATTATTAAGTGTGGGAAAAATCTTGATCGTGAGTTGTTGCTGAGTTTCTTCGTGGAGGGGTATCTTTTGCTTTTGTTTTTCTCCTGAGACAATTGATTTATGGAAGAGACCTCTGCCAGTCCTATTCATTAACTGGCTGTTCTTTTGAGCCTCAATAGGAATTAAAATCAGCATTTTAACATGTCCTGTGTGTGTTCCACCCACTGGTGCTCCCTGTATTGTGAGATGTTTGGTCTTCCCTTTCCCAGCTGCTCCTCTCAGGGCCATTTGCTCTGGAGCTCACCAAGGAAAGATGTGCTGCTGTTTCTTTTCCTGCTTTTGAAGACATATTCATGACTATTGGGAAGACAAAATGACATACTACCATTTTTTCTCATATGCATTTTCTTCCAAAGGTCATGAATTCTTGACTCTGAGTAACAAAAAGGGAAAAATGCGTTATGAGACAAGTTAATATGTTGGGCTGGGCTTGGTGAGTTTCATTTCCTGTCTTGACAGGTCAATCTGGTGTGAATGTAGCTGTCTGTATGATGGACTAGATAGTGCAGAATGTCCAAAACCCATAAATTTCTGTCTAGATAGATTAACATGGAGGGAAAAACTAGGAAGGGAACTCTCAAGAGCTAATAAGCATACAGGTACATATTTAAGGGCTCTTATTTTCAGAGAAAATTTTAGAAGTTAGGCTCCAACTTTTTTGAGGTGTGAGTTATGATCACTAACCCCTCTTAAAAAATAGACAATATGGTGGTGATAATGGAATAGCATCTTAAAAGGGGGATTCTGGAGACTCCATATGACCATCTCATGTGCAAGATACAAGACCAAAGCTGATGTTAACACACTTGAACATTGAAAGTTGTCAGAGCTTAAATTAGGCTTAAACTTGGCTCCATGAGACCAATGGGTAAAGGCTGTGTAGCTTTATCCAAACCTGTGTGGATGGTTGCAGCAGATCTGATTGCTGACAGCATCTGCCACATGCTTATGGCATGGCTTGTGCAAATGCCATCCCAGACATGCTGTTGCTGTGTTCCAAGAGCCATGGGTGATATAATTTTGTTCTGGTGGGTATTTATGGTGTGGGAACTGTGTTTCTGTGAGTATCTTCACTCTTTCCTTGTCCCTACCAATATGGGGACACCAGAACCAAAGGGCACATCAATCTGTGTTTGGGTAAAAGCCCCGTTCAGGGTTACTCTTGGAATTTCTCAGTTACAAGGCTGATGGGAAGAGCCCAGGTGCCCTCTGAGTGGGAGCACTGAGCAGAAGAATGAGCTGCCCACTCTGTGAATTTCATCAGCCCATCCCTTTTTTTTTTTTTTTTTTGACATCTGCTTTGTTTCTATACTTAGTGTGCTTATTAATTTCAATTTTCAAATACAACAGGTGAGAGCAGAATGACCAGCTGGCGAAATGCCCTATATCACTCTCCTGTCTGGTTCCTATCGTCCTTCTGCCCTCACTGGCCCTCACTGCCCAATTCTCACTGGGGCAATCCATCCTTGCAGGGCTGAGACTTCCCAGTTCCAGTACTTGAGACAAGGCCTGTTTTTCTTTAAAGCACAACTAATTGCTTATTTAATCTTTTTTGCCTTTCTTTCATATTTCCATGGGATTTGAAAATCCTGTATTTGAGGAGCAGACAATGACCACCAGGGAGTAACTTCATACCTGTTTGTGCTAAATCTCCAAAGTCCCTTACAGACACTTGGTATGATACTTGTGATGGATGGTAGGATGAATCCACAGAGGACTAATATATATATGCATGTATATGTGCTACTTCAAAAATATGCATGTGCTAAAAGTCTGAAAGGCCCATGAGGCTTGACTTCTCATTTTTATAAAAGTTATCTATGAGATATTTAAGAAGATGGAGTGATTCAGAATGAAATTCAAATCCAAATCTAAATTTTCAGCTATAGTCACTGACGTCACAAGCTCCACTCCCATTTGTTGAAGTTCAGCACAGAAGACTTATTTTTTTCCTAATGAAAAATGACAAGCAAACAGAGTTTCTGGTTCATGGGAAATCTTGTGAAAGTTTTGGTTTAATTTAATTTAATTTTATTCCTATTTCCCAGAAACTGGGAATTAACTTTTTAATAGTACCGAAACAGGCTGTTTACTAAAGAAATAAATAACAGCAGCTGGGAAGCCACGGACAGTGCCAATTTCACAAAGACCTGCCAGGACTAGAGGGATCTATGGCCCTGGAGCAGGCAGGGAGCCCAGGAGCTCTCAAAGCCCTGGCTCTACCTTGAAAGTGAAGGATTTCCAGATCGCCAAATCAGGCTCTAAGCAGATACAGATCTTTCTTGGGTGTTTGGTGTGTGATGACAGAGTGTGGTGGTCCTGGTGTGTCCAATTGCCCCAGGTCTTGGTCCCTGAAGGACAAGTCCCACATCTGGTGCAAGGCCACCTTCTCTTGCCTTGCTTACCACTGCTTTTAAGAAAGGGGCAGTGTCCTGCTGACACCCAGCATCATGTGTTCTATATCCAGTAAACATCTTTGGACCCTCGAGGCCTGGATGATGCATCACCAATGCTACCCAGGAAAGCCTTGTTTTTGACTACAGGAAAGGCTGCAGGAACAATCTTTTGTTAGCACCTCATTTTTCTCTCTCACCTTGCTTTTGTTTTAATTATAACGCTTTGAGAGGGCAGGAGAGGTTCCCCCCTAATTGGTTCCCTTATTTCATCTTTGGAAAAGCTTTTTGCTTTCTTAACCAATTGTATCAATTGGTCTTTCTCCCAGGGGACTTGCAACAGATAGGAGCAAATGCCTTTATATAAAAACTGAGCTAAAATCTCATGGCATTTTGGCAAGAATGTGTAATCTAACACTGTATCAAGCTTTAACCACCCAAACAGCCTGCAGTTCTAGCTAAGACACTTTTCCTCTTTGATTGGCTTATTAACACTTTAACAAGATCTCTCGCATGTTATTATGTTATCAAAATTTGCCTCTGCTTCTTTGAGAGACATTAATAAGAAGGCTAATGGGTGCAGTAATAGCCAAGAAATACACCCTTGTCACGCTCTGTTTCTGTGAAGAGGTGCAGTTTGAATCACACTTTGTTAAAACTCCTTTCCCCATGTCTGGTAGCTCGAGGTTTAGCACCAGTAACACTGCTTCAAGTCTCTCTCCTTGCTGTGGTTTCTTAGGCCAAACACGTTAACTTTTAACTGTGTTTCCCTGGCTTGTGCCATTGGCACACACAAATGTAATCCAGGCAAATGGAAGAGTCCCCTACACGTATGCCAAATATTGAATGCTGGCTCCACAGCAATTAAAAAAGCTTTAAGTTTCACAGGGACAATTTCTTAAAGCTTTTAAGAGATTAAGCTTTCATTTTGGAGGGCTGGAATAACAGCACATTGAGGGAAGCTGCAAACACACCACTTCATAATGTGTTTGATGTGGGGCTGATCAGCAAAAACCAGATAACCATTATTTACCTAAATTTGCATAGTTTGCAGACCAAAAATCATTTAAGGTGATGATAAATGATTAAAAAATAAAGGATTAAAAAGCAGATAATCTGAAGCAAAACTGCAATTCAGTTTGTGGACACTCCTGAGCAAACAGAGGCAAAAGTTGTTGCATTTCAAACATTCACTTCCAGTCACTCCCATAGCTCTCCTTGGCGTGTGCAGTGTTTCATATCCATCCTTGATATCCAACACTTCCAAGCAGATCCACTCCAGTGCAGAGAACAACATTGCTACCGGCCCTTTTTAATTACGCAGATGGGTGTGAGCACGTGTTGGGAAATTGTCCCTTTAGAGATGCATGGCAAAGCCTGACTTCTGAAGGGGAACCAACCCTGTTTTGCTTCTGCTTCACTCGGGGCATGCCGGTCGTGGTGCAGCTCTCAGGTTAATGCTCCGGAGGCCGCCCCGCTCAGATCTTCCCCTCTTGGCAGGGCTCTGCCTCTGGTGCGAGGTGATGGATGTCTGGAAATGAACTGTGCGGGGATTTATTCCGGGAGAGGAGATAAAAATAATTCAGAGTGTTTCTCTTTGCCACGAAACATTGGACATTTGTGTGAGTTATTAGCAGCCAATGCGTCTTGTTCTCAAGAAAGGCAGGTAGGAATAGTGCTTATAGCTGATGAGATAAGCCTTCCCCTAGAAGTCCTTGTTGACTAACACATCTAGAAATAGCCCTAGGTTTTCAAAGGCTAGGGGGCTGTCCAGTGAATTGAAAAAAAAAAAAAAAAAAAAAAAAAAAGAAAAAAAAAACTAAAAATAAGATAAATAAATCAAAATAATAAAGTTGGAACTTTTTCAGCACGGCCAGGTTGAGAAGTAAAGGGAACCAACCACGGAGGGCCAACGTAAAAGAGTGCCATTGGAATTAAATAGCTGATAACTTGTGAGAGGGGGAATTTCCCCAGATAGCATTTGGCTGCATGCCTGCTCCACTTAAGTGCTTTCTGATGGTAAGGCGACAGCAGATAGAAACTGGGACTTTCAAAGGAAGTTTATCTTTGGTTCTTTCAGTCTCATTCTCTAATTGGCCTGGACTCTGGACCATTAAAAGAGCTGACAGATGCTACTGGACTGAGAATATGAGGAACTGATGCAGTTAGTGATCTTGAGTAGGTTTATTACAGGAGGAATGATTTCTTTATTTCATGGGAATGTAAATGAACCTTGCCATAGGCATTAATTGCATTTAATTCCATGTTAGAGACTATTCATCCTAACGATGTCTTGGATAATAGCCCAAGAGTAAATGTGATTCTCTCTGGAAGTATTTCTTCTGATCAAATACTTTGTGTAAACAGAATTGAAAGTAGATTTGGAACACTGTTTTGAGGCTTTTTTTTTTTTTTATGTAAGATTAAAATAATCTGCCTTCATGAGTGTGGAAATTGGCAAGCAAAACCACGTAGGAGTACAGATGGGGGAAATATTTTTATTTTGTGCTTCAGATGATACCATATGTCGAGCCTTAGGAGGCGCTCCGTTGCCAACAAGGTACAAATAGACATTTACAAAAGGTGAAACGGAAGGTTGTCTTCTTGCCATGTTTTCATGCACCATGCCCTGGTGAAACTTTAGTCTGTCCTAAGAGAAAAAGCAACTTCTCAGTTCAGAAATTCGAGTTTCACTTTTTGTCACTGCATTTTCTCTTGAATTACCTCGTCCATGATCCCTGAAGATAAGCATGAATGTGATTCTCAATTCTCACCAAGGAAGTAAGTGGGCGATATTTTTCAAAGTGGCAATGTCACTCACTGATGGCATTTGAGAAAGGAGCAGTGTACTGAGGATTCAGAAGGAGCTTTAGGACCTCCATTGTCTTTTCAGAGCACACCTTCTATTGATTAGCAGTCACGCAATTAGCTATAATAAGGTATTCAATTACCTATAACAAGATATTCAGCTCAGATGTCAAGGCCTTAGGCAGCATATATCATACCATATCCCAAAGCAATCTCTGATCTGTAAGCATGGAAACACTGTTCTGAATACAGAGGAGCTAAAACGATCTCTGCAGGGGCCAGAGTGCTTTTACAGCTTTCCCCTGTGAGAAGCTGCAGACAACTGATCTATTTCCATAACACTTACCTCCATCTCACCAGCGTTTACCTAGCTTGTCATTTTACAGGGTTTATTTGTAGCACCACTGCTGCTTCCCATGGTGGCAATGATGGCAGCACCTTGGAAGGCGGCTAGCCTACAACTTACTGCACCTTGCCCATGGCCTCTAAAACCAAAATCCAACTTGTGAACTGCTTCAGCCTGAGCTGGGGAGTGTCCCCCCACTCCCTTTGCTGCTCTGCAACAGCTCCACATACCTTCAGCTGTGCCCTCAGATGGCATACATCAGTGTGGCCATCAACCAGCAGGAGGCTTTAAAAGGCTACTGAGCACTTCTACCTGCTGATCCAAAGCCCTGAGCACATGGGTTACTAATAGCCATATATTTTTGATTACAGATTTATTTGCTTTTTTTTTTTTTTTTTTTTTTTGTTGATTTGTTGTTTAATTGAACTCTGCTGTTTTATAGACTTTATTAAAAAAAAAATCAACCTCACCAAACAAACCAAAAATTCTAATTTCCAATTTCCCATATCAGCAAAAGGGCTAAAGTACCAAAAAATCACATCAAGGTTCATACTGTTTATTAAACATGAATCAATCTCAACCTAGCCTGCTAAATTTCACTAAATTTCTGTATTTCTTCTTCATATTGACAACTCCTGTTTTCAGGTATGTTTGGGCTATGTTAAGCCATTTATTAATCCAAACAATTACATCTTTGTTGTTGTTGTTGCAAACAGGTTTTCTCCTCTCTCTTTGGTATTTATTCAGTTCACTGGGTGGTTAATATTGTGTTTCTTCTATATAATGACAGGTTATCCTTGGGTAGACCTAGCATGGAAATAGAACGAAGAAGTCAGAATTACAAGTTACAGATCTTTATTCTAAATTATTCCAGAAAGGTTTCAGGAGCTCAAGAGAAGTGGTGCTCTTTACTGAAATATGACTTATTAAAACTTGTGAAAATGTCAGGCCATGATTAGATGAAACTTGAGCTTTCATGATTTTCTTGGTAATGCCACAATTGTTAATTAGGAAGTATATGTTATCCACACTGATACAATTCTGCGACTGGAGATAACGCAGTATTTCCATGGTTTGTGGTTTGAATGCTGCATCCAGGAACCAACTGGTGGTTGGCTTGGTACCACCAGGATGCAGTGATGAGGCATTTTCAGGCGGTCTGGTGCCAAGGACCAGAAGGATGCTGGTGCTGAGTGCTCCCATCTGTGGGTTGGTGGAAGGGGACAAACGTTAGGGCAGCTGCAGTGTGCACCACCACCGGGACAAGCCCCTGAATGCCCACCACCTGGGAACCATGAGCTGCAGCAATGTGGGGGGGTCATGGAGTTAGGTGGAGAGAAGGAAGTCCTGTGTGCATTGCTGTGTAATGTTTTGGTGCTGCTCTCTGAATGAACTGATCTGTGGCTGTGTGGCTTTACTGGACTATTTGTTTCCAGAGAAGATGGAAGAATAATTGTGGTCACCCACAGAACCATTAAAGGGTACAGTTAATGCTGCTGCTGGTCGCTGTGGGTGTTTTCCTCGCTTGGCTTACCATAATTTCACAATCATTCATTCCAGCTGTTTAAATTTTGCCCAGGGAGTGGGCATCCTGACCATATAAGCAATTACTGCCTCTCCTGGGACCCCACTGTGGGTGGTGACTGGGGCCTTCCCCAGTGGATTTGGGATGGTTTGGGGATGATTTGAGGTGAAATGGCAGGAAAACTCTTTATTTCCCCTGAACCTGTGTGAGTACACAGCTGGAGCAGGTCTTTTGGCCACTAGCTTGCTGCATAGCCCATCTGCCCCTAGCAAAGCCAACAATGATGTGCCTGTCCATAGCAATGGGATCAAAAACAGGCACAGACATCTCAGGTCTTTATTGCAGCCATTTCGGCTTTGTGAATGTATGCTAGCTGTTTTTTGAGCTTCAAGTGTTAAAGCATGTCAGAAGGCTTTCCAGCCTTTTTTAGAAAATAAAAAGTGAAAGAAAAAGGAAAAAAGAATAAAATAATAAAAGAAATAAAACAAAATCAAGACCTGCTCCTGCTCCTAATGAGGGTGCTGGTGTTTTGGTACAACAGCATTAGAGGAAGTTTTAAAAATGCCTGAAGGTGGTACCCAAATGAGTATTGCTGGGAGGTGCCCGGGCAGAACAGACTAGATCCACAGAAAGACTGGAGCAGAGCTGAGCTGTCTAAGCAGTGCTCGAGGTCACATCTATACAGCAGCAAATAAAAACAGACCAGTGCCTGTTTTCCAATGCCGAGGGCATGCCTTGTGCTTGCGCGGCTTAATTCTCTTTCCTGCACCCTTGAAAAACAGGGTTGCCTTGTTTCAGCTGCGCTGGGAGAGTCCCTGCCTGGTGCTCATTTCAGGGCTGGCTCAGACCACAGCTCGTGGTGGCTGTAGGACGGTGCTGGCATTTTAGCACAAGCAGAGTTTTTGCACAGGGTGATTGAGCTGAGCTGCAGAAGTACCCTACTGCTCCAGTGTAATTCAGTCAGCAGCAGTGGCTGTAAAATCTATTGATAAAGCAGAGAGGATGTGAAAGTGCAAGCACAGTTTCTGGACACATATGTGGAGCCTTCCCGAACATGTCCTGGCAGTGCAGAGCTGCCATCAGTTCAGTGAGGGTGTGCTGGCTGGGGAAACACTGCTGGGAGGGGGCAGCTGAGAAATGTCCCCAGCTCCACTTGAGCCTAAGCAGTTTTCACCAGGATCCCCTGCAGGATGTTCCCCTACATTTGCATGTAACTTACCTCCAAAAATAATCTGGCATCAGCATTACATCCACTTTTTCTAGCCTTCATGCTTCTCTTCAAGAAAAAAAAAATAAAATCTGGATCGCAACGATGTGTTGTGCAAACAAATTTATACAGTGCATGTCCTCAGCCTGGTGCAAGGAGCGACCTGCTTTCGTAAGGCCAAGAGGTTAAGCCACAGTAAACAGAACGTGTGATGAATGGCCGGGGGATATTGTTAGCACGTGTGCCTGGCACACTGGGGAAAAAAAAGAAAAAAAAAAAAGAAAAAAAAAAAAAGAGATGAAATGTCTGAGTTGTATTTTCCACTCGTTTTCATCTTACATCAAAACAAACTTCCCTTTATGTAAACAGAGAGAATTAGCTAATCCATACACCACTGGTATCTGCTTTGCTACAAAATCAAACAGTGTCTTGCATTCAGGATATTTTTGCTGTGACAGAAACAACAACAGAAATGATATATTCAAGTCTGGTGAAATGGACTGTAACATTTGGCGATGCATGCAGGTCTTGGAATATGTGTTTTGCCAGACTAAGCTGTGCTGAATATAATCCTTTGAATTCTCCATCTCACACACATTCAGAAAAAATAAACAGCAGAGTGTTTATTGAGCAACTGTCTCTGCCCCTCAACTCAAAGGAGGCATTGTGCTGTCCACCTGCAGATCTTCTTAACTTTCCTCCTGTTTTCTCTTCTTTTGTAATGACGAAAGCTTTCCCGCTAGAAAGGGAAGAAAGGAATTTATTTATTTTTGCACTGAATTGCAAATCTAAATATGTGGAATTTCCAGGCAATATAGTTAAGATACCCAAGGCCTTTGATTTAAAAAAAAAAGAGGGTCTCTCATTCTTTAACACAGAAGAGTAACCTCAGATAAGCTGAAGGAGGAAGTTGCTCAGCACCTCTACTCCACGGTGTCTAGTTCCTATGTAAATACCTGACAGCATGTGGTGACACCAGGGGTGTCACACGAGATGCTTGTGTGCACCTCCTGCCATTGAAACATGTTACTTGTGCATACACTTGATCATACGTGTGTTCATCAAGTCTGAGATGCAGCAGTGATATATGGTACTCATATGGTTCTTGTTGCTTCAGTAAGGTATCTGGGGAATTACTCAGCTGTGCTTTAGTAGCTGTGATGGTTTAATATAACTCTGTCATTTAAATCCTCCTTTGTGGCTACATTTCCAGAAGTACTGACTACTTTGAGAGGCTTAGAATTAGTCTCTTAAAGACTTTCTTGCAGAAATGCAGTGCTCAAATGCACTCACTGCTATTCCCACTTGATCTCACATTGCCTCCAGCTCCAAGGGATGCTGAAGGTTTGCCACTGGCCATGGGTGGTATATATGTTTAGCCAGGCAATCAGTGAGTCATGCAAGCTACTTCTTAAGAAGATATGAAGTTTTCCAAGCTTCTCTGGCTCATTAAATTCCAAAGTGAATGGGAAGGACCCAAAACTGACTGCTGAATGAGTCGTATGAATTCTTACAGCATTTATTTTGAAACCACAAAAGCTATGGCAAGAGACACTAAATATCACTCTAGAGCTGTTTGGGAGTGTTTGTCCTAACTTCATCTTGCTAACCATGAAAAAAAAATGTAAATGAAATGTCCTCCTGCCATAGTACTGCCTGCATGTCCCTCTCTTGGCCAGTAGTCTGGACAAAAACCACATATGTTAACTTAAGTTTTATCTCCAGGACTGAAAAGTCTGCTGTTCATATTACTTCTTTTTTTTTTATAGGTGTTAATGTTTCTGGATATACTTTAAAGGATACTTTGCAGATGTGTATGGATAGTACTCACCAGTAACGTATTGTAAACCAGGCATGCACTGCAAATTTTGCAATACATCACTGCTATTACTAAGCCCTGATAAAATGACTACTTCTGTGATAAATGTGTTCAAACCCTTTCATATGTTACTTGAGTAAATGATAAAAGCTGCAGTTAAATTTTAATAGGGTATGTTTACAAAGGCATTTTTTAACTAATGCCAAAATATACAATCTGTAGTCTGTATTTTTATACACCCCAAGGTGGAGTCTAGGTTATTTTTACAGTAAACATATGGAAACTTGCTTTACTTACAATTTTTTTCCAAATAAAGCTTTTTTTTTTCTTTTTTCCTTTTTTTTTTTTTTTTTTTTTTTCATTAGACTGGGTCTTTTTGTTGATGTATTCAGGCTGTTGGAAGAATTGGGAATGATGAATATATCACAACTGAATTTCTTCCTTTTTCATGGACAATAAAGGGTTGACATGTATTCACAGATTCATTTTGGTTAAAAACAATTGAAGTGGACAAGGGAAAAGAGAAAAATTAGGCGTATGGCTAAAGATATGAATCAGATGAACTCTTTCATGGAACAGCCATTTTTACCTACCATAAAACTTATGAATCTTTGTCCTGAAATAAAAATGTCAAGTCTTTTTCTAGGAGCACTTTAACAGGGGAATATCATCTGTGACATGAGCATTCCCATAGCTCTTTTTATGGATCCTTGTACAAAAGGATCTACAAAAACAGTTCACATACAGTATCTTGCCCTGGGGCTTGATCCAATGCTTATTTCAGCTGAAGGAGGTCTTTCATTGACGTTGACTGGCTAGATCAGGACTGAGCTACTGCAAAAGCAAAAACCTCTGAAACTCTTTTTAGCTGCTGAAATAGGAATTGCCATTTCATGGAAATGGGAGGAGGTGCTCACTAGGATGTGAACAGTTGTATTAGATATTTTGGCCCTTGCTTAAATCCCACTCAGTTGACTCAGTTCTCATTACAACAGCAGCCCCTGAAGTAGACGCCTAAATCAGACAGTTTCTAATCATTCCTGAGGCTCTCAACAGTCCTTACATACTGCATGTGAACCCTTTGTTCCCTGACTGGTCCTTAAGACAACTGTATGCATATGTTATCATGAAGTAGTTTGAGCTGAGTGAATCAGTACACAAAAGATGGTGTTCAGTCAGAAGAAAGTGTTGTCCATCCTAAATGCCATTCAGGTTTACAGCTTGATCCTAGCTAATAACTGTAGTGTTGGATGAACATCAATATACACGAGTACAAGAGATGGGATCCCATGCCTTGTGTAGGTGACTTCTTTTGCACCAGCATGAGCTGGAGGACATCTGGCTGCTAGGTTTTACAACTGTGTTCTTTATTCCTTCCTCATACGGAGGGAAGATCCCTGAGCTAGCCATGTACCTAGACTTTGGAGAGGCAGAGACAAGAGCCTATGTATTTTCCTGCTTTTCCAGTTTGTGATGACAGAGCCCACTGTGGGATCTATCAGATCTCCAAATCTAGCTGTGGCTGAAAGGAGTCTGACCAGCCCCTTCCCTTTCTGTGGCCATGAACCTCTGCACTTGTGGGCACGTGCTTCCCTTCACACATGGGCACAGTCCCAAGGCAGGTAGCACTACAGCTCATGCATACAATTAAACAAGTATGTGCATGCTTATAGGGTTGAGGCCAAAAATCAGATCATACTGGCTTAGCAAGGGGCAAATCTGACCAGCGGTTTTACCAACCCCATGACATCACATTTGCTTGACCTACCATGAGTAATATAATTACCACTTGGGATGAGCAAGGCACGAAAAATAGGATACTAGAGGAAAGAAATTACAAGGTAGTGATGAGACAGAAAAGTTAACGTTGGATGCAGGTCCATCATGAGGGAAGTGCAGAGGTCTGGGGAGATAGTTGCAGGTGGTGAGAGCTGATGAGAGGAGGGCTGAGTGACCTGGTGGGGTTTCATTTACCTCAGTCTCCATGTGAGCTGTCACACCAAGTTCTTCCTGTCAAGCCATGGGGAGAAATGTATAATTCTGGGGGCCTGGGCATCCTGCCAATCCTACTTGTCTATCTTTATATATTTTAGGGAAGGTCTGGGATACTAGCTGAAACTAGGCCCTTCTTAAGTTATTAAATGATTTAGGTGAGGTAAATTTCATACATAATTGCATATTAAGGTATAGAAGAAGAGAAGGGAGAACAGAAAAGAGCATATGTGATAAAGACAGACAGAAGTATATTTCTGGTGACAAGGAGGGCAGATAGAGTAAGTGTTTTCCTAGGGGCTGTCTGGTTCCAGTAGGCAGGGTATTTTGCCCAGGGTTGCTTTGTGCAGGGGGAAGATGGTGATTGCATGAGGGGAATCCAGTAAGAAGATCTGCCAAGATTACCAGGAGGCTGAAAATATATCATTTTGGGACCACGAGTCTGGCATTATCTAGGACAAGAGGGAATGGCCTCAAATTGTGCCAGGGGAGGTTCAGGTCAGAAATCAGGAGAAATTTCTTCTTAGAAAGAGTAGTCAGGCATTGGAACAGGAAGAGTAGTTAGGCCCAGGGAGATGGTGGAGTCACTGTCCCTGGGGGTGTTTAAGGAAAGGTTGGATGTAGTACTGAGGGACATGATTTAACATGGTTTAGTGGGTAATATTGGTGGTGGTGGTGGTGGGGAGCAGTTGGACCAGATGATCTTGAAGGTCTTTTCCAACCTTAACGATTCCATGAGTCTATGATTTGTTCTGCACACAAGTGAAACAAAACCAACCAGAGTCAAATGCCTTCCCTCCTCATCACTGAGGGGAGTGAGCTCATGCATACTTTGCATCTTTCCTTGTGTTACCATCCCTTCAGCTAACGTCATACTCATTGGGGTTGCAATGGGATTTTGGGATGGGTATCAGGGCGGAAATGGGACTATTGGAGACATTAACAAAAAGGCAAGCCCCAAAACTCAAGGGAAGGCCCTGGACCATTCCTCCCTGGACCACCATCAGAAGAAAGATACTTTTGGGAATACCTGGCTAATTACATTAATTTTATGTGAGGCTGGGATGGACTTGGTCAAAGAAGAATTCTGCAGTTGTGAGGAAACTTGTAAAAATTTGTAAAACTAGACAAGTATTCAGACACAAATTATGGTTATTATTGCATCTACTGCCTACGTGGCCGTATTTCAAAATATTTATTTCATGGATTAAAAACAAGTTTGTAATATACACTTGTGAATTAACCTGTTTTTCACAGACATCTAAGTAATGTTCTGGTTGAACCCATAACTGAACCCATAGAAATACTATCTCTTTAGAGAGGATCATATTCCTGGACTATCCACTTCACTGGTCTTGACAACAGTGACATTGTGTGCTGGAAAGAACTGATCTGAGAATAGTTACTGGTTTTGGTATTGTGGTGAACATAAAACAAAACAGGTTGTTCCCAAAGAGACTGAAAGTCGCAATCTGAGAGTCACTGTGAGTGAACTAAGAGCAGCTCCAGGATACCTCCCTTTGTATTATCCCAATGATGATATCACGCAAGTGGGATCTTTTGGTGCAACTCCCAATGGTTAGCTCTTCATCAGCAACCATTACAGACCAGTTAACAACTTCTTACACTGCCTGTAGCAGGATGTGGTCTTAAGTGTCACTGAGCGAGGCAGGTTGCATGGACACCCCTGTGTAGTGGAAGTTTGTAGCACGTGTTCTGGACAAATGTTGCAATCTCTGTACACCCATCATAGGAGACTTGTAGGCAGCACTAATGGGATGTCAAACGTGATGAAGCCATAGTACTGCTCCGTATGTTGTAAGGGTTGTTGTGATGAGCAATACAGTCTTTAGTTTGCTATGTAAAGGTAAGCATAGTTGTTAGAACTGGGGAGGGGGTTATGCCCAAACCAAAGGGGTGTGTTCATGTAGTATCAGGAAGATGCTTGCCCTGGAAATAAAGAGCAATTCAGAATTCAAACAGCTATAGGAACCCTTGCTGTCATTGTGGCAGCCTCCAGGGGCCCAAGTGAAGGCTGAGGATGCTGTCACGCTAGTCGCAGAGCAAGCATAGAAGAGGAAGTGGCTCTCCACTGTAGAAAACTTTTGGTGTAAAATTTTCCCAGCTAGCATGAAATATTTTGTACCTGTTGGTTTGTACATTAACTCACATGACCTGGCCAAAAGGAAAGGTTTGAAGCAAAAAAATTTTTGTTAAGTATTATCTATACCTTTGTTTTTGAGTTAGCAAATTGTCTTTGTGTTATTTTGAAGATTGCTGCAGTGGCACTAAGTGAAGAAAATCCATTGGTGTAACTTCTAAAATGTACTTGTGTCACTTCAACACCTTAAGGTGTAAGCCCTAACACCTTAAAATGCACCTTAACACCAGCCAAGTCCCCAAAAGGCAAACTGTGTTAAAAATAGTGGACAGGGTCTTAGCAGCTGACAGTCTCTCAGTGGAGAGATTATACAACAAAACAGTTCAGTAAAGGTACTATATCAAGCTGCTGCTTTTCTGCACGATGCTTCCAGTACTTGATGTTATGGTTTGTTGAAGCAGCAGTTCCAGGGGCATGACCTTCTGACATTACAGTGTGGCCATTGACTTAGTCCAGCTCAGGCCTGGGCTTTGTGTATTCCTGCATTCCCATGGGCTGTGGTACACATGTGGCTCCAGTTAAAAACTGTTTCCACAGGTGCTGGCCACTCATGCTTTTTGCTCTAGAGGGTCTCAAATTAGTCTTTGATTTATAGGCCGTGATGCCGGGTACAACATAAACTCTTGCAACTTCTCTCTGATCTTGCAAAAGTATATTTTCCTCTTTATTTATTTTTATTTTTATTTATTTTATTTTATTTTATTTTATTTTTTTTCTATAGAGTTCAGCTCCCAGTTATGTGAAGAAATCTCATGTGTGTATGTGTCTGTGGGGGTAGAGTGGGGTGATATGTACACTAATTTTTCTGGTCTTCAAGAGATCAGAGTAAAATGGAAAGTGCACACCCAGAAGGCCAGAGAAACAGAAAGCAAATAAAAGGAACATTATGTTAACATGAAGATTAAATGGTTCTTGAAAGAAAAAAGTTTTAAATTTAGAGCTTTCCAGTAATTATTTTTTTAAGCTCACAATTGACCATAATGGTCTTGTCTACTGATTGATACAGGCCTCTTCCAGTTGTTTTTCCTTCTGAGTGACGAGAAGCAGTTTCCAGTAAATGAACAGCAATCAGCTGCTGAATCATCGCTGTTGAGCAGAGGTTTCAAAACCTGAGCCAGATAATTGTGCGAGTGCTGTTGGCACTGAGTTCCTCCTCTCTGACTGACGGGCCAACCTTGGGCTCACCTTACCCAAGCACATGGTTTCCTTGGCTTCAGGATTGCTCTGGCAAGTGAAGGTTGCCAGAGCCGGCCCCAGGAGGTGAGGAATGAGGGACCTGTAAGTATTTGTCAGCCCATTCGGTGAGGCAGTTTAGCAAATGTTCCCCTCACTTGGCAGCCTCTCTGTCCATATGCTGAAAATATTTGCTCTACGAAAAGGACAGCTTTAGGCTGGGTTTACTGCCTGCTGGCTGTGCAGTCAAATAAACAGACCTTGATTTGAGTCCCGTGTTCCTGAAATGTGCAAATATGCAACTTGTTTAACAGAGAAATAACAAAACATTATACAAAATGTTCATTCAAGCCTTTTCCTCTAGGCTCACCTGTTTCTGGAAAAGAGGGAGGATTCATTGTGCTTGACTTTAGACTTTTATACTGTGTCTTCAGCACAGCTACTCACCCAGGTACATTTAGAGGCAATGGAAGGAGTCAGGGTCTTTCTAGAGCGAGATTCACCCCATCCTAATGCAAGCACCTAAAGCAGACCAGAGGAATTGACTGCAGAGGGGAGTTATCTCCACAACTGAATGTAACTTTGTGGGCAGCTCAAGTCTGTCGAGAGGAATCCCACTGTGAGCTGCTGGAAAAAGTCAGCCTGGAGATACTTTCCCACCCACCTTGCCTCGGTAGGAGCTGTGGAAGCCACCAGCTGGTGTGTGATGGCCCTCTGAAGACCAAGGCAGTGACAACAGAGGCTCCTGAGCTGTGTTCAGAGTGTGTGTGCGCTGCTTTGCCTTTGTCAGCTGTGTGCATGACTGATGTGGTCTGCTCTCCAGCACTGTCACTGCACCGTGCAAAGCACTTGCCCAGAAGCTGCTTGGTCATGGCTGTGGGCTTTTCCAACAGCTATGAAATGGCCTCGAGTTGTCAATGAGTTGTTTGAGCCAGCCCACAGTGAGCAGAGATTGATGCTGTGTGCTCAGCAGTGATGCTCACACAACTTGTACCAGTAGCCATAAGAAATGCCTGGCCAATGGCATCAAAAAACATCTGCCAATGCTCCCTTGTCAGTCTTGCCTGGGATAATGCTTGCCTGAATCCAGAATCTACCTCTTTCTGTTAAAAGATAATGAAATGTATTTTTTTATGTGGGCTCCTTTTTCAGTGTAATCACCAGGGAGAAACTGGTACCCTCTCTTAAAAAGACCAAAGTTCCTGGTTTTTATTTGTCTTCAAGGGTTGCAGTAGGGAGGTCAGAAATGTGACTCAGAAAAGGAATTTTCCCCTAGAAAGCCTCTTCAAGTTGAATACCAAGGTGTATTTGTTTATTCATTATGATGACTTGGTGCGTTTACTCAACCTCACTCATTTAAAAGTTAGTTTTTGTAAGTGGTTATCCACCCACAAGGCCAGCTGGATTGGTTCAGACTCAAATTGTACCATGCTGTACACATCTGTGACTAAGCCGCAGCAGGACTTCATAACTAACTTTTCTGTGAGTGTCTGATGGAAGACGAAATGAAAAGAAAGATAGTTGATAAAAGTGAGACAAATACCTTGCCACTTCCAATATGTTGGATTGTTTGAAGTTTTGCATTAAAAAGTTTAGGAAAATAGAAAAAGAAGGAAGATGCTAGAGCCCAAGTTTAAAGATAGAACAGGCATTTCCAACTGTGGTAGCAAGCAAGTAAGAAAGAATAAAAGCTCCAATATAATGACCTAAAAAATGGGAAATGTAGGAAGAAAATTATTGTGAATAAGGGCAACTCTAAGACACGTGGCCTGAACAGAAATGCTGGGGAGATAAACGCTTACATTACAAAGCAAATGAGCAAAGTGCAATTGAAGTGGCATTTGCTACAGGGGTATGGGTCAGCCAGCACATGAAGGTTGTGCAAGGAATGAAATGTCTAAGTGATGGCAGTGATACGAGAAACACATAAGTACCAGCACTTGCTGCTGTGACTGATGGAGGGAGGAGCTTGTCAAGCATGTCCTCTCATGTCACAATTTGGGATTTTGAAAATACTTCCAAGGAAAATTTTGTCATGTTGTGTATCAGGACGCTTTTCAAGCTCACCTGTCTGACATACAGGAAAAGAGGTAAAACGTCATAGTGCCAAATTAAAAACCCAGTTACTGTCTGCTACTTCATTTGGCAGAGGTGAAGTACGGATTAATGAATGAAGACATTTTTTTCAGGCTGAGGAAAATTCAGTGAGATGAGCCAGAAGAACATACCTAGAGATTTGCTGGTGGGTAGGAGCTTGGATTCATTTACTGTGCAAAACAAACAAACAAACAAACAAACAAACAAAAAGGAGTTTACAATATTACGGTAGAGGACAGAGTGAGTGAGAACCACAGCTGTAAAGGTGTTGGTGTCTATGTGGGAGGTGATGGCATTCGGAAAGGGAGGTGAAGCAGTCAGACTACAGGAAGGAGAAGGAGAGGTGGTGGTGATAATCAAGGATTTAAAACATGTACTGGAGATGACCACTGCCTTCGGTAATGACTCACGAGCCGAACGTATGTGTTTAGACATACGTGACACCACAACACCAGAGGGAAAAATACATATCTGTGAGGGGTGTTGTATGCAATTTCCATGAATTGCAGTAGCAGCCTTACTCATGAATATCATTGCCAGAGATGAATAAAATAAACTTAATGAGTGAAAAAGCCAGCAGGCAGTTCACCGCGCCCTTGGAGGCATGCAGCTGGCTTGCTTCACAGGGGAAGAGCATCTCAGGATCGCAGTTTCCATTTCAGTGACACAATATCCACACGAAGTGGGAAATGGCTGTAAGTTTGGCATGAAGATGCATGCGCTAGTGTGGCAAAAAGGCATCTGGATGTCTCTGAGGGAGGATGTGGGCATCTCTCTAGCTGTAGCACAGAAGTGGTGAGCATGGGGTGGCAGTGTGCAGGTGTGGTGACACGCAAGGACATGCGATTGTGTAGGCCTGAAGGGACCTCTGGGATCCTCTGGTCATCTCCCTCCACTTGGAGACAGATCCTGGAACACATTAGTGTCAATTAAGGTGTGGATTATAGTAGAACTAGAGACAAACTCTGTGTTGCTGACTGTATTTGGCTGACCCTTCAGCTCTAGTGTTTGGAAGCCTGAAATCCAGGTGGGAACCTCCTCAGCAACACCTGCAGGGTATGGGACATCCTCTCCAAAAATGCCTCAGCCCCTGTCTCCAGCCTGGCACCACCACTGGCAGATTTGAGAACAGTGCCAACCTCTGGGTGGTTTGCTTTGGCTGAGCCCATGTCACATTGTCCCTGCAGCCAAGTGCAGAAGCAAATTTCTTTTTATTTTCCCCGAGCTCTCCTTTTGTTTGAAACAAAAGCTCACGTTCTTCTGCTTCCCAGTAACTCAAGGACCCGGGGCTTTACGATACGTGCTGTAGGTCTGGGAACTCACAATAAAGTCAAGTTGTAAAAAGAAGAAAAAAAAAAAAAAAGGGAAAAAAAGAAAAGCAATTGCAGATTATTTTCCACTCTGAGCATTGCAGAGGCCTTTCTGAGTGGTGTTTGTTAAAATATGTTCTCCCTTTGTTACCACAGAAAGTCAGATATATTTCCCCACTCATCTGGCAAACACTGTTTACATCTTCCAACGTTTCAAAAGGAATTGCAATTATCAAAGCTATTTATGTTCCTAAGTAAATTAAAACAAAAAAAAAAAAAAAGATATGTCTTAACATATTTGTTGTATCAGCATCATCTGCTTAGCCCGGATTTTTGAAGAAGGTTTGATGGGAGTTTGTTTTGAAAGATTTCCAAAAGATGCGGCGGTGCCGTCCGGCAAAAGACCTTTCTTCCCCAGTGCCATGGCAGTGGGCTGAGGTCATTTTTCTGCCCTCTTCTGCAATAAGTCACCTTTATCTGATCTGCCCACACGTACAAATGGCTCAAGTGCCTTTTCAGACCTATCTGGACGGAGATAAACTGCTTCTGGGTGGAGTGCTGATAGGCAGAGTTAACTTCCTCCCCATGCAGATGGCTGAAATGCATCATCTTTGAAAATTAAAGGCTGTAATTGCCTCATGGGGAGCTGTTCACGTGGGGTGTTGCCTCCCTGGGTGGCGATGCTGGCCCTCAGCCTGCCCTGGCCTGAAGGTAGCAAGCAAGAAGAGCTGTGGAAGGGTCAGCTGAGACCTAGGGAAAGGGTAGAACTACAGAATTTCATAGGAAAATGGCATGGAAAAGGCAAACACTGCTTCTCTTTGCATATTTTTTTTTACCACATCTCCTTGTCAGAAGGCTGTGATCTGGTTGTGTAGTGCTGCTGCTGCACCACCTGGGCTGATGGGAAGGATACGGGTTCACCTGAGCTGTGAATGAACTGCTGGTACCCAAAACCTTGTTCCTATCTCTGTGGATTCTTAATGCACTACAGGGTGAGGCAGTGGAGGGTCTCATGCCACCAAGAGGGTCTTGTGGAGGCTTTATCTCTCACGTGCTTGTGTTTGGGAAAAAAATGAGTGTTCTTTTTTTTTTTTTTTTTAACCAAAGGCTAATGGTGCTTTTGCAAGCTGCCCAGAGCAGGCAAATCCTAGTGAGCTTCATTGGAGACCTGTCAGCCTCACGTGAACCTGAAGTGCTAAACCATACTTTGGGAAGGTGGACTTGTGTGGGCTGAGGATGGCTGCACAAAATAGAGTCCCAACAAACTGTAGCAGTGACCACATAGCATTAATCCCAATGTGTTTTTCACAAACTATAAATAAAAAAGGAAAAAAGGCAAGGCAAAGCAAGGCAAGGGAATATCCCACGCAGGGTATAGCCCAATAACATTTCCAGGGCTTTGGTCAGGCAAGCTGGTATGCTTGCTTATTCATTGAGCAGCTACTCCTGAACAGCCATCCTCCAATCTGACTGGATCCAGCCCAGCTCAGCACCCTAGCAATCTTCTGAATTGATTTTATTTCATTTTTTCCTGTGCCATCTAAAAAGCACCACCATGACCCAAAGACATGGACTTGGTTTAAGTTCACTGCTCACATACACGGGCCAGAGGAGAAAAAAGGGATTCAGAAAAAAAAAATGGAGGGAAAATGATCAATAAACAAACAAACAAACAAAAAAATCAACCACAAAGCAAGGCTGGAATGACAGCATCACCCTTGTGGTGCAGTGGGTCACTGCAGCTCACTGGCCTGGGATGTCCATACATCGGCGCTGGCTGCCAGTGTGTGCTGTTCCTCCTAAAGGGATATTCCTGAGGGACTTGTGGAAACATTAATGCTTTTCCCTGATGTAGCTGGTGAATTTGAAACTGGCCACAAAAATCAGTGCGAACTGCCTGGGTCTAGTGCAGAAACCAGCCAGTCACTGCTGCTGGAATAAAAGCTGTTTTGCAGGAAGCTGAAAATGCCAAAAATAGCAGAGTTTGGATAAATCTTTGTATTTGCTTACAGATTTTATGGGTGTTTTTAAAGCCTCAAGGAGATGCATACGGTCGTTTTAAACTTAGAGCCACATTTGCCCCATCCAGGATCAGAAACACAGCAAGGAATTCATGTTTTCTGTTGTTCTGGACACCTATGTTGCTCCCTCCATCTTTAGCTCCATCTGTGGAAAATGCAAACACTGAAAATATGATACTTTTTTTGTACACAGATGTTTCCAACATGCACCCTCTTCCCTCTCTTCCTCCCAAGTCCCTCTTTAACCTTTCAGATGGGTCTTTTCCAGTTTCACCCAAGTCAGTTTAATGACTACCTTTGTTTTCCCCTGGAGCAGCTGAAGCACAAGGCCACTTGACATTTTCGACTGTTAAAGGTAGACGGTGCCCATTCTTAGAGCACCAAGAGTGCTTGTTAAGGTGCTCCTTTGCAATGTCTTTCCAAGAAAAAAACAATCACTTATGAGCTAAAATTAGTCCTGGAAAATTTCAGACCAACAAGAACATCCCTGAGAAAGCTGGAGCACAAACAGAGGGTGAGAAAACAAGGAGTGCTTTGAATGCTCCTGCTTGTGATGTTGCTCTGGCAGAAGAAAATGGGCTCAGGCTGAAGCAGATCAAAGAAAACAAAGGACTGGCTGGGCTTCACTCACTGTACCAGGCAAGCTGTATGTATTCAGCAACAGCTAGAAACAGACTACTTTTTTTCCTCCCACAAGAGAGAAGTATGTCTCAACCAACTCCATTTTGTAAACTGTGGTGTGCAATAGTTTCCAAATCAGGGGGCAGGTTCTTTGCTGCAGATTAGGGCTAGCAGGTGGTTTCAGTGCATGGCAGGTTTAGGAAAATACTGTGGGACAGTGGATTGAAACCAATGCCACTTCAAATGTGCATTTTAACAGGGTACTAGTAGCACAACAAGGGCATTTAAGCTGTATTCTGAAGGGAAAAAAGTTTGTGAATGGCTGTGTTTGCCTAGAAGGGCATCAGGCTATTTCATGGACTGCAGTGCAAGCACATCATCCAGATTTTTTATTTAAATACAAAGACATAAATATATTCCAATAGCACAGCAAGTATGTAAGACAAGAAACTTATATATATCCCCGATTATGATAGTTTAAAAATGTTACAGCTCACTGTGCAGCATAAGTTTGAACATTGTTTGTTCTGTAAGCAAAGAGCATCACCATAAATACACTGCATTTTTCTGTAGGTGTTGGTCTAATTCAGTGCACAGCTTGGCTGGTGGTCTTAAAAGATCCAAAGCTGATCTTTAACAGTCAAGTCCAATTGTAATATTAATTTTACAACTAACACAGTCAAAACACCAACTGCTGCTAGACGTGGTTGCACAAGCACAAATTAAAGCACACTCTAATTTACCCAGAGCTATGCCATATATCATGTTTTATGCTAGTTATCATCAAGTACCCAGTTTGTCCAGCATTTTAAATGTTATTACATCAAGGAGGGGTTGCAGCTGCTCAGTGCCAAAATTGCCAGTTGTACTGGGTTGGGACAACCATTAAACTCCTGCAGATTGAAGCCAATTTCATTATGAATCATGAATTTTGTGGATTACCACATGCTTACTTAAAAGGACAAATAGCTTTGCTACTACAGGAATAACAGTCTCAGCAAGATCAAAAGCAAGAAGGAAAAAAAAATGCCTCCAGTCATGAAGAACACTCAAAGCAAGCAGTGGCACAAGAATTATATATTACCCATGCATGTAGAGCAAAGCAAACTGTCATTAAGTGTTCCCAGAAAGGCAGCTGAAAACTACTGGCAAACTCTTGTAGGCAATGAAGACTTGCAAGCCAAGATTTTATTTTTTTTTTTAATTATTATTATTTTTTAATGGATGCTTTTTGTTAAGGGCCTTATACCAGCTAAAAGAAGATGTCAGGCTTCCCTTGGACTTTTATGAGCACTTTTAGAAATCAGAGCCAGGGCTGATGATCTGGAGCTTAAGGAATTAGCATCTCAGTATTAGACAGAAGCAGAAGGAGGCTACCGGGTTTTAGTATAACCCTGGCAATTAGCTGCTCGGGTTGACTGTTATGAAACTCTAGATGCTTATGGGTACTTACTCTAACTTAAAGGTATGAGTCCTTTGTAGAAACACAAACATTGCAATCCTGCATATAGCCCACCCTGGGTATGTGGGAGAAGGAGCTGAAGGAAACAGGCATTTTGGCCAAGTTGCAATATACACTGAGTGAAGACCTGATGTGTTCATGGAGGAACAGCTTACTTGAAAAAAAACAACAGTATTTATATCGTTCTATGTCCCCTATGTGTTGTGAGACATGGCTGCAGAGGTAACACCTCCTGCCTCTTCAGTCCCAAACAGCAATGCAGGAGTCTCAGGCAACAGTATTTTTTCTTTCCAAGATCCATTTTTAAAAGATTCAAAATAAATTTCAAGAAGTGAAATATCACCTGTAAAAATTGAGCCACAGGTTACTTCAAGGCAGTCTTCCAGGTAGGCATGAAGGGTTTTGGGTAGCAGGCTGAAGCTGCATGGTGACCATGGAGAGAAAACAAGAGGGTGTTTGGTGCTGCACTTGTGGGCTGTGGGGTGAGTAGTGTAACTATTCAGGATTTTTCATCCTAGTTTTGTTTCATGGCAGAGCTCTCTGGTTTTGTTGACATACAAACGTGTGTACAACTGAAGGTGACGAGGACTTTAAAGCATCTCCATTTTCAGGATGAAGTAATGAGAAATACCAGTTTATTTTATACATAGGGGCTGGAGCTCTTCTCAACAAAGTCATGGGAAAGGAGAGATGGGTTGCTGTTCAGAGTCGGGATGAGAAGGAAACATACTGTTCCCATGACCATGGCATAGGCGGGAAGGCTCCACATGTAGCCAAACCACCCATCCTAACCTGTGCCAGGGCTGTGGCCATGGCTGAGATAGGCACCTAGCAGGATCCAAGTGAGGATGAGCTGCCAGGCAGCTGAGGAGCACGGGTGTATGGTGTGGAGCCAGGCCACGCTGGCCACTGAGCCTCTGTGGTGAGCGACCTCCATCAGCTGCAAGGAGATTTAAGCCTTCCTGCCTGTGAATGAGGGCTTTGATGAAGCTACCATCTGATTTGCATAATCTGGTCTTGGATTTTTACAAGCGCAGAGTGCTTGGTCAGCTGAAAATACCGCGTTGCATCTTGTGGAGGAAACTTTCCTTTGGCAATGTGTAAAGAGCAGTGAGCGATTGCATAGGCCTCCTTCAGAGCGGAGGAATGAATCAGAGGAGATAAGTGAATGGGGTGATGCAGCTCCTGTGACTTGGTACGGTCCCATGACATGTGTAGAGCATGCTAGGTCATTGTTTTACCTCCTTCAGCTCCAGAAAAGGCATAGGCTGTAATTGTTCTGCGTACCTTGGCATGGCCAGAAGGAGCATAGTTCAGTTTTCTTCTCAACAGGCATGACAGTGAATTTCTTCCTTGGTTAAACCCTGCTATGTGCTGCACCGTATGAAATGCAGCAAATAAAAACCTAGAGATTTTGCTTATCCCCCTGCTGCAGCAGGCCAAGAGCAGAGCAGCCACCTCCCCCTAGCCCTGCAGCCTTGATTCATTTGACCCCGTGTCCATCCCTGAGCTTGACCCCAAGTCCTCCTGTGTGTCCTGGAGCACCTCTGCTCTCCACCACCAAAATGAGGTTAACATCATCCACCACCATGGCGAGCAGCACCCATTTTTTGCTTTGTATGGGCTCAGCCCTGCTTGCTTGAGGGACGTGAGCTGTTTGCAGGCTGGCAGGACAAAGTTCCCCTGGTAGGTGATACGGCTCATCTGGCAGCCCTGAACTTTCATACCGAGAACACCTCCTACGCGGCTGGGCAGACGGCCAGGAGCTGCGCCCACAAGGAGTCTGCCCCGCCAGGATGAAAGAGAACAGCTCCCTGCTGGCACGGTGTGTCGCTGGGTTGTGGGTTTGGGGTTTTTTCTTCCCCGCTCTCATTCTCCGTCTCTTGAAAGCAGTTCAATTTTGCCACCAAATCTCTTGTTCTTGCTTCTTTTCTCTGTGCCAGAAGCCTGTCCGCATACTTCCCAGTTTAAAGCCATCTCCACACTGTGAATAAACACAGAAAAAACCCGGAGCTCTAACAATGGCTGCTAACGCTCAGCTATAAAACACAGGCAACAGTGAGGCAGCGGTGCTGAATGCCAGCTCTGCAGCCTCTGTGCTGCTTTCCACGATGCTCTCAACACCCTCCAGCCTTATCAGTGCTATGTGCTGCTACACCACTGCCCAACCTAGAAGTCAGCAAAGCTCTGAAACCTTTGCTCATTTGGGCAGAGGAATGGAAAGACAGCACATTCAGTGCTCCCTACTTCTCTTGTCCAACCTAAGGACAAGGCTGTTCCTGTCCTGGATTCACCCAGGGGTCAGGACCTCAGGTACTAAACCTCACTTCTGAGGCAAGTCATAAAATACATTTATGAGGCCCAGGGATTATGGTAAAAGTAGACACACCCTGGCCTATATTATATACATCTGCAAGTAGGTGCTACTTCAGTAACTGCAGCCTCATAAAGGGATTGGGCTCTAGCCACCATCCTCCATGTATTTTCTGCTGCCCCATGGTGCTCTGGAGGGGCCCTCATTGCTCTCTGTATGAGTATCTCCTTGGTGGGCCCCCAGCAAGAGCTGCCTAGAGAGGATGTCCTCCTCCTCTGCCTGTGCCCATGTCGGGTGGGTAGGAGAGAGCTGGTCCTGGCCAGGGCAGGCACAAGGAGGCTTGATTAGGCTGTAACACCAGGCTGGGTTGGAGTGGACCTGCAGCAAGGTTAAGGAAACGCGCCCTCCCCCTGTGGAAGCCACAGAATACCTCTGGATGTTATTAATAGGTGGAGACAAGTTTTGTCAGGTTTTAACAATCCTTGAGAGCTTAGCTGAAGAGATAGGCTGGCAAAGGTGTGGTGCCTCTTCTTGCTCACACACACACACGCTGCTTCTGCAGATCACTTTCATTTGTGTTTTGAGTCCCTGGGGAACACGAGGTAGGACTGCTGCTATTCTTAGAGGGCAAGAAGCAGGCTTCACATGCTCCAGAGCTTAGCTTGCAAAGGCTTGTTGCTGCATCACCAGAATCTATCACTTTCAAGTAGGTTAAGGGCTGATTTAACTGTCAGAGATAATTACCGGATTGGGCTTGGTTTTCCCGGAAAGATTATATTCACTCAAAATCAGCCTCTTCTGAACACACTTTGCAGACAATAAAAGCTTATTGGTAGCTATTAAGTCCTAAACATTGTTTATCTGCTGCAGAGTAGGGACACAAAGGTGGCAACGGTTCAAATTCCACTAAAGTGGCACGGGCCAAGCCCGTCCCACCTCACCTGGGCTCACACCTGGGCTTTGGCTGGAGGGACTCTAGTGTGGCTTCGGTTGGAGGGACATTTGGTGCCTCAGCCCAGTTAAGAGAGAAGGGATAGGCTTCTTCAGCTGGTGCTAGACACTGGGATGCCTTCCTTTGCCATCACTTTCTCTTTCCAAAGGAGCCTACTGCGCTCCATTGTTTCCTCCCCATCTTTCTTTGAAGGACGGAAACAATATCATCAAATTGTCACAGAACTGGGACTTTCTCCCCTCCTTTTTCTTAGGAACTGTTTTGAAGATATTGAGGTATTGCTTATAATTAGGGTGAGACCAACATTCCAAGGACTAAAATCCCACACAGTACTGGATAATCTTTCCTATCTGTAAGCCTATTTACTGTTATAGAGGTGTTCACATTATATTTCTGAAACTTTTAGTAGGAATTTTTTAAGTCCTACTAAGAGACCTTCACAGGTAGGTTTACATCTCTTCCATCAGGACCTCAGCAGAATTCTTCTTCCAGATTACTTCAGGCTGATCTCTTTCATATACATTTTTACATGTGCTTTTGGTCCTGATACTTGGTGTTCTTGGGGTACATCTCCAAGATGTACCAAGAACCCTATCAGTGGTGAGGATGTTGACTTTGTCCACAGTGGTGTATGGGACTAGCATCTCTTGGAGGTTTTGTGCCATCACTTCAGAAACATAGTGGTCCTCTGTCCCAAGTTCTCCCAGTTGTTAATCTACAGAACTCACTGACATTTATAAATAAATAAAATTGATTCTAGCAATCCCTGTGTAGGTTCACATCATATACATTATTCCTACTGATTTCTTTGGCTTATGAAAGAAGACCATAGTTTAAGAGTCTTGATTTGGCATCCTGACTGCATTTAAAACAACCATATAACATTTCATTTTATAAAATACAGTCAGATATAAATGGTGTATATATATGTATGTATGTACATACATACTATTTATCTTTTTGTTGTCAATGTTATTAGGCACGATTCTTATATTTGTTAGAGATTCAACCCTTATGTTTAGTCACTCCTACACACTTTTGCAATGGCTAAATGAAAAACTTCTGATTGCAATTAAAAAAAATAAATAAATAAAAGAAGGGAAGAGGTTATCCCATTTACTGTAGGACCTTGTAGGATGGTTGGATTTCAGTGCTAAATTACATTTTTTAGCTAACATGGAAACATTGCATTTTGGCAGTGCATTGACTGGGACTTTGGCTTGGTTTGGGGGATTAACTGTGCAAACTCAGTTGCCATAAACGTTCATCTCAGCTGCTTTTCTCCTTACAAAACAACACGATATACCGTGTTTGACATTAGCGCCAAACAGATGGAAGCATTGAACTTGCTTCTAAACCCATTTTAATGAGGGAGCAACATAGCAACATAGACTGAATCTAGACTGGTAAATTAAACACAACCAGGAATATTGCCAAGTGCTGGCACCCGCAGACATAGGCCAGCCTCTGTGTCTGTGCTGGTAAAACATCTCATCATCCAAGACAAGGTGGCTGTGTGCAAGCCACCTCTTTGGGGAGTGATCCCTAAAATGCTCTGCCGACCAAATCATGCCCCAAAGTTATTTAGGGATGGTGCTAGAGGAACACCAAATATAGGTCAGGGGGTATTCTTATACTTCAACAACATAAATGATTGTGAGGCAGGGCCTGATAATGCTTAAGCACACTGCATTTGTCACAATGTTGTATACTACGACCAGTATAGGAGTTTAATCTTCAGCTGATGGGCAGTGTATGGACAATTTTAATCAAATTTCCAAAGCCAATTACTCAGCCATATTACAATGCACTGCATAATTGTTTGCAGATAATTGGTGCTGCCTGGATGGCTTCCAATACAGAAATGCTATCAGGTCACAAAATCTATTCATGTTCAGATAGCATATTTGGCTTATCCATCTGAAAGGCTTAAACACTCAGAGTTCTCAAAGTATGTGTGAAAGATGGGTTACTGCTGACGTGTACCCTCACGAGCTGCACTGAGTGCTATGTCACTTGCTGTGCTCTCACTGCAGTAAGCAAGTATGCATATTTGGTATTACTGGAATGCCCTTATGAAACAACATATTTCCCCTGGTTTACGCAGAGAGTTGCTCTTCTCTTTTAGCCACTTCCCCACGGACAGTATATCCCCAAAAGGATATCTCATTGATGTATTTGTTGAATCAAAAGGACTCAAGAAAAAAAAATTATCACAAAACAACCCAATCTAAACCAAACCAGAAAACTAAACAACAACAACAAACCCACCAAGAATGTTTTGCTGATTCACTCTTCCATCATACTGCTACATAGTCATAAACCCAGAGGTTAAAAGAAGGACCCATTTGGTTCTACATATGTATAAAATAGAAGAATTTAATGCAGATGGCTTTATATATTCTCTTCATTCCCGTAGGGAATAAGTGACAGAAGGGAAGTTAGCGTGGGCATAGAAACAAATGCGTACAAACTTGACTTTATTAAATTTATGCAGGAAACAATGTACTTCTGCTCCATCAGAACAATGAGGTCCAAAGACAGTTTTCAGCAGGAGTAATGGGGCAACTTCTTTCTGACCCTGAGTTGTTTCTACATAGAGTTTACTATTTCTAAACAGTATTGTTGGAAATGGTGGTGAGAGCATACTAAGCAGTCCATGGACGTTCAGTCATATGACAATCCAGAGGACATGGCAGGCTTGGAAATCTCTCCCTGAACTATTTTCTGGATTATTTGGCATCAAGAGATTGCAGCTGGAAAAGTCAAGACTTTTATTCAGTATCTTTATGGCAAGTTTAAGGGCTCAGTGGGCAGAAACCCTGCTTCAGTCAGCAAACTGTACCATTTAATGGACATCGCTTGAAAAGCAAAACAGAAGTTAACCAAAAGCAATACAGGACTCCCTGACTGGGAGTTCAACTCTGCCCTGTAATGGTTTTGTATCATATCTACAGCTAACTGCTGCAGCTAAACTGCATGTCATATTTTGCCTCCAGCTCATGTGTCAACAGAATTCACCAAGCACTACTAAATGCAGGAACATTTATCCTCACTTCTGCATGGGTCTGTGAAAGTACAACAAACTGAAGTTTTCAAAGAAAAGGTCTGCCTTTTCTCCTTTAAACCTCATTATTTTTGCAGATTATTCTTGAAGTGTGCAAGATTATTTTACTTCCAAAGTAATCACTTGACAAACCCCCACCATTTGCTCTCTGAACTCGTACATTTGTAACTGTAAGGTCACGTCACGCTATACAGAAGCAACTCCTAGTAATATCTTTTCATGCAAATTGCATGCAGGAGAAACCAAAAAAAATATATTAGCTCTTATTGTTATTCTCCCCCTCGCCTGCACTCCCCACAGCTTGACATTTGTTACTGATTTTTCTTGACTGAGTAGTTCTCTTAGGCAGTCTTGGAACAGTTTCAGCTTTGTCCTCCTCTGTGCCCACGCAACGCCTTTTGGAGGTGCTTGGAGGAAAGTGGAAGGAGCTCTTCCAGGGACAGAGGAGCTGATAGCTGATCCAGCTGGGATGGGCTTTGTAGCTTGACTTTAGATAGAGCTGTGTTGGATTCCTCCAGAGACCCTCTCAGGAATCAGCCTCAGGGGTTGTCGTTGCTGAAAGGTTTGCAAGTCCTTTAGTTTTGTTTCAATGACAAAAGCATTCCTGGTAGTCTGAGCTGGCTACCTGAATGGTAAATCACAGTCTGGTTTCAAATCACAGTCTAGTTTCAGTTGAAGACAGACTTACAGAAAAAGTCCCGTGTCATCCCCCCACTTCATCCCCCCTCTCCCCCCCTCCCTTCTTTTTTTCTCCATTCTCAGATATCACAGTGAGGAGAAAGGAGTTCTTACTAGGTTATGTCAAAAAAAAAAAAAAAAAAAAAAAAAAAAGGCCACCCTAATCCTCCACAAGTTGAACAGTGTGCCTGGTGGGTGCAAAAGATTTGCTATCTCTGTGAACTACATGTTGACAGGAAAGAAGCTTACTTGCTAAAGAATTTCTGTATGCTCTCTCTCTCTCTTTTTTTTTTTTTTGGACCCACTGAAGGTAGTCCAGGTAATCTGTGAAAAGTAACTCTCCTTGAGACACCACATTTATGGCTCAGCTCCTAGGCAGTTAGGTTGCATGTTACTTCACGGTGAAATACTCTTCTGGTTTCACCATGTTTTAACTCTTAGGGCTTGAAATGACCCATTATTTGTCTTCAGCAGCATTTCAGACAAGTTCCGCACTCTGGACAATTTAGATTTGCAGCCAAGAGAAAAGTACAGAAATGCCCCCTCAAATAGCTGCAACAATTTTCAGTGACAGAGCTCTGAAACAAGCAATTCAGGGCATGGGCAAATCTGTCTTTGCTTTGCTTTGTAGTAAGGGTTTGTGACTTAGTAATTCGTTTGATTTGTGATCCTTAACTGAAGTGAAACAGACCATGCAACCCACAAGCTGCTTTTTTTTCCTTGTTCTCTCAATTCTGCACTGAGGGAACAAAACTTTGCCACTAGAAGAGCTTGTGACATGTGTTGTGTGCTGCCCTGACAGATACATCTGTAATAAAAGTGTGTTTAATCTTTGTAACTACATCTGATTACAATTTATTCCCTTATCTTGAGGGATTTTTCAGTCTTCTGAATGCCTGGCCAATAGTGGTCCATGACTGATGAATCACAGTAGCTGTCCATACCCAGTTCAAAGACAGAGATGTTCACACACATGCAATAGTTTTCTGAGAAAAGTGGATTTCCATGGGACACCAAATCCTATTACCTTGCTGCATCCTTCAGTCCTGTGATAGAAATAATCCAGCACTCTTCTGACATAAGGTTTGGATTCAAAGAGCAGCACATAAACTCCTGCATGTTTTGCTGCCCCAAGCTTGGAAAATTGATGCAAGAATGAAAGAAGAGAGCATTTCTGTTTGTGTGTCATAGCTTCTGCTGGCTGCTCAGCAGTGTCTGGATGGACCCCAAACAGAAGGTGTATGCAACCGTGCTTCTTGGGGGTGCCACCCATGCTGGTATTTCTCCTCTCCCTGCTATCAGAAAAAAAAGAGGGCTTGATCTGTGATTTGATATCTTAATTGTCTTCATATTGCCTGTCCAGGTGATGCCATTCGGCAGCTCCACTGTTCACACAGCAACTGCATCCAGCCTTGCATCCAGAGGAAGAACTGCTTGCTAGGCTGGAGCCTGCTGCACTAACGCCAGCTGCTGATTTACATCCGTGCTGGCTGCTGACTTTGCCTTCCGCAGGTACATGGGGTCTCCTTCTATTTATTTATTTCCATAACTAGTGGCTTCCATTATCCCACTTCCAATTTTGTATGCATTAAATTATTGGCTGTAACGAGTGTAAGTCATGCAGCTTGTTTCGAAGCTGATTGTGCAGCAGGCTCGTGGTCACTAACTGCTCCTCTCCACCCTGGCCAGGGTGTGGGAGGTGAGCTAACGCGTCCATGGTCTCATACTGGTACAGTGTCAGGAGCACTCCTGTGTTCAGTGGCTCTGCTGCAGTCAATGCTGCGTGATACACACCCAAAACACAGAAATACAGTGCTGCAGGCAGTTATGCAGTCTCGAAATTGCACCTATTAAGTATGAAACTGTCAGGAAACTCGACAGGAAACTGAAGAGCACAACCACTTCCAGAAAAGAAAAACCTGCCCCTTTTCTTGAAATGTCATTATTTTCAAAGCATGGAAGGAATGAGGATTAAACAGCAATGCCTCTTTAATGACACATCAAATGATGTTGAGCAACACTGAGAGGCTGCCTGCATGTTAGGGCATTACTTTAAATGCTTGGGAAAAACAGTTTATAGAAAGTCTTTCCAGGCATTTGTGCAAACAAAGCTTCATTAAATTGCATACCAAACTAAAGCCTTCATTTGGTGAGCAAAGTAAGGAAAATTTAGAGAGATCAGAGAAGCTGTGATGGGCATAAGAAGAGGACAGCAAAAGAAAGGATGAGGAGGCATTTCTTCCTTACTTTCTATTGCATTGCTCCCCAAGTGCAAGTTAAAGGGTTGTAGGTTTTCTGTCTGCCACCCTGCAAACAGCTAAAGCTTAGAAACAGTCATGGTGCCAGCCAGGAATCAGGAGATTTCCCCACTGACAGGGATTGTGGGACCAACCCAATCTCCGACAAAGTCTGATCTCTGGTTTATCGTGTCACCTCTTGGGTTTCCTTGAACTGAGGTTTCCTTGAAACGATTTTCATCTGAACCTGAGCACATCAGCTGAAAAAAAAAAAAAAAAAACAACATACAAAACAAAATAAAAAAACCTTTTCCTGTCTTGATGATGACATTTCTAGAAATAAGGAATCTAGCACACACCATGAAATGTTGTTTCCATGGGTTAATTCCTGTCAGTATGAGAAATGCATTTATTTTTTATAGTTCACTCATATCTGACTTCAGTTTTGAGATATCAAATTTTGTTGTACCTTCATCAGCTACAATATCATCAAATTTGCATTTTCCAGGAATACATTTATTGGCCCACTGCTCCACCTTTTTATTTTGTTGTTGTTGTTATGAAAATTAGGCTCTGTTCTTGAAGATCTTCAATGAAAAAAATACTTATTTCAGTTTAAAATCTTTTATTTATTGATTGATTGATTTTCTGTAATCACAGTTCTTCTGTAAAGTCTTTCCTAGAAAGCTGGACAGAACTGATGCACTTTTCCACCATTGCTGCATGTATTTGTTGTACCAGAAGTCTGTTGTACCTTAATGGTCCTGCCAAGTCTTGCTGTGCATAGCAGTGTAACAGTACCCTGCTGGCCCCAGCTGAAGACATAGCCATAATCCATGCATGGGGTGGTCTGTGCAGTCCAAAGGGGTAGCTAGCACACCCCACCACCTCTTCACTACAGTTGGTCATTGGTAATACGCGATGGGAGGTAGAAAGAAAATTTGTGAACGTTTTGGGGGAATATTTCATCCTGTGCAGACACTCACAAAAAAAAAAAAAAAAAAAAAAAAAGAGCTGGAGAAGAATGAGTGTCTTCAAGCTTTAGCATTGTGAAGCAATGGGAGCTGGTGCCATGATCCAGCCACAGGCAGGGGTTGCATTCTCAGAACAGACTGAGGAATTGGTTGAGCTGGAGATAGGCTATAGAGGACTAAGAGATCTGACTCGCAGACTATAAGTCTTGAAGATACCAGTGGTCCAGAGAGGCAAGAAGGCTGGTGCCCTTGAAACCTTTAACAGAGATGTCACAAAACATTTTTTTTTCCTCCTAGCTACACACCCAAAGATGATATTAGCTTTCCATTCAAATACCATACCATGATGTTACACACAGCTGTCTACCTGCTAGAAAGAAACATAGTCATTATTAAAGTTTCTGTTTCCCTCACCTATGTGTTTTCTTATCTCAAACATTATGGTTTTACACATGACTGTCTAAATATGCACAGGGTTTATGGTTTCCAGTTTACCAGATGGCTCTGTACCAGTAATCTGTTCTGTTATCCTCTTTGATGGTTATCGAGACTTAGAAATATTCTGCAAGACTGAGTTTTCTGCACCAAACTTGTTTCCTTCCTGAGTGAGAAATGCAGAAAGCACTAAAAAGTGGCATCTTACAAGCATCATAAGCAGTCTGTTACCAGCTTAAAAAGCCCAGTAACAGAAATGTTGGTGTTGGGCCATGTCTGCTGCCATTTACTAAATGACTGTTGCACAGCTTCAGTATTTCTATTCCTTTCTGAGGTCCTCTCTCAGGGTCCACAGCCTTATGTGGCCTGTGGGAATTGCTCCTAAGTGTTGTGTTGGGGCGGTTCATCAGAGCTGCTAGGTGGAGCAGTCATGAAACCCAAAGCAGAGATGCTAAGGAAGCTATCATATTCATTACTGGTAAAAGAAAAAGATGTTACTTTTAGCATTCATCTTGAAAACAAGTTTTTGGATACGGTAAGAGAGAGGCTTCAGAGGAGAATCCAAAGGGGAACACCTCTGTGTTTGTACATTATCAGGAGCTGTTCTCCCAAGTTGTGTCTGTATTACTGTGCAGCAGTTGGTGTAGGGCAGCCCTGGGGCTATCCTCTAGGGGGAACCTCTCATCCCTCTGGGCTTGGAGAACCCCCTCCATGGTCCCCAACTGCCCCATCAGCACCTGCAGTAGTGTCAGGCAAGATGGCCACACAACCTTCCTGAAGAAAGTGCCACCAGTTGCAAAGGTTGTTTAAAGGGAACCCAGCCTCAGGCCACATTAGGGTTGCTTGGAGTGGAGGGTACAGAAATAAAGTGTTTTAGAGCTTGGGATGGAATAGGCAAAAAGCTCTTGTGGGGATACTCTTGCACCTTCATTTTGTAATGGAAGTAGGGCTGCTTGGGCAGATAAAGACCTTGGTCAGATAAAGACCAGTGGATAAGCACGAGTGGAAGGTCAGTGTGTTCCCAGTCTCTGGACCCTGGAGGCTGCTGTACCACTACTTCAGTGGCTGCCCCCTTTGCCCCCTCTGCATAGGCAAGTACTGTCATCTCTGGAGATCCCATCCCAGTGTAGCCACAGGGGAGATGGTCACCACGCTTGCAATACATCTTCAGCTTTGGTTGCCAATACTTTCCAGAACAAAGAGGAGTTAATTTCACAAGTATTTCTGAGTAGCATGTACATTTGGTGACACTGTGTATCATGTCAGGAATGGGATGTGTTTTCCAAGCTAATATATTTAAAAAACCTGGAAAATATAATGTTTGCAGTTACAACAAGGAATTTACTCTCATCTTTGCATTCAAATCCAGGTAATTTTCCTGTTGGTAATTCTTTGTGTATTGTGATTGAAGTCATGGATAATAACTGGATTTCTCTATGATTCTACCTGAAATTTCACATAAAATAACAATACTAAAATAATCAGAACCTGATTCACAAAGCTAAAATGCAGATTTAGCACTCTCCAGATCTAAGAAGAAAAATCAATTAAGATCCTTCTGACAGTTATTGATTCAGATTTTCTTGTGAATTGCTATACAGTAGCTTATTTTCTTTTAAATAAGCAAACAACCACAGAACAGACTACTTCCCTAAATTAAGTTTATCAGTGTTTGTTTGTCTTTCTCCATAGAAATTCAGGCCTTGTCCAGACTTGGAGCTTTTAACAATGACTGATACTTTATCAAGAGAGAAGAGAAAGAGGAACACAGCTGAGGAACGGATATGCTGTCAGGATTTTCAGGCGCTGAGCTACACTGCCTTCTTTTTGTTTGTTTGTTTGTTTTCCATTAATATGAAAGAGAATCTGCATTAGAACTGAAGACACAATGATACAAGTAATTTTGTCACATAAATAGATATTTTAGAATGTGAAGTCTAAACTGCTTTTTATATTGTATACACAAGCATCCCATCTCCAAGGAAAAGACCTAAACCACCTTAATTTGGTTTTCATGCACTACTAATTAATTCAATTGAAAGGCCATTAAAGATCTAATGTTCTTTGTTTAGAACACCAGAAATAAAACCCTGTTTTTGTTTTGATTGTAGTCTCCCATCCCCCAACTGTAAAATTTATTTTTGATCAGAAAAAAAGATTTAATTCTTAGTCTGTATGATGTTGCTTTCAGTTCTCATTTCAGGCAAAATTGAGGAGGGGCACAAACACTGAAATGAAAGAGCAGATCTGTTAGCAAAGCATTTTGAAACACATGAGTACAGGTAAGAGTCAGGACAGAGTAGCCTTAAAACAACAAAAAATCTTAAAATATTATGAGCAATTTCTACTTGCGAAGCTGTTGAATGTTTTCCGAAAGCTGACACACATGATTACTCAAGAAGTCAGCACTTGTTCCTGACATGCAGGCCTGTCAGAGCCAAAATAGTAGGGACATTTACAATACAATGATGTAATCTTCTCCCACACTTTGTAAATGTGGTCATGTGTTGCAACCTTCCTTGTATTTTTAATAGCACAGCAGCAATGTCCAGTGCGCAGAGGCTGTGCTGCAACATTAAAGCTCCTTCCTAGCAGCTCAGCAGGCATTTTGTAACTCGGTGGAAAAATCTGTGTTCACATAGTTATCACCCGTGTCTTAATCTGGGTACGACTTTCAGTTCCTCTATTTATGTAAGCAGAGCTGACCAGTGCTGCTCTTGTTCCTCCGCAGTGCACGCCAGCCCTGCAGGACCCCACTCCCCTGGGACACCCAGGGCTGTCCCACCACAGCCGGACCTCCTGTGTCCCACACAGATAGAGGAGGGCAAGGGATAGATAACATGTGCATCTTCATGCTGCCCCTGCACTCCAATACCAGCACCAAGAGGAGTTATTTTAGCTTAGGGCTCATCTAAATTGGCAAATTAAGCAGAAGAGCAGTAGCGCAATATTTCCCCACGCCTTCCAGTCTGGGAGCAGCTACTCCACCGTGCAAACCCCACTTGGCCCCCAAGCTATGGGTCATTACAGGGTCTCTTCCCCATGCAGGCTGGCCCACATGCACCACAGGGATGGCCCCAGCTGTCTGAAGCCACGCTTGGGGCTGAGGCGGGCTGCCGGGAAGTGGCTCTTGCATTTCTCCGACTGCCCACACAGAAGAGTGGGGGTAAGGGGGTCCCAGAACACTCTCCGCTTGTGGGCCCGGCCCCTTCCCTTCTGCCTGGAATTGGGAAAATGGCATTATGGGAAAAGGGAAGCCAAGCAGCCCAGCACAGTTTGAGAAATGCTTTGCCTAGTTATAGAAATGAGGTGGAAGTTGTGTTTTCCGTGCCTTCTTTCAGTGTCTGCAGATCTTGCTGGGCTAGCCCAGTAGCTTATAACAAAAGCAAATCAAAGGCCTCTGTGAGCAGTATGAGAGCTGGTTGCCTTCCAAAGGACCCAGGAGTGGCTGACTTTACTGCTGGACCTTACACATCTTGTGCAAAGGGCTGCTGGTTGGGAGCCCCATAGCAATTGCACGGCCATGCAGGGCCATGGCCACCCCCATCCCCTGAGCACACACCCACCTCTCTGCACCCTGGCAGCTGTGGGAGGACTTCATTGACTGGAAAAGAAATACATGCAAGGCATGTGTGGGAGCAGGTTTTTCTGAGAGCCACCAGGCCCAGTACCTGAGCAGATCTCCACCAGCTTGCTGGGCTGGTGTTAGGGCAGGGGCCTTTAAGGGAGGCTTGGCATTTCCAACCTGCTCAGGAGGTGCCAAGGCACAAATTTTACAGTCCCCTGGCTCCATAGAGCAAACTTTCCTTACACAGTTGGGTGAAAGCAATGTCAGAAGACAGGCAGCTGCTGTCAACATCAGTTCTTGCTGCCATGGCATGACCCTGCCGTACCAGCGTGAGGGATGCACTGTGTTGTTATGAACAAAAGACGGAGACGTGCAATAATGAGGCAGGGAGGCAACTCTGGTGCAGCCCTTGCTTGCTTGAAGCAGGGCCAGCTCTGAAGTTACATGAGCTTGCAGAGGAGGCACGTCTGCTGCAGGTGATACCACAGAGGTGATAAGAGAGGAGGCAAAGACAAAACTGACAAACCCAGAGGGTGTGGGTTGTGAGGGTGTTGTAAACAGTTCCAGTAGGTCCCCTGCAGCTCTGTTAGTGAGAAGTCAATCCTTGCAGTAAAGAAACTGTAGAAACACAGCTGTGGTAGCCAGTTCCTTGTCCCAGATGCATTTAAAATCTGTTTCTGGAGAGCGCCTTACGGGAAGAGCTGGGAGAGCTTCCACCCACCACCACCGCTGGTGCTGGAGCAGAGACCTGCCAGGGCAGCAGGATCTCAGAGAAACCTCCTTTCAGCTGGGTTTGCTGCAAATCCCTCTCCAGCAGGGGGAAAAGCAGGGACAGTAATTGGCACCGAGCTGCATCTCGGCTGTGCTAATGACTGCGAATACTGTGGGAGATATTAAAGGGCTGCTGTTAAGGTACTACTAATAATTTTCTGAATCATTTCCATTCCTATTCTTCCCCTGACAGCCTGAAACTGCTGTGGGTCCTTTTAAAACCGTTCTGCCTACTAATAGTTTATTGCTTTATTTGATAGGTTGCTTAGGGATAGCTAGGCAGCTCATGTTCCCTCCTCCCCACTACCTTTAAATAGTGAGAACATTTTAATATTTCTTGGAGAAAAATGGATGCAATAAAATATGAATATCTTGGGCCCAATCACGCTGCAGTGAAAGCATTGCCCTGCGAGGCTGTTCTCCTTGCTGTACTTCAAAGAGAGCTGGCAGCATTGCTGGCGCTCCAGCTCCTGGTAAACATCTCCATGCTGAAACTAGTGGAAAGATTCACTCATCTGGGAAGGGAAGATGAAGTATAGACCTCTGTGGTCTCCACTGATGGTTTTCTTGAATGAGTCATTGCGCACAGCTGACCTGGGTAAAGCCACGTGGCAGTGGCCAACATTTCCCAAGCACTAGGGTTACCACTAGCAAAGTGTCATTTGGGATTGTGGTCTTCGAAGTTGGGTAAATATACAGGCGGTAGCAGCAATAGCACCGTGAACTAACCCACTGGAGAAGGGTGGTGGCTACGGCCTAGTAACAGGCACCATAAATCTAAGCAGGGTTTGACCGAGTGTATGTAAGGCCTGCACAGTGCTCCTCCAAGGGATAATGGCAGATTTCCCCATTTCTGAGTCCTTAAAGTTGGACCAGGCAGAGAGACAGGGAGGACCACACAGGACATGGCCTCACTGGTGGCTCTTAATGCTCCTTTCTAGCCGTGAGCCAGGCTTGGAGGGGTCTCTTTCCCTCACAATGTGCAAGTCATGGGATGGGGACTCAGCCACAGCACCAGGCTCTAGCTGGGGATTTTATAGATTGCTTAAAAATGTGGGGAAAAAAATGTGTTCATGTGTATGAAAGAGAGAAGGAGAGAGCTGTGAGTCCTGGGAGGCGCAGGCTGTGGAAAAGATATAGTCTCAGCCTTCAGATCCTGGCAAAGCCCCTGCAGGAGAAAGTGGAATTTTCCTTGCATAAGCAACAATGCGTACATTTGTTTAAAAGAAAAAAAAAGTTGGGAAGCCAGCAGACGTAGAGTCCTGATGAGGAAGAAAAGGAGCGTTGTGTCCAGGACATTGGGGAACTGTTCAAAAACAGTTCATCCTTATGCAGAAACCGTCCCTGTTCGCTCACCAGCGGCAGCGTTAGCTCGAGTTAGCACTGCCTGTGCGTTGGGCAGAGCATGAGACTGGGGTTTTGGGGCCTGACTTCAGCAAGAGATGTGGGTTCTTGGCATCTCCCAAGGGCTGGCACTCTGGATGGGGAAAATGAAAAAACAGGTCTGTTCAAAGGCATGTAGGAGGAATTATATTTCCTTTGGAATAAGTCCTCTTCCTCCGCAGGGCAAACAGCACCCTGTAACAGAGTGAAAACTCCCTGGAAATGGGAGGAAGGCAAATGGAAGAACTGCATCTGCTAGACTGATCTTTGCCCTCTGTCAAAAAAAAAAAAAAAAAAAAAAAAAAAAAGTTTGGTTTAAGATTCATCAGGCCAAAGAAACACAAGAAGGAACAGGTCCCTTTAGCCTAGTAAGTAGGCACCCATTTGAAGGAGGGGGGAATTCTGGTCTCTGCACCTTAGATTGTGTTTTAACCTGTATCCACTTCATGGAAGATTTTTCTCCTTTTCTGCACAGTGATATGGCTTCACTCAGGTGGCCAAGATGGGAGGTGTGCATTGGAAACCCTCCTGTGGCACACTGATCCATATCCAGGTGGAGGCCAGTGACAAGTGTTGTCCCTCAGGTGTCAACAGGGGTCCCTGGACCAGTGCTGTTTAATGCCTTTATCAATGACACAGACAGTGGGATCGAGTGCACCCTCAGCAAGTTTGCAGATCACACCAAGTTGTGTGGTGCAGTCAATGCAACAGAAGGAAGGGATGGCATCCAAAGAGATCTGGACAAGCTTCAGAAGCAGGCCCATGTGAGCCTAATGAGGTTCAACAAGTCCAAGTGCAAGGTGCTGCACCTGAGCTGGGGCAATCCCAGACAGGAGTACAGACTGGGAGAGGAACTCATTGGGAGCAGCCCTGCAGAGAAGGACTTGGGGATTCTGGTGTAAACAACATGAGCCAGCAGTGCACGCTTGTATCCCAGAAGGCCAACTGCATCCTAGGCTTCACCAAAAAAAAAGTGGACAACAGTTTAAGTGAGCTGATTTTTCCACTCTGCTCTGCCCGTGTCAGGCACCACTTGGAGTGCTTGCATCCTGGTCTGGGGCCTCCAGCACAAGAAGGATGTGGGGCTGTTAAAGCATGTCCAGAGGAGGGCCACAAAGATGCTCAGAGGGCTGGACCACCTCTGCTATGAAAGGCTGAGAGAGCTGGGGCTGTTCAGCCTGAAAAAGAGAAGGCTCCAGGGAGACCTCATTGCAACTTTTCATTACTTAAAGGGGGCTTATAAAAAAAGATGGAGAGCAACTTTTTTTGCTTGGACAGATAATGGTAGGACAAGGGGGAATGGTTTTAAACTAAAAGAGGGGAGATTTAGGTTAGAAGTTAGGAGGAAATTCTTCACTCAGAGGGTGGTGAGGCACTGGCACAGGTTACCCAGAGAAGCTGTGGATGCCCCATCCCTGGAAGTGCTCAAGGCCATGTTGGATGGAGCTTTGGACGAGCTGGTCTGGTGGGAGGTGCCCCTGCCCATGTCATGGGGGTTGGATTAGATGATCTTTAAGGTCCCTTCCTACCCAAGCCATTTTATGTTTCTGTGATTCTATGACCCCAGACCTTGCCAAGCAAGTGAGCATGTTGTACACCAAGAGGGGTGGGAGCCATCTCTCCACCACCGTCTCCTTTGACCGTACATACTTCAGGAGGTCAAGCCCAGCCCCAGTTTTCCAGAAAGGAGGGGTATGACCACCAGCTTGTGTTGCCTTCAGGCCCATGTGCAAGTACCTGGGGGGCTAGAAGAGTGCAGTTAGCCAGCCCCAATACACAGGGGTGTTCACCCAGGTGAGATGCTCTAATCGGTGTGCTGACTCCCTCCGTTTCCACATCACTCACTTACAGCTCACTGCTTACAGTGAAAAAAAAAACAAAAACAAAAACATGAAAATAAATAAACAAGGACTTTTTGGATATGCAGGCTTCAGAGGAATTGCATCAGGATACATTAGAACTCTTAAGCCATGATGCAAAAAATCACTGAAAATGCGTTATAAGAGGGTTTGGGCCATTTTGCTAGCTATCTAGAGATCATCTGTGAAAAGCATCTACCAAAGAATATACTTTTGTTTTGCACATGCTGTGAGTTCGTTATGCTTTTTATACTTGCTACTCAATATATTTTCTTAAACTCATAATTTACATCAGTGTAAATGCCAAAAGGCTTGGAAGGAATAAAAATGACATGTTCTGATACTTCATCCTCAAGCCACGGAATTCTCTTAAAACTCTTCCATTCATAAATGAGACTTATCACTTGAAAATCTCAACTTTCATGGAGCATAATATGTTATCACTGGCCAATGTATTTAATTTATTTTTAATACCTTTCCATATTGTGTGGTTTTGGACTACTCATCACATGGCACCCATTACAAATGGGATACTAGATATCTTTCTCAAAGATTGCGCACACTGGGCTGAATTTTTAATTCCTCTTGCTTACAGGGACATCTTTTATTCCCTCTTTGGCATGTTGACCATTCACATGTCCAGCATATGAAACACTGCTGCAGTCACATGGCCGTGTGAACACACGTGGTTGAACTGGTGCTCAGCTTCACACAGGAGAAAAAAGAGGCATGAGATACAAGATACCCTGAGATGGCTGAGATGTGGCAATTCCTTATTCTGTCAAAATTTGGATCGTCCTTGAAGAAAATATCAAAAATACTTTCTGCTAGTGCTGTGAACACGTAAATTGAATTTTAGTTCTTTTTTAATTCCAAGAGGCTTATTCAATAAGAATATGAGAGGTTCCTGTGTCTGATTGACATTTATAGTGTAAGATAGTTTCAGAGCTCTTTGTAGAGTATTGAACCCTCTGGATGGCCAGATGCTGTGTTTCCATATTGTACCAGCTGCTGATGATCTTGTTCATTGACAGATGTGGTCCTACATCAGCAGAGTGGTGGCCCACCACCTACTCGTGGCAAGAGAAAGCCTAAAAGAGATTTGGCAGAACAATACCTTGGTGCTGGTAGCAGCACGCACAAGGGTGAGTGAATGGAATAGCACACAAGGCCTCCTTATGGTCTGGGTAAAGCAAGAAGTCCTTAAATAGGTAATGAAAGGTCTGGACAGGGTGTTCCCTCCCACAGGCCAAACACAGAAGGGGTACACGGAGGGAGTACAAGGGAAATGGACCTGCAGAAGGTGGCCAAGGTTACTTGCTCCATCTTCCACTTGCGGAAATAAACTACTGGTCTAAGTGATGCATCATCTGCCCCATTTCTTATGCCCCTATTCTGTACATGATTGTGGCCAAGAGTCAAGACCTAAGATGAGTGTATGAATAGGGCACAGTAGACAGATGTTTCCCAAAATAGCCTCCTGGAGATCAAGCCCTTGTGGCTCACAGATTTCCCAACCCAGAGGTACTGTTTTATTTAAGATTGGTTTATACATATATATATATAAAAGCAAAAAGTAAAGAGGGCTTTGAAGTCCTCTAATAACTTTGTTATTAGAGGTGACATGCCAGCTATGGGTAGGTGCCAACTGTAACACTTTATTTTGACTGGTGTCTCATGAGGAAAGCTGGCAGCTGGAAGGGCAAGGAGGCATGTCCTGAAGAAGGTAAAGAATTTAGCCAGACTTTCAACAGCTTCTTTGATGCTGTGTGGCTGAGAAAACAAAGCAGTGTTTTCTGTGTGCACTGTGAGCAAATATCCTTTATTAATTGTCTTCTGGGTCACACCGGGTTACAGCTTGTACCACTGCATTGACCCAACCCAGTGCAGGATACCAGGTTTTGCTACTGAAGACAGAGTAGTGTAGGCTGTGTGTCAGGATACTTGGTTGCTTCTGCTATCATGAAACGTCTGTTTCTACTGAGCAATAAAAACAAGCAACCTCCCTTTAGTACCTAGGTTTAAGCTATCATTGATCATGCAAACCAGAGACAAACACACTTTTGGTCTGAACAAAAAAAAAAGGGCCTGAATTCAGGAAGAACAGACTGAAAATGGAACTTTTACAGATTGAGGGAACGAGTAAGGTTTTGTAGCCAACGTGAGAGAAAGACACCCAGGGGAAACAAACAAGTCATCATTACAGATTATAGCTGATTTTGGAAGAAATCAGCTATCTCCCCTCGATAGGGCCACATCTCAAAGCAGGTCATTCAAGTATCTAAAACTTAACACAGTCTTTTTAGGACCATTCCCTCAAACCCAGGGAAACTTGTGGGTTTTGTTTGTTGCTTTTGTTTTCTCTTTTTACCACTTTCTGGCTCAGCCCATGCAAATCTCTCTATAGCCCTTACATCCTTTTCACCCTTAGCATGAAACCCTCCATGGCCAACACCCGCTGGGTTGCATGTAGGCCTGCAGCAGTGCTTGGGGTGAAGGGAGGAAGGATGTGGGTGGCTTCTTTTCCTCCACAGGGACTATGAAAAGTAAGATTAAAGGATGATCTCTGCAAACATAGAAGACCAGGGCTGTGGTGTGGTGCAAGATGCAGACCTACCCTTTCAGCTCCAGCCATTTAGAAAGGCACATTCTTAGAAAAGTTACCCACCCTTTTCTTCAGATCTTTAACATACTGCTAAACCAGGGTGACAGTACTGAAAGCAAGATCCACACTTAGATAGAGAGAAAGCTTAAGAAACCTAAGCACCTAAAGCACCTAAACCGCATTTAAAAAAAAAAACAAAAACACACAAAAAGACTTCTGAAATATAATGTGTAGGGACAGAGAGGAATATGAGATGAAGATAATTATAATAGGCTGTCTGCGATAAAATCAGGAGCAGTTCAAGCACAAACAGTCTTAACACACCTCTGTTCTTCCATGTATTTACCCATAGTTACATATTAGTACACAATACAACTCAGAAATGCCAGTTTTCTTTCAAAGGCATGGAACAAAGGCATTAGCTTCTAATTTATATCTAAACACAGAGCACTGGCATCTATTTAGTTTAGTTCAAGGCCATTAGCCTACCAATCTTGCATAATTTCCTCTAACAAGCTTTCTACAGCCACTTCCCCCCCCCCCCCTTACACCCCTGCAGAGGTTTATTTCAGGGATATTCCTCCCCCTTCCCTTACACTCAAACTTCGTGTTAAAAAAGCACAAGCTCTTTTTCTTTCCTGTTAAGAGGTTTTTAATAAGGACTTGTTTTTAAACCTCTCACATTGTACAACACATTTAAATGTACATCAAGCTCAGATAAAAAATAAAGCTTTCTTACAAAGTACATTTTTCCAGTGAATTGTGTATTTTTTGTGCAGTAAAAATAGCTGCTACATAAATCCCTCCTGATCTTTGAAAAGGAGTCACAGTTATTTCCAAAAATAGAATTCATATTTTCATCATACAGGATAAACTGCAGGAAGAAGACAAGTCAACTGAAAAAATAAGGCTTGTATATAAATTTTGTTTAAACGACATGCATAGAAGTTGAAAAACATATGCCATTTATAAATGAAAAAAGGTAATTTTATCCATATTTTCGTTTTTCAGATAAAGAAGAAACCACAAATAGGCCCTTAATGTCCCAGAATATTATATTAGTTTCTTGTAAAAATGCCAAAATGCACAAAGAATTGCCAACTTCAGTCTTGGCAAAATACTGTGCCTGTCCTCCCCCCCTCCCCCCCATACATTTCATATCATAGGCATACCATATGCATGCATACTGAGTATGTATGTTGTCTCCTAGGCCAATTAAATATTTGCAGAAGGTTGTATAACCTAGACAAACATGAAATAGCCATTTGATAAGTTTACATTCATCCTATTTCAAAACACACATACAATTAGTTTAATTTACACTATACAATATCTGTTAAATAGGAACATTACAGAGTTTCAAAAAAATAATCACAGAATATATACAAAACTGGATATTGAAATGGTATGATTTTCCTTCCCTTCTTAAAAAGGGTGTTTTTTTTTTTTTTTTTAAACAGTTGCTACATCTGGTTTTGGACACAGAGTGTTGATGTACCTGCAGCACATTTCTGAAGTAATAATAATAAAACGTGCTTGAGAACACATTAATATTCTTCTTACTGCTCATTTAAAATAAATTATATACTTCTTAAATAAACTGCATGATATAAGATGGAAGCAAGGATGACTGTATGTTAAAAAAAAGAATCTGAGCAATGGTTCTGCTGCATCACTGGTTTCCTCATCCAACCTTTGGTTTCAAAGCCAACCCATCATATGGCAGTGTTAAGTAGCCGAAACACTTTATGTGGCAGTACAGGTAGTTGAAATGCTCAAGCCCAGAGCATTTCTGTGTCTTCATGACAGAGCTGTGATCTGTGCCAACATCCATGCTGCTCAAGTGCATGACACAGCAACAACTGAAGCCACTGATGAAATAAGGCCACTTCCTTCCAACTTCCGCTGGTTACAAAAAAATCAGTCAAGGTCCTTATTTCACCACCGTTGCACCCATCTGAACAGCCGTTAGAACTGACTGCAGATGGCTCCTGGTCACAGTCCCAATGCTGGGTCTCCACCGGCACGGCACCAGGCAGTCGGGCTCAGTCCTCGGTGTCCGGCTGCACCCCCAGCATCGCGTGCAGCTCCTCTGCTGTGTACCCCAGCAAGTTCTGCAGGTCACACACGAAGCGGTACACATATCGCTTCCCTGATGTCTTGTGGATGATGTTCTTGTCATAATAGTAGCGTAGCCCTCGGCTGAGTTTCTCATAGTTCATTTTTGGCTTGTTTTTTCTTCTTCCCCACCTCCGTGCCACCTGCCAGTCCAAAAAAGAAAGCAAATGTAAAGGATTTGTTCAAGACATGTTCTTTCTGTTAGTGGCTAATAAATGCAGCTACTAAAATCCCTTCTCAGTCAGAGCATTTTATCTACTTGGATGTACCACGCGTGGATAGCACAAGAGTTGGTGAGTGGACAAACTCCAAGACAGCCGCCAGCTGCAGCTTGACTAAGGTGAGCATGACAAAGTGGCAGTGAAAAGGACACCTCTTGGCAGGGGATGGGCCCAAATGTGTTTAAGGAGATCAAACTTAAGTGAAATATAGTTTCTCCTTTGACAGGAGACACAGTTTAAGAGTTCATTTGCTATTTAGCAGCATGGAACAGCTTTTTAAATGGAAGTTGAATTATAAGAAGTCCCTTGGAGTTGAGGATTCCCCCCTCCTTTCCCTTATTTTAAGTGGAAAAAAAAAAAAAGAGGGCTTCAGTGGACTTGGTATCATGTCTCTTAACACATGAACTTTGCCACTGATAACGGTAATTGGAAAATGGAAGTGTATTCTCTTTATTTTTAATGCCAATGCTTTAAGCTTCTAACAAATTTAAAAAGCAGCTCTACCATATCTGCCGTTTATCTAAATGACCTGAGATACCTCAGGTGCCTTTTCCACTCATCTTTGTGCAATCCCAGACACTGCTGATTCAGTCACATTAAGTAAGTTAATCTACAGTATTGCTTACCCTGTCAAAACAGCTAACTTTGTATGTTACTTTTAAGTTTTGAACTACACAATGAGTTCTCATAACTGCAAGCAAATGCTGCTATTCCAGGGGGAGGGGGAGCATCCCACAGCATCCTGACCACACAGTAAAGCATTTGCAGATGAAGAGACTTCAGCAAGTGTCTGATCTTGCAAATGCTTTATGTTCAAGATGAGGCCCACAGATGGTGGATCAGACCCTAAATCTTTTTGTAGATTGCAATTAGCCACATACCTCATCTGGGTCAGCAAGTTTAAATTCCCATCCGTCTCCAGTCCAACTAATAAAAGACTGGCAGGATTTGTCCGTCAGTAACTCCAGCAGGAATTGCCACAGCTGTATAGGTCCACTGCCTGTTAAGAGAGCAGGGGTGGGGAGAAGCCACAATTAGTATTTCGGACAGCTCTTATCACAATCCATATATGCAACCATACTCATACCACACAATAAGTCTTACTATTGCTCCATTTTTAATTTTTTTTTTTTTAAAGTTTTAGAAAGAAGCCTAATTAAGATTTCCCTCTAACACAAATCTGCTCATAGACATGTTGAAATTAAAACGTCAGCTTTGTCATAGAAACACAGGATCTGATGCAACCTATGGCTTCCCTTCGTTATACAGATTCTTTACCCCTCCCTCCCACTTTGCAGCAGCTGCAAATCAGCCCTTATGTCCTGTCCTGAAGCCTTTGTCTTGTCAGATTTTCTATAGGAAAATTCTGATTTCAGCAAGGACTACAGGAACAAGGTCCTCATAAGTAAGCCAACACCTGCAGAAACTCAGAACTGAGGAACACTTTGTCACTGAGAAATACTGTTAAAAAGTTTACCTCTTTTCAACAGATCAGAAAGTACATTTGAGTTCTACAGCATTCCAATGTACTTGTGTTCTTAACTTAGATGGATAGTCCTAGGGGACTTTCCTTATAAACATTTAGAATTGAACCTCCTCATGAGTAGTGGTCTCTCACCACCTTGTAAGACACACTGTGATACTACACACCTTTATCAGCACAGACACACACTTATAGAGAATAAATATGTTACATAAGAAGAGGAGTGACCATTTTGCTTCACCACTTACCAGTAAAGCCAGCTAGAATTGCTGCTGGTATAACTGGTTTCCCTTGCTCTACAGGATCACTTCTGTCTTGAATATAGTCTTTGAAAGACATTGTAGGTTTGTTCAGACACAAGGACTGGCTACAGTCATCTTCAAAACTCTCATAGGATGGCACACGCTGTAAATCCACTAGTGATGACTGGCTGTTCCAGGACTGCAGCATTGAATCTGAGCTTTCGTAACTTTCTGCACCACTGTCGCTAGATTCGTGTTCTCTAAGTTTACCTTCATAAAAAAAAAAGAAAGAGGAAAGTGTGTTTTTCCTCCCTTTTCTAGCTTGTATGTATAAACAATGCAAGGGAGGGAAAGATATATAGGGTATGGTTTCAGATTCATTATTACATGGATAGTAACTCACCAGAATTATCTATCAGCAAGTTCAGATTGCTTCTTGTGAAATCTTGATTTACTGCACAGTAGTTGACCCCAACTGCATCTACTTGGGTTTTAGGAAACAATGAAAACTCTTGTTCTGGATTGAGGAGATTTGGTCCCGTGGAAGTCTGGCAGATGTCACTCAGGAGACTGGGTTTGGGATAACTGAGGGCTTTAGGGTATCCAGGCATTTGCATTCCATAAGGGGTCTGATCCACATTAACAGCTGAAGGAAAAAAAAAAATAAGAGAATGAATTAAATGGTTTTCTCCACAGTCCCTTGAACAAACCAACACACCTCAAGCACCCCACTAGAGCTATAACACTAAGTAGTAGTTTTCCCGTAAAAAATCTGAGTGGTGTTAGATGCTATAGAGCTCCTAGAAAGGCTACTGACATCACTGAGAAGATTCTCATCTACTGGGCTCCAAATCAGATTCTGTTCATCTCCACCTTGAACTTCAGACCACAAGTATGTATATTGTCTGTTCTTCAAGGAAATTACAGGGCTACAGAAAAAGCTGGAGAAGCTTAAGTGGTTTTGAGGAAGGCCCTCATCATTAAGCGATGTAATTAGGCTGACCTAGAGATCAAACTGTGGTTCAGTAAAACAACACCAATCACACAATCTGAGAGAACGAACACTTTGTCTCTATGGTTGTGCCATACACCGTCAACAGCTCTGTTACGCTTCTACAGTCTTCAAAAGGGCCTAAACATAGCTCCTGCTGCTACTTTTTGACTGATTGATAGAGGTGGGAGTGGTCACTCTGCTCCGCAGATGTAGGCTTTGGTATTCAAAGAGGAAATTTGTTTTTTCATAGCCCTTGTTCTTCAAAAGATTTCTGATATGAAATAGATGACAATTAAACAATACTAGGAAAGAAGATGGCAGCAACTGAAGTGTTTTCCTGAAGCATAGTAACTATTCTGGTACCATTTTTTTTTTTTTTTTAAAAAAAAAAAGCAACCCCCCCGGGATCTGTGACAAGCTTAGAATAAACATACCATATCTAAAATGTCAAATTTCTTAAAATACTTACTTAAGGAATTATTGTTAACCCAGTGAGGAACTGAGGTGAGATGAGGGTTCTCCACATATTGATCTTGTGTCTTCTCTTGACTGTCTGGAGAGAAGAAAATAGAAAACTTGGTTTTATGATTTTAAAGAACTAACCCGTAAAGAATGTTTCTGAATCCAAACGTTTCTGAGTCAAGTAGTTTGGGGTCATCACTCACATATTCATTACTAACATACTTCAACTTCTCTCTCTCATAAGAAAGCCACCAAAAAAGGTGACCAAAAGACCTCACAAAAAAAACACAAAAAACTTCTAGTAGGTTTGAAAACCATCATACGAATCGAATTTTTAGCTTAAAACAAAAATAATAACATCAAAGTCCTGAACAATTGCAACTACAGAGTATTACACTCCCGTATCAAGGGAACACATATGGAGTTTTAGCAACACCATTAGTGTTCACTTAAGATGCCTTAGGCATCCTTGACATCTTTACAATCATTTACTGAATAATCTCAAAACACTACATAAAAGAAACAAAACCAAATGCCTGTAATGATGTGAACACATTTTGTCCAACTTTTGGTTGAATATATATATTTTTAGCAAATGAGGTACTGCAGTAGCCTTATCCTAATCTCGTTTATTTCAATGATTATTCTAAATAAAACTTGACTGCAAGAGATACTCAGTCTAAGCACAGAATGGCTTCTGCAGATACCTGCACGTGTCCTTTGTGTGCAAATGATATAATACAACTATTGATAATGCTTTTATTAACCAAGTTTTAAATTTAATCTTGACTTTTCACATGTAACAAAAACCTTTCATAGTGAAGTAAGTGTTGAAAGAGTCCTATTTCTGTCTGTCAGAGAAGCCTTAGAACAAAAGACTTCTTTCTGTCTCTGTAGTTACCTTTTATCATCTGCTCCAGGTGTTCCCACAGAATATCACCCACATAGTCAGGTGCCAGTTCCAAGAAGCGCTCCTTGCCCAGGTTACAAAGGTCTTGGCCACTCATAAGAAACTGATGGAAGTTCACATTTGCCAAGCTAAACTCATTGGTAGCCCAGGAAAGCCACTGGCAAACCTGCTGCTCAGTCCACAGCCAGGGATCTGTAAGACAGAAAGGATCCAGTATTTAGAGAACTCCTGACCTGTGTCAGCTTCTGAAACAATCTTCATTAGAAGGCAGTGAATGAAAGAAATTGTTAACCACAAGTTACTTCATTCTGAAGCCTAAGCTTCAGAACTAATTTATTTTTGAATTTAAAAAGAAGTCCTCTATTTTCCTTCCGCATTCACTTTTAATCAGAGATGTCCTCAGCTTGGTTGTCTCTCTTAGGCTGCCAAAATATGAGATCTCCAGGCACCCATTTTTAATACCAGCAAGTTTAGTCTTTCCGAATCAAGCTGTGCCAGATTCACATAGGATCCATTCTTGTATTTCCTACTGACATCATTCTTTCTCTTTTGAAAGAGCCGCTATTCATCGTCCTCCTTAGCATTAAAAAAAAAAACACTAATAAATAGAAAACACTTACTATTTGGGATTCCCAGCCGACACTGTTCCTTTGTGAAACCACTGAAAGTATCTTTCAAGGCCTGACTCATGACAGCCTTACTGCACGGGGTTAACAGAGGCAATTCACAGTTGTTGGACTCTAAAAGAGAGAAAGTGGGAGGAGGGAAAAAGAAGATGCATTAGCTTTTAGGCCAGTGAAAAAAGTGCCTTGGATGCTAGAAACTATGTATTTTAAAACAGAAACAAACATGGTAAATCCATTTTTCAGAACATCTATTTTTCAGAACATCCAGTCTGACTTAACATATTGTCAACACTGAAGTCTTTGCAGTACTGGGTTGATAACATTACTTCACGATAAATTAAATCTTTACTAGTTTTCATCATATAGATCCTTACTGACTCTGAATAGTTATACAACATGACTTTGTTGCAAGGGACTTTTACTAGAACTTTTTTTTTTTAAAAAAAAAAAAAAAAGGAAATGAGACTGCTTTTTCCTATTTTCTCACCTCTAATTTGACCTCAGACTTCTTTATTTTAACTCTAGACAGCCTTCATTTAGTTTGAGAGCTAAGTCACTGACAGTAGGGTTACTAAGAACTAGCTTGCACTATTCCACACCATGTTCCAGCAAACTGTTTCTGACCTTTCCATGCATTTCACAGTCACCTGAACCAAACAAGCCACTGGTCACAAGCTGTTGCCCAGTGCCTAAGTAATGCAATAAAATCCCAAACCAGCATCATCCTAGGCCATCGTAAATTACTAATCTGCATAACTGATCTTTATGTTTGCAAACAGATCACATTTTAAGGACAAATTTAGCTTCCATTTCGCATTTCTTACTGAAGTATCTTCACCGAAAGATGCCTCATATTACTCTGAACAAAGAATTTATAAGCTCAATAAAAGTAATTAGACTCTCTAAATGTTTCAGATTAGGAAAGCTTTTACTCATATTTGGTTTGTCATTGGCACTGTTAAGATAGGGGGTAATTTGAGAACACTGTAACTACCTCACTCCTGCATCCCTGGACACCTGAGAGCCTCTGAAAACTAGCACACAGGCAGCACTTGAAAGCTCTGCTGTGTGAGAGGCATGTAACGGTGACGAGGTATATAAAGGCGGTGAATTATCAGACTTCAGGCCAGTTCATGAATGTGTGTGGCTGTTCTTGTTTTCCTGGGTCCTGACTACTACGTACAGGCTCCATTTGACCCAGCAAGTGGATCTCATCACCAGCCACAAGCTTAGCTTCTGTTTTTAACCACACCCATCCTCAATATATGCTAAGACTTGCTTTGCTGACCAGAGCAGGTAACTGATTAGGATCTCATGTTACAATGTGAAATGAAGGCAGCATCAGATAAAATACTGACTTTTTTTTGTGAGGGAAAAAAAAAAAAATCTAGTAAAGGAGTTTAGGCAAGGATTTGTATAGAACTATTGGTAGGTCCTATCTTACACACAAAAAAAGACTTGTAAACATCCTCACCCCTGTTCCCCCCCCTTCCCCCCTTTAAGGTTAGGTGTAAAACAAATCACTAGGGAAAAAGAAAAACAAGGACTGTTCTAGGATTTAATGCCAGAGGGTCAAAAAAAAGCTTGCAGAATACTTGCAACATCTCAACCATAATTAAATTGTAAGTTTAAATATACAAAATATATATTTTTTAAAGTATTGTAAGTATTATAAATTAAGTATTTTAAACTGCCTTAAAACGAGCCCTGCTTTAAAACCTAAGGCTTCTTCCACGGACTGTCAATCTACCTTAGACTACTGAATCCCAGATCCCATTCTTTTACAATGCAGAGAACAGCATCAACCAACAGAGCAACTCACACAGATAAAGTCATGGCTCTAAACACAAACCCGTGTAATTAAACAAATTTCTTTTTAGGAAAATCTACATAGCACTTGTAAGAGTATAGGGATGAATTAGACCCCACAGATTTTTCTCTGATCTCTGGATTGGACCAAGGAACAAAGTAAAACTTACCATAAGAAGTAGAATCAAATCCTGTTGGCACTTCTTGAAGCGTTTGATCTTCATTTAGTGATAAAAAATATCCACTAAAGAGGGAGTTTGAGCTATCAAAGGTGTCAAACGCTGGCTGACGCTGCAAAGCAACAGAATAATAAAAGCCTTAATGTTAGCATTTTGCTGGAGCACTATCAACTCAATTGCTAGGAAGTGGTTGCATTCAGTTTCCTAGATTCAGATCATGCACAACCACTATCTTGAATCAACTAACTCGTGCCTTTGAAATGTAAACACAAAGACAGCCTATCTTTTTGTACATTAATACAAAACAACTAACACTCAGACCACAGTACTAATCACATAGCATGTTCTGCAAGTCACAGTAAAGCAAAGTAAGGATATTCTAAGTTTTCCTGTAATTGAGATTTTTAACAATAGAGAATGCATGCATATTCCCAGATACACTTTGAAGAAATTCTAGCATTTCCTTAACCCATTAAATTCACTGCCCACTTGAGTTCATGACGGCAGAGGCAGGACTGGTAAATATTGGAAAAAACAATTGGCAGTGAAAAGACCTACAACAGATTTATACAATTTTTTTTTTTTTTTAATTTATTTAACAGCAAATCCTTAGTCTGAACCCCATCACTTGAAGCTATACAGGCAGTTTTACAGGACTTGAGGACTTTTATACTTCTGAGTTACTGGATTTGCCAGCCACTACATTTTGCAGTCTTCAAGTGCTCAGTGAAATAGCTAATTTAATTATACAGAAAGGGATAAATAGGAGGGTAATAAAAGTGTTCCAGATAAAAACGCGTTCTACTGATGCATTAGCAGCCTTATAAATAAATACCGGTACATTTTGAAAACCTAACTTGCATACTTAACTTGTGTCAAATAAATATGCTAAAAACAGACTACAATCACTGGGTCTCTCCAGCCACATAAGGATTTGGTGGGGGAGGCAGGGAAACGTGAAAAAAAGGAGGAAATAACTTTAAAAACAACTTATGCAACTTGTCTGTTAGTCATAAGGAAACAGTATCTGCACCATCCAGAGGCAAAAACGGATAAGAATCGCCCAGAGATCTCAAAAGCACCTGAGGACAGAATATTGTTCAGGAAAGCTACAACACTTATGACAGCTCAGGGAGGTTAAGACTAAGGGTACTTGCAAATGCTTCTTTTATTTTTTAAGCATGCAGCGGTATGCCAGTTAGTGCCCAAACAGAAAATGTAGCTGAGGACAAGGCAAAGATATTTCAGGGCTGCATTCAGGTGCAAGGCAAAAGCAACCCGAACGATGTTTCTGCAATAGCAGGAAAGTGTTAACATTTCCACATGTTCCCTAACTTTCGTTTTGGTATCCTACAAGGTTTGGAGGGGCTTGGAGTCTTTCTTGCACTAGGTGCCTGTTGGGTGCTCTTGCTACTCCTCCCCAGCCCCTCATACGAACCCTAACAGGAAACTAAGGACCATCAACCTTTATTTGTATTTTATAATAAGCTGTGATGCATACCACTATATTCATTATGAAAGCATGCATTCCACAGAAGAAAAAGCTGACAAAGTACACAATATCATGTCTCTAGGGGTTAACTGGATTCAGAAATCCCCACTAAGAGCTGGCCAGTGGAGACAAATAGCATACAGTCAGTTCAGGTGCCAACCACAGCCAGCAGAAGAAGAGTCAGAGAAAACCCGTGAAAAACCTCACAACCGAACGAAACAACACACTAACATATTTGGCAATTGTTATTAAAGAATTCTTGGTACATTACTAGATAAAAAACACTGACTCATCGCTAGTACCTAGAAGAAAGGGCAAGTTCTTTCAACATAATCTGGAAACTCCTGCATTTTGTGTAAATAGCTGACCCTTATCCTGAGTCACTGGAAAAAATGCTGTGGCATGTGAATGAGTAAAATCTATACTGTACTAGTTTCACATTTCAAAAAGGATTAAATTAATGTTTAAGCAGGTTCTTGTTTTAATAGTAAATCAAGAGGAAAAAACAATGTAGAATAAATTCTGCTTGTCCTATCAGTCATGCAACCATTTTATTTGCTTTTTCAACATATATTAACAGTAATTATTACAGAAAAAAAAAGTGAGAGCAGCTACAAAGTACTAGAATACAGGTCTTGATTTTTAATTAATTACATGTCGACCAACACTGACAATCTGCTTAGTACAACTACTGTGTTCAAGAGCACACAGCTATCAAGTTGGGGGAATCTCTTTTGGACCCTGTTGTTGCTGGGGCAGTAGAAAAAGTGAAGAGGGGACAAAGTATCAGGAGGTAGAACACTAAAGTCTCACTAACTGATTCTAAAACCGTGTCTAAACTAATACACAGACATTCTTCAAAGTTAAAAATTAGGAAGTCACTTTCTGTTCTTATTATGAGGTTTACATTAATCAATACTGTGTTAAAAAAAATGATACTGGGATGAGAAGTAGCATGCACGAATGTGGAAGTGAGAAACACTTAACAGACTGAGTTGTTATAGGTTAATTATCTTTTGCCTTCAGTTTTTAAGCCGTTTTCCAAACAAGATAATAAACACATCTTACCTAAGGATAAAATATATTGAATAAATAACTTTGGTTTCTTACTGGTATTGGACTGCCATTTCATATAGTTGCATGCAGTAAGTATGAAAAAAGGTTTTTCACACAATAGTCTTGAAGAATGAGGTTTAACTAGAGCTAACAGAACAACACTGCCAATCTGCTCAAGTTAGCTATATAAAGATCACTCATACTGCCAGGCCTGGAACCTTTATTTAGACTGAATTTCTATGATCTCCAATGAATCTGGGCTCAACTCTTGTCTACCCTCTCATTTTCAAATCCTTAGGACAGGGGATGTAAGATTTATGTTTCCCTCAGTTCCACTTTGCTCATATCCACCAAACTCTGTGGGAATACTCTAGAAGAAATCTACAGGTCACAATCAAGCTATTGAAACTTGAACATGCATTCAGCATTGAACATGGTTGTACAACTCTTTGCTAGCATTAATAAAAAACACAGTACATGCCCTAGCCAGGAGATAAGAACAGTGGGGTTTAAACAGCTGCTTGCTCACAAGTACTCACCTTGAGCATTCCTCTGTACATGGTCGACACGGGAGCTACTTGATCCATGTTTCTGATCCCAAATTCACTCATCTGAAAAACAAGAGGGGTCACATGAAGTATGTTGCTATTGAGGAAGGAAGCAAGTTAACAGAGGCATCTTTACATCTCATACCGCTTGAGCACGGACTGCGGAACAGCTCTCTGTGTGAGGTACAGGCAAAGCCTTTTTCATTGCCCACATCCCAACTGCACAAGGCACAATTCTCATCTTGCTTGAACAGCTTTTAAGTGGAAGACCTTTCCCAGGCATCAGCAGAGTTAAGAGTTTTGTGATATAAGCCACAAGAGGATGATTAGCTTGTGATACCCAAAGGGAGGTCTTCTAGTACCTCATCTCATTAGACACTCATAAAAGCCTACAGAGGTCCTTTGTCCATCCTATTGCTTAGAGTCACTTTCTAACTTTTCACCCATTATCTTAAACATTAAGCCTTTCACTATCTTTGCTTACTATATTCATGCCTACATGCCACAATTCACTCTGGACTTTGCCTTTTCAAGTACCGAAGAAAAACAACAGGGCGCTCACCACGCTACAGGCTGGCATCCATCCTACTCACTCCTCTCATGAATTACCTCTGGAAGCTAACTCCAGGTACCATCAGCCTGCTTCCTTCACTAGGCAAAGCATCTCCAAACAGTATTATTTTGCCCATTTTCTAGACATGGGATCAGTGTATTTATACACCTTTGGAAGGCTCAGGTTTAAGTTAAGGGGTTCATGGCGTAAGATGTCCTTCTTACGGAACTAGGACCACCAACAGCTACTGAAGTCAAAGGTATCACGTTCCCTGTGTTACCAGGAAAAGGATTGTGCATGGCCTGTATAACTTGCTCTCATACATATGACTCAAGGAGTATGGCGATAAGATTCTTATCCTTTTACTGACCTATGAGAGATCAAACATAAGGAATAAAGCCAATTTTACAACCATTGTTCAAGTTTATCATGATGCTGTAATTCAGGTGTCAGTAAATGATCCCTTATCAGGCTAGACCGCAGCAAGTTGTTTCAACGATTTTCCTTCTACAAAGCGTTGTGCTAAACTATTTTGTTTTACAGAAACTATCTGAAAGTGTGCACCTCTACTTAAACAAAGTCACAGAGGATATAAATAATCACAGTTCTGTGGGAATACCAATAATTACAAGCAATTTCTCTCCAGCCATTTTAACACAGGAAAAAAATAAATCAAAATACAATCTTGAACTCAGAAAAAGATGGCAAATGAGAGCTTAACAAAACAAGCAGAGCCCACCAAAATGACAAATTCAAAGTCTGTCTGTATAGCAGAGGAAAAGAAAAATACCCAACAGCTAAAGACAGATCCTTTTCATCCTCCTCTATATGCAATCACCAAAAATAAAATAGTAATAAGAGTCCTCAATCTGAAAGGCCCATTTCAGCTTCACTATTACGAGATGTGTGGGGCTTATCACCAAAACAAATTAACTGGATACAAAAAGAACAGTCAACTTATACTTCATTAACGCTACCCAAAAGTGCAACCTACTGAATGATGGGTTTTACCTCAAATAGCGTGTACAAATATTTGCACTAAATTACACATCTCATTGAGCACCAAAGAATTTTACACAGCGTGAGTCTCACTCAGCAAGCATCCTAATATTTTCATTACATTTCCCACAGTTTAAGCTGTTTACCCCGCATTCAACTGAGCTTTTTAAAAACAAACAAACATATTGCCAATTCTAATACCCTGTTTTGACGCTGAAATCAGAGGTTATATAGCTACTTATCCCTACAAGCCTTACCAGTGGGAAAGCACTTGTAAAACCACTATGCACATTTTCAGTGATCTTAGATCTCATCCCCAGCGATTGCTACCAACAGGATTTCTGACAATTTCAGGTGCAGTCCTGGCCTCTGCATGAATTCTGTTGGGAACTTTCCCACTGATTAAAAGGTTTTCCCTCCTTCCAGGCTTTTTGTTTGTTTGCTTTTTCGGACACACTTCGGGCACTAAGAGAGGGTTCACAAGAAGCCTTCATTACTCGGCGTTGCTCATTAACCCAACTCGTTGCGTTTCCATGGCCTTCCCTGTGCGCTACACACCTTGTGAAAAAAGGCATCAGAGCTTCGGTCTAACAACCCAGGAACATCCTAGCATGTTTTGTAACACTCTAACCATATCTCTCAGGTTATTATGGGTTCCTATAGCCTTTGCTCGCCACACATCAGCTTCCCACCCTGCAGCACAACCAGCAACAAGCTATCAGGACCAAGAAGGAAGCGTAGCTTCTCACAATGAAAGGGTTAAAGCCTTTTTTCCCCCCACTGGACTCCAAAAGCTGCAGTTTGAGCCCAGAAAAGACACTAGGGCATGATGTGCCCGGGCCTCGCTTCCAGCTCCTCCGCCGCTGCTGACTGCGACTTGCCAGCTATAATTGGTTTAACTGGCAGGACACCTTCTTCAACACCCCCGCAGAGCCGAGCGGGTGAACCAGAACAGGGTCAACAGGATCAGGCACTTATTAACTAATACTCCTGAATTCTGATCAACTTCTCCTCAGCAATAACCGGGTGCTCGCCCACAGCCTGAGCGGGCTGGGAACCATCCCAGCCGGGCGACCTAAGCCACGCTAGTGCCTGCAGTGAGAACACCTCCACGGCTTTTTTTTTTTCTTCTTAAAAATAAAGAAAAAAAAAAAAACACAGAAAAACCCTAAACCAAGCAAACAGAACCCTACAAACAAACAAACAAAAGGGATAACCGGGCTCCTGTCAGCAGGATCTCGTTTCCCACCTCTGCCCAACCCCCTGCAGCTGCTTGGGGAGGGGGGAGCCCCCTTTCGGCACCCAAACTCCGACGGGGGAAATTCACCCGACCCGGCGTTTTTGGGGTCCCTTTCGAGCACCCTGTGCCCGTTAACCCCTTCCTGCCCGCCTCCCCCCAAGCCAAGCCCTCCTCCCCCGCCGCGGGCGGCGCCGGCCGCCATCACCCCCCGGGTCCGGGTCCGAGTTGGGGGCGATGCCCGGAGCCCCCCACCCCAGCTCGGGGCTCCCTTGGGATTCCCCCCGCTCACCTGGCCCCCGAGCGCGGAGCTCGCCTGCTCCTCGGCTTCACCCCCTCCTCGGCGGCAGGGTCCAAAAAAAAAAAAAAAAAAAATTAAATAATAAAAAAATAATAATAATAAAAAAAAAAAGAGAGAGAGAGAGAGAGAGAAGAAGGCGCGCTGCCTCTCTCCGGGAGCCAAAATATCCTCGATGTGGCAGAGCCGGCCAACAACAACAGCGGAGGAGGAGGAGGAGGAGGAGGAGGAGGAGGAGGAGGAAGCGCCGGCTTGATCCCAGCGGAGAGTCCCGGAGGAGGAGGAGGAGGAAGGGGGCGGGAGGAAGGAGGAGGGAGGCGGGCGGCTGCGTGGGCGCTGCCGAGCCGAGCCGATCCGAGCCGTGCCGAGGCGCCGCTCGGAGCCGTGTGCGCTGCGCTGTGCCGCGCCGCCCGGCCTGCCCGGCGCTCTTCAGCGGGCAGGGGGCGGTGGCGGCGGGGGGACCGCCCCCCGGAGCCCGGCCCCTTCGCCGGCAGGGCGGCGGGGAGCGGGGCGGAGGCAGGGGGAGGGCTAGGCCAGCTCGCAGTGCCCGGGTTTTGGGGGTCTGGGGGGGTGCTCTGGGTGGCTGTGCTGGGTGGGGGGTTGTGGGAGGGGACCCCCACAGTTTGGGGAAGGCAAAAAAGGCAGTTTGGGGTCGTTCCAGAAACACATTTTCCCCCCACAGTCTATACACCAGATAACTCATCACGGACATTTTCCATGCTTAATTAATGCCCGGCCTCAAGAAAGCTAAGATGGGAGAATCAACACCGATGTGCCCAGCCACCTCCCCTGCCCAAGTGAGACCCCGAGCCCGGGGAGGGCAGCAGCCCCCGCATATCCACCCTCGCTTCCACCCTGTGCTCCTCTAGGTTTCTGGTGACCCTCAAGGGAGCTGAACTGCCTTTAAAAAGCTGTTCTCCAAGCTTGCTGTGACAGGCTGTGTTATTTAAACTAACTCCCCATCTCAAATTAACAGTTGTGTCGTGTGGCTGTAACTTCTCTTGGGACAGGAGCCCCCGGTAGCTGCCACCCCTTGGTTCCTCACCAGATTACATGTGACCCTTTGCTGAAGTTGTGGTTATTTGTACCAACAGAAAGCTACAGTGCCTTCGGCTGGTGGTGGTGGTGCAGTTGTCAGGGCCACCTCCTTTGATGCTCTCCAGCTATTTCTGGCCACAGCAAAGGCCAGACCGTGCCACTTGTTGCCTCAGAGTAAGATTTTTCTGGTATTTCTTCCAAACTCTTCAGAATACCTCCTCCTCTCCTTAGGAAAGTGGCTGGTACTCGTTTCCTTATGGCCAAATGTCACCAGGCAAGTTGTGACAGCACACTTTGAGACTGGAAGAAAAGTCTTGATTATGCCAGTGACATTTCTCTCTTCGGGAGAGTCCCGATCTAATGAGGCAACATCTGTTAGAATCCTAAGGGAAGCCATTAAAAACTGTATGTCAGCTGGATAGCAGTTTTAATTATAACACTGACAAAAACAATTGTGCCACCCTTTATACAGGGGAAACATCTGCCAAAAAGATAAGATGAAAGGCTGGGAGTTATTTATTTCTTGCTAAATTGATGTGCTGGAATCTGGAACAAAATGATTAAGTTGTCCCTATTTTCCTCTATTAAAAATCTTATTTTAAAAGTGATTCTTATCATATACATATATTTAATTTCATTGACACTTATTGCTGGTATAAAATTCACTGTTGCTCCATTACAAGTGGTACACGCTCAGTAGTCTGGAGCGCATGGTATATATCAAAACTGAACAGTGAGGGTGGCCCTGCTTGGGTCAGGGACATGCAGAGCTCCTTGCTGACCTGGATTGGGTTCCCTCTGTACTAATCATTGTCAGAGAGTAAAATCTTTATGCTAGAGAAATAAAGAAAAAATAGTTTTTGTTTTGGTTGAAAATGCTTCTGTAGTATACAAGTGTGTTTGTTTTATTTTAGGAAGTGTCCATCCTCCTCACAATTGCTTTAGCCCTTATCTGTGTTTTTTGCACGTGTGTTAGTATACAGAGAGATAAAAGGAGGAGCTATGTATAACCTGATGAATAATCCAGGCTGTAAATATTGGACATTTTTTGTTGTGGATCCACTGGTGTTTTCTGTTTTTTTTTTTTTTTTTTTTTTTTTTTTTTAGCATGAGGGAGAAGTAGCTCCAGTACTCAAGGCTGAAGTAACTAGAAAGACAAAAGGAAAGCGCAGAGATAAAGATAATAATAATAATAAATATTTGCAAAATCATTGTACTAGGATTCTGTGACAGTCCAGATAAGACTTTTTTTTCAGTCCTTGTTGCTCATAAATTTCTTGTTTTAAAGAGGACCCATACTGCAAATAGGTTTTTTATGTTTTTTGTTTTTTGTTTTTTTTTTTCTTCATCTTCTTTCTCTGCAATGGTATCTCAGAAATATGTTGAAAAAATGACCCTCTTGTAGTGCAGTGAATTAAGGTGAAGGATCTTTTAGCATTTGTTACATTGTTCAGGTACATGACGTTTTGTGCTGAAAGCAATGGATGGATGTCCGAGGGGATAATTTGGCCCCAGATTTCTGACCTGAGCAGCTGCAATGCTAATTTGCAGGTTCACCGGAGGAGAGGAGGAACAGCTGAGTGCTGGGGCATCCCAGGGATGCCTGTGCCAAAACAGAGGGGGAATAAGATCCTAAAAATGTAGAGGTTTAAAGCACAAAGAGGGAATGAGAGGCAGCAGGTATGTGGCAGAGCCGCATTGCATCCAGCACTCCAGCGAAGGTATGACTTACTCCTCCAGAATTTCTCTTGCGACACTGAGAGGACACTCAGGAGTGAAAACCCTTTCGTGCTTTCAAAGTATGCGCTGAGCACTCATCTGCATGTTGGCTCAGCTCCCCTGCCCATGTGTGTTTGGGGCATGCGTGGCCCTCCTCCTCATTCTTCTCCTCCTTCTTTTTCTCCTCCTCCTCCTCTTCGTGGCGAATGCCTGGGATCACGGGGTGACCAAAACAGGGCTCAGCACCTGGCCGCCCCATCCCTCTGGGTAAGGTAAACAAACACCCTGGTCATGCATTGAACAGAGGAGGCTGCCTGCTTGTGCCCCCCAAAGACAATTAACAATGAAACGCCAGCAGGGAGCATCTGTAAGATCACAGCATAAAGGGTCTCGGGAAGTGACAGCTTTGGAAAGTAGAGACCTGGTTATCTCGGACTTCAAACAACACACTGTTATAGTTGAAACAAAGGATGAAACTCGTTGGCCCCATGGTTCAAACACAGCTAAACCAAAATATTTATACAGGCCTGGGGAAACGGCGGTATCAAGAAGTCTTTACGTACGTAATATATTCTTCACTTGCTGAGGAAGAGGCTGTTAAAATAAAACACCACCAACCATCCCCACCGAAAAGCTCTCCCCACAGTACATGGTGAACAAAATATGACCAAGATCATTTCTGCGAAGGCATCTCCGTGAGTCATAAAGTATGGCAAGCTATTCATGTGTGTCATTATTCTTAGCACATGCAAACCAACACTAGTAATTACCACAGAGAGAAAAAAAATACTATGTCAAAGTTCTGCCAACATGTTTGAACAGTAACAAAAATCACTGCATTTCATCTGTGTTGCATAAAGCTGAAGGAAATTAAGTAAGCTGTCAGCTCCACCATGTATAAAAATGCGAAGTTCTTCTGCTTCTCATTTTTTCAACAAGTGAAAATGTTACAGGCGTGCTTCAGGTAATTGTTGCCAGTGGACAGAGGGAGATGCCTAACACATGAACTGTATGATGGTGGATCATATGACAGAAAAAAAATAAACCTTTACCCTTCATACTAAGGCAGAAGATCAGTCATTAAACTAGCTAGTGCTTAAGGGATTGCTCATACCATTTTGGGTGTATTTAATTAATTTCATCCAGTTTGAGGCATAAAATAAAAAGCACATGTTAATATTTTAAGGCCAAGTGTATTCAGAAACTGACGAGCTTAATAATTGTTTTTGGATGACTGTGCTCAAAAAAAAATACACTTTAATGTCCTTTAGCAACAGAGCTTTTTCTTTTATTCCCTGCATTTTATGTACTGCTGGTTTCATTTAAAAGTTACCCTGCTTGTGCACAGGTTTACGATCCTCTTGTTCAGCTCATGAATAACTGTGATGTGACCTTCATCACCACGTTTGCTCTCCCGTCTGGGTAGGCAGAGGCACGCTCCTCTTACCAGTTAGAGCAGTCCTGCGTGTTGCAATCGGCACGGTTCCCCTCTTCTCCTCCGTGTCATGAAAAAACATCAAGAGTTTTGCATCTTTCTCTGTGGCTGTAAAAGCTGCATGCTCGCACCTGGTAAGTTGTCACAAGCATTTTAAAAACTTAAGCACTAAGTTTGTTGATAACAATATTTACAGTACGGGATGGGAGAGACCATTACTAGGAAGCCTGTTTTATGTTGCCTATTACTTTATTTATTATTCTCAAACTACTTTCCCACCCCTACCTTCCAGAGGAAATTCCCTTTTTGCACCATTGGCTTTTTCATATCATTGACTTAGGTTTGTGCAGTGAGAGTACAAGTCAGGAGCAAGGTGGTGGCAGAACCTGTGGAACAAAAATGAACACAGGGTCATGTCTAATTGTTTGTTTCTTTCTGACAAGGAAACGCTATGATTTCATCCACGTGTCCTCTTGATGCACGTTTAGTGCCTGTACACATGCTTACATAAAGAGCAGTGGTGAGTCTTGTTGTGGTCAGTGAATTAGATATCTCTGTTTACACAATATTTTGAAATTCATGGATCTGAGCCTGGATGGTACTACATGCTGGGACCTATAGGATGGTTTTCAATACCAGGACTGTGGGAGAAGCTGCTGGCCTCTTCCTTGACCTCAGCAAAAATTCAGGCACAGACGACTGTTTCAGGGTTATCCAACTGCCTCTGTGTTGAGGACATCAGCCTGAGGCTTCCAGGGAGAAAATTACCTACTGAGTGGCCTTGCCTAGCATAACATCTGTGCAAAACCTGTATCCCATTTTAATGCTCCGCACTTCTGTTGGAAGATGGTTCAGGCCATCTCTCAAGGGCTTTAACCCAAATCTCACAGAATTAGGAAAAGGAAAGGCAGTACCAGCTTTAACCATTATTCATTGTTGTGTCCATCAGAGCATACGCTTGGGAAGCTGCCCGCCTTTGACTAGCAGACATCTTCACTGTGAAGCACTGCGCTGTCTTAGCCAACTTGGCTGCCTTTTTGCTTTTACTTCCCCAGGGGCACAATGTCAAATTAGTCATTTTTATAAGAGAGGGAAGGTTTATAATAGCCACAACATACGTTCTCTGGAACACTGACAAGATAAATTTGCTCTATACAAATATAAGTAGCAGTTGCTGTATCTGTGCTGTGGTGGGTTTTTGTTTTGTTTTGTTTGGTGTTTTATATAGTGGAGCAGGTGCAATGCCTATGTCTGTTATCAGGATCTAATATGGTTTAAGCAAACACTGAGTTGCTCACGTTGTCTAGGTGTTGCATGTAGTCTATTAGTCATCCCGTCTAGTGCTTATCAGAATGCCAAAAAAACAACATTTGAGGTGAGTCATTAAGATTCATTAAAGAATATCTTTGTCATAACAGCAAATGAAGTCGGAACACAGAAGGGATGGGTGGGGGTATGTCTAATATTTGTGGAGAACACATGACATATGCCATATACCAGGAATTTTGAAAACGATACTGTTTATAAGATTATTATTAGCAGAGCAAAAAGGGAGCTTGGCTGTGTTGATCAACCCTAGCAAGCAAATTCCCCATCTAGAGTTCAAAATAATTGGCTTCTGTGGGGGGAGACTGGATTATAGGGTGTGGGGTAAGCTGATATCCCACAGCAGTGTCAAGCCGGGGCCGAGCCACTGCTCTTGCTTCACCCGATGTGCAACTCTGTTGGTGGCAGAGCCCCGGAGCACGGTGGTCCCCTTGCCCTGCTAGCAGCGTCCCAGCCAGGCAGCCCTTCCCGCACTGCCCCATGCGACTGCGGCTGTCTGGCCCTGCGTGAAGCCCTGCAGGCACCAAGCGACACGCAGAGCCGAAACCACCACCTCCGTGTTCACGCTGGTCGGCCAGCCCTCCGAGGGGCCAGCTGGGCTGACACAAAGGCAGGCAGAAATTGTCTTCTGAGCCCACGAGGATCTGCTGGAGCTGGGGCGTTTGTCCCACAGGAACAACAAAAATCGGTTAAAAAATACTTAATGAATTGTTTTGGAAAAAAAATAAATCATATAAAAACAAAGCAATAATTGATCAAGCCCTTGCATTCTTTTTGCTCCTGGCTTTTTTTTTTTTTTTTTTTTTTTTTTTTTTAACATGTGTTTATTTTAAATTGCCTTTTTACAAACAGTGGGTTTTGGTGGAGCTCTGGACACAGCAAGCAAAGGATTCATCTTGTGGGAGAGCACTGTAGGCAGTTTCTCTCCCCATGAATCTCCATGTAGCTTTTCCCCACCAGCACAAATTCCTCCCTCTGGGCCAGATGTCCTTCTCTCCTTGTACAGTTGAGTGTTTCCATAGTCAAGGAGTCGGTCCTGCTGACAGCACCAAGATTTCTGGAGTCACTGCTCGCTCACAGGTGTGAAGTGGATTGCTCTCTGCCCTTTGGCTGAGAAGCAGCTGTAGGAGTTTGTTGCTCTTGTGCCTTTTCTCAGCATTAGAAATGTTTTAATTAGAAGGGAAATAAATTGCCCACTTGATTAAAAGATTTTTTTTTTTTTTCAGTAGTACCATATCTTTCCTTTGTCTCAGTACAAACCTTTTTTTTTTTTTTTTTTTTTTTTTTTTGACGTGGCTGATGCTTCCTCAAAGTCTTCAATTGAGTGTATATATTCTACTCTGACCTTTACGGTAATCATTCATTTGCTTTTTCACCTATGTCATCCAGGTGATTGCTACCCACATCACAGCTTTAATTCTGTCCATGTATGGAAACTGAACTTTGGAAGTAAAGCTCTTGGGTCCCATCTGGGTGAGCTTTGTTGATTTCCATTGGATTTCTGTAAGCACAACCTGTATTGCTTTTAATGTTCCTGAGTAAACCGAGGAAAAACTAGCTGTGGTGTGGAGCTCTTATCTCAGGGGAACATACACTTTGGTCATGCAGGAAACAAACTAAACTGATTTTAAAAGACAGGGATTTTGGTCCCACCTTCTTCAAATTCCTTCTGGGCTCCCTCAGGAACCCAGAGTTTCTGGGAACTCACACTCAGCCTGTGCCAGGGTTGAAGGTCAGCAGTCACCTTTAAATACCCTTTCCATGCACTTGGACCCTCCGTGCCTGCCCAATGTTTGTGCAGCTTGCAGCCCTGCCTTGTTCTGGTTGTGCTGCTGCTGCTGCTGCTGGCCACTGGCAGCCTCCAAACACACGCATATCTGTGGCAGTGGTGTGAGGATGCTTCCCAAAAGGACCCTACCGGACTTTCACCCACAATGGCTAGTGTTTGTGAAGAAAAGAAAAGAGAAAAGAGAAAAGAGAAAAGAGAAAAGAGAAGAGAAGAGAAGAGAAGAGAAGAGAAGAGAAGAGAAGAGAAGAGAAGAGAAGAGAAGAGAAGAGAGAGAAGAGAAGAGAAGAGAAGAGAAGAGAAGAGAAGAGAAGAGAAGAGAAGAGAAGAGAAGAGAAGAGAAGAGAAGAGAAGAGAAGAGAAGAGAAGAGAAGAGAAGAGAAGAGAAGAGAAGAGAAGAGAAGAGAAGAGAAGAGAAGAGAGAAAAGAAAAGATTGAGAATTATTTATAAAATGCCCCATAAATCATAAGCACTGCACCTGCTTTCCACATCAGACATTCTGAAAATTAAGGGTTCACTCTCTTTCTTTAGGCCTCCATATCCTGTGTTGTTACATGCTCCAGTGGAGAGTTTAGTTATTGAGGAAGGGGTAAAGAGCTCCTAATGAGCATACTTCTTCCCCTTTGCTGTTTTCAAGCATACTGAAAACACCTAAAGGAATTTAGCTTTTCTAGGATATTTCATTCCCCTGTCTCCGCATATACACCCTTCTCTTCCCTTGAAAGGAATAAGTCCCTAAAGAAAAAGTTTGTTTATCAATTACTTGTTACATGGGTTCATGCTTTCTCTTCAAGGATATGTTTTAGCTTGGGTTTCACTTAAGGAAATGAGAGTCACAGAATCACTCAGCCATTTTTTGTTCTGGCATCCTGTTTCCCCCAAACAACTTCTGAACTCTTTGGTCAGCCTTAACCAAACCTGTGAGGAATCTCATGGTCTGAGGGAAATAAAGTTCCTACATGTCTCAGAAATAAAAGGCAGTAGAGTAGATAAAAGACACCAGAGCTAGTGCCCCCATGGAGATAAAGGCAGAAACATGGGCTCAACTGTATTTGTTTCCAGACAATCGCACAAGAAAGAAATGCTATTACGGAGAACCTTTGATCAGAGCTCACATCTTATGAGGCTTGAGATAAGAGCTTGCATCTTATTAGATGTGAGATAAGCCACCCAAAGACACAAATCACAGCAACAGGCATCATTTGTTCTCCTCCTTGCAGAACTACTTGTTGCTTTGGTAAAGTTTAGTATTTATATCTACTCAGTGGTTTCTCATCACTACTGAAGCTCTGTCTGAGCCAGCTCTTTTGTGGGAATATTTGATGAGATGTGAGAGGAGGCCTGGGCTTGCGTTGCTGTCTCATTGTTGCCTGAAGAGCAGAATTGCTAGGATCAGCCTTAAATCATTTGCCAAGCCTACAAGTGGTGGGGTTGGGTGACTCCCAGACTTCACAGGGAGATGCCAAATGGATGCACTGCTGTCCAAACGAGATCAACAGTGGCTGAAAGTCATGACTGGCTGAAGGCTATTCAAATGCTATTAATTAGTGAGTTGGCAATTTCATTTGGGAACCTATTTGGCAAATGGCCACTGCCATTGATACTTAGGTTTGCCAAATCTGACCAGGAATGAGTGAGCAGGCATAGAAAATGGGCACCTATCCATCCCTAGAGAGTGAATCAGATATCTTGTTTCATTTCAGGAATATTAACGCCTACATTTGTGCTATTTTGTTGTTGTTGTTGTTGCTTGATTTGTTTGTTTGTTGTGTTTATTTGTAGTGTACCAGTTCTGTAAGTAATTTGGGAGCCTTGTGGTAGAAATCCCAGTGGAGAAAGCAGAAGAGTACCTTCTCCCTGCTGTGACTGTCTTCCAGATTTTAGTGCTCCTTATCAGTGCTTACAGTGCTTACCTGTTTCCTGTGTTTTCAGTATGTCACTTTGGATAATGTATTCTATAGGTTCATGATGAAGAGTACCCTCCATACCCAGTAATAGTGGGATAGGAGATGTATTCAGTTTTCTGATATTTGGGAGATTGTTCATCGGGTGATGATCATACATGTAAATGATTCAAGTATATGTGCTTAGCAATGTGGAATGTGGGACCTGCACATCTTTTGTCTATGGGATTCTAAAAATAGTATTATTATTATTTTCTTTTTCTCAGCTTTCTGATGTCTTTTGTAAACAGTAAATTCAAGAACAAACTTTGTAAATCTCTTAACCTTAGTCTTCCATATGAACTGCAAAGGTCAAACCACCAGCTATGCTCTGTACTTATTTCCACCCTCTGGGTCACAATTTTTATGCTTGCTTTTGCTCCCAAGGACTGTGTGAAGCTCTTCGTTGGGTCAGATTTTGTGCAAAGAAAGGAATCAATTCCTTTTCCAAAGACCCGCCATCTAATTTAAAGATGGCAATGGACTGCAAGAATTGCTAGAGCTTTGTAATGCTTAATTGATAGGTTTCAATCCAAGATTTACAGAAGGAGAAGTGAGTTAATTTGTAGAGGATACCAGCTTGTTCTCTAACTCCATTATTATTATTACTATTATTTGTGTCCTCAGGAAGAAGCCCAGTGGATAACCAGCTGCCTGGCATTTTTCAGGTGAAAGAAAGAGCAAAGTCATTTTGATTTGGAGTACAGTGGAGGCTGTGGCAGTAGACGACAAGGTACAAAAGTTGGTGTGTAGGAAGGACTAAATCTCATGAGTCAGGCCGCTGGTAAGGGCTGGAAGCCTGTGGCTAATGTGATGTAAAGCCTCGGGGAAAAAGGCGGTGAAGTGACAAACCACAAGGATGACTTTAGCAGCAGCAGTTTCTATAGGGTTTGAGTGGGGAAGGGTTGAAGATGGAAGAGGCAGAGAAAAGATTGCAACAGTTCAAAGGGAAGAGAAACGTCCTTTTGAAGGATTATGCCTTGTCTCTGCAGGATAATGGATGGAAGCCTAGAAACTGTTAAAGGAAGCCTGATTTCCTGTGCCTATCCATGGCAGACTCCTGATTAATTCAAGCTTCGTTACATTTCTTTCAATGGGGACACTGACAAGGTCAGTCTCCTACCCAGTTGCTCGTTTTCAGTAAGTGTAGCAACGTAATAAATTTGAGACCTCCTATATTCTGCCAAATGTGACAGCAGTTGGCTCAGGGTTCAAAATTTATTAAAAGGAAATGGCCACCTCAAGCATTCTCTGATGGACTGTTTCATAAGAAAAATATGAAAAAAAAGCAAAATATCTGAATCAACTCAATGGCTTTTAAATAACTGTTTGACTCATGTTAATGAATTACACATTCTATATTTCCATTAAAAATATTGTATATTTAATGTTACTCTTTTGAGCTAAAAACATGTCAGAAATGGCTTTTGGTGAACCAAAGAGAAGAGCTCTGACAAAGTTGTTAATGTGTAGCTGTTGGCTAACGCTTTGGTTCTCCTACCAGGACTACACACTGCTTCAGCCCCAGTTACGACTTCTCTGAGAGGTGGTACTTGTGAAGAGCAGGTATTTGAAGAGGCAGCTTGAGTATTTGATAGCATACTCTGAGGTGCTGGGGTGAGCTGGTCATTTAGAAACCAAATCAATAGGCATGCATCTCGAGGGAATAGTAAACACAGTTGGAGTCATTCCTAATTATTGGGATACAGCTCTGTCATCAGCTCCTTCTCCAGATACTATTATTTATAGAAATAATTATTATGCAGCATTTACATTTGGGATGCACACAGTTCTTTAATTGGGGGCTGAACTTGTGTTTGGTGATCTGGATTCCTATCCTTACTCACCTGTCTATCATTTATAAAGATTATATATCTGGAACGTGACCTGTACATAATTACAATTAATTAACTTACCAGCAGTAATGCTGAAAAACTTGCATTTAAATCAGGGGTTGAATAATTAAAGCAATTAGTTAGAACTGACTATTTGTAATACGGCTTCTTGAAAATATGGAATAATTGCTAATCTTCTAGGCAGAGATGGACAGAACATCGGTCTGGTATTTAATTTTGTAAATATGAATTAAGTGAGGTGGTGTGAATACAAAATCTGTTGGTTTTTTCCAGATTTTCAAAGGTTGTATCAACTGGTAAGTGATGGGCAATGCAGAGGATTATTACAGGGCCAGTTAAATTTAGGATGTCCACAAGAATCCTCAAGCTATAGAAACATTTGCCTCTCTTGGGGTTCATCACTTTAACTTATAATCCTTAATGTGGTTGGTGTGCTTACCACACACCCTGCTCCTGAGCACGCTGGGGCTGGGTCTTGTCCTCGCACCAGCACGCTGGCTACAGCAGGGCACGTTATCTCGTGGTCCCTGTGCCTGCTGTCACCAGCTCCCCGTTCATTATTTATTTCAGGAAGGGATGAGGGAATCGAACACCCACGCCGGGCAAACTCACCTCCCTGTCATCATGCGCTCATGGGCTGCGGCTGGAGCGAGCATGCCACGTGTGGGAGAAATCAAGAGGAGGATGTCAGATCGCACACGGGGCGTGGAGAAACCAGAGGCAGCCTCCTCTCCTGCCTCCCCAGTCTTGGCTTGGGCTTATGAAGGGGGCTTGCTTCACCCCAGCCAGGTCTGCCAGAACTTTGATTCGAGGTAGATGGCCTAGATAGAGCAGCCCTCCTGCCAATGTCAGCCTCTGATCCCTGCCTCAGAAGACGTTAATGACTCAGAGGAGGATGCAAATAGGAACAGCCTAAGCAAGCTCAGGAGGAGAGCTGGCCCCTAGCCTCTGAGGACAGCAGTCGGGTGTCTTACTCAATGCCGTCATCAGGTGGTGATGGGTGATGCTATCTGCATCTTTCCCAATTCGCTTGCCAAAAAAAAAAAAAAGTGTCATGATACCAACCAGTATCAATTACAGTGCCTTTCAGAGAAAGGGCTGGGGACAGCTGAGGGCTGCAGTGGGGCATTGGACCCTCCTCTGCCATTCCCAGCTGGGGCTGGTGGCATCTGAAGCTCTTCTCTTCAGGCAGGATGGTCAGCTGTAGCACCCTCTGTGTGCTTACAAATGCACTTTGTGCTTTGAACTCTTAATTTCTCTCCATCACCATAGCCCTGACTGGCATATTTTTGTTTGTGTGGTGAGGGTGGGATAAGCACCACCTTCCAGCTCACTGTAGAACGCCCTTGATTTTACGTAGATTTTTGGTTTTGTTTTGAAAACCTGCTGTGTTCGTGGAACTGGAGACCATTAAAAGAGATAGGTCAGTTAAATTATTTAATTGCAAGGTCTGTTAGAGCATTTACTGTGAAAGCTCTGCTTTTGTTCCTACACCCCATGAAAGTTAAGAGGATATTGCCAAATCTTGCTCTGAGGAACACACCTGCATTTTCCAGAATTTGGATAATTGCTTTCTATGTTTTTCCCATTTTTTATTTAAATCCCATTCAAATGACTCACTCCAAGGCTGTGATTTGTGTGGCAGTTTAGCATGCTTAACGTTGGGCACGTGAACAAAGCAGGGTTGGTGGGACCTGGGCAGGACACCTCACTCATATCCGTGCTTCAGTGCTTTGTGCTTTTAAAGCAATCAGAACTGCAAGAGCTCGCGTTTCAGTGTCCTGGGGGGAGGGAGGGGAGACAGCTCCTAACCAGTGTGGAGATATTTTTAGATGTTGATAAAATGATGCTTCATAAAACACCAGTCTCAGAAGAGGAAATAAGATTGCAAGAGACTTCAGCAAAACATCGCTGTATTTTTAATTATCAGCCCTTTTGATGTTGTCAGCCTGTACCTTAAGCAACGGGAATAATTGTTTAACTTCCTTCCTATTTTATGTGGTCATTTTATGGCTGACAAAAACAGCTTTTTCTGGTAACACCATTTATGGCCACAACAGTGGCACGCATGAGGCTGGTGCGGGAGGAGGTTTGCAAGCTGCACAGCTACCCCCACCACTCAGGAGCGTCCTCCATGGAGTGGGTGGTGGGCTCTCTGTCCTCCTCCTTCTCTTCTTCCTCTTCCCACCCCTGCTTCCTGAAGGTGCCCGCCAGAATCAAAAACGCTGGCTGTGGAAAGTGGGGAGAGGCAGGATTCATGCTCCTTTGCTGTTATGGGCACCTCGGAAAAAGTTTCCTGCACTCCTGTGCAGCATGTGTAGTAAAACACTGCCCAGCTGTGCATCCCTGCCATTATTTTTAAAGAGAAGTTGGTTCTCATTAGTAATTATTACTGTAGGAAAGAGCCACTTAATGAAATGGGGTGCAATTCTCCAGAGCTGGGTGCACGACCTGGGAAGCAGAGTGGGGCCGCGGGGTGGCCATGCTTGTCCTGGCAGCTCTGCGAGTTGCAGGCACATTATTTTTCACAAGAAGCTCATGTTTACATCCCATAGTCTGCTGAAATTTAAACTCGCTGGAGATGCAATGTTCACCATGCACAACATCAATTTATTTTGCTGAATTTGTGAGTGAAGCTGAGCCCTCTGCTCACCTATGATTTCCAAGCAAGTGGGAAACACTTCTCTGGGCTGTACTTGGTACTGGCTGGCAGGTGCACAACAGAGCTTGCTGGCTGGCCTGGGAGAAGATTGCCTTTCTCAGAATGGAAGGGAAGGAGGGAGCAAATCCAAATTTGCAGAATAAATTGTTTCAGTGCAAATGGGATTAGGGTGTGTGGGGCGGAAGATTTTCCTCTTTGGGTTTTGTTTGCTTTTCCAAAACACACAGTTGCTGAAATGTATTGAAACGCAGTGGGCTAAAATTAAAGCAACGTTTCATCATCCTTTACATTGTATGCTCCAGACAGCCAAATGAACCTAGCCTTATTGAATTTGGCCAGCCCACAGCAGCTGAAGTTCTGACCCTGTAGGCAGAGCCTAAATTTGTTGCTCAGGTATTTTTTGCAATTTTGGTTAATCCTCATGTGGCATGGCCTAAAGCAGGACATGTCCAGCTCTTCAGCTAAAGATAGGTCACATCAACATATGAGATTTTTTGACATCACTTTGACACCCACATAGAAACAAAAGATTTAATATTCTTTTCAGTTACAACTCTTGCCTTTTTAAGAGTCAAACTTGCTGAGAAGACAAGCAAAGTATGATGTTATCCATGACATGTTCACTGTTCAGTGTGATAACCCATGGGTCAGCACAGGGAAAGACCGTGATACTCAGTAGACTCCCAACATCCCATGGAGGTGGTCCTTAGGACATGTATTTCTCCTCACCGTGGAAAGAAGCTTGGCTAGAATAAGCAGTCCCATTACCTTTGCCATTGACCCAAAAAGGTAACTCAGTGGTTCAGACTCCATATGGTGGGATGTGATGTGGGCAGTTTGGTCAAGGAGATTCACATCATTCCCCAGAGCTCCACAGAGCCTCAGCTGAAAGGATAATACCTAAGGGATGATATTCCCATGTGTGCTGCTCTGCCAGAGAGAGAATTTGGCTTCTTAAGGAACACTGAGGAAGAACAATCTGTAGAGGCTCTAAGAAGTTCCTACCTATAGGTTTCTTTGTTCATACATCCTCTCCCAAGGAAACAGATCTATGCTGGGACTGCAAAAACAATATGTAACATGTTTAGCACTGTGAAAAGATTCCCTGACTGGCTGAAGAATTTCCAGGTAGCAATGTAGTCAGCTTTGTAGCCCCTTTATGTTCTTTAGGTAGTACAAAGGGGCTGCAGTAGCTGCAGAAGGCTGTCTCCTTGTCTCAATTGGAAAGAACCACCCTTAAACTAGGAAGGGCCCAGCACGCTAGCAGAGCAATACATCTGCTTCAATGCCCCTTCGTTATTAATAGGGAAACTCTGGTGACGAAGGGCCAATGCAGAGTGGGAATGCTACGTAATGGAGAAAATGAGCAAGTCTGAGTGACTTTCAACTTTCTTGAGTTCTGAGGCTTTCTGTCTCCCAGGCAAAGAACATCTGCTGCAGAAAAACTGTAACCTCTGGAGAATTCTTCCCTATGCCAACAAACTCCGGCCCGAGCATTCACATTTCTGTCTTTGTAAACATTCTTAGCATATCTCGTCTTTGGGATATATACAAGCTGTACTGAACTAAAAGGCTGTTACATTACTGCTGGCTGATTCAGTTCATTGTGCTTTTCGTTACATTTCACTTGTGTTCTAACAGTTTTTGTATTATGTAGGTGGTGAATATTGTGTTGGGGGAAAATAAAAGTTAAAGTTAGAATTTTCTAATCAAAGTCATTGTTCCTTCTTGGTTGTAATACGGGAGAAGACAATGTACAAATGAAAAAGACTGGTAGATGGATGAGTCAGTGTAAGCAATATTGGATGTGTTTGAATGAAAGATTTACAAAAACCCCTGGATGATCTAATGGCGTTTAGTACTTGTACCTGTGATATATCAATTTGTTAAAGAATATATAAAAGTTTGAGCAATATTTGTAGACCCTCATCTAGTGCTACAGCAGTATCGAAGTATACTTTCCAGATCTATATGAACTGAGTTTTCCAAAATGGAAACAATTTTAAAACTGTGTGTGAATGCTCATTCATGCTTGGCTATGTGTAACTGGATTTAGAACAGTAATCCTAGCAGTGTTTTTTCTTTCCCTCCAAAATACGTATTTTCCATTAAGTAGAGTAGTTAGTGAGTGTTACTACTTGTATGAAGCCTTTTTTTCCAGGTTACCAGTGAATCACTTCAAGCTGTGACCTTATCTGATCTTGCATGCCCAACAGGGCTGGGACTAATCAATACTTGGTGGAATTTCGTCACAGCCTGTGGGTGCTGCAGGAAGCATTTTGGTGATTAAGTAGTTGACACTCTTTCTCTCTGCTATTAATGAACCTCTGGCCCCATCGAAGCACTAGTAGGACTCTACAGTCTTCTGGAGGGGATAGAAAACTGAGACCTTCTCCACTCATTGTTCATAACTATTTCATGGCATTTTTTATTTGTGAGTGCAAGGGCAGGACTGTTAGCCAGGCAGTTCTGGCCAAACTCCAATTTTGATCATTGTCTAGCTTCTTTGGGTTTCAATTATGAATATTATTATTCTGTTTTCCTATCCCAAGGTGTTGAAGTGCTGCCATGGGTGCTTCCCAGGCCAGAGCTGGGAATGCTACATGGCAGAGGGTGGTGTGATCCTGCTGCCTGTAAACTTCATTGAGTATTTTGAAGTCCTCTCAAAAGGCTCTCTCTGTGAATGTCTGATACAGCTAGTGCGGTGTGGAAACATCTGGACAGGGCTAGCTTTTCAGCTTCCTGGGCCGGAAAGACTTTAGCTATTGAGGTGCACAGATGTAGTCTGATCTTTAGTTTGATGTTTAGATCATAGAAAAAAAGTAGTGGTTTTTTTTTTTTTTTTTTTTTTTTTTTTTTTTTTTTTTTTTTTTTTTATCCCCTGTGGCAGCCTCTGAGAATATTAGTGTTGGTGTTCAAGTGCTCTGCAAAACATAGGGGGAACATCTGAGTTTCTTGTTTGTTTGTCTACCATACATGTAAAGACAGCCTGGAAAGCTTCTGGTGTTTGCTGTCAGTGGCATTCTCTGAATGCCTCTCTCTCCCTGCTCCTTGTAGAGAAATGTAGGGGATTTAGCAGCTCGTCTCCCCCTCCTCCTCCTGCTTCTGTCCCTCCAGGGTTATTTCCAGTACACGTCATTCCTCTGGGCTAACAGGGAATTAGGGGTTGGGAAAAGGGCACAGCCTTAATATTCCTGTTACTTCTGCAAATTGCAAAATTGGTTCCTAGTCAGGAATATGTGCTGCTGAAGTGAAAGCTAGGTTTTAGGAAAATCAGTGTCCTCACCCCAGGTAAGACATTCAGGTTACGAAAATTGTGCAGGTGATTTCTGTGCATCACAGAAGAAGCCAGTTCCTAGTCCCCTTAGTCTCTTCCCAGTCCAGCTACTGGTTTTACCTGTGTTGTTTCTTTGCAGTATGAAAATTCAAATAAGTAGGAAAAGAGACTGGCTTTCTTGGTTTGAAGCTGGAGCTGATCGAAGCAAGAGAACCAGGGAGAACCAGATAAAAATAAACTTATAAGTCTAGCTCAAGAAGTTGACATTTTTGTAGGGAAAATGAGAATCCTAACCTGTTGGCTGAAGTATGAGCTATACAACCATGCCTTCTCCTGGCTGTGGCTGTGCCAAATGGAGCCTGTCACTGCTTTCCCCATCCAAAATAAACCCTTGTCACGTCTCCTGGTGGATCTGTTTCTTGGACATGGGTTGGAGAACTAAAGCCTGTTTTGGTCAAAATGAGCAGGTTGCCTTGCACAGCACACACAAAGTCTGTCTGGATCTATGAAGTCTAACTGGATCTATGCTTCCTTAAGGAAGCTTCTGAGATATTTGCTCTCCAGGAGCTTTAACACACTCCATCTTGAGCTCAGTTTTGTCGCTTTGATGCCTTAACTTCCCTCGGCACTCTCTGGCAGGTGAGCTCTGAAAAGCAGATTGCATTTTTTCTGTTGGGCTACTCATCAGCTTGGAGGAGGGCTTGCATCATACCTCATCCATGGTGCAGGCATGCTGCTGCAGCTAGCCCCTTCCCTGCTGTGCTGGGTGGATTTACGTGCTGGGCATCCTCGTGCTTCAGCCTCGCAATCCCTCCCCACAGGATTGGCCTGTTTGGCCTGTTTGGGCACACATTGTTTTTGCAGGGTATTGTCACTGTGAGGGCTCCAATGGAAATTTTTGTCCCTGTGTCCTACATGACGCATAAGCGCATAAGCATAAGACCCTGCCCTTGAGTGCTGACAGTGCAAATAGTGAAGCCAGAGGAAGGTCCTGACTCCTTGGCCGATGCCACAGCAACGTAACTGCACAGACTGCAGCCAGCACTGAGCCTGAACAGAGTAAGCTCACATGTGCCTCTACATGGCCATGCAAACACTCTCCAGTGGGGAGAGGAGACAGCACTGTGTTGTGTCTGGATGGGAAACTGAGGCAATGTGACTAAGCATTATGTCTGTCTCTCTGACGGAGCTGGGCAGTGAGCCTGGACCTCCTTCCTGTAGCCCTCCACTGCAGCCACCCAGAGTCTGAAAGCCACCAGCTGTGTAAGCTGATGTCGGGTACGCAGGATCTGTTATTTCCTGGTATGAAATCTCCTATAGTTTTTAGTCACGGCTTTATTTTTAGATCATCTCTACCTCAGCTGTAATTACATTTGTACCAATCAAGTATGTGGTAATGCTCGTAGGTATCCGACTTGTCATTTGGTGTGCGAATTAACAGGAGGGGTTGGAAAAGGCAGAACGGCAGGCGTTTCATGGTAGCGTGTCATTGAGGTTTCACCTGCCCCATAAGGCAGCTAAAAGGTTATGTCCCAAGAGAAGATAACAACAGCAGTGGGCACTTCATGGGTGATTCTGGGTCTTGCTCACCTTCTCGCTTCATAAGGGGTGTTCCTCTGCTGACCAGGTCTTATACCTCACCTTTGACAGACAGCAAGTTTTTAATGCTGCTTTATTAGAGAGTCTGAAACATTTGTGGGATTGGTGTGGGAGTACAAAATTGTTTTCTGATGAGGAATTGAGTCAAAGTTTGTTGGCGTCTCATGTAGTGGCTGTTTATATGTAAACTTGAAACCAAACCAAACGAATGGAGTGAAACCATCCAAGGCCTAAAATGTCATCTGGCAGAGAAGAGCACTGCAAATATCAGATTCAGAGAGCACAGAACCAGCTGGCTGCTGTTTGCGCTGAAATGAGCACTCACCAGACGCTCAAAAGCTGTCCGTAAAGCCTTTCTAAGCCCACTTGCTTAAGCTACTACGGTCACTGTTGCTCATTTGGGGATCATAAGCAAGCATGAAGGGTGCTTCTGTTTACATGTGCAAAAGGAGGCAGGGAAAGCAGCAAGGAGACAATAGTTTTGGAGTCCTTTCTCCTATGGTCAACAGCAAAGGCCTGACTTCTGTCCCCTCTGAAGTCTGTTGCAAAGTTTTTGCTGATTTTCAGCAGGAATAGGGTGAAACCAAAGCATAATGACAAGTCTCAAAAGCTATATTAAAGAGTGACGCACGCTCCCTGAGAAAACAGCTGTGGTGGTTTAAGAGGTTCTTGCCTCCTCTAGCTGTTTTGCTCCTACTCCTCTGATGGAGGTTACGGTTCCCAAAACAATGCCAGAAGGGGAATATGAGCCCATGCCTTTTCGCTCTGCTTCACAGCCTTGGTGCAACCCCACTTTCCTGGGAAGGAAGCCTGTTGGCAACTGCTGGCTGTGAACAGGAATAGGCGAGCTGCCGGGATGCACACGTGGCTTCTCACACCTCTGCTGTGGGGTGGCGATCTCCAGCAGAAGGGCGGGCCAGCCAGATGGGGGTGATAAGAAACCCACAGAAGCAAGATCCGTCAGATCCTATTGTGAGAGCCTGACATTATCCATTGTTTCCTTTATTGAATGCAGTTGTGCCCATTGCATGTCTCTGTACTTGGTTTGACTTAAAAATTAGACCCAAAACACAATGGATAGAGCTTGTTGGTCAGGAAGTGTTTCTTTTTATACCTTAAAAAACATGAAGCTTTGTTGTTGTAGCAGCAGTATCCTGATTCATTTGTTGTGATGATGGATGAAGGAAGTTTCATTCTGAATTTAGCTAGTCTTACATTAGAAACTTAACGCTTTGAGCCCATTACACCTAGAAATACCATGATGAATCTCAACTGTGACTGGAAAAGTTGAGTTTTAAAAGTCACCTCTGAAAGATTATCTTTAAACCATTTTTTACACAGTTTTGGACTCAGAGAGATCAGTATTTGCACATATGTGATTCCTTTGACCTTGATGGAGCTGTTTCCCATGTAACTGTATAAGTAAAGACAGAAGTGCAACTTCAAACTACAAGAAAACTTGTCTTTGCACTGTGCTGTAGACAGATTAATAATGTATACCTCATGTAGGGTATACTGTTATACTGTAGCTCTGCCTCTTTTTTTTTTTTTTTATCTTGATGCTAACGGGGTTTAGAGTTTCTTCGGCTGAAAAAAACTCACAATTCTTGGCAACCTGCCCCATGACATTTACCTGGAGCTCCTACAATCTTCTGTGACTTCTGTTTTACTATTGACCATGTAATTGATCTTACCTAGTCTCAAATTTCTTTAGTGTATCATTCATGATGGCTTTTTTAAAACTTGGGCATTTGTTTATCTCAGAAGGCCTGTGTAATATATATCTCCATATCCTTTCTCATATGGAACATCGTTAGGGGTTATGGTTATATGAACTTCTCAGATCAAAGAAGGAAAATAGTATCGGAGGAAAAAGTATTATAAGAGTATTACAGGCTGTTTTGTCTTCCTGTACTTAGAATTCTGACTGCACAGGATTTTGTATGTTTCTCTTTTAGTGATGTTTTTACCAATTAGATAATTTACAAGGGAAAAATTTAAGCGTGCAGTAGTTCAGCTTTCACTACAAAAGAAATCCATGGATCATGCTAATGTGTCCAAATTTCACTTCAGAGGAGAAACTATGGGAGAGAGGGACTGGGAGATTTGTCTTGGTACTCATGCACTAGCCCTGCTGTGGGTCCCATCCCAGTGGCAGGGACTTCTGCATAAATGGTCCTTACTTCACATGGAGTGGGTGGAACTTATAGCAGATTGCCTATAGAAAGATACAGTCCACATTGCATACTGTTTAGCATGGATGCATTTATAGGAAGAGGGGGATTTCCCCAGTTTTGTAATAAACAAGTATATTCAGTAAAAAATATAAGCATCGTGACTGAAGTAATACCTCACTAAATACTGTGAAAATATAAAGGCATTTAGTTGATGCATAACTGTAATGTGTTTTCAGCCACAGTATACAGAGAGCTATTTTAAATGGAAAATCAAAGCTTTCAATACAATTCATTTAGCATTCCTATTTTAACACTTCCTCAAAGTCAATTGCAACAGAAAACATAAGGCTTTGTGTACTTCTTTAAAGCAGAGCACAAAATAGCCAAGTTCTGATCTGTAAGGAAAAAGGAAAATCCCAAAGTCCCCAAATACAATGTTTTAGTACTAAGACCAAAGACATGCCTTAAAGGCTGTGCTACTTCAGTTTGCTGCCAAAGAAAGGGTGTGTCTTCATTTCCGATTTAACTGCATTGTAAATAACGAAAGTTTGGTTTAGTTGGTTTGGTTTGGTTTGGCTTGGTTTGTTTTGGTTTGTTTTGGTTTGGCTGGGTCCCTCTCCCTGCCTTCCCCTGCCCCTGTCTACCCATCCCCAAGTTACTGTAGTGTAGTTAAAAGCAGCTCCTCCATGAAATGAAACTTGGGCCATTAGGCCATTGGGTCATTGGGCTGGTCCTCCACTCAAGCATGTGCTATGGTAACATTGCTGATTTGATTCATTTTAATATATATATATATATACATGTATATATATATATTATTTTTTTTACAGGGCTATTATCTCAGCACCTGGGCTAGCTGGGGAATATCATTAAATTGCTTGTTGTATCCAGAAAGAATGAAGTTGCCAAAATTGTCCTGTTCACAAGTAAAACTGTGTGTTTTAGCCTGTGCTTCCTTTAAGGCAGCTGAGATTAGTTTAAAAGTTCCTAAAAGCAAGCAAAGATCTTGTACTGGGTCTGGCCTCCATTGAAAGGCAGCACTTGGGCTATGAGTTTCGTGGTGAGGACAGTCCCTGAGCATTTCTTTCAGAACTACTTATTATTGTTTCACTTATTAACGGCTTCACTGGAATTCCCTTTATAATCAGATTTTGAGGGAATAATACTACCAAGAAAGAGCCAACATAAGCAAACTCTCATCCTGTCCTTTAAAAATAAAAATTTAAAGTAAAGTCCACCAATAACAGTTTGTTCTTTGGTAATGGGCTAATGGGATACAGAACTTGGCATGCTGGAACAGCAACTGGAATGAAGATATTATCATAAAAATCACCTAAATCTTGACTTCATTAAAATCTATTTAATAGGATCAACATTTTTTCTTGGCCAAAATTTCTTAAGTTATGTAATAAACTCTGTGTGCCTTATCCTCCAGGGTTATTTCCACACTCCGTTAACAGGCTATAGCAGGTTTTTTAAGTATGCAGCACGGTATGGTGTGTACCTGGGAACAAGGAACAGAAAGTTCTTTTAAAGATTGTATGTACATATGTCTGTAGGCTGCATGAGCTTGCCTAAACAATTCACACCATTATCAAGCAGATCTTGGCAAAAACAAGAGAAAAAAAAAAAAAAAGATTCAGTAAGTTACATAACAAGCACATCTCTCTTTCTTTTTTAAGCAATGGCTGTTTCCACTTAACAAATGATATTTGAAGCATTTCATAAAAACTGCTAACAAAATCAATTCCCATGGTCTGTTCAGGAAATGTATTAGTTACATGTAGGATGGTAAAACATTGGCTTCAGTTGCCCGATTTTCTGATATTTACAGATATTTATACATGTATTTCTGAATATTTCACAATTTATGCTTACAAATATTTGATGAAAAGTGGTAGATATTGAAAGTGTTAAGTTGGGAAGAAAAGTAGAAGGACAAACTGTTCTCTTTTCCCAAGCTACAGCAGACCTAACAGTACTATAACTTTAGGAAGCAATCCACTTGGAAATCCCCCCAGACAGCTACTGAACACATATGGATCATATATTTCTGCATGTATCTGGATATTTCAGAATATGAAGAGGTGATCAGAGGTGATCAAAGGTGATCAGATGATCAGACATTGACTGGGTGGGTGTTGGTGGTGCGTGCATGAGTTCCAGCCTGGTTACTTTCCTCTGGAAACTATACTCACTTTCACCACTTATCTCATTACCCTCATATGCAGCAAACATGAGGTTTTTTAATCATAGTTATAGAAATTGAAAGAAATGGCCTAAATGCTTACACTATTTTATTATGGTGGTTCTTGTTTTGTTTTGTTTTCCATTTAGGAGACCAAGGGGTGTTGAATATGACCCAAATTCCTGGGTAACTAAAAGTTCTGACCCAAGCACATTCTGCCCCTTGTAGAGGAAAAGCCAAAGCCATACAGCCAGAGACCAAAGCTAAGCCCTGCCTCTGGCAGGGGCCAGTGCTGGATACCTGGAGCAGCACACAGGAGCAGGGCGAATGCACTCTCTCATTTCCTCCAGTGCATCCTCCCTGCTGCTGGCAGCCAGCTACACTGGGACTTCCTCATCCAGAGGCCGTATTTGTGTGTTTGTGTTTAAGTGCTCACAGTGGACTTCTATTCCATGAATTGGACTAATCTCTCCATTTATATTTTTGGCTTCCCTAACATCCGGTGGTAATGAATTCCACAGAGTAGCTATGTGTTTTGTGAAAAAGTATATGTATTTCCCCTTCTCTCTACATCTTGTACTGTGGAAACAATGAAGGAATGTCCCACGTTTGCCATCTCCCAGTCAATCAGACTTTCACACTCTCACTGGAACTAGCTATGTTGTTGTCTCTTGTAGATTAGATTCTTGTAGAATCTTAATTAAGATTCTTGTAGAATCTTAAGGATTCTAATCTACTTTTTTGTTTTGTTTTGTTTTGTTTGTTTGCTCGTTTCCTTTTTGCATAGAAGCTGAATTTCTCTACTTCTAGTTCTCCTTCATATTGATAAAAAAAAAATCAAAGATGGGGGTGTATTCTGTACTGATATTAACATATCTTGTTTTGTATTACGTTAGCAAGTATGACTCTCTTGTGCTTATTCCTCAGTGGTGACATACTTTGATGAGGTCAATACCATTATTTCACCCCAATGATGTAAATAGTGTCTGTTCCTTTAAACAACATCTCGGAATAACAACTTGGAAAAACGCAAGGCAGTCTCGATGGGAGTTTATCTGTTATGTGCTGAGTTAGCTCCTCTGCTAGCCAAGACAAGAAAGTTCTGGGAGAGAAGTGCTTTGTCCAGAGGGGAAGAAGTCTCTTCCATCCCTTTCCCACAGTTAAGAAACAGATCTTGTTGAGTTACAGAACCTATGGTCAGAAAGCTGGACTGGCATGATTTGGGGTGACTGGAAGTAGAACAAAGGGAAAAAAAAAAAAAGACATTTCCCAGCTGACCCCAGAATGAAAACCTTCCATTTTGTCAGTACTTGTCAGTACTTTTGCCAGTGCCTGGCCACTGTGTAATCTGGTTTTGTACTGACTTAAACTGAGATTATCTTTATGTATTTGTCATATACATGGCTTTCCTCATTGAAAATGCATCAGTGTCATAGCTCTCAGATGTCTGTTCCCCCACACCTTTCCCCACTCTCCATAGACACCTGTTCTGCTTCTTCCATGACACCACTCTGCTGTGTCTGTGTTTCAGGGAGTGCAACAGGTGCCTCCCCCTTGCCCTGCAGAAGCCACCCTGAAGGGTGGCACCCTTCAGCTTTGGCCCTGGATGGGAGACGCTGGCAGAGACATCCTGGTGAGACAGGATGACAGGTGGACGACAGGGGGGTCCCAGCTGGGACAGGTCTCCCTGCAGGTTCCTGTGCTTCTTTATCATCTCGGCAGTGGGACTGGAAACCCCACTGAGGTAGCAGCCGAATATGACTCCTTCTCCTGTGCCCACCACAAAAGCTCTGCCTTGATACAAGCCTACTCTCTTGCTGTGGAAACCAGAAAGAAATGATGCTCTAGGGTCAGAGAATTCCCTTTAGCCCAGACCTGCCAATGTTGGCATCTTCAAAATGAGGGGAATCTGACATGCAGATTTGCTCTGCTTGTATGCAGTCACTGTCTGGGGACATTTCCTGCTGAGCAGAGCACTGGGTTGCCTTTGCTGGGTATGAACTAGCATTTACATTTTTATTTTTATTTTTTTTTACTTGATGCCTGACAGTCCTGAGGAACTTTCCAGAATACATATTGTAAACCATAGTCTTGATCTGCAGGGAGGTCAGCTGCCTGCATGCCAGCATCTCCGTGAGCCTCTGACCATGTCTGGAAGTGATTCCTGAGTCAGTGAATGTGTGTGTGTGTGTGTGTGTGTGTGTATCTGGGTAGGGTTAGCTGCATTCTGCAGAAAACCCTGCAAAGGTTACTCAACTTTTCTTCTGGAGTGTCTTCAAAATGGACAGGATCCAGGAGTCATCTGCCTATTCTTGAGTAGTCCTTAACAGCACTTCACTGAGTTCCCCCGAAGGCACCTCTAACACAACACACCAACCAAGCAGGGCAGCCTGAAAAACCACTGGCCTGACAGGGCTTCCTCCACACTGCCAAGCCCTTCAAGGGAGCAAGCAGGCCAACATCGAGGACCTGACCTACCAGCACATTCTTTCCACCACTGCCTTTCAGGGGGAAGGCTAGGCTACTGAAATATGCAGCTCAACCTTGGTCAGAAGGTTTTCCTAAATAGTCACATACTATCCAAGAAATAAGGAGTGTTTCTGAAGAGAACCATAGACCCTGGCTACTTGGTGAGACCACCAAAGTATAGCCGTATGTATTTTTCTGTTGTCATTGCTGAAAGCTTTTATTTTAAAACAAAACTGCATCACACAACCTCAGGAAAATACAAATATGATAGGAGGCTGGGATAGCGAATCCTTTGATTGTTTCAGAAACCTGTGTGGGACTGTTCCCAGGCTACAAGTCGCAGTGGCTGCCTGACACTTGGGAACACTGTCTTCAAGAAATTCCTACACAGCAATATTATTAACAGCAAAGATTGATTTCTGCTTCTGATGTGAAAGTCTCTGAGAGAACCAGAGGAGAGATTTTCTGAGTCTCCTTAGATTGCAGCTAAATTGTTCTGTTGTAGAAGGGAGAGAAACCGTCTTCTGTCTGTGCGGCAGAACATGTAATTGGTCCCCAAATTCTCTAATTCATGAGTGTGGGCTGCTTATGTAAACTCCCTAAGCCCTTGCCTGTAGTGCTAATGGTTCTTTGCTCACCATCTCCCACCCTCACCACACTTAAAGTAGTTCATGATGGAAGCACACAGCTCTGCTCCTCTATCTCTCCTTGGCACTTTGAGCATGGGTTCTCATGATGAGGCTACTCTGTCAGGACACCTCCACAGGGATGCCGCAGAGCTGCTGCCTTGTCCTGCTCCCTATGCAGACATGCCTGCTTGAGCATCCCCAGCCCTTGTTGTGCCCCACAGGGTCAGTGCCATGCAGCACTCTGTGTGGCATTGGTCTCCAGGGCAGAAGACCATGCATGATCCATTGCTATTTCAGTTTCTAGAGTGGAATTGGCCCACTGTCTGACACATTTTTGGAAGGCAATCTTTTTGTTCCTCCTGTCCTCAGCTGTGTTTTTGAGCATCGCCTAATTTGGTTCTCTAACCTCAGTGAGTTCATTGTGAATCTTTGTCATAGTTCTTTCCTCTTATCCTTCCTCTTTCCCTCCCCCTGTCCCCCAGACTCCCTCATTTGCAATTATAGTCAACTTTAGTGAGGAGAAATGGCTTTTTAATTTTCCACAAGAAATGGAAGTGTGGAGTTATTATGCAAAGCAGCTTTCTTTTAATTCCCGAAAATTTCCGGTATACACTGTAATCAGTCATTTTCTACTGTACTTTTTACTGTCTGAAACTGTAAGCCCAGACCATTAGAAAACCATAATAAACAATTCAATGATTTCCTTTCAGCTTCGTATTCTATTTTGCTGAACATGTTTGGAGGTGTAAATATTTCTCTGGAGGGAGATAATTTTAAGTTTAGTTTTCTAATTTGATTAAGGAAGTGGAGCCTGCCTGCTTCATCTGCAGGCATGAATTCTTGTGCACCAGGGAGATGTTCAGATATCTGTGTAGGTGTGTTTAATATGTTCCGCCTAATTGTATTTCCTTTTCACTAAATAAGAAAAGTTGCAATGCAATGGGATTAATTTTTCCATTTCCCCCCACGTCCTTTTTCCTGCTTTTAATTGTGTTGCTCCACACAGCCACAGCGGCATGCCCTTGGACTGGATTTCCTTGGAGCAAGCTCCCTGCCTGCTGGAGGCACCAAGCAGAGAGCTTCAATCCCATTGCTTCACCCAGGTTGCCCTTGGTGGGTTGTTCAGCCTGGAGTGAAACCCCACCCTGCACACGGGGTTGTACTGCAAGGTACATGCCTGAAAACGTGCTGATTTGTCTCACACTGGTTTCACTGCCTCTGAGAGGGAAAGAAGCAATACCTGCTTAAAAGGACACGCTCTGTTCTCTCCATTTCAGGAGTAAAATATGGACCGTCCTAGGTGAACCATTCTTTAAAGAAAGCAACTTTCTTCTGCTTCCATGCAGAGTGGTGGTTAATACTTCACTGTCACAAAAGAATACATTTAATTTAGCAGCTTTTCAAATATTTTAACATATTTCAAAGAGGTGAATGTAATAACTCATTGGAACAAAAATGGTCATTAATATGTTAAAAAAAAAAAGAGAGAGAGAGAGAGGAAAACAGTTCACATCTACACAGAAGTACAGATTGGCTTAAAATTGTAACTTTTTTCCTTATATAAGCTGAGGGTTCTTGAGTTTGTTTTTAGATTCTGTAAGCTGAATTTGCTTTATCTTTTCAAGCTATTCTCTGAAACCACAAGAGCTCTAAAACCCACATCTTTAAAACGAAATATAGAAATGAAAATCCTCATGCAGTCTCTTGGTTTCTGTGACTAGAGTTTGATGGGGAGTGGGGGAGAGAGCAAACATTGGCATGGTTGCAATGAGATTGCAAATGTTGGCAGTGCTCTTTTGCGCACGGCAGGAGGGGGTGTTAGTGTGGGTAGGCATCTTCCGCAAAGTAATATGTGTTCATCTCCTCTCTGCTTCTGCAGAAATTGAAAGGGCAAGTGTGCCTAGCCCTGGTGCCTGATTCTGCAATTCACATTTGTATATGTAGTCCTGCAGGAAAATTCTGCTCCTATTAAACTGTGCAAGATTTGTTAGGCCTCATGTATTTCAAATTTTTATTCTCTTTGCTCTTGAAGACTACCCCAAGTAATTCTACTGAGTTTTGAAACCTAAAAGTGAAAGCTAAAGTGGGTAGTGATGTTAATAATACCTGTACATGCAGATTAGTACTACATGCAAAGCAATTTTTACCAATTCCTTGTTTTATTCTGTAGTTCCCTTTTGAAGCATAACCCTATTAATATACACCCAGGCCTTCTCTGTAATGTCTTCTCCCCAAATCTTCCTGAGCTTTTCTGAGAAAAATTAGGGCAGTAAATCCCAACAAGTGGAAGTCATGAGGGTGTCACAGATAGTGGTCAGTCTTCATCCCACCATTCTGCCTCTCCTACTCATTGACTGTAGAGCTGAATAATGCAGTTTTCCTTACATTGTTGAGCCTGTGCAGTGCCCACCTGAATGACTTCCACCCACACTGCAGCTTGATGCTCTTGCCGATCAAACAAGACAAAGGCTATTCCTTTGCCTTTCTATGTTTTTTATCCAGTGCCTGTACCGCTCAAAATATAGCAAGCTTATCACTATTGAGGCTGGATAAACTGCTATTTGAAAACTAATAAAAATACACTTCAGTATTACCTAAATTGTAAAGAAAACCTAAACAAGAGCAATTTGGAAAATATCTCAGTACTATTGTGGGTAGAATATTCTTTTCCTGGCTTATCACTAGGTTACCTAATGGCCTGAGGACTCAGAAGCAGTTATGAACCTTGGTCTCCCATCTATTCTGCCCCTGAGCGCTGCATTACTGCTTGCTCACGTGTCTCAACACTGACAACTTGTACCTTCCTGGGTTCACAGGTAGATAAATTTAATGGGAGAGCATGATGTTCCTCTCCCATCCTGGAGATTAATGTGCTTTTTTGGAAAACATGTTTGATCCCCCACAGGCTGCAGAGTGTGTTGTTTCCAGCCCTTTCATTTCCTTGGCAGGTATGGTCAAAAGCTGATTAGCTGGGCACCTCCACCTGCTATAGCATTATTTAAAAAGAAATGTTTCTAGCTGCCTTTGCTGAGGAAACTGGGTCTCTGAGCATGGGCACTCCAGAGGGTTAAGGTCAGTTTCTGACACCAGTGGGGTTTAAGTGAAAGCTGAAGGTACCAGAGTAGGGCAGTGCTGGGAGAAGAGGGGAACCTGGAAAGTCCAGAACAGTCCAAGAGACAGGCATCCTATCTAGGGTGTAGGAAAGTATTGTAGGGCCATAACCTGTAGCTGAGCTTAAATTCTTTTTGAAGATGGCTCTTTGTCATGAGATAGTTCATGCTGCATATGGCTCTTGAAAACACCCTTTTTCTGAGGAAGAGAACTTCCTTCTGGGTCTTGCGCATTATTTTCCTTTTCATGAACCTTTGTATTTCTTGGTTCTACACAGGACCAAACCAGACATGCAGAAGCACCATGAAAAAATGCAGTTGGAGCATTCTTGGCATGGCTTGACATGTGGGAGCACGGAGATAGGGAACCTAATAGGATTCCAGACTAGTTCTGCAGATTCAAGAAGTGCAAGCAGTCGGATAAGCATCTGAACTTGTGTGTGTTTATCTAAACTCAGCTCGAACTCCAGGCCACTTCAGAGTTTGCCTAGCAGTGGCTAATTATTACTAGAATGCTTGTTAAAATTGGAAAGTAATGTCAATAATGATTTAATTCACAAACAGATGTAAACAAAAGCCCTTCTGGGAATTGTGTTGTACCAGGAGCTTGAAGGAGATATTCCTCTCAAAAAACTGTCTAGAAAAATTTTGGATGGGAACAACAACAATAAAAAAAGCTGCTAGTTCTCCTCTGCTTTAAAAGCTATTGGGGAACTATGAAGCTGAAAAGAAAGTGTATCGGACAGATACAGAGGCAGCAGATCTGATTCTAGTTCTTGTATATCTTTGTATGTCAACAGCAATACTATGAAGTTACCTGTTGTAGTGGGGTAAAGCCAGCATAAGACAAGATCATGTTCAACCATTCTTAAGATATTATTAAAACAAGGGCAGCTATTAGAGGCTTATTATGGTGAAAAATGTGTTTAGGATCCTGCCTGGGAACAGCATGGTTGATTTTCTCAGTAATACATATTATTTAATTAAATAAATAAAGCTTCATTGGTGATGTAGGTTTAGTTGTCATTTACTACCTCTTTAGTGACGTTAAACTTTAGCACAATAACAGCTTGGCGAACAGAGAGAACTGTTTCCACCCACATGGATAAATATTGATCTCAGTGATAAAGAAGAACAAACATTCTGATGGAGTGGTATGAAAGAAATTGAACCTGATACAGGAGGTTTATTTTTACTGCATAGTAAAAGAAAGTTAGTCTTTCAACTGAGAACAGGGAAGGGCAAGGGGATGGCTTATCAAAATGTTGTTTACAGGATAATAAATACTGTGACTTCAAACTTTAATGTTTACCCATTGGCTATCCACAAAAAAAAAACAACAAGATGACTGAGGTGAAGTTCTGGTCACAGTAAAATAAATGGAAGCTTTGCTGTTGACTTCAGTAGGGCCAGATATTTCTAGCTGGAGTGCTGTACAAAGGCTCTAATGCCCCATGCGGATCTCCTTTGAGCAAATTGCCTTCTTAAGTCCTTGAAACTAAGCATGTGCTTCTCTTCTCTGCTGAACCAGACTTGGAGACTGATGAGTTTGACATTTTATAAAAGTTTGAACTGCTAAAATACAACAGGTTTTTGTTTATCTGAGCTTGTGTGTGAGATTCCTTGGTCCATTTGGAAGCCCCTTCCACCACCTAGAAGGGCCAGCTTTCTGCAGAGCCTCATTTGCTTCAGTGAGCTCTGTGTGAGAAAGCATGGCCAGGGCTAAGCAGTGATGGAGCAAGTAGGGTAACATGACCAACACAAGGAGCAATGTCCCCTTGTCACATGAGAAGAGTGGCAGCACTAACCTGAGGGTGGTGAAGAGGATGCAAATGCAAGCCGTGATGTCTTCAAAGCCTACAGAGTCCTTCCAGGTGGGTCTCTCACAAGGTGGGTCTCCAGGTGAATCAGACTATAAGGCTAGGACCAGCAGATGTGATTTTAACTATAAAAAAGTGTTAAAGCACAAACCTTTTATTTGATACTGAGGCATATGGATACTTGGGAGGTGGGGAGTGTGTGTGTGTGTGGGGATAGGAAGAGATACATCTGACCGAAAGTAGGTGTCCGCAATGACTGTGTCAGAGTTAGTCATCTAGGCTCCATCTGCAGTCAATGGGGAGGTTCAGACACCTGTAGGGCATGACTCATCTTATATTGCACATATGGATCAGATCAGATGAACTGCCTCCTGCTAGTTTCTCTCCACTGACTATGAAAGGAGCCCGGCGCAACTTACTATCTGTGCAGGTACTTACCTGTTGGCAAGTAAAGGTAGGGCACATGAAAGCCCTGCCTTTTCTTTGGGAGCTAGCCCTTTAAGGAATGTTTAACACGCATGTAGGACCAAATAAACAAAGCTGTGATGTGGTATTTTCAAAGTGTAACTTCCCTGCTCTTCTCATGTCTTACAATGCGATCTTCTAGACAAAAGTTATCTATCACTTTTCCTAATAGCTCATTTGGATAGTGCCTACTCATTCTCACTCATCAAATTTGGCTTTCTACATAGGGCTTCTGCTGCTCAATACAGTGTGTGCGACAGCAACATATCGCCACACACGATGCTGTGATGCAGACATCTTTTTTTAGTACAGGTCACCTTAGAGGTGGGTACACGGTCCCATTCCCTTAATATCTTAGCCTTAATATGTTTTCCTTTCATGTACAGATGTTACATTCCTCTTCCCTACCTCCTGTCTGACCATCCCTCTTGGCTTAAGAATGACCTAGGAAAAAATAAAGCTTACAGAAGATCTCCTTCAGCTTTTGAGCTATTCCCAGCAGCTCCATCTGACTGCTTTGCCCTCTCTTTATGTATGCAGTTATGAGTCTGTGTGGGAGGCAAGCAAACTCCAGCTGCCTCTGAACTTTGCCTGCTAACTTGTGCCTCGTCTACATGACGCAGAGAGGTTTTCCAGCCCAGTTACTTTCAGCTCATGAAGAGCTTTTTGACTGTCAGTAAACCACACCACAGCCTCTAATTTTGATTGGAGCTTCTGCTAGCTGATGTCAGATACTTAGTGCAAATATTCATTTTTACTATTACATTAAATGAGGTTTTAATCACTGCCATAGGTAATTGTAGGACAAGGGGGCTCTTATGCCTTGGAAATAGTTTTGCGAGGTAATGATTATACATGCGCACTCCAGAAGTCCTGGAGGTGATGAACTGAAGAGGGAAACAGTGGTTTGGAACCAATGGGTCTCTGTATAGCAAACACGCTCAGTGAGATTTGGCTTTGATGAGATTACCTGGGTGAGTTTATCTGTGACAGAAGGTGTGGCACCTGCCTCAGGAAGTTTTGAAATGAAGATTTTCTTTTCATAGCTATTCAAGAGTCAGGCAGAAAGGTGCAAAATAAAAATAATCACTTCTCATTCCAGTTACAACTCTACCTAGCTGAGTCTCATTCTTTCTTAATCCTTCAGGTTTTTATCCCTGAGGGTAGATTGCCTTTCAAGTGCAGTAAGAGTAGCCATATTTGTGTTAGGTTTTTCAAAAGAGAAAACCTTTGCTTTTTTTCTCTGACTCCTTCTGTTCAGGTTACCCCTGTCTCCAGTAAATCCTTTTTCCTGGATTTTGTGGGATATCCTCAGTTGTCAGAAATGTGACATTCTGGTCTGCCACCATGTCTGGCCTTCAGGCCTGGGGTGAGATAGATGCGAGTCCTTAAGGCCCTCTCCCCTGGTCAGGTGCAGTTTGCCTCTTCCAGAGAGACATGAAAGCCATGCGGGTGCTTTGGAAATTCCTCACCTATGTCCTTGTTGTTGGCAGGAGAGTCAGAGTGCACATGAAAGTAGGAATGAGATTATAAAATCTAGGCTTGCTTATCAGCCCTCCTGGCCAATTACTGACCTATATCTGAACTGAAAAGGGAGTATCCTGGGAAGGCAAGGATCCTCTTGGCCTCCAGAGCCATGGTGCAGTGCAAGGGCCACAGCAGTGCAGAGGCTCATCCCTGGGCAGTGAACACTGTGCCACGCTTGAGAGGGGTCCAGCTCAGCTCAGCACCACACAGGCTGCCAAAAAGGGAAAGGCAGAGAGCTTGAGTTGCTGCCAGTTGTAGCTACAAGGACACAAAGTCATTCAGACTGGCCTTTTTTCTTCTAAATCTCTCTGCCTGTTCCTGAGCCTTAATTTGGCATGAGATGGTCCATCTAGCAATCCCACTTTCTCAGACCCCATATAGCTTTCCATACACAAAGGGTTTTTTTTTTTTTTTTTTTTTTTTTTTTTTTTTTTTTTTTTTATAATTAAAAGTCTGTCATTTTTCCTAGGTATCCTGAATAAAAGATTTTGTCTTGCCCTTTTTCATATTTTCAACATTCAGACAGAAATCTCCTCTTCTGAGCTTCCTCTCCTCTGTCTCTGCAACCATACACTTGTTCCCTTTGCTCCACAGCAGGCTTTATCTTTCCATTTTTGCCTCTTACAGATTGACACTTAGAGCCTGCCTAGGTTTTGCATGCTTTCCTATCCTGAGGCAGCCTGTTGGTGAAGGAAGGGCCGTGCCACAGCCTACCTTGTTCTTGTCAGCGTCTTTTATCTTCCCACTTCAGTCACTTCTGTATCACTGCTTTGCATTCACTTATTTTAGCTGTTTTTAGCTGAGGTTGCTTTCTTCATTAGTACAAAGATGATTTAGTTCTGTTGAAGCCTGGCAGTGATACTACCCAATTGCAGCATATATTTTTAATCTAGATTCAGTTTCTGTGCTTTATGGCACCAGAGAGAGTTGGGTTTTGTGTCTGAGGTGCCACTAGAAGATATGTATTATTTCCTGACTGTTGATGATTGTGGTGAATTATCCCAGTTCTGTTTTAGAGACATTGTCTAGAGAGTTTTTATCATTTATGTATAAAGTTACCAAACCCAAACCAAAACTATACAGGCAGCCTGATCAAGGGGAGACTATTGAAAAGTCTTTCTTGCTTCAGCTACAAGAAACATCCTGCTTGCAGGCTCTCAAACCAATGAGGGATTTCATCCACATGGATGTCTTTTGGGAAAGCAATGCAGCAGCCGGTAAGCAATTCAGGAGACTCCTGGCATGTGTCAACGATAACTTCTTGGTCCAGGTATTAGATAAACCAACAAGAGGAGAAGAATTATTGGACCTGGTGCTCACCAATGCAGATGAACTTATTAAAGAGGTGAAGATTGGAGGCAGTCTGGACTGCAGAGACTATGCCCTGGTTGAGTTTGTGAAATATGTGCCTGGTGAAGAGCCAAGTCAGGACCCTGAACTTCCAAAGAGTGAACTTCTAGCTGTTTAAAGAATTACTAGGCGATATCTTCAGGAAAACTCTTGTTAGGGATGGAGGAACTGATCAGAGCTGGGAACTCTTTAAGGACATTTAGAGCTCAAAAGTTCTCCAGCCCAATGTGTAAGAAATCAAGCAGGGAAGGCAACCAGAATGGTTGAGCGTGGACTTGCTGGTCAAACTGAGGAACAAGAAGGAAATGCATAGGCATTGAAAGCAGGGACACGTGGCCTGGGAAGAATACAGGGATGCTGTTCGGATGTGCAGGGACGGGATCAGGAATGCCATGCACAGGTGGAACTGAGCTTGGAGAGGGATGCAAAGAATAACAAGGAGGGATTCTATAGGTACATTGCTCAGAAAAGGAAGGCCAAGGAGAGTGTACCCCCTCTGATGGATGAGAAGGGAGGACTGGTAACAACAGACATGGAGAAGGCTCATCAATTTCTTTGCCGCAGTCTTCACTGTCGGTCAGGCTTCCCAAATCTTTTGTTTTAGAGACAACCCATAGATGGAGCCTGGGGGAGCAAAGTTCCTCCCACTGTAAGTGAAGAGCAGGCTCGAGACCACCTGATGAAACCGAACAGGTACAAGTCTATGGGGCCTGATGTCATGAATCCAAAGGTCCTGAAGAAACTGGCTGATGTAGTTGCCAAGACTCTCTCCATCATATTTGAAAAGCCCTGGCAGCCAGCTGAAGTCTATGACGACTGGAAAAAGGGAAACATCACTCCTATTTTTAAAAAGGGTAGAAAGCAGAACCCAGGGAACTACAGTTGATGAGCCTCACCTCTGTGCCTGGGAATATCATGGAGAAGATCCACCTGAAAACACTGTCAAGGTACATGCAGGACAAGGAGGTCCCATCCATCACCAAAGAGTCTTTGATACCCAGTAACCAAGGGACCCCATGATTTGTAGTGTTCCTGGCTCTGAGGAGAACAGGACAGGAATCATGATGCTGCTAAAAACACTTTGAAACAAGGCTGAGTGAACATAACACTGCAGGCTGAGCAAACCAGCATTTTATAACACTATAATTTACATTATAGTGTTAATCTGAAGATAAGAGTAAATTTGTTCCTAGTTAACTAAGAGTCCAGCTAAGACTGGACTCCAGACAGATGTGGTGAAATAAAACCTGAAGAAATCTGCATATTTCCTATATACAGGATCTTCATGGTCTTCTGAAATCCCCAGCTCACTTGATTTTGAGGCAGCTTTATGCTGGGAGTGTTCTACTGAACTGTATTGCAGTGAAGTGCTAGGGATTTGGAGGCTGTCTCTGGGCAGTTGTTGAGGCTTCACAGACTGTTTTACAAGTGGACCCATGTAACTTGTACAGTGCACCAGTTTTCTAGGAGAAATATGACTCTCACATGCTGCCTGCAGCTCTAGGCAGGGTTATTCTGCTGTCCTCCTGAGCTCTCCAGGTCTTCTCCAGTGTTCATTGCTTGAAGAATGCTTCTCCCTGCCAAGCAGCCCATGAATTGAAGAAGAATCATCACTAAGTGGCAGAAAACAGAAAAGTATATATATATTTATATATATATATTATATTATATATATATACACACATATATTTCCTAGCTGCTCTGCTCTGAGCTCTACGTAGGAAAGGAGCTTGGCCAGACAAGAGTTTGCTATTCCACTTCATATCATAGTATCTGGATTGACCTGAACTATAAAAGTGCAGTAAAAGGAGGAAGATAATGACTGAATCTGGGAAAAGAAATAACTCTTCTCAGTTACTAAAAAGATCCAAAATTAGCACATGAAATAGGCCTGAAAGAGTGATTTGGTTCCCTTCCTGGCAGTGCTCCCTTATGAAACAACCTCTCACAATCCTCTTGTGGAGAGAGTGACCTCACCTGGGCCCAATCCTGCTCTTGATTGCAGCAGTTGCGGTCTTGCTGCTGACCAGCAGCAAGAACATGGTAAACCCCTAGGAAAGCATGCACAGATGACCAGGCAAAGCTTGCAGAGCACAACATGCTTACATTTTGCTACTGAATGATGTTCATTACAAAACTAGCAAATTGCCTAGATTCCTGTGTGATTCTTCCATATGGGCTTCCTTTTTCATATGCCCACTGCTGAAGAAGATAAAAGATCTAGGAGAGAACCTAAGAAGCAGGAGAAATTATTCTGACATGAAGACAACTGTTTAGAGTCTGTGTTGAATAAAAGCTCTTTTGTAATGTATTTCTGCACAAAGATCTTAGTTTGAGTTTGAGCTGTCCATTAATTCATCACAACTTGCCCACAATGTCGTGACTGAAGAACTCTTGAATGGTATGGCTCCAACAAGTAGAGTGGTACAATATCAGAGAGAAATGTAAACTATTTCCCTACTGGAAACCCCTATCTGGTAGCCTGATCAAGTCCCACTGAACTAATTTTTCCTAAGTTGAGCAAGGGTAAGCTGTTGAACAAGAGGAACCAAGTGGGAATGACTAACATTTCAGAGTGTGCAGAAGTGAGATCATTCTCCCCACGAGGATATATTTTTTAATGTGTTTTCTCAATGGGAAAATAGAAGTAAAAGTATTTTTTTTTTCAAGCAAATCAAGAAGCAAATTGTGATGACATTTCCTCATTTTCTGTTTCCTCAAAAAAAATCATAGTCAGTCTGATTATTCACTCTGAGACATGTCCTTGGTTTTCTTTGCATTCTAGGAAGAAAAATAAATAAGCAAATAAATAAATAAGATGTATAAAAATACATACATATATATTTACACTTATACATATACACATATATATAGTTCATGTTTGTTGACCAGTACCAGCTGTCTCCTCACCTTGATTCAGAGCATTTTTGTTTCAATGAGGGAACTGATCACAGCAATAATTGGATCTTGTAAACCTAAGGCAGGGTAAATCCCCATTTTATCATTAGTCCAGGAGTAAATATATATATATATACATATATATATATATAATATGTTTTTGTAGAAAGCTATGTCATTTGGAAGTGATTTCAGCTTTACAGAGAAAACATCTTCTAATTTCAGAATGATTTTTTTTTTTCAGATCACTAAATGATATAAATATGATGCTTTAGTTGCTCCAGTCACTTTCCTTCTGTTGAACACTAGAGCTCTATTTCATCTGCTTTTGCCTCTTATTTGACTCAGAGAGGAAAAAAAAATAAAGGCACAATAGGGCAGACTGGTTTGCTGATCATATTAATGAATGATCCCTCCTAAGAGCAGGATTTAGTCCAGTGAGTATGCATAGTAATGTTGTCAGCTTTAAAGAATCTTCCTTCTGAGATGGCAGTGCTTGTTTTCTTCTGTAGCTGGGAAGGTTTATGTGCTATGTTTTTCACAGAAGATGCAAGTCCCAGAAGTTCTGGAGCAATACGCCTGACTGGAGGAAGTCCAGGAAGGACAGAACCAACATTTTTCACATTCATTAGGCTTTGGCAAACTGTTGCTTTCACCATGCTGTTTGTCGTTTCGGAGAACTGGAATAAGAACCCACATACTGAGATTTTTCCTGTGTGAGTTGTGTGTCTATAAAATATGGTTGATTTGGAATTATAGCTGTTGGCCTCCCATAGTTCAGTTATATTTCTCATTTTATTTCATTATATTTCTCATTTGTGAATAATCATGAGTTTGATATGAACAAATCAATGCAAATTCTTGATATTAGCCAAATCTCTCAGCATTTGAAATGTCATGTGGTAAAACCTGATGTGTAACCCCAAACATGATGCTGCTACTAAACTTGAAAATATTATGGCAACAAAATTTTTGACTTTTCAATGTGAAAAAGATTTTTTTTTTTTTAACCATAATTTTTATGATTAAAGAAGAAACTAAAATCTTTTATTTATTTCTTAACCTGAATTCTTCTGCAGGTGAGTAAAAAAGATTTTTATCATAGCTTTGGATTTTACTACCTTCCTCCCTCTTCTTATTCTTAGGAGCTACTCCTAAAAGTGATATTTTCCTCAAGAATTACATTTATTTTTTTTAAGGAAACTGGAGAAGGAGCAGAGAAGGCAGTTGAGAAGGCAGTTACAGCTGCTGTTGGAGACAAGGACCTGGTCCTCAAACACTTTTGCACACAATTAACTTGATGTATCTAAGTTGCCACATCAAATGCTCTCATAAAGTTTTTCATATGAACAAGTGTTTGCAGGCTCTGTATCTAAATCATTGTTCTGATTCTGAGTTCTCTCATGTTTTCCCATCTGTAAAGCAGTGACATTGCAGAGATCATTTGGTAAATCCTTTGAAATCAATTAATTTAGAGCAGTAAATGTGAATGTGTTTTCAGTTTTTATTTTATTTATTGATGTCAGAGAAGGAATGCTGACCAAAAAATTGATGTTTTCCACTTCCCACAAGAAAAAAATAATTAAATAGAAAAGTTGAGAGATTAACCCAGGAACAGAAAAAATACTTCTTATAAAGGAATAATTACACAAAAATGATCATTGAATGAAAGAAAAGAAGGCTCTGAAGAAGCAGTGTCAAATGCAATTAAAGCAGGAGGAAAGTGTTAAATAACTTCACTGTTAGCAGGGGAACTTGTTTAATGTGATGTCCAGATGGCTGCATGCTTATTCTCTTCCCCTCCAATATGCTGAATGTTCATTGTACTTTTAGACACCTTTTCTGGTTGATTCTCCTGCCAGATTCTCACTTTTCCTCTTGTAAATCAGGAACAGTTCTGCTGATGCAAACGGATTCACATTTCTGTGAAGCAGTCAAGCCCTGTATATTTTGCTTTGACTTGGCCACACAAAAGTCAACAGGAAAAGTGCCACTGCCACCAAAGGAGCCAGGCTTTCATCCCAGATTTTATGTCTTCCTTAAATTTCTGCTTTATACTCCATGGCAAACATGTAATCTGTATGTTTCACAAATTGCTGCTGATTATATATTCTATACCAGATTGCTATCCAGGACACTCCACCACTTAATCTGCTCAAGAAACAGTTTTGGGTTCAGTGCCCTGTATTTTCTGTGTTTGATATGTTTTGATATCAATGACCTTATGTTAAAGGTGTGGTAAGACAGGTCATCTGGCAGCCCACTGGGATTCCTCTCCATTATTTGAGAATGGTTTGAAAATGTTGGAATGGTAAAAAAAAAAAAAAAAAAAAAAAAAAAAAAGGGGTTTGTCTTCCTTTTGAAAGCATTTTTTAAAATGTCATGAGACACTATTACACTATTTTAGCATGCTGTTCATTAAGCTAATGGTTTGGGCTCAATAACACAGCCAATTCATGTATGTTTAGCCATCTGTGAAGGTTTCTCATAAATTAAAAGATGCAATGCTGTAAAATGATACTGCAGTGGTTACACTGGTTTATTTTCCTCTTTTTTTTTTTTTTCTTTTTTTTTTTTTTTTTTTTTTCCCCTACTTATAATGCACTTATGATAGTAAGTGCTTATAGTGCCACCGTCTGGTTGAGATGGCTACCGTCTTCACTTCCAGACCGACCGTCTTTAAATGAACATTTTGTTATTATTAAAACACAAGTCAGTCCTGTGAGATTGCTAACACCCCTTTCTCTTGCATCTAAGTTATTGAGAGGAGTAATTTGAAGAGAGCAACTAAATTGACGAGCACTGTAGAGGTACGCATAACTGGTCTATACGGGGTATGAATAGCTTCATTTATGCACTTTGTAAACTATGAATATTAACCTATGTTAATATTTTAAAGGTAACATTTAAGATAGACTTCTCAATTTTTAAGTTGTACATGTGTTTTATATTTATTTAATATAAGATTATTCTGTATGTACTTATGCTTTCCAAAAATGTCTATTTTTCTCTTTGCTTTGCTGATTCAGTCAAGCTGCAAAGTCAGATTACATAGTACAGCTGATTTTTCCTTTCTGATTTTTGTTTTTCTACAACCTAATCCTTCAGTTGTAAATGCCACATTAGCAATCATTATAGGCTCCAGTATGCAAAATAAGCATATCATGGCTATGACACCCACCCTGCCTCCCTCCAGTCAACTACTTGCCAGACACGGAAGCCCTGGGACAAACAGAGTAGGTAGCCCTCACTGCAAGTAAATGTCCTAGGGGGCTGGGCTGATTGTTAATTCCCCTGATTTCTTCTGTGTGTTTGCTGTGCCATGGGTAGTGCAGCTGTGTGTATGTATTTGCAATTGACAAAAACACTGTTTTTGCTACTGTGCTGCCCAGTGTTTCAGACAGCTTTGTTCCAGTGTGCTGGCCTCGGGTTTCAGTCTCAGGGCTGCACTACAGGACTCTTCCCTGGCTGACCACGGGCATTAACACGATTTCTGTTAGATGTCTGAAGCTGCTCAGAGTCCCTCCAGCAGCTGAGGCTGGTTGCTCCACAGCGCCTGGGGGAACCGTGGGGTATAAAACAATGGACACCCACCTGTGCCCTTGTGGCCAAGCATCAAACCACTTCCTTCTTCTTTCTAGCAGGGCCTCAAGGAGGCAGCAAACCCAGAAGTAGAGCTGTGCTTGTTCAAGAGATGGACCCCATGCAGTCTGTTGCTTTGACCCCCTTTCCTTTTTGGTGCCTTCCATGCAGGGTCGTGCTGGAGAACTCCATTTCTTGTACACCAAAGGTTGGCTGTGCAATGCTGCCTCTCCCAGAGGTGAAAAGACCAATTACATGCTGCTTGCTGCTGCTTGAATCTCCAGTCCATGGCATAAGGCACAGGCTCATATGACAGTCACTGGAGGACACAATAGTAAAAATGGGTAAGGAACCTCCCTTGTTCTTTTATGGGTTTCTTCTCAGCAGCTACACTGTGCAGGTGCCACAAGCAATTAACGATTTTATAGGACACTTGAGTTGAACATTTGCAGAGGGGGAGATTTGAGTAATCTCCTGGCCCCAAGGAGTTGTTTCAGTTTTAATTGTGCGTTTTAGGGTCTATCGGGCTCTGATATTTCAAGTTCTGTGGAAACAGCCAGCACACTGCTATCATTGTGCTCTCCTGTTCAGGGTTTGTGCCTGAATTACCTCATGATAGGCCATTTAAGTCTTTTGGCCTCCTTCTTGGCCTCATATTTCAACACAGCACGTGAAAGAGATGAAGAATGAGCTAAAATTCCCTTCCAACTGTTGCAGAGCTATGAAATATTTTATTTTTAATTCCATATGTTTTTAGCAACCTTTGGCTTCGTTAAAACGATGAGAGTTAGGTGAAGACGGCACAGACAGAGGGATTTTCCCCTCTGATGTCAGGGGTTTGACATATTTACCCTCACCTAAAAGATGGTGGTTGCTTCTGTTTTCTGCAAACAAAGGGAAGGCTCCTTCTCCAGAATTTCTCTCCTCTGTGCAAACATTAATTTGTGAAGCATGGCCCACACGATTCCTTGAAAAGAGAATGCATCATGACATTTCCCTAACTGTACAAAAGTCTTTACATTTCTAAATGTCACTCAGCTATTCATTACAGTAATATTTTCCCAAGGCCTGAGCAGGGCCCCATCAGCACTGGTTGTGTGTGTTGCAATTGTCCCCTGCTTCGCCAGCCCCACTGTGATCCAGCTGAGAGCTGTTGAGTGTCAGGGCTGGAGGGGCACCACTCATAGCACTCAAAATCTGTCAGAGTTGGCACCATGGGGGTTTATGGATGCTTATCAGCCCTGGCCTCTTCAGCTTTTAAGAAGGTGTTGGGGTGCCAGAGATTGACTGGAGAAAGTTCTCCAGAGGAGAGATGGAGGAGGAAATGGAATGCCATGAAATGGAAAGCTCCGTAAAACACTTCAGTGCAAAAACAAACAAACAAACAAGCAAACAACAACTTTTTCCCATCCAAATATAATCCTTTCCGAGACAGTTCTTAAAAATGGAAGAGGTAGTGCACTCTCAGACACACACAGAAGATGGGGAGTTGCTTGCCATTCCCACAGGCAGGAGCATTGCCAGCTTCGGTGCAGCAGCACCTTGAAGAGAGGAGGCAGGTCACTGCACCATGGAGAAAGTGGCAGCAGTTTCTGTAGGCTTCACTGAAAATAGGAGATAGCAGAAGTGGTTGAACATACCAAACATCCCACAGAGTGGTGTTTATTCTCTAACACCAGGGCAGGCCCTGAGTTGGCTACAGTCTGGGAGCCATGCAAGTCCTTGAAAGCAAACTTTGTTGTCACTCAGCATTCGGGCAGATTTGGTGTCCGCCTGTGGTTGATCCAGCTCAGAGCTTCCTGGCATCATTTTGCGATCATGTGAATCTGCTGGCACAACTTCTTGCCAAAGAAACCTTCACCCCTACAAAATTTGAATATTAGCTCTTGGTTTTGAATGGAAGAAAACAATTCCCATGGAAACATTGATAAACATCATGAAAAGGGGCACAACGTAGAGTGAAATGAAATGGCTGAATTTGTCTTGTGACAATTTCATCAAATTACATCTCACTTCCAGGCTCTTTGAGTTATAAAGCATACGCTGTGTGAACACTGCAGTGCAGACGAGGAGGAGACAAAGGTAGGGCATGGAGCAGGGAGCGCTCTGAAACCCTGAGTGCTGTAGGGTTGAAGAGTGAAGGAGTCAGCTGGTAAATGCTGCCAAGCACACCAGAAAATAGGCAGAGAAGCAGATGAGACATGAGACATTGAGATCTCATTCCACACCTAAGGTCTGTTAGTCCAGGGATCATCACAGAGCATGTGAGGAAGAGCAAACTTAATATGGAGAAAAGGAATATTACCACAAGAAGCACTTATAGCAGAAGACGCGATTACTGGGTGGTCAATACAAACTCTAGCCTGCTCTCTGTAGAGCAAGTCAGCCCAGAAATACAAGAGAAGGTGGCTGTATTTAGCTGGAAAACTTTCTTACATGCTGTCATCTGGAACTGCTTGAAAGCAAAGTACATAAAGATGAAGAAAGGACGAGACTTTGCTTCTGTTGGGTAATTAAAAGGGAAAGAAATCTCAGTACCATAAAGAAGAATGAGATAAATCATGTCACAAAGAAATTTGTTGCTGTGGTAGTCTTCCCCTTTCATAAAAAAGAAGCTAATATGGCTAGGATCAACTACAATTAGAGTTGAACTCCACAGAGAAAACACAAATACAAAAACTACAGCAATCATAGAGGAAGAGTGGAGGAAGAGATAAAGGAGAACACAGGAACAAGACGTGGGCAATTTGTAACTTAGACTCACATTCAAAAAGATTTAGAGAGCCTGTATCCTCCCAAAGGAGCATTGGCATGTCATTAAAACCTTTAATATTGTCTTGACAACTCTTCTGTTCTTTGCATGTAGCTGACTGATAAGGCAATATTCTTAACTTTAGCATGTCTGTCTTTTATTCCTCAGAAGTACTGCAGTTGATCTTACTCTAAGAAAAGAAAAGGGAGGAATAAAAAATTCCTGGATCTCCTGAGATTTTTTTTTTTTTTTAAGAGTGGAGCCAGGAGGGCTAACAAAGCATTAAAGGAGCCTACAGCATCTCTCCCTGCCCCTCCACCCCTTCCTCACTTGGCTGCTGGAAAATATTTCTTCAGATTTGCTGTGTACCTTTGCTGCAAAACCTGACTGCACGTCTGTGGGTTCGTAGATTATCTGCACCGTGACAGCCAGACTGTGAAACCTTTGCTTGTGACTGCAGGTCTGGCAGTCTGCTGGCTTCAGTGGGGCTGCTGCCGCGGGATGCTGTTTTTCAGCGTGAGTAATGGTGTCATGATCTGGCCCATAAATTCTGGGTAATTTGTAAAGTGCCTGTCACAAAGTTATCTAAATAGCAATGGCACATTGAAAACTGTTCTGAGCTGTTGCAGAGAGCAGTCTTCTCAGTTTGTCTTTCCAATACAACTTTGTTCTTAGATAGTTTGGTATGTTCCTTTCCAACCTCATTTAAGAGCATCTGAATTCTGTTCATATTGTGGTAAACCAGGTACCAGCAAAACACAATTGCTGAAGGCATTTTGATCCTTAATATAGTCAATAAACATACTTGAATGGGACTTTAGAATAAGTATTAGAGAGGGCAGCAATTACCTCCCTTCTTTTGTGGTTTCTGAATGAATTAATTTTGTCTCTCTTTGGGCTTTTCTTTGTATGTTTTTGTTTTGGTTTGGTTTATTTTGTTTGTTTGTTTGTTTGTTTTTCCTAGAGTTTCAAGAGACTGATTGTCACTGGCACAATTCATGGAAGTCAGATTTCTAAGCTGCAAGTGTCGTTGCTGTTCCTGGTTGTGCCTATGATGTCTGTGGTTGTACAGACTTAACAGAAAGTGCTTCATTCCTCACTTCCCAGTATTCCATCCACACGAGAGCACTGATGGCAGAAATCTTCTTGTGCTCCCCTGGGCTGGTGAGTACATGTGGGGAATTACTCACATCAAGTAAATGATGGCACTCATGTGAACGGTGCACATGGAATATTCTTTGAAATTATTTTGTGATCAAAGCAGAGAGAGGAAATAAAAATGAATGTATTTGCTGAATACTGCATAAATTAAATGTGAGGGTACTGCAAATAAAAGGCAGAATGTTCTTTGAAAGAGGCTGTGTTCACTTCATATTCATAACAAAATATCTTCTGTTGTTCTGTTAACATTCCTTCCTGTTGTTCCTGGTAAAGGAACTAGAGGGTAAAGGAGTCTGATATATGGATTTCTTTTAAATTATTATTTTTCTTTTTGGTAAGTGTCTCTTTATAAATAATTGCGCAATGTTTCAACACCTGGGTCAATGCCAAATTTCTTATAGCTGCAGAGGAAGAAATGAAATTTAGAGGGCTGCCAGAACATGAAGCTCTACAGTAGACTGCTGATGTAGGCACCAATGGCACCCCTGGGTGTTCAAATCATCAAAATACTGGCAGAGCATGTGACGAAGTGGTCTGCAAGTTGTTTTTTTGACTGTTCCAAATGCTAAGCGAGAAGTCGGAACAGCATTGGGAAGTAGGACCTTGCTGGACAGTGAATCTTCTCCTTGGCTTTTGTCATGATACAATCACTTTCATAAATTCATCAAGCTTCAGTTCATTTTCAGTTCATCCATCAAGCATACAAACTGTCCTTTCACCACTGCATACAACAAACAAACAAACAAACAATTATTCTATTCTATTCTGTTCTGTTCTGTTCTGTTCTGTTCTGTTCTATCCTCCCATGTGTCCGGAGACAGGACGAGGGGGAATGGGCTAAAGTTGCGCCAGGGGAGGTTTAGGTTGGATATTAGGAAAAACTGCTTTACCGAAAGGGTTGTTAGACATTGGAATGGGCTGCCCAGGGAAGTGGTGGAGTCACCATCCCTGGAGGTCTTTAAAAGATGTTTAGATGTAGAGCTTAGGGATATGTTTTAGTGGAGGACTTCTTAGTGTTAGGTCAGAGGTTGGACTCGGTGATCTTGGAGGTCTCTTCCAACCTAGACGATTCTGTGATTCTGTGAAACAAACAAACCAGCAGGCACAACTTAATTTTCTGCAAAGTATCAGCTGTCTTCTCAGGTGCCATTGCTCTGCATAGCTCACAAGAATCCTTCAGCATGGATCACTTCTCTTTAAGATACCAAGGTAGTAGCAGAAGGGAGAAGTAAAAATCAATCCAGGCCTGAAACTTTTGATGGTTTAGGCTTTCACCCACAGAGTTACCACCAGTTTGCAACCCTCTGTAGTTCACTCAATAAGCTTTCAGAGGACTGGAGATTGAGCTTTCATCTTTATACATCAGCTACAGAATTAGCAATAGTTCAGTTATTACTATTCATATTACTATTCAGTAGGTGTTTATTGTGGAATAAAATACACAGTGGAGCAATAATGCACAGACCTTGGGTCACAATTTCCATCTCTTGTAAAAAAAAAAAAAAAGCCTCTTACAGTTGTGGGAAAATGATTTTGCCAGGTTATGACTGGAAATACAGGTGACACAAAAAAATAGTGAATTTCAGATCATACATTCATCATCAGAAAGGGAAATAAAACTTGTTTCTCTTGGTTCACTCTAATATTCTGCCTAAGCATGATAAGGTGCTAGTCTTGTTTTAACTACAACTGGGTAGGCAGCTATTCTTCACAGGAAGTACAGTATTATTTGACATTTCTTAAAATATCCAATGGCAAGTTAGGTGAAGGATGTGATGCTTGACTGTGCATGGATATAAAGTTATGCATTCGCTCAATTATATGAGTAAAATACAGCAAAAGAAAAAAAAATCATTTCTCTTTTTTCATAAAGTACTTTCTGAATTGGTGGGGATTCCCACCTTTTACCATGACCCTGTTCAGTTCTCAATAAACTAGAGAATCCCCACAGTGCCAACACCACATGCTAAGAATTTTTCTGAACACGCGTTTCAGTTACTTGTTCTGACTAATCAGGGAGTTTTCAGATTTTCTAGTGATTTCTCATTTACTTTGCTCCTTTGATTTCAATTAAGTTTCCCTTAAAGGTATACACTTGTAAATCCTTAATACTCAAAACCAGCTGCTTCTGCTCTTTATATGCTATACGGATAACATAAAATACTTTGCAAGGAGTTGTGTTCTACCTTTCATAGAATGTAATATAGTACTGTGGGACCTTCAACCAGGGTTGTCAGATCTGATGATTTGTGCACAGGTACTTGATTGACAGCAAAATACTCTTGAGGTAGAAATTCAACTTTATTTAAAACTGACTGATATATTTGCCTCAAACCACCATGTGGGGCTGCTTTAGTGTGGCAGTAAACTGAAACAAGTAGGATAAGGGAGAGGAGCAAGGTCAGATGGGATGTTTTCATAGAAGATCACCCATCAGAAGGAAATCTGTAATCTTTCACAATAATGCTGCTGATCTTATTATGAATCTGAAAGTCAGGGTCCTCTATGCTAGTTCTGCCAAGCTTCCAGGATCTTGGTGGCATGGAAACTGCATGGAAACTCAGTGGCATGGAAACTGGCTGCCCACAATGGGACAGAACTGGTAGGGAACTGCTGCAGGAGATCTTCCACTAAACTCCCATTTCCTTGCCACCAAGCCCACCAACTCTTTCTCCAAAATCTGTGCTGTGACTCACAAGGAGAGTTTCTTATGATCTGATCAATTTAAAGTAGATTCTTGGTTTCTATGACTACTTAATTTTTTATTCTGGATTGCTCAGATCTGGAATTCTAACCTATAGGAGATTGTGACAGACATGAGAGAAACACTGTTTACCAAGTCTTTACTTCCAGTTTTGCTACCCCAGCAGTACTGACTCTAACTGTGTCAATTAAATTTAAAGTTGTTATGCTGCCGTCTCACTAAATACAGGCTGATGTTTCAAATTATGCTATCTAAGGCTCATTATCCAAAGCTAATATGATTTACAACCCACCTTTTACTTTTAAACTAACTTGCCTTTAATTGCTGTGGTCAGACTATACAAGCATCAGCTGTTCTCAGTAGTTATTTAGTATGTCTCAAAACTTGGTCATTTTACTCTCTCAAAAGCATTGAACTTCATGGTGTACAAATTTCCTTATAGATTTGCAAAACCGTACAGGAAATATGACAAGAGCAATCTTTGTCTCTTTTAATGTGCATTTCCACAGATGGCAGAAATCATAATGTATTCTATTCACAAATACATGAGTAAACTTCTTTCTAAAAATATGGCATATTATCTGCAAACCCTGTGAAGCCTGCCCACTTGTTCCTAACGCTGTTCAAGTGACTTCAAAGAATTAGAGCAATTTTTCAGGATAGACTACATTTAGAAGAGATTTATTAACATCTTGATTGTAGACCCTGGTTTTTTTTTTTTTTTTTTTTTTTTTTTTAGGAAAAGAATGTCAATTGCAATAGATCATGGAGGGACAACTTGCTCTGGAAAATAAGAGTATGAATATAGTAAACCTTTTTGGTTTGAATCATTCAAATATCTATAAGAACATGTATTTCTTCAATGCTAATACTCAGAAAGCGTTAAATTATACATATATGCTGCCTCTTCAAAACACAAAACCTGTTTGTAATCTCTAACAATAATCACAATGGAAAATGGATAAGAAGACGTACCATCTGCCCCTTTAAATAAAAAGTGGCAAGTAGCATGTATTATCCCATTTACAAAACTGCACTACAGAGGTGAAAAAATCTGTTCTCTAAGGACACTGAGATGGTTAAAGGCTTGGAGCATCTGACATACAAGGAGAGGCTAAGACAGCTGGGAATGTTCAGCCTTCATAAGGGAAAGCTCAGGGGGATCTTATCACATGTATAAACACCTGACGGAGGGCGAGTAAAGAGGATGAAGTCTGACTCCTCGCAGTGGTGTCCAATGAGGGAGAGGACAAGAGGCAATGGGCACAATCTGACATGCAGGAAATTCAACTTAAACCTAAAAAAAATTTTTTTGTTTATTTGTTTGTTTGTTTGTTTTTTTGTTAGGGTGATCTAACACTGGGAAGAATACATTGCCCAGAGAGACTGTGGGATCTCCATGCTTGGAGGTGCTCAAAATCAAATTGGACATAATCCTGAGCAAACTACTCTGGCTGACCCTGCTTTGACCAGAGCTTTGGGCTAGAAAGTGCTTCCCAGGATCACCCATCTAGTGGCTCTGTGCTTCATGTTTTTAAGAGTACTGTGCCTGGAAGTCACAGAGGTTCTTCCAAGTGATTTCTGGAAGCACCACTGCTTCCTTCACTCAGGTACTAGGATTACTTCATCCACTTTTGCAAGGGACTCCTCTTCCTCCATGGTGTCCATTTAAGAGAGGGGAAGGACTTTTTGTTTTTGACTCCTGTTTTTCTTATCCTGTTCCTGCAAGTGGATTCCCAGCACAGAGCTGGGATCTTGTGCACTGTACCGGGACATGTTCTACACTTCAAATGTTTTGGTCAGACATCAGGTAAATATTCACTACTAAAATTTCACTAACTCTTATTACCTGTCACAGTGAACATACCTGCAGGAAACCATGGCTGACAGGGATCATCACTCTTAGTGCATACACAGAAGTAGTTTGTTTCTTAATGCCCTTTCCCTCAGGATCCAGTTCATGTGATACGTTGGATTCTATGTATTAGGGGTTCAGTGACTTTGCCTCCTCCCCTTCCCCTGCAGTCTAGTCTTCAGCCACTTGAGATCCCAGTCTTTGCTAGAACGCTAAATGACGGGACAGTTATGTGTGCTTGGTATTTTCTGGCCCAGAATTTCCAGTCTCAGAGCAGCTACATTAAGCAGCTAATTCCCTTTTTCTTATTACCACCATCTATTAGTAATTGCGGTCTTCAAGAATGGGAACATTCAGTATTTTCCCTAATGCAACACTCTCATTCAATTCAGATTAGATCCCCCCTCCCCTCCTATTTATTTTAAGGTGCAGTACAGAAGAAAAACATACAGAAAATGAGAGTCTGTTTGTTTAAGCATGTGGCATATTTTGTGCAGAAATCTTAATTCATGCGGGAGAATTCTTAAAGACTTCTTTGTTATTAAGGTGGAACCTGAACAGTTACCAGACTCTAATCAATCTTGCTCCCTTATACTGCTGCCTTTCCACAGTTAGGTACTGGGGAGACAAGATCTTCTCACTGAAGAAAACAGAAACCTTTCTACTCATTCCACTTGTCAGTAGCATCCTTAGACTGCTTTACAGTGTCTTTTTTTTTTTTTTTTTTTTTTTTTTTTAATGCTTTGTTTTGACTTCAGGAAAATATCAAATCAAAATGTTCTGGGGTCTCTAGTTTGCTCTGCAATATTTTTCTCCTTACTTAGTTTAGGGGTGTGTGAAACAGGTCTATATGGACTTCTTGAATGATGAAGTTTTGCCCGATGTTGCAGATAGTGGTTTTGTAGATGTATTATGTGCCTAGAAGCCCACCTACCCACTTTGCTGCTGTTTGAAAGCTATTCAAGAACTCCATTCTTCTTATGGTTAGCAATCTCATTCCCTGTTTAAATTTACTCCTGGCCAGTTTATATTTATTTGCTCTTTTGTCAACTCTTTTCTTTGCTTCAGCAGCTCCAATACATCCCTAATTTGTTTGTAGAATGCACTTATGTTTTTCCCTCCCATATTTAAATTTGTTTGACTAATCAAACCAAACTCTTAGGTTCCTTGGGTGAAAAGTCTCTCTGTTTGCCATCTTAGTAGCCATTCTTCGCATCTGCTCTCATTTGAATGTAAGAAGCCACAGTTGTACTGCAATATTTGCAGTACAGAAGATGAAATCTTAATGCAAATATTGGAGCATTAATACTCCACTCTTTCTACTGGCAAGGCCTTCTGCTTGAATTCACCTTTTCCTGAGATGAGTCACAATGTTGCCTTTTGTGAACTTAATACACCTGTGTCTTTCTACTTTCTCCTCTGTCATTTCCAACTTTGAGCTGCTCAGAGTGAATGCTGTTTCTGTGGGTATTTCTTAGATATTTGAGAGAACTGGGGAAAAATGGGACTTCTGTTTTCCTCTGTTCTGATACTTTTTTGTAGCCAAGGTGAATTAGGAGACATCTAACATTGAGAAAGCCAAGTGGCATGAAGTTTGAAGCCAACTTGTGAATCCTTTGCTCTTCATAGTCCTTTGGAGATATGGATTAGGTTAGATACTTCAAAACATCTCAGCAAATTATGTGCATATTTTGTATGAAGTACATTAGCGTTCAAACAGTCATTCCAGTGACATTGCCCAAAACCGTTCTTTTAAAAGGTCTCTTACATATTCTTGGCCACTTTTTTTTTGTAATGACTGTTTTTTGGAGCGCTTATTCTTAACAATCCAGTGCTTTGGCCTTTAAGTAATGCCTAAAAGTTCATGGTTCTTCCCAGAAGAGCTGCTCTGATCTCAACACAGCCCTATGTTGACTCCATAGCCCAAACAGGTCCTGTTATTTTTGAAGGTTGTCATAAATCATATGGAGTCTGGATTGGGTGTGACATAGGACTGGAGAGTTCAGGAGCAATGTTGGAAAAAGAAAAGCTTACCTATCCCATCATAGAATGAGAAGAAAGGTTATCAGTAAGAAAAGTAAGGAAAATAAAACACAGCCTCAGCATAAAAATGGATAAATAAATTGCTTAATCTCTTTGCAAATGTGACAGAGGAGCACTTCAGACACAGAATCAGTATTCTGTGAGCTGTAGCACAGGCTCAGTATATAATGCCATATAAAATAATCTGATTGATAAGGAATTTCTTAGCAGTTTAATGGTGTAAGAAGTAGTAAAGAAAAAGAATGAACTGAAACAAGAAACAGCGTGAGATTGATGTCTAACCTTGGAAGTGCTAAAAGTCTTCTACAGTTGCCAAATCTAGTTAGCCAAGACAAGATGTAAACTAGATGTCACACAACTCAATTGAGTGTGGCTGTATAAATGACTGTAATGACCATGTAAAGTAGCACACAAAGGGCACATGCTGTGTAGCTACAATGCTGTATGGTGGATGGTGCCCGTGCTGTACAGCAGAGCTAGTTTTCATGATTTCCACCTCAGCACACTGGCTGCATCTTCTCTGTAGCAGCTCTGGAGGAATCATTCAGGGATTCCCATGATGTGCAGAATAACAGTTCTTCTGAGAAGTGGAGCTGTAGCAGGGATGAGTCATGAAGCTCTTCTCTGACAGCCAGGAATGGGGAAAAATATCTTCTGAAGAGAGGGGGAAGGGGTAGTTTGTGCATGTTCTTCCAGGTTTCATTCTCTCCTCTATCCAGCATCATGTGGTCTGAAAGATCTGTAGAACAGGAACTGAAGATTTGCGTTTATTTGTTTATTGTGTTGGATATTTTCTGAAATAGAGTACTATCATGGCAGTAAAGTCATCAACACTGACTGGGGAAAAGAATCATATATACGCTGTATGTGTATGACTCATGGACATATTAAAAGTTATTCTCAGTTCAGCTTCAAGAATTTGAACACTGTAACATAAAGATATTAGAAAACATCTTTTGTTTATGCAAATCTTGACTGTCCATACAGCTGATAGGTTTGGTTTTAGTTTATTCTTTCAGAAGTATCACTGCAGCATGTGTTTAAATTACAGAAAATGCAGTTCAGAAATGAAAAAATGAAAAGAGTATTTGCTGGTTTTAACAGGCAGATTCAGCCCAAAATTGTTGTCAGTTTGGTAAGCATGTCCTGCTTACAATGGAACTGAAGCTTAATTCAGGCCTTGCCAAACCAATAGCAGGAGGCATCTCACAGACCCAAGACACTCAGAAAAAGTGGAGTCAAAGCTTATCTTTCATTTTACCAATGTGTTTCTTGCTCTGGTCTTAAGAACATGCCCCAGTGTAAATCTATGTGACCTATGATCAAATAAGCCAGAGAAAATGGACCCAGGAGTTGGACTCAGTGATCCTTGTGGGTCTCTTCCAACTCAGGATATTTTGTGATTCTGTATCTTGGCAGGGCAGCATAGAGGTTTCAGTAGTTCTCATCATCCTTCAGCTCATAAGTACTTCTCATGTAAATGGTCTCAGTTTGACCAAAACATAGCCTGGAAACTTCTCTCAGAGACCTGTTCCATTACACGTATTGTTCTTGTGGCAGTGTAGTGCAACAGTGTGACAGCAGATACGCTGGTATTTGGTAAATAAGGTGGATGAGAGCTGCAGCGGGGATTTAATGAAGCTCCTGGAATGGTGCTAAAGCTGAATCTGTCCAATTTTTTAGTCAGGGTGTTATCCGCTTAAGACTAGAAGGGAGCTAAAAAAAGGCACAAATTCCTCAAGGAATGACAACAAAGTTTGATTTGGTTCATCATTAAAATAACTACTCCAACCAGTCCCTGTCTTGAAGACACATGGGAAGGGTCTTTCCAAGCCAACAGTATTCCTGTGTTAAAAAACAAGGGGGGGGGGGAAATACACCACACAATTCCACGAGTAACTTGGCTGTATTTGACTTGCCATTCTGTTTCTCAAGACTCACTCAGCAAAGCCCTTCAGTACATGCTAAAATCCATCCCTCTTGACTTACAGCATGTGCTCAAAGGCTGTCCTTAATTCGAGCCAGGGACTGGTGCTGTCTGCACTTTCAGCATGATCACATCCATGAGCCACGAAGCCAAAGGAGAGGAGAGTGCAGTCAGAGGGACAGGGATTGTTTTCTGGAAGGCTTACTGCAGTCACCTCCGTGTCAGTTGTGCGTGTTGTTTTTATCCTTTGAATCAACAAACACCTGCAGCCAAAGAAGAAAGAAGCCGAGCAGTGAAACACAGTGTGTGGCTCTGGCCCTTCCTGGAGAGGGGAGCAGCAGCCGGCCAGAGCCACGCGAACAAATGAGCTATTTGTGGGGCCGTGCGATCCCAAATGGGAGACGTGTCACACTGCAGATCTGTGGGACTTGGCAGGCGCGTGCGAGACAGGAGCTGCGGGGCCTCCTGGGCTTTCCACCACCCTTCAGATCCCTGGCTGTCACATTAATCCTGGTTTAAATCCAACCTCCCCTTTTCCAGTGATTGACTCCTACATCTTTTTTTCATCTCCCGGAGCAGCCAAGCAGCATCCTGTGCAGCTGAAAGCTATTCAGCTCCAGGATCGGCCTACCAAGCACACACTGCAAGAGAAGCTCGTGGCCTTTGGTGGTGGTGATGGCCAAATATGTGTGTAATGTGCTTAGTGTTCACTAGCCCACACAGCGAGAGTCCCTGCGCCTCTCCTGAACTTGGGCGTAACGTTTTCCCTCCGCCATCAGGCAGGCCAGCTCTAGACTAATATTTTCTATAGAGTTAATTATGACAGGACAAGTGCTGTACCCCGGTGGAAATTTGCCATTTGAAAAATTGCCTAAAAATATATCCTACAGTAAATGTTTCTTTGCGTGATTAAGTGTGCATGTGGACTGTGCTGCGCAAAGGGTTTCCCAAAAACAAATGTCTCAACTAAGTCTTTTGGCAAGGCCTCTTTGTTTTTTTAGCAGTTTATCAGCTTTTGCGTTATTTACTAATGGCAGGAATTACTCTGTAATTCATTTTTTTACTGAAAATCCCCAAAGTCTGCAAAGACGGGAACTGCAAAGGTGAAAAGGGAAGGATGGGGAGAAGCACAGAGTTTCATTCTTGGGAATAAAAATGCCCTCAGGGTTCAGATATGTTCTTCAGACTATGAAACTTGTGGTCAGCTCCTTGTTTTGCTTCAGCCTTCACATACTCTGTTGGTACATCATTTACCGGGTCGTGGGGCCTGGTGCACAAAGGACTGAGAATGAGCAAATTCCAGAGCAAAGGTGAGGTGGCCACTGCAGGCTGCCACCACTGAATGGCAGGTCAAGTTATCACGTATGTGCTGCCTTGGGGGTCCGTGTGCCCTGCTTTTAAGACCAAGGCAGCACTGCTGCCCAGCCCTTCACTGTGCCATATGAGCAAGCCAAATGGTTTGGGGTTAGCTGGGGAATCTTCACTATCATCTTCAGATGGATGGCACAGATGAGAGCTTCCTTCTTCTCAGTGGGTCTGAATTCTCCTGGTTCAAAAGCAAACCCTTCACCTCTTTGTGGCAGAGCATGCAGCATCACCTGTGCTGTGATTGCAGTCTCTTTAAGGCAATGTAAGCTTAGGCTACTACCAAACTCAGAAGACCTGCCCTCTGCCTTTAGTAATGTGCTCTCACTCCTCCCTTCTGCCAGCTTTGTGTGTATGTGCATGCCTCCGTGGTGAGCTGGCTGCAGAAACCAAGCCAAAAACTGACCTGACCAGAAGAAAACAGAAAAAAAAAGACAGAGAGAGAGAGATGAAAAAAAGTAGCACTCTTTCTCTCCTTCCCAGAGCCAAGGGGAATGGGTTGGAACAAATGGCTGGGGGTGACAGGGAGAAAGACCACCTGTGTAGCTGACAGCTCCTGCTCCTACTGGCCTGAAGGGCCTGTGGACCTGCAGCCTCTGGAGATCTTTCACAAGGTGTCTAGCTGATCTAGTGTCTCCCTGATCTTGGAAGGAAAAGTCCCACCCCAGTCCCTTCCCTGCTCCCCAGCCCATGTCACCCTGCTGCTTGTCCAACCCCTGGGCGAGCTGGGCCAGATTGCTGCACCCTAAAAAAATATCAGACTACATTTGCTGAGGAACATGCAAGTATCAGAGTTCTCTGGAGAGGGTGTTGAGGCCCCAGTCCAAAGCAGGACTGGAATCAGGATCATTCCTTTTGATGGCCCTGAGCTGCAGGATTAGTCTGAGCACCATGCTAACCTTCACTGGGAGGCAGAAGAGGAGCAGGAGGTTTCTGCATGTGCTGCCGTGAAATGGGGCCACACTCCAAGATGGGAGGTGGGCTCCTGCTGAATATTTGGTTCAGTTTCTAGCAAACACAGCCTGTGCTCAGATGTACGTGATGGCTTGCAGATTTCTCTGGGAATATATTTTGTAGCTGGCAAAAGGAAACACAAGAAAGGAAGGAAGAGTGCTGACTGCGTTTCAGACCTTTTCTGTTTGCCTCATCCCTTCCCAAAACGTGCAAAGACATTGTGCAATGCCAAAGATCCAATGCAACGTAGGGACAAAATATCATTTGGAGCCATAGAACAAAATTCGACATAGACCTTTGCCTTTCCTCTTCAAATGGACTGGTGGGATTTGATGGGCATAAGACAAGCTGTATGAATGAGAGAGCACCTCCCTGCACAAGTCTGTTCCCGTAAAAGCTCTCCTGGTGTGCTCTGCCTCGGTGTTTTGAGCAGGATTTCTCTGAAGATGAGAAAGGACTATTGCAATTACATCCTCAGAGACAAATTAACACAATTCCACTCTGTGCTCGTACAAGACTTGCAGTTCTGTGATCTGCCAGGGTTGCAGCACAGTTAATCTTAGAAGCAGAGTTTTATAAAGGTGCTAACTGGTGTTTCATGGAGCCCCTGTGGTGTTTCGCTTTCATACAAGGCCTTATTTGGAGAAATGCTGCGTGAGCATTTAAAGCGGTTCCAGGGGCTGTTTGATCAGCCAGAATGGTTCCTTTGGGCAGTATTTTGGAAAAATAATATTTTAAAATTGCACTTTATAAAAATTCCGAGGACATACGCTCTGAATTGTTGAATGTCAGCATAATGCCGTTTTGAGAAACATTCTTTTCCTGACTTTAAATTGTGACAAAAGAACACAGAAGTCAGAAGGAAACCAAACTGCACAACTTAATACAGTGACACTTTTTAACAGGGCTTCCACAGTTTTCTTTCTATCATAGTAGTATGTTTTGAGGTGGAATTTTATTTTTCATTGAACCCAAGGACACCTCCTTCCAGAAATAAATGTATTAGGCTTTCATAAGTAGCTACTACCAGGGGGAAATTGCATGTTCCATCAGGTTATATTCACTTGGAGCTTTTAGAAAGGATTCATGAGAAAGACCCTGTTTGTGTTCAGTCCCCAGCCCGCCTCATACTTCAGTCCTGTCACCTCTCACAGTGGATGCATGAGTATAATCCTGCAGGCGCCTATGTATTTTAGGAAGTGTGCCATGGCGGTGCAGAGGACCACAATCTTTCTTTTTCCTGGCTGTGGAGGTGCTATAGGTCCTGCAGAGAGGTACCCAGGAGGGCAGGGAGAAAAGAGAAGGAGGGGGGCAGATGTAGGGGTATAGGAATGGGAAGCGACAGGGAGACTAAGTGTGTCTATAGCTCCTGACTGTTTGTATTCAGTAAAGCTCCAATAGCATTTTTTTTCAAGCTTTAAAGGTCTACCTTTGGTGTCCTGGCTGCACTCCAACTTGTGTGATCTTTTCTCCTGACCTACAGTCCCTCTTCAGTTTCAGCTAAATAAGCTATTTCTCATTTTCTGTCTGTTTACCTTTGCTGTATCCTGTTAGGACTCCATCTGTGAGGTGTGGAGCCCTCCTGCGATATCCCAAACAGAAAAAGGTAGCAAAAGCCTTTCAGTTCCAGTAAATGTTTTCAAAAAGATATTCCCCATTCCACTGCTGGAAGAATAGCAAGACCAGAGTTTGCACAAGGGTCTCCCATGCCCACCTGAGCTACCAGACACGGTGCAATGGATGCTTCTATGTGCTGGACTGGGAATTTTATCCCAAACTGTAGACCACTTACTAGGGTGGTGTTAATGAAAAGAGATTTTTTCTTATGAGAAATTTTGGTGTCAACAGCTTGAAAAGATTTAAATAGGGTTTCCTGTCATCCAAAAATGCTGGTCACCTCAAGCACTGAACTTTCTTTTGACTTTGCTAGCAGCAAGCAGCTTTCTCAGCCAAATGGATTTGGGTTCTTAAACTGCTGCTGCTCTTTTGACTGATGATCTGCACACTCAGTTCAGCGGGCTGTGTGCCATGAACAGTACAGCTCTCTGGTCTGGGCTGTCCATACACATGTATGCTGTCACTCCTTGTACTTTGCAAAGGGTAATGTTTGTTTCTTAACCCTCAGTTCCCCTGAACTTGCACTTAGTTGGAGATGAATCTGGTTCTCCTGTTGAAACCCTCACCACCTTTCCCTTTTGCTTTGTTCTTGAAGGTCTGAATAGTGATGTTTTCCTTCTTTCTTTCTTTCTTTCTTTCTTTCTTTCTTTCTTTCTTTCTTTCTTTCTTTCTTTCTTTCTTTCTTTCTTTCTTTCTTTCTTTCTTTCTCTTTCTTTCTTTCTTTCTCTTTCTTTCTTTCTTTCTTTCTTTCTTTCTTTCTTTCTTTCTTTCTTTCTTTCTTTCTTTCTTTCTTTCTTTCTCTTTCTTTCTTTCTTTCTTTCTTTCTTTCTTTCTTTCTTTCTTTCTTTCTTTCTTTCTTTCTTTCTTTCTTTTTCTTCCTTCCTTCCTTCCTTCCTTCCTTCCTTCCTTCCTTCCTTCCTTCCTTCCTTCCTTCCTTCCTTCCTTCCTTCCTTCCTTCCTTCCTTCCTTCCTTCCTTCCTTCCTTCCTCTCTTTCTCTTCCTTTTTTCTTTTCTTTTCTTTTCTTTTCTTTTCTTTTCTTTTCTTTTCTTTTCTTTTCTTTTCTTTTCTTTTCTTTTCTTTTCTTTTCTTTTCTTTTCTTTTCTTTTCTTTTCTTTTCTTTTCTTTTCTTTTCTTTTCTTTTCTTTTCTTTTCTTTTCTTTTCTTTTCTTTTCTTTTCTTTCTCTTCCTTTTCTTTCAATTTTATTTTAAGTCTGCAGTCAGGTGAGCATCAGCACCATATCCCAAGAGGTCTCAGTTGCCCAAACCAGCCCCACCTGGGATCTCCATTCCCTGCTCACTGGCCAGGAGCTCCCACTGACATGTGCTCCTTGCCTGAGCTACTGTGTAGCCTGGTATTCAGCCCTATCTGTGGCCCCATCTCCTGCTGCTTCTGTCTGGGCTTCTTGGATGAGCCATGAACCCAGTTCATCACTTGCCTTCCTGGGGACTGTTGATGGACCCAGTTATCAGGCTCTGCATACCATGTTCTGATGCCATGGAAGGTGCTGTTGGTGAGGACACAGCCTCTACTGGGGGCAGCCTTGGCTCCTGGGCCATTCCCTCTTCCCATGGAGCATCCCCACTTTTTCTGGTCCCTGATAGTCAGTAGTGTGTCATTTCTCCTCACTACCTACTGATCTTTCACAAGACAGTGCTACTTTTATTATTAAGCTAGAAAGAGAAATGTGGAATAAAACTCTGAACCGAATATGACCTTGAGATCATCTGGATTCAAATATTTCTGTATTCTTCAGCTGGGTCTCTCCCTACAGATGTTGGGCCCCTTACCATTAGAGTCTAAATGAGTCTCAGATTGTAGGAAGTCTTCATATAGGATCATTTTATTTCAAGGCTCACTGGATTTCCTTCAGGATTAATCCATGGTACTAGTCTGTGACTCAGGATCTTACAGTTTGTAGCACCTTTTCAGGGAACCACTGGACAACAATGCAAGATCCCTGTCTTACTGACAATCTTACAAATCAAAGAGAGCACTGGGAAGTGAAGTAATATTTTGACGGCCAGAGGCTTTACCAAGAGATGCCTACAGAGAGACTGGCCTCTTTGTTCTACCCTCAGGACTACAAATGGTTTGTTGATGAAGTTGGAGCATGCCAGTGCACCTAGATAATAGCACAAGCCAGCAGTTCTTTTCTAAAGCTTGATAGCTACAGCTCAGTCTTACTTACAAGGGAAGCATCCTTGTTACATGGTCTCTGGGAACACAAAAGCGTGTCACTGATACCTGAGGTGCCAGGTACAGGACTGCTCAGCTGCTCTCACAAATGACAGATTATCCATGGCTTGGTTCATGGAAGAGGTAACCCTCTGAGAACCTGACCTGAAAGCTACAAGTACAATAATCTTCCAATAAATCATGCCTCTTCTTCTCTTCAAGTTACTGTAAATTGCAGACAGCTCAAAGGAGAAAGAAACAGTTTCACCTTCAAATACAACTATACTGGAGTGATCTGTGGCAGTCTGAAGGAAAGAAAAGCAATGAAAAAGCATCCTGGAAAACTATATCATTGAATATCTAAGCTGTCTCCATCCTCTGATCACTAACAATAAACGAAATGAGCCCTACCAGTAAAAGTCATGAGACACATGATTCTCCTGGAGAGAAATATGGGATCAGTTGTACCTGACATTTGTTATGCATGGCTGAAAGATGTTCAGATATCATATTGAGATTTCTGGAGTACATCTTCAGAAACACGAGAGTATGTTCTAAATGTTTTATTTATCAGGAGACACAATGTGCTTTAAGTTTCTTATAAGTGATATTTGTCTAAAATTTTGAAAAATCTTTTAAAACATCTTTCTTAAGGCATTCGTATCAATGTGGGTCATAGAGTTAGCAAAATGAAGATCAGACACTAGACAGGATTTGACCATTTTAGAATCTTTATTGCTGTTGTCATCGATTGCAATGCACAGACTGAGAGCCAGGTTTCAGACTCAGTTCCCAACCAAGTACTTGCAAGTCTTCTTTGACCGTGATTGGCATCTTCTATAATAGTTATTGCAGTGACTTTAAAATTATCATTGATGATAAACTCATGCTTTTACACAAAAACACATATATACACAATACAGGAGGAATGCTGTGGCACATCAAGACCTATATTGGTGGATCTGAAAGACTGATAAATGAGCATAGACTCCTTTATTTCTAACATCTTATCTGATCCAAATCAATAATAGATTAGATTGTTGACAAACTATTTTATTTTATTTTATTTTATTTTATTTTATTTTATTTTATTTTATTTTATTTTATTTTATTTTAAGCCTAAACAAAATGAATGGGGTCTCCAGTACATTACCCATCGTTGCAATAAATGTTGCCTCTCTTATTGGTAGTAGTAACATGTAAGAGGTGACATATATGCTAAATTCCCTGCTCTCCTCCCCTGCCAACTCTGCAATGAGGTTCCTCCAAGCTAAGCTCACATATTTAAACTCCACTTGTTATTCTGTGAAGCTGAATTTGGGGCAATTCTCCAGAGATATTTTCCTTGAACATCTTGTAAGATGTAGGTTCATTCAAGCGTAATTTTGCAAATGGAGACAATGTTTGTGGATAAGGAGAGTGACAGTCCAAAGCACATCCTCATGTGGCAAGGTGGCAAGGATATCTGTTCCTGGGGAATACTTGTTCTTTTTCTGTCTTAATACTACCTTGAATTTCACTTTGGATACAGAGGAAGAGCTCCATCAAGGTCTTTAGGCACTCAATCCCCACAGAAATAATTTAGATGTAGGCACCTAAATCTTTAAGTCAGTGCCCAAATTTATGTTTTTATGTCTTTATTTGTAGCTCAGATGTGCTGTCCATTTATACATAATCTCTCAGTATAAAATTCAGTCTTTGTATGTGTGGAATCATACCTTGGCCCTAATCAAGTCAGCAGTGGCTGATAAAGAATAATGCTAATGTACAGATGGTGAAAGATACCTCAGTGAACAGAAAGCTTACAGTCATATCAGACCATCTTCACCAGCCTAACCTCTTGAGACCTACAATGGAAACAGCTGCAAGCAGAGATTTTTCAGATTTGGTCATAAGATTTCCAAATGTATAGTTATTTATGGATGGTGAGTAAAGTGGCAATAGCAATTACAAAATTTGGGACCTTGACAAATACTTGTGTAAAGAGTCCCTCAATCCAATTCTTGCCACAGCAAACCCCACCAGGAAGGGATCTACCATCCCCAGATCTCTCAGGTCAGATTTAGCCCCTTCTGCACACCCATGGATTTGACAACATTTTGAAAAGACACTGTTTAAAGCTGAATGCAGCAAGAAATTAAACAAATAGCACTGATAATGGGAATAACCTCAGTGAGAGCGCGCTTTTTGGTGACCAGAACACTTAGAATAATTTACTATTGTATGAAGTGAAGCAGCTGGTTAACTTAAAATATTCCTCTCTTCCACGGAGAGAGAGGGACGACCGCAGGAAGCAGTTCTAGAAAGCCATTCTCATTCCCCTGTGGCTTGTTTTGCTAAATCGGTTGCAGCAAAAGAGCTGCTCCAAATGGTGCATTTTTCCTGTCTTGGTTTATTTTGTACTTGTTCAGTAAAACAGATTCCAGAAAAGACAGCATTGTATAATTTTTAATCAGATTTGTTAAAAATAGCTTGGCTGTGGTGAGAGGGATGACCAAAGGAAGCGTTTTGTTTCCTGTGATCACTCCTCCTCCTTCACCCGCGGCTTTGCAGAAGGCAAGCAGAAGTGAAAACATTAACTTTACTTAAAATTCATGGCAAACAGTGAGTGAGTAGCCGGCCTACCACAACTCTCATAAATTACATGCAAGGCTGACCCTACTAGAGGACGAGCCCATAGCTTGCTGAAGGGCTTTCAGGGTTTGGTGCTGCCATCCCTGACCACAGCGGCATGCAAAATACACAGTGCAAAGATGCCCAGAAGAGGCAAGGGCCGAGCTCCTTGTTCAGTGATGAGGCCTGTCCATCTGCCCCAAACCTCTGCCTGGGTAGGAAGCCCTTGCCCACAATGGTTCCTACTTGCTTCAGAGGGGAAAAGCATGAGTCTTCATGTGGCCATGACTCCTGCTTTTCCCAGAAGAAGGTCTGGTGGTGGGATCCCTGCTAGCACAGGTTGTGTGAGCAGCAAAGCACCTTTTTTTTTTTTCTTCTTTTTTTTTTTTTTTTTTCAGTGATGCCATAAAAGGGAAAAAATGAGGAAGGTGCTACGGAGAGCTGTGGTAAAATAATCAGTGCAGTAAACCACTCTGGGGCTGAAAGCAGCCATTTCAGTGCAATTCATCTCCCTGAACTGGGAAACTTCCTCCTATATCCAGAACTGATCATTTTTGTCCTGAAGGACTTTTCTGCAGGTCAGTTTTGCCAGATAGTTTGGAGAGCTACTTTGTGCTCTGTCCGCTTTAATAATAACAACAGCAGTGAAACTTTACAAGATGTTCTTTCCTCTGTGTCTGGCAGGATCAGCAGTTCAGCCAAGGTCTGGCTGTCCACCCGCTCCAGAGATGGAGCAGGGGAAGGCACGTGGAGGGTGCAGGCAAGGGGAGAGCCTGGTGGCCACAGTGGGGCTTGCTCAGAGCAGGAGGTTAATTGGAGGTCCTGGCTGAGCATACGGGGGGAGAAACCTGCCCCAGGCTGGGGACATGTATTGACAGTGTTTCCATGCCTACTGACATTTCTTTCTGAAAGTACTGAATTGCCTGAAACATTCAAAATAGATACAGAAGCCACCACATCGGACAAAGCTCGGGAAATAAAAACCCTTGGAAAAGTCAAAGAAAAGTCTGACATTCATGTTTTCATCTGAGAAAGGAGGAGAGAAGTTCCATCCTGTGCCTAGATTGCAGGATTTGTTGTTGGTGGTGGTTGTTGTTGTTTTGATTTTTGGTTTTGGATAAACTTTCTCATACGAAAAGTAAAGTCTTGGTGACAGAAAGACACACCAACAACATCTTCTCTTCCAAGTCTGCTCCTATATGTCTCATTAACACCAAAGAACTGAAGTAGCAAATTATTGGAAATAGCTTGGAAAACTTTTTTCTCCCTAGGAGTCATCTTCTTTGAACATTTGTGTTTAAGCTAAAAAGAAGAGCATATGTAATTTGAGCTGACTGAAGCAAAATAATGACTCCATCAAACTTCTCTTGAACTATTTCAGCACATCACTGAAAGGGGCAAGTGCATCACAAGAGCAGTGTAAAAACAGGACCCATTAATAGGGCCTGGGGAGAGGAAGTTGGGAGGAGGTGATGATGACAGGAGACTTTCATGCTCAAAAGAGATTTTTTTCCTCCTTGTCCATTCTTAGTAAGAAATTTCCAAACATTTCATAGGGGCAAGATTATAACCACATAATCTCTGGGCCACAGGTACTGCAAACAGTTGGACCTCTGCTTATCTTTACTCACATGAGCAGTGCCAATTGAAGATATAAATCATAAGATTTGCTTACAGCAACAGAGGAAATGTTTGGGGCCATTTAAGTCAAGTCAAGCGGATGAGCAGGAGTTCGCTGGACTGAGACCTGTGGGCCAAAGTACTTTCAAGCAAGTTGGGTCACATTTCCCTTTTGGCTAGCAAGGAAGCAGGATCAGACCCTCACTCTTTCTACTTACATGTTGGGTTTTCACCTTTTCATATTCCCTCTCCAGAGCAAGTATCTGCTAAATTTAGAATACCTTTTTTAGAATTTGTTTCATGAACACACACACAAAAAAATAATTACATTGTAAAAAAAAAAAAAAAAAAAAAAAAACGCAGGCTTTTGAAATGCCATTTGTGAAGTGTTCCAACTATGCGCAACTGGCTCTGTTACTACGGCTCACAATTGCCATCTGAACATCTATTTTTCCAAGCATTTAAGAAAAGTGATGTGTACATTTTTCATGTGTAATTAGGCAGCGTAATGTGATCTCTTGCTGCAGTCAAGCTGCCATGTGCCGTAGCCTCACTGAATAGCTTCCAGATTTCAACCCAATCTCTTCTGTCTAGACTCTACGTTGCTATTTTTTTTTTCTCTGAGCTTAAAGCAGACTCCAATATAAAATGCCAAAAACAGAAGGTTTTGTCCCTCTTTCTCATAAAGATGTGGGACAGATCTCGGAGGCCCAGACGAGAGCTGGGTCCCAGACTTTCATAAGACACGTGTCGTCTGAAGCTGACATTAAAGATTGTGCAGGCATTTCAACAGGTCATGCACACACAGGGAAAAAAATGCTGAAAAATATGGTTTTCATTAAGAAAGTGAGTATTTTTAGAGAGGTGTGGTTCAGCGCAGATGAAAAGGAAAGAAAGAAAAATGAAAGCAGCACAAGAGATCCCAAACTGCAACATTATTTATATTGCTGTTGAAATGCAGTGTGTTCTCTTTATGAAGCTGCTTTTGGGAGTGAAATAATATAGACCCTGCCAGAACCAGGTGCATATCATGTAGATTGTTTATAATCCAAGTTAAAGGATAGCAGATTTATACCAGAAAGAACTCTCCAAGGAAACTTTGGAGTTTAAGTGTACTGTCTTAATCTATACATTACATCCTCAACAAAGCAGTTGCCTTTAACAAAAAATAAAATAGAGTTTCAGTGAATTCACAGATAATTCCAGGGAATTTTATCTAGTGTGATATAACTTTAGACTGCTTATTGTGTTCCCAGATTTTTATTTGACTCTAAGTTGTTTTATTTCTACATCAAGAAAATGAAAAAGATCAAAAGGGAATCATTTCCACAGAAAGATGTTTTTGCACAATTTAAGCAAAAGGCTAGGTTTTCTCTGACTTGTATTTCTGGTGACTTGTACTGGGAATGCTGCTGCAGTTTGTGTGTACTGCAATGGCTATTTCTACCCCAAACAGAAAAGGCTCTTGTGTTAGTGAAGAAACATGTTTGTAAAAAGTTTATCCCTTGTTTTTGTTTTGGTTTGCTTCTTCTTTTCTTAAAATAAAATAAAAAAAAAAGTTTTATTTTTCTTTTTTTCTCATCTGGACTGTTGTAACACCTAATTTCAAGTTTTCTGTTTGCTATCAAAAAAAAAAAAAAAAAAGAAAAAAAAAAAAGACTATTTCCATTGAAAAGTGCCCTTCTGCACGCTTTCTGTATAAATGGCAGATCAGTTGGAAAACCAGAAGCGTTTTCACTCATTTCTGAGGAAAAGCATGCAATGCCTGCTAAAAATTCCCATGCTTGTGGAGAACCAACTGTTCTTTTCATTAAAAGCTCATCCACCTACTTTAGCAAACTTTTCAATATTTTCGCCCATTTTTCCATCATGGTAAAATGTGAAATGCTTGAAATCTTTGAAATGATTGTGTGAATAGTTTCTCATCTTTGCAAAGGGAAATTAATGCCAAAATCTACCTGTTCAAAATGAAGATCCCTGTGAAATTGCTAATGATGACAGCAGTCTGCAAAATAACTCAATATTTGTGAAACCTTTTCAATTACATTTGAAGTCAAGTGAAATATATGTGTGTTTTCTTCTCATATGTCTGATATCTAACATGATCACAGGAAGTGGTTTTCATCGTTTTGTTTCAAAGAGCTTTGCAGAAATAAGGCTAAGTTATAATACCACATTTGGCAAAAAAAGGAACACACACACACACACAAAAAAAAAAAAAAAAAAAAAAAAAAGGAAAAAGCTTAGCACTGGGCAGCCCTTCTTTACAGATGCTGAAGGGTCAGTAAGTATCTCCTGGCTCCCATGACATGGCTGCACAGTGACAGGGAGTGAAATACAAAGCCAATTGCTTGCTAAAGCAGAGCCCTGTGCTGGTGTGTATGTATGGTATAGACACTATAGATAGTTACATGCTGCTTCTGAATCTGAATGCTGGGTTCTCTGTCAGCAACCATTTCTCAGTGTTTCCTTTTAATTTCAACATGGTACTGGCCTCAGGTTTGCCACAGTTCATAAAGTAAGGGCTCATTTCACTAAAACAGGGATTTTTTGAGCTGTAAATCAGGATAGAATATTGACACATGGACTGAGGTGAGTCTCTGCAACTGTTATTCTTTCTTACAGAGACTCTATACTAGACTGTATCAATTTCATAAATCTTAAGGCCAGATGGGACCCATTATGATAATCTGATGAATGATAGTGAAAACCATAGGATTTCTTACAGTTGTTTTGTGTCCCTCTCTTGTTATCATCTGTTGCATATTTCTGGACATTCCTCCTAATATTTTCAAGAGCATGGAGGGCCTTCCCCTTTCAAGAACATGGAGGGTTCTGATCTTCATTCTACTCATGAGTGTCATCAAATATATACAGATGAGAAGCAAAGCCTTTCTTCAGACTTTATGCAAAATCATAGCTGCCCTGGGAAAATGTCATCTCTCATGAGCCCCATTCTGACAGATCATTATGTCTAGCACACCTATGCTACGTGTGTCATTTGACAAAATAAACCAGTTCTTGGTCTGAAGAGCATATTCCCATACTTTTCTTTAAAACCACAGTGTCAGAAGGATATTTCAGAAGTGAGATACACTTTTGAATAGTTAGCTTTTAGTAATAAGCAGTGCATGTGAGCCTAGACCTCTCTTGACCCATAAGCATCTTTCAGTGTTCTCCATTTAATTCAAGGGCTCAGACACAAAATCAAGGAAAGTGTGTCCCTTTGTGGGTTAATACAAACTTTTCTGAGTCTGTAAGTCAAAAAGAAATGGGTCTTCAGCATGCCATTTTTTTCACCTGTGACGAGACAAATAGACTTCCCTTAATCCAGTCCACATGGCTAACCTGAATTAAACATGTTCTTTGTGTTTCATTGTTTCAGAAGATCATGTATGATAGAAATGTGGAACAAAAATTATTCATACTGAAAAAACTTGAGGGCTGTGGGATACACAGGACATGTTCCACCAACCAGCCAGGCACAGAGACCTCCATGAAGGTGCTGTCTATGAAGCATCTCTGATGGCATGCCCATCCCCACACATGGACGTACCACCCACATCTCCATGTACTGGACTTTAACCTGAAAATAAAGAGGCCTCGTCACCATCATTTACTTCAGACACATAATTCAGCATTGAAAGCAGGGGGTGGTACTCTCCCTTCGTTGTGGTCACCCAGGGAGTGATTCAGTATCATGTCCAGAGCTGAGTCACCTTCTGCAGAGGCCGCTCCCTTCCTCTCCAGTGAGGCACCTGCACCAGCAGGGCAGCGGAGATGGACACCTAGATTGTCCTGCTGCAATCTAGGTGTCAATCAGTTCTAGGGTGTATGGAATTTGATTGCATTGCTGCTGCAAGTTAAGTGTGAAAATAAAAGTATGTGTGCATATGTGGGTGTATGTAATAGTAGCTGTGGAAAATCATGGATCTCCTATTTTCATATCCCTGAGATTTTTGTTTTCCAGGGGAGGTTGTTTTCTGCCTCTGACTATAATTTCAGATATCAATCTGTTTTATGGCACATCCAATAAAGAAAAGGTGTCAAAACTTGTGCTAAATGCCTAAACAAAAGAATTGACTGGTAAAATGAGAGATATGGGGATCTCTACACAGAGATAGGTATAGAGGAAGAACCAAATCTCTATGCTAGAGCCACATTTCCTAGAGCTGTGTATGCAAATCTACTAGCCAAAGACATATATCCATCTGTATAGGCACTTGTACATTAAACCGGATGGATTTTGCACACCTGAAGGCAAAACTAAGGGTTTTGATGGGACCATGACAAATGCAGAAAACAGAGGGGCAGACTAATGTAAAGAAGAGAGACAATTCAAACAGTTCACAGATTTAAATCCTACAAACATGTGACTTATTTAGATATTGAATCTATGTTGAGTTACATGTGTAGTAAGCTGTGGCCTCTTCAGAGACTGCTACATGCCAAATAATCAAAGGGAATGTAAAAATGTAAGGATGTGTAAATAATAAGCAAGTAACTTTATGGTGTTGAAACTTATTAATCACTCTCTACTGAACAGTTCAAGTATTTTATTTTTGGTCAGGCTTTTCTTCATGCATTATTTATCTAGAGCCTTTTATATTTAAACAGCCATTCTAACCAGAGTCATTTCTGCATGCTGGCTGAATTCTTCCCTGGTAAATAAATGCATACTTTGGAAAATACGGCATTTTGTCACCTACCTTAGCTTTGTCTTTCTGGCTTTTAAAAATGCTCCAACTTTTTGCTTTCTTATTTTTAATTTTCACCACGTGGTTGAAGAAGTTTGCAGTTCTTGCAAAGATGCACTGCTCAGAGTTTCTGTGTTGATTCATCAGATGAGTTATTCCTTCGATCCAGGCAGTGATGCAGAGAAATGCCCCTTTAGAGAGGGGAGGGGAAATACTTTGGCTAAAATACAAAAAGACACAAATTCTGTCCCTCACATTCCCACCCCAAACTGGGAATGAATCTGAAGTTCAGCTCTAGGTGCTGAAATGTGCACCAGAGAGTTTATTTAGTCTTTTTTTTTTTTTTTCCTTTTTTTTTTTTTTTTTCCCAGATTTTCTTGTTTTGATCTTCTGTTTTATCTAGGCTGGGAATTACCTGCCAAAAATACAGGGAAGAGGGGTGACAGTTTCCTCTCATATTGGAGAGTTTAGGAGGGATTCAGGCAAGCATCCAAACTTTCCCATGGGCCAGATCAGACCTTTGACATTTTTGAATTTCTTCCACTATTACTTGTGGACTCATAAAAACTCCACTGAACTTCATGGGAGTCTCAAGTCTGGACCTTTCCTGCTAACACATTGCTTGTGTTTTAATCTCAGCTATCATTTTAAACAGAAAAAAAATAAATAACAAAAATGAAAAATGCAAACGAAGAAGGAATTTCCCATTCCTTTTAGCCAATTGTTTAGAAAACAGTGTGAATTGTTTTAAATTGATAGAGCAGTTCTGAATATGCTATTGGTGTTGAATATCCTGATGACCAATATCGTATTAGTCTGAATACCTTATCTAACCACATACTTAATCAGGAAAGTTTCAATTTCTCTCTTAACAAAGTGGTCTCTTTTGCCTCCTTAGAGCTTTTAACATGAAATGCTCTTTCTTTCCCTAATTAAAAGTGATTGTCACTCCAGTGAGCTTCTCATAGACTGCCAAAATGCTGTCCGGGTTCAGTTTGTGACTCAGAGAAATCCATGACTTTTCTTTTAGATCTAAAAGTCATCCTTTCTAATACTTGAAAAATAGTTACCTGTTAATATCTAGGCAATAGGATTTATCAATATAAATGCCTATCTCTCTTGATTTAAATGTCATTTTTGCATGAGAGAACCTTTACTAATGAATGTCATCCACACCTGTGAGAGGTAATATTTGTAAATGTGTCCTTTTTTTTTTTTTTTTGTCAGACCAGCACACCTTAATGGTATATCCATAGATAAAGTCTTAATTCTCCTGGATTTTATTGAGAAAATCAGGTGCCAGGACTGCATTTCATGATGAAAGAATGTTACACAGTGTAAAAAGTAAAATAATCTGCCCTGCACTCATCTTGTTTCATATTAATAGAAAAAATGTCATGTATTCTGTTTTATTGTTAATATCTATGATAATTATTGTTACTAGCTTTTCACTAATGTCCTTCTTTCACCAATTCTACTTAATGATTTGGAGTTGAAATGCCTGTGAGATTGATAGGGCCTAGACACTTTCACGAGTGCTGGAGCAGCAGCACATAGCGGGTGTGTGATTTGTCCAAACCACATAATCTTGTGACAAGCCCAGCCACAGTTTCTCATGCCTTTTTTTTTTTTTTTTTTTTTTTTTTTTAAACAGCCTGTCCTCTGGCTTTTAAGCAGAGCAAATCTAGAAGCATCTTCAGCTATTGGCATGGAGGTAATCCAGGAATTATGGACTGGACAAAGAACTTTATTTATTTATTTATTTGTTGTAATGCAGGAGAGCCATGATAATTCCTCTTTTTCTGTTCTGACACAAACAAACAAACAAAAAGACCCAGAAATTTGAAACTTTTATGAAATTCCAAGCACTACACAGTATTTTCCCATTGCTAAAAGAAATGGAGGCATGCTGATGAATGAGATGTAAGTGGGTCCCTGGTCCAGTGTTTAGCTACTGTGAAACTTTTTCCTTCCCCAAGGGGTGGGGCTCACCCTAGTAAGTTGTGCACCACTGAAGTGGTCCAGTCCCAAGCAAGAAGGCACATGTGCTAACATTAAGGGACTGTGAGTTATCATAGGCTCTTGTGAGAGAAATGCATTTGCATAGGTCCACTGCTTTGAAAGAAATAGAGGAAAAGAGCTGGCTATGTTTCTTCCATTTTCCAAATGTGAAAATTTGGTCTTCTTGATTGTTTGTTTCAGACCTGCATTTTGAAAACTGTGTTTGAGGAGATGGAGAATGACATGAACACTTTTTCCTTTCCACGGGTGACTTCTTAACAAGAAGCAGTGCTCCAAGGCCTGGTCTTCATCTGAAAAAGCTCCTGGAAGCTTCCTTCTTCCTCGTGAGGGAAAGCTGCAGAGAGAAGGCTGCAAGGCAGGTCCCGTCCCCACATAGGGGACAGTTTTGGGGCCAGCTGCCATGGCAGAGAAAGCAGCTGAGTGGGAAGCTGCTGGGCCATATGAGCTGGGGCTGGTGGCAGAGGAGGACATCCAGTGTTACCTTGTGGGTTGGTGGCACAGCTGGAGAGGCTCCAGTTACCAAGTGGCTGCCCCTTCCTCTGCTCCTTTCCTAGGCTGTAATCTTGTAGCAAAGAGGTTTAAACTGAAGACTTTTGGATGCACGGTTGGGGTGTAAAGAATCAGCAGAAGATGGGTTTATTGGGCAGTGGTTTAAACGTTGGTCCCTGACCACAACAAGGCAGAGCAGCTGTGTAACAGGTGCTCCACCACAGAACCATAATCATGGAACAATCTGGGTTGGAAAAGACCTTCAAGATCACCAAGTCCAACCATCATCCTGACCCACTGAGTCCCGCCACTAAACCACATTCCCGTCTCATATCTTTTTGGGTGGCTGCCTGCTTGCATCAGCACGAGAGTGACAGCAAGGGACTCTGCATTTGAAGGTGATGGATGAAAGCCACTGCCCCTCTCCATTGTGTCACCCACATTGATGGAATAGATGGGTGATGTGCTTTCACAGGCCTGTTTGTGGTCACTGTGTATTGCTAAGGGTGTCTGTGGATGCAGCAGAGCTGCATGGTGGCAGCAGACCTGGCAGCTCACCGACAGCTCTGCCTCCTGTCCCACTGTGCCTTCCCTGTCCCCAGGGGAGGGAGAACTCTGTCCTTGTTTCCCCAGGGCATATGGGAACCCCCTCTGCTCCCAGACAGGGGGCTGAGCACAGCATTACCCCACCACACCACAAACCCGGTAGCACTGGCACAACATGGAGACAAAACCACTGCCAGCCATGGTTTGTTTTGGGGACCAATTTGTTTCAGGGCTGTCTTACGGCAAGATTTACATTCTCTGAAGAATTAAGTACATTAGTGTGGGTAATCTCACTCCATTACCTTCTATAAAACAGAATCTGTGATTTCCTCCCTGGTGAGCATTTACCATAGCGAAATAGGCTACTATTTTCATATTTAACTCATTGGTAAGTCATAAAAACAGCTCAAGTTGTCTGCCCCAAAGAGCAGGACCTGCTGGATGGGACAGTGGCTCCGGGCTTTTACGAGGCTTGGCGGTGTCAGCGTGGCATGGGGCACTTGGCATCACCTCTTGCAACCCTCACATCCCCATCGCATCCCCCTACTCTGCTTTGAAATCGACAAAATTCAGAAATTTACAAGGCTTTTTAAAATCTGAGATGAAGCAATTAAATCTCCAGACTGGAGGATGTGAACCTTTAAAGGCCCTTTGCAGAATATCAAAAGAAAGAGAGGATTATATTTAGCAGGTGTGACAGCCCACGCAGGACATTTCATTGAGAAAGGGCCTGACATGAACCAGGAACCAATACTTAAATTAATACAAAACATCTTGGGGGGAAAGGTGTTTTTTTTTTTCTTTTTTTTTTTCTTTTCTTTTTTTAAGCATTAGGAAATCATAATGCTTTCTGGCTTCTTCAAAAGCAAAAGATCCAAATATGCAGGAGTCATCTGGCATGTAAAATAAAAACGAGGGGGGGGAGGTGTAAAGAGAGGGGGGTACCTACAAATGCTTGGGACAAGCTTGAGAGGCAAGTGTTGGGGGCAGGGGGGGCATGGCTTCATGGCTGGCTGAGAAGCCTGGCTCTGTTTTTTTTCCTCTCTGGCCCCACTGGAGGCTTTGCATTGCTCCAGGGCAGGACGCTCAGGGCAGGGATGTGTGAGACCTTCCCAGGGTCACAGCAGCCAGGTCCTTACTGCTCCTGCAGCAGTATCCTCTGTCCTGCCACCTCTCCGCGTTTTTTCCCTGACTGGCTGAAGGCACAGCCCTTCATTACAGGGATGCTTTATTCTGATCGCTCTGTTTCTATTTATATAATAACCTAGCAAGCCTCTAAGTGGAAAACTCGACTTGGTAGTTTTGTGGGGAGGTGTCTGTGAGCTTCTTGCTTCATTCACCAGCTCATGTTCCTAATTTTAACCAAACTGCTCCGTTTTGATTTTCCTAAGCTGTGGACTTAATGCCTGAGAGCTCGGGATGTTTTCACGCCCACTCTCTCAGGCCACAGGAGTGAGGCCATTTGTCTGTAGCGGGGGCAGGTGAGGAGGAAAGTGAGATGCTCCCCATCCCTGCACCCTGACCTGCAGGGAAGGGACCACACGGGCTCACCGGGAGATTGCCATAGGTGGGTGCTGCTCCAGCAGGTCCCACTTTTGGGGCATTTTGGCTCTTTGCTTTTCTTACCTTAGCTGGACATGGACTGGATTGTTGCTCAGGACCTTTGGGTCATATCCTTAGACCCAAAGGCAGTATGGTCCAAAGCCACCGTGCTCCCAGGGCAGTTTTCGGAGGGAGGGGAGCATGTGGTCTGCTGGAATAGGCGCACTATCTGGTACCCTTTGGCATCGAGAGAGTTAAAGGTCCTCGGCACCCACCAGCCCTGGTCTAGGCAGTGTCTAAAATCAGTCCTAGACCCGCTTTATTTTTTCCTTAAAAACAGGAAATGGAGCCCTGAAGGCTTTTCGACTGGAGAGAGAGTGAGGAGGGGGTATGCTCACTCTGCCCATATCCAGCCCTGAGCCTGACCCAGACTTGGGGGTCTCTGTGTGTGTTTTTTTATTTCTTCTCCTTTTTTTTTTCTATTATTTTGGCAGACTTTTTGGAATGTCTGGGAGCTAAGGGCTTTGCTTCATGGAGCAGAATTCTGAAGCAAGAAAAAGAGAAAGTTATAGACTAAACCACAGAAATGTAAACATGTCTGCAGCTAAAATAACTCCACTTTCATTGAAAACACTCCTCGCTCACAATCAGACTTCTGTGTGCTATGCTCAATAAAACTGCATGCTAATAGCAACCAATTAATACATTATGTAGTTCTGCTTTAAAAACTGAGACGCTTTTAATTTTTTTTTATTTATTTTTATATCTTTTTTTTTTTTTTTTTTTTTTTTAATTAAGGGAGTACTCGGGTTCTCTGCATTGTACGCCGGCTCTCGGCGCTGACCGCTGGCTGAGAAGCGCCGGGGTGACCGGGCGGAGGGTGATGCCCGGAGGCTCGGCGGGGGTCGAGGCGTGCCCGGGGGAGGCCGGGGCAGCGCGGCGGCGGCGGCAGGAGCGGCGCCCCGGTAAGGAGCCCCGGGGCGGCGGGAGGGCAGGACGGGTCGGGACTGGACGGGACGGGACGGATGGGGAGAGTTGGGAAAGGATGGGATGGGATGGGACGGGACGGGATGGAGCGCACCGCCGCGGTCCTGCCTCCTGCCGCCGGGCTTCCCGTTGGCGTGTGCGGTGCGTGTGTTGCGTGAGTGTGCGCTGTGTGTGCTGTGCGTGTGCCAGGTGAGCGCCCTGCCAGGGCCCAAGGCTGCTCCCCGCTCCGGATGCGGCCCCTTTCCATCCATCCCCTCTCCAGAGCCCGGCTTGCGGCGCTACCCGCACCACTCTCTTGTCCTTCAATTTCCCCGCTCCCTCTTTATTTCTCTGCACCCCGGAGCCATCTGGGCAGAGACCAGGCGTGGGCTTCACGTCGGGTCCCCCCACGACCCGCACTCTTGTTCTACCCTTTCCAAACGACCCCGGGAGGAGCAAGCTGCCGCGCCGAGCCCCTCTCGCCCCGTTCCCTCCCCTCGCCGGTCCCGCTCACCTCCAGCTCCGCCCGGCCCCTGCCGCCCCCCCCCGTGCGGAGCGGGGGGCGCCTGGGGGAGGGCTCGGGGGGCTGCGGAGGGAGGGAGAGGGGGGGTCCCCGCCGCCTCCTCCCGCAGCCCGGGGGGTGCGGGTGCCCGGCGGGCAGCTCGGGGCCGCCCCGACGGCGGCGGGGGAACCGGGGAGCGGCGGGGAGCAGCGGCTGCCCCGCTCGGCGATTGGAGAAACCAAGAGGCGCACCGAGACCTGGGCCAGCGCTATGGGCTGAGCCCGGCCCGACTCCAGTGACTCACTGCTCTCCGCAGCTCCGCCAGCCCCAAGATCGCTCACTCCCTCCTCGCTCACGCTGCCGCCGGCCGCTGCCTTCCTCCCCCCTCCCCTCCTCCTCCTCTTCACCCCCCGGCCGCCCCGGCCGGGCCCCGTCCCCTCCCGCCCCATCCCCGCCCGTCCCCTGACCCCTGCCCGGCCCGGTAAGTCCTTGTCTCCGGCCGCTCGGACGTGCCCCGACGGTGGGGGGCCGCAACGGGGCGGGAATGGGGTCGGGGGATGAGGGGGGAGAGGGGCAGATGGGCACGGGGGGCAGCGAGGGGTGGAGGGGGGCGAGGGGCTGCGGCACCCCGAGGCCGGGGGTCGGGGCGGTAGCGGGAGCCGAGCATCCTCCCGCGGGCGCCGGTTGCGCAAACTTGCCCTTCCCTTCCCCGCCGGCTTTATTTTAGAGCGGTGACACTTTCGTTTTAAGGCGTTTGCCTGCTTGTCTCGTCGGGCGTCAGGCTCTGAAATACCCCTCCACACTTTTTTTTTTTTTTTCTTCTCCCTTTTTTTTTTTTTTTTCCTGGTTTGTTATAGCGGTGTCGGTGCCTTTCTATTTTTTTTCGGCAATTCGTCATTCAATTAACTAATACCTAGACTGTCTTTTCTAAAAGCTGGCTGGTTCTTGGATGTAGGAGAACCTTCGGTTACCTGAGTTGGTCCGATGAAGGGTGGAGGTGATTGTGGTACTTTTTAGAGCAAGCGCTTCCATACAATAAGCAGAGCTCTATTTTGGTGACCAGATGACTTTCCTGTAGACTTTGGAGTGTGCATAATCTTATTTGCAAAAGCTGAAGTTGCAAGTTCTGGCTAACATAAACTTCCATTCATTGCTGCCTTTACAGAGAACCCGCAGTATAAATAAACACTTTATTTTATTTTTTATTTTTAATTATTTGTATTCAAAGTGTCATTCTCCGAATTAACACTCTCCGCTTCAGCTCTAAAGTAATACATTGGAAATCACATTCTACCCATGTAATTTTGAGTCTATTAGGAAAACCAGGATAGGTCTCTGAACTGCACATGGAGAAATGTCACATTCCTTTAGTTTAACCCTTTAACCACTTCCCTGGTTTCATTGAAACAAGTGAGGAAGACAAAGACAGCTTCTCAATAAGGCATGAAAGGTAACCTTTCATCAGGATATATGCATCAGGTGTGTGATTTCAAACACACCTGAGTGATATGGAAAGCATGCAAGAAAAGGGTCCTCAGACATTGTTTGACAACTTCCTAATTAAATGGAAATAAACAAAGGCTAAACAAACTAAGCCATACTCATGTGGGACAACTGTATTTTGATATTGATTATCTTACCTATTTTTAAAGGACGTTAAAAAAAGTGTGTATTGAAAGAGTAATGTTAGCTCTTACTTTCTTTCGTACATATATGTAGGCAAACAATGGATAGCATGCTGTGCAGTTCCTTGAAAAAAATTGCAAGAAAAAAAAATCACTACCTCCAAAAACATTTCAGGATTTAGAGCTTTGAATAGCATCTGTCCCCACCTCCCACAATTGAGTCCCCAAAGTTAAACAAATCCTATAGCATGGATAGAGTTACATGTTGCAGGAATTTTATAAATGATCTGTCAGTATGAGTCCTAGATGTGATTAGTCAGACTTTTTGCTCCTGAGGTGTTACTCTGTTTTGCTTGTAATTTATGTAGATTTGATTCCTAAAGATATATACTAATAGACATCTATTAGGATTATTTTTCTTCCAATGGTTGATAAACAGCACAAACCATGGGGCTTCTCTCTTTTTTTTTTTTTTTTTTAAACTAAGTTTGAGCTCTTTGTCAGACGCCAATGCAATTGGGGCATATGAGTCCATTGAGCAGTTGTAGTGATATGAGCTATGAGCTTAAAACACAGATTGTTACAAATTCACAAGTACAGTCTCTGATTGCAAGTACGATAATTTGTATGTTAACAGGCTAGCCCTTTTCTGTTTGAAATTGCAGTTTGAATGCTAGCACAGTTGCTAGTGTTCGTTTTATGATTACACCCCCCAAAAAACAGTACTTTCGCCTTTGCAATGCGGATGTGTCTGTCCTACCTGCTCTTCTGGGGGAAGTTTATTTTCTGTGCATGCATGGAGTTGTGCAAACAAACACAAAATTCCCTGATGGTTGTTTGTAGTCCAGTTGGTTTGAACAACATCACATGAGCAAAATACCTAGCTACTGATGAGGCAAATCCTCTCCCCTTGCACCCTCTACAGAGCACCAGTGCTTTTCTAGCCAAGTTTGAGGCTAATTGCATTGGTTCTCCTTCTGCAGAGCAGTACATTTTGACTGCTTAATTGAAATCCGCATATGCAACAGTTTCTCCTCTTCATTATATGTCCTCCACAGAGGTTCAAAAACACATGAAAAGCTTTTGCAGTGCTATTGGCATCTGGTAGCTCTGAAGTTATGTTACATTTCCTTCCTTTCCTTGCCTCTGCATTACTAAACACTTGAGTTATTAGCAGGTAACAGCAAAATCATTTAAAATGCTTGAGCAGAAGTGAACCCCTTCCCTTGAAATACCTATTGGCTTTCTCCCTTTTACCTTTCTCCCTTTCTTCTTTTCTTTTCCCTTTCTCCCTTTCTCTCCTTCTTTCCTCTCCTTCTTTCCTCTCCTTTCTTCTTTTTCATTATCATGAACCTTGTCATTTTCTTTTAAGTGAATATGTTACTTCTGGGGGAAAAGACAGCTGTAAGGTCAACAGTATTTCTGTTAATCATGCAAGCAGTTTTGTAAAAGTCTCTGGCCTGAACTCTAGGTGGTAGTTGCTGACATGGGGGTATGGTCAGAGAAGGCCCTTTGGGCCTGATCTATACCAGCTATGGGCTCTGGTGCAGGCTTGGGCTTGAACATCCAGTGCTGCATACTGTGTTGTCCTGTTGCACAGCGAAGGTAGGCCAGGGATTAGTTTATGCACTTTTCCCACACAGTTTATTTTAAATGCTTTTGTTAAAAAGAGAAAAAAAAAAGTTTTTGTTCATAAGATATTTTCAGTCTGTATTGCAATGATGTTTGCCTTGGGTTGCAAGAATTACCTTGTGTGCAATAATACCACACTGGTTTTCATTGTGCCCACAACAGGCCACTTTCATAGCCACTAGAGTATTTTTGATTTCCCAGTGTGGCTCTGGTCATGCACTTTTAGTCAAGCAAGTTTCCCTGTAAAGTTGAGCATCACTTTATCCTTCACCCGAGCTGAAGACTTGAGCCACAAGAATGTGTGTTACTTTGGCATTTCGAATGTAATGAAGTAAACAGAGAAGATCTAATATATTTCCTTCACAGTGTTGTTAACTAGTGTAGGTAGAAAACTGGCAGTCTTAAATTACTTAGCTAAATTTAAATGTCAGTAAAAAGTAGGCAAAAGAAAAAAAAAATTAAAGGGTATATCTAAATATGGAGTTGCGGACATATCTGTTATATTTAAACTCCATTTTAACCTCTTCTATTTATATGTAGTGGTATGTGTATAATCTGGAGGGCTTGATTGAATATGAGAAACAGCAATTTCACAATGAAATGCAAAGAGTTTGTTATGCTGTAGACATAATGCATGTACTTGTTAATCGGTGTATGTACAAAAACTAAAATGTATGCAGTGAGACGTTTTTATGTTGTTTAAGAGCTAAAATGATATTTGATCTAGAGAAAACATGCCATTTGCACAGTCTGCTTCCCGCACTTCTGTTGTAAGCGTATCTCCTATTAACCTCGGTGGCACTTTTTCTTTGACTGCATATGAGACTGTGGTGTAGCGTTCATTTTCATGAGCTTACCTTTTCTGTGGCACATTCTGAAACACCGCTTTTTAATTTGGAAAGCTCTCATGGGAAGTGGATTGTTCTTGCATGCTGCTTGCATCAGATGAAATCCCTCCTTGGCACAACTTCATTCCAATGAGAAAAACTTATTCCAGGAACAAAATAGATAGTTATTTTTTGTTTGATAAAGCATCATATAAATATTAATTTGTCTGCCCAAAGAGAAAACAATAAACATATGTTTTCATTTTAGCTGGAGATACAACACACTTTGATAGACAGGGGTTCGAGAGGAAGGGCCTCAGCTTGCAGCCACACAAGCTGTTCAGCTGAACTCCGTGTGACCACTTGTGTCTGGGAGCTTGCTTTCGTGAACAACGGGTTGGAAAGCCAGGGCTTGCTGTTGAATTGAGATCTTTTGTTTTGATTTGTTCTAATGCTCATGCTAAGTGATACGATATCCAGGTGCTTATTAAAATGTCTTGACAGTAGCATTGTTTTGAGCCTTCTTACTATCTGCTAGGCAATGCTGTGCTGCTGCTGATCCTTCCAGCAGAGAGAAGCCCGCAGACGGCCTGTTTGCTCAGATGCTGTGTAATATTGGTAGAGCATTGAAAAGCAGCTGCCCCTTTCAAAACGTTGCTCATGCAAATGAATCTTGACTTCTGTTGCGTTTCAGGTCTTCTGAATTTGTCAGGTAGTCTGTGGCTTTGAACTACACATACCTAATTAGCTGCTGACTTAAAAAAAGGGTTGGCTTGTAGGAAACGATCAGCACCAGTAGACTTGCAGTACTGCATTGGGCAAGTTAAGCAAATACGAGCTCAAATGTGGTTTCAATCAGCGTAGTTTAGACACCCAAGTTTTCGAGTTTCTGCAGGAGGTCTGTAATGAAACAGACTTGTTTTTTTTTTCACCTCACAAAGAAACAGGAACAGGACTATTGGACTTTGCCCTGGCTGAAGAGCCAGACACTACCTGAGAGCAACTCTCGGAGCCAGACTGGATAGGGCAACACAAAGGTCTTGGGGTGCATCACTACCAAATCAGGGAATGCTGTCGGTGGTTAACACACACACCTTCATCTCCAGTGAGGAGGTCAGGGCTGTCCCTGCAGCACATGGGCTGCTAGCTGGGATGCAGCTGGGTGGTAGCAGCAGCCCTGAATTAAGGCTGTGCAGGTGCAAGAGGGTCAGGAGAAGATCCTCTTCTCAGTTAACCTCCCCTCATCCCAAATACACTGCCTGCTGAGCAAGCTTCTTGTATTTCCACTGGCTGCTACAAGTAGCCTGCAAGGGTCTATTTTTTGCTATCACTGGGCTGCTAGTAAATATGCATCAGAATGTTTCTTTTTAATTTTTCTACTGCTGAGAGTGGTGGGCTAGGACTAGCAAGCAGCTTGCAATATTCAGCAAAATATTTTTCAAAATCTAATTGATTTCTTCTAATTTGTAAGTCATGTAGCTTTACTAGTTTGAGCTTCTCATAATGCATTCTGACTTTGCATTGAGTTTATTACTTAGTTTTCAGCTTACTAAGCACGGATGTATGCAGTATATTTGATCTGATTTGTTGGAAGCACACTTTTCCAAGAAGTCACATACATTTTTTGACATTTAATAGTTGTACTGTATGCAGTTAGCATGTGATTTCTGTTAGTATATTTGAGTGCATGTGTAAAAATAATACAGATTTACTGAGCTGCACAAAGTATCCTTGCAAATTGCTGTTATGTAATGACAGCATAAAAACCAAACAAACATGGCAATTGAAGTAAATGTACTTTAGACAAATCACATTTTTATCATTGATTATATTTTTATTTTCTGTGTAATTAAAACAATTAAAAGATCTTTAAAAAGAAAAAAGCTTAGTAGCTATACAGAAGGGAAGTCTGAAGCAAAATTCAGTTTTCTAAGAAGTCTTTGTCAGTTCTGAATGAACTCTGTAATAAATTTTAAACCTGGTGTTTTAAAGTTCTGTTTATAAAATGGACTGTTCTCTATAGAGTTCACAAATTATACAGAAAAGATTTATAGTATAACTACAAAAGTAACATTAATACATTGCATAACAACTTGTGCTGAGACTAAACTGCAAATGTTGCTTGAAAAAGAAGCTGATTTGCAGGACCCTTGTGAAGCAGGTATGGTAAAAGTTACCAATCATTTCTCCAAAGAACTACTGTAGCACTGATTTTTCTGACTGTAGTTGACTCTTCAAAGGTTTACAGAGTTTTAGACACAGGTCTGTGCCTGTGGCATTAAAAGCAGGTTTGAAGAAGAAGAAAAAAAAAAAAAAAAAAGAATTTGAAATCAAATGAAGACTGGTAGGCATTTTGTGCCTTTTCCCTAGTTTCTTTATATTTGCTTAGAATGTGAAACTGGGAACTCGGATCAGTACTTTTCATTCCTTTGCTGTGTTTATAAGTTCTCTGGTATTTTTATGAATTTATAGCAAACAGTCTGTAACATGCTCTGTATCTCTAGCGATCAGGACAAGCCAAATCATCTGTCACCAATATGTATGTCAACATCCTGAAACCACAAAGAGCACCTCTTATTAGGCACAACCAAGGTTTCATGTCAGCAAAGCAATTCATCATGCTCTTGAAATGAAGAGTGCAGAGAAATCTGAGATTTGGGTTCTTCCACCTTCTATGCAGAGAAGTCAGATGTGCTGTAGTGAACCAGAAGAAACTTCTTTGCAAGTACAGGATTCACCTCACCTAGCTGTAGCCATCTAAAAATCTAGCAACTAGTGAACAGTAATTGTGTCAGCTCCCTTCCTGGCCAGTCTTGCCAACCTGAGACAATCATGACCATCTGGGAAAGTCCCTGGGAAGGCAGCCTCTGTCCATCAATGGAGATGGGACTGCTGGTCACAGGACTAGGTGTCTTGGCCATCAGCTGTCTGCAGTTAACTGCTATGAGTTCTGCATCTGGGGACCGAGCCAGGCCCCAGCAGCTGATCTTAGGGAGACAGAATGAAAAGCATAAATAAAAGTACAGCAGAGAGACCAAATGAATGTTTTACAGTCTGACTGGGAATTAATCTTATTGCTATTTATTATTTTTATTTTAAAGTTGACCCAGTACATAATAGTTTCATTTTTACTGTCACACACTTTTTACTGTTCAGTTTTATCACCAAGATAGAAGCATTAGAAATAGCACTGGAAAGACCTTTTGTGCTTTCTGCATGGCTATCTCTTTTAACTCCATTAGAAAAAATATAAAAAATGAAAACATTAACTGTATTTTTTTATAATTACAGTAAGTTAGGAACGAATAAACCCTGTTGTCTTTCTATTAAGTGTCCATTATGCTCATGAAGACAAGGGAAGGAAAGGTGATAGAGCCATACAGGTGATACACCGGGGGTACAAAGCTGAAATCTCCCAGAGTCCACCTTTGGCCTTGGCTGCAGGAGCGCAGAGCAGAGATGCTGCAGGGTCAGATTTGTTGCCGGGTGTGGGGACAGAGGGAAGGGGAGTTCTCCTCTCCCCTCTCCTTTGGTTATCAACACCCCCTATGATGAGCCGTGTGTGGCATGGGACAGGGAAAATGATGGACTGTGGTTCTGTCCCTGCAGCTGCCCTCAGACGCACATCCCGCCCTAGCTCCTGCACCTCATGCGCAGTTCACAAGTCCCTGTGGGTTTTGGTCCAGTGTAGGATTTATATAACTCCTCACTTGCTGTGTTGGTTCTGCAGGGCTAAAGAGGAGTGAGAAGTAGTAAAAATCTATTTTGGTCACCAAAGTAAGCAGACATGAGTCAGAATGCTCACTGGGAACAGATCTGCTGGATGAAAAGGTGCCATTTTTACATAGTCACTTCTCTGACCATGCCCTTTAAACTCTTACAAAAATAGAGTACTTTCTCTGGCACTTCTCTTGGAAAGCAGAAATGTGTGTTTGCTGCACTTCAGTCCTCGCTTCAAAACCGGACAAATTGTGTGCAAGTTTTGTAATGCATATGTAACATATGTTTAACACCAGGGAAAATAGAAAGAAAGCATTTGGATTTCATGGGGAGGGGATTTGGGTTTGGATAGTTTAAACATTTGTAGTGGAAAAGTGTGATTCCCAGTTCCTGTCTGAACGGTTGGATGAATTCTGGCGAGCTTTCTGCCCTGATTTCTGGCATCCTCGCTCCTCTGCAGAAGTACACTTCTGATCAGTAAACTTGTGCAGAGCACAGTGAGAATCCTTTTGACCATCGACTCTGGGTTCCTCTTGGACCATGCAAAGCGAGTGGTCTGAGCTAAAAATGAGCCTGAAACCACATTGACGTAAGCCGTCAGTGTTTATGGACCTGCAAGGAAACAAATCATCACTGGCAACCAGGATCCTGAAGAGGTACTGTTGATGTGCCTGTGGGATGATGATAATATCCTCGTGCCAGCAGGCTCACGGTGAAGTTAATTGAGCTTGGCTCTTCTGTGTCAGCTGTGGACCTGCCCAGGCAGGCTGTAGTGGACATTGACTCCTCTGTATTTATTGTTCCTCCGTATTTATTGTTCCTCCATTCAGTGGGTAGTCAGGGGAAGGATTAGTGAGGCAAAGGACTTCACAAAAAGTCACTCACAGCTAAGTAGGTAATGCTGAATTTTTAAACTCCTGTCTCATAGCCTGGCTGGTCCAACAAAACTGAGCATGAGTAGTGTATTCACTGCATCTGCAAGTTTGTCAGTCCTGTTGTTCTCCTTTGGACCAGTTACTCTCTTGAAGGGGGGAAAAAACAAAACAAAACAAAACAAAACAAAACAAAAAAACCCATGTTTAACATATTTACCATTTTCAGTTGATTTTACACGGAAAAAACAAACACACAAACAAAAAACACACCAACCCACACATGCCTCCTCCTCCTCCATTCCAGAATAACCCATGAAAGAGTTTGAAAATTCTGAATTGTTGTTCAGTGGATGAAATCTCAACCTTGCCTTTAGCACAGGAAACAGGCACTGCTTTTCCTATTGGTAGAATTTCCCTTGAATGAACTCAGAGCGTTTTCACTTTCTCTGCGTGGATTCATCTTTCCTGTATGAGGAGACTTGGGTCATACACCTGCTTACCTCCTGCTCAGTCTCTGGCCTCCTTCCAGTCTCTTGGCAGCAAGGATTCAGGGAAGATTTGCTGTCAAGGTCTCCTAATTTAATTCCTGACAGGACCCGGTAGCTTCCTATCACAGGGGAATCCTATTTTTTTTTTGTTCTAAATTTGAAAGGTGTTTTGGATATGATGACATTTACAGCCAAAGCGCATCACCTTTCATGCACCTTTTCTTAGTGAGACAGATCATGTCAGCAGGCAAGAAGAGGGAGGAAAACCACCACAGGCTTGGGACATACAAGACTGTCGCTAGTCTGATACGGTAAATAGACATGAAGACGTCTCTTCTCAGCCCTGCTCACATTGTCTGGTATGGAGCTGAAGTTACCATGGGGAAACTTTAAACCATAATTTTTGACTGGAGCTGGTACTGGTTAGATTTTTTCCATGATCAGGCAGCCAGCACGCTGGCTCTCAGAATCACGGTAACAGTTTTAAAAGATGAACTCACACAGGGAAGAAGCAGCACCTCAGTGCCCAGGATCCCTCTGTTTTGAACACAAGGTTACTGCAGTGTGGTTCAGCTGGTGATGCGCTAGGGTTAGCTATGCCACACCTGAGAGTTTTTTTGCTGCTTCAAACCTAAAGTTATTAAAATTCACCCCCATCTTTTTGTGTGTATGTGCCTGGCTGTAATTTGCCTGGAGGAATGAAGAACTTGGCTTTTAGGTAAACATAATGTTACCGTTGTACTGTTATAATTACAAGCATTTTAAATTAGGTATTGACAGCTGTTGAGAGCCGGTTCTCAACTATGCCTGCTGGCAGGCAATGCAATGTCTACCAGCTCCTAAGGGGAGCCTTACTGCAGGCTGTGAGAGTAACTCATTAACCAGTTAGTCTATGGCGGTGTTACTCAACATATGGTCTGCGGGCTGCTGGTGGTCTGGAAGACATTAGAAAGTGGTCTGAGAAATGATGGCACGAGAAAGGCAGAAATAGCCCCACATAGACAGATTCTCTCACCACTGGCAGGTATGTGCCTGTGCCAGCAAGCTGCCCTGTGTCAGTGGGTTGTGCTGAGATATAATTGCCTTAGCCCCCCGGTGTGAGCCTAGACGTGTGGACCTTCAGTAATGGCACAAGAGGGGAGGGACCCTTTGCTTGATCAAATCAGTGTGGAGCAAGTCTTCCTCCATTAAAATGGATGAATGCTTTGCCTCTTCTTTCTGGTGTTTCTGAAGCACGGGATGGGCTAAGGGATGCTGCCTCTACAACAATGTTGCTAGTGGTAATGAATGCTACAGGGAAATGGACGGCGGCAAGCCCATTTCCTTCACAGTGGGAGGAAAGTAGTAATTCAGGAGACCATTAAACTTTAGAAATACCTCTATGAGGTCCCTACAAAGATACACTCCATTTAGATTAAAGTCCCATAGGGCCAATTACCTTGGAAGAACATAAGAACTTAAACAAAAGCTGAGTTAGGTATGCTGCCCACCAATGAGTTTGAACAAAAATGGGTGCAGGGAGAAAACACTTGTGTGTATTATGAAAGTGAGAACATTTAGAGTAGCTCTGTGCAATAACCAACTTTTACGGTTCCCCCTGGATCAGTGTGTGCAGGAAATATCTGTGGCATGCTTGCTTTTCCTGGAGATGACAGCAACCCTTTGGCAACCACTTTATAATACATGCTCCATACTTTTCAAAATGTTGGGCTGTTGTTTTACGAATGTGCTTTGATTTTCTGGTGCCAGAGTCTTTATGGTCTGTTTTCTACTCCTCCTAATTTGCCCATTTCCATTTCAACCTTGGACACTTCTCCTTGAGTGCCATTCGTTAGGTGCAACGGTGTCTCCATCTTTCTCAGCAATAGCATTGGGATGGGGCTTGAGGAAAAAGGGCAATGAACAAAAGTCCCTTATGGTCCCAGCATAAACAAACAAACAAACAAACAAAAAACACTCTATGGCCTGTTCTGGTCTATGTCTGGGTGACTGTGGGCTGCTGGAGGTGGAGAGATGACTTAACACCATGTTGTGGCCTGAGGGTTAGGACAAACAAATTTGAATCCCTTTGTTTCAGTTAGTGTTTTCTAAGAGCAGGTTGAGTAATTTGCACAAGACAGCAAAGCAGAGCTCATTACTAGCACTGGGGCTATAGTCTGTCCTTGCTTCAACTGATAGACCACAGTTTTAATTATTTAGCTATTTACAATCAGACCTGGGTGCTGGAGTGCACTGAACTTTTGGGCAAAGGATTTGGAAAACGAGCCAGCCCTAAGACACTGTAGCAACAAGTTCCTGAAGGTGTTTGCTGATGTAAATTACTGCATGGTTTCGAAAGTGCCTCTTCCATTTAACATCATGAAAGAACTTTCTTAAGGGAAGGCACAATAAACAGCCTGAGGTCTAATAACTGAACATGCAAACCTAAACAGTTTGAAAATACTGCTTGCTTAAATAAGAATCATTAACATTGTAACTGATAATGAGAAAAATGCTCATGCCATTAGTGGTTTACCACTTTGGTTCCAAAAGGATAAAAACAATTTCATAAAAGAGACCACAGGCTGTCCATTTTCAGCCTCAGTGCAGGGCAAATGCTTTGGAGAACATGAAACCCATCATTTAAAATAATAATTTAGTATTTGTGTTTGGTAAGCATGGTCAAAATGCCCTTTGAACACACCAGAGTGCAGTGATGCAGGGCTGGGTGGATGCAGGTTGCAGGGACAGCATTTTGGCTCACCCTGGTGTGATGCTGGGAGCCCTGGCCCTGTGTTTCCTTGCCTGGGTGCTGCAGTGGGTGCTCCCAGCTCATTCTCCCACCAGGGACAGTGCAGGTCTTCCAGCACACCTCTGGGACCCTCACCTGGGCGAGCACATCCATCTGTTTCTCCTTCCCCTGCTGATGGTGCAGGGCTGGGCAAGTTCATGAGGACAGCCTGTGATCCTTTCTGCATTGTCCCCAGTATTGCCTTCTGCAAGAGAAGCAGTTTTATTTTCTGAAAGATTGAATCTCGGGCAGACTTCAGTGATCCAGTGAGGGAAACAAAAGTTTTTGGCTCTCCTAAAGCCTCAGTGAATATGTCCACCTGGTCCATCTGCTTGCTCCTTTGAGAGTGGCCTCTTCCCCTTCCCCTGTGACCCTTCTTCCTCCCTGGGCAAACCAGGCTGGGTCCTAACTCTTCCTGCTCAGATTTGTGGAAGGATTTGCACTGGTTTCAGCCAGGATTGAATTAAACCCTGGAGAAGACCTGGTGTCTCCTATCCTGAAAGCTGAGTTTAAACTCAACGCGCTGTGTTATAGCCTTGTCTTCAGCAAGGGAAGCTGGAGGTGGAATTGTCGTCTCAGGCTGTCTCTGACTGTGACTACAATTACACGAGTTTTTAGTGATGCTTCATGCAGCCATACATGTATTATATTGACCATGATATTTGCTCTTATGTAAAAAAGGAAATTTCTCCCTGCTCCCCTCATTAAAATGACTGTTGTGCCTCATTGAAAACAAGAACCAATTAAAGAAGGAACACAGTTGGGCAAATGACAAGAGAAACAGAACTGTGCCAAGGTGAATTTTTATGGAAATACTGTCTGAATAGTATTTCCATGAAAAGGCAACTTACAGATGTAGACTGCACTTGCATGAAGGAGAGTGTAATGCACCACACCCTGAATCTGACAAGATCTATAAACTTCTCATGTATTTTTAGTTTAGGCAACAAAGAGGCCATATTAAAACACACACACACAAAAGATTTATTCTTTACTGCAATGTGATCGTATTAGCCCCAATGGTGGAAAAAATAAGCCAAGGGGGAAAAAAAGTATATGGAAGGAATAATATTTCAAATATATAGTCAATTAACTAACCTACTGAAAAGGAATTTTTCATTATCATAAGAAATTTGACTTGAACTATCAACAGCATCCTAGTTAAGATAATGACTTGTAAGTCTGTGTAAATCTATCTGGTGGTCCTCTTCCTGAAGGAGCATGAATGGCTTAATAACTGCAGAAGGTTGTTCCTGTTGATGGCTGTGGGATTTTTCTCATTCACTTTAGTAGAAAAGGGATTAGGGAAGCAATATAAAAAGTAAGCAATGAAGGATGATTGATGTTAGTGTTCAGAAAATGGGAGAGGGGAAAATAGTAAAAAAATTCAGCCTACACTTGAAATTGCCATACTTAGATCTACTTAGACATATTTTCTGGAGGTGTCGTAGCCTTTTCAATGGGCTGGTTTCCAAATGGCCTGACCAATTTTAGTGTAGACTTGCTGGCTATCAGCAGAGCTCTTGCAAAGGTTGTTTTTTGGAATCTGTTAGTTTTCCCTTGTTTCTGTGATTTTTCATTTCATACCAATCAAGTTTGGAATGTCCTGAGAGAAATTCTTGAGACAGCCTTGGAATTTTTCAGCCTATTCCTGCATGTCACTTTCTGAAATAAATGTGAATACTTTTTTTTTTTTTTTTTTTAAATCTACGATAGCTTATAACTTGATGTCATTGCTATTCTAAGAATAATAACCCATGGCTGTTTAACTGGCTTGATTGTTTACATTTCATTTTGACATTTCCAGAGATAAATTAGAAGTAATAGTAGTAAGTATATTCTCCTATCGTCCTTTCAAAACTTGTCACTGTCAAATAGAATTTGACTGTGTATGGGTTTTAAAGATAAAGGCAGTTGTCAAATGACATAGTGTATTCATAAGGGTCTGCAATGGAGGAGATCACATTACAGAAAAACTTTGAGTTAGGTAGCCCTTGGCTCTGGTAGTTGGGAGTAGAGGTGAATGACTGTTATTTTTAAACAATATTAGGTTTGCCAAAAAAAAAAAAAAAAAAAAAGGAATCTCAGCAGGGCTGAAATTATGAGGAGATTTGAAGATTTGGTCGTGGCATTAGGAAGAGTTAGAATATGTGCTTAACAAGGTGCTGTAGCTCTGGTGCTCCCCAGTACAGGTTGTAACCCATGCAGGTTAGTTCCCTGCTCACAGTCAGTTTTGGAGCTGGGGATCCATGCTGATTGGCTGTCTCAAGACTAGCACATTCATATGACAAGCCCTGGCAAAGTAACAGGGGATCACCTGTCAGCAGAGCACATCCCTGCTCGCTGGGTGACAGTGGGCACTATCTCTGTGCTCCTCTCACCAAACCTCCCAAGCTGGCATGAAGCCCATATAAAAAATGTAATAAGCCATGGAAAATGCATCAGTAGCACGTGCTGACATCAGTGGAACCCACATGGGGATGGAGAAGGGATCCTGTTACCCCCTGCTCAGCTGCACAACCCTTTAATCCAGCTGGGAACTAAATGTTAACCCTTTCAAAGCTCTCCCAGTGAGGAGGGAGAGGGCAAGAAAATGTTTCTTATTTCATTAAGGTTTAACCTCAGGTCTGTATAAGCACAGATGTGCCAACAAAAGTGCAAATGGCTCAGCAAATATTGAAGATGGAAATGGCTGTCCTGGGGTGAGTGAATGCAAAGCTGAGTTCAATCTGCTGCAGTCAATAAACTGTGCTGTGCTGTGCTCTCATCCTCTACAATGTCAGAAGAGCAATGGAGTGAATTACACCCTTCTGTTTACATGGGGACTGATTATTGTCCCTTGTGCAGTTGGAGTGTTTCACTAAAGAGCAATTCATGGCACATTCTCCTGAAAAAGAAGAAAAATCAGTTTATGCCAATGTAGGACTTCCTGCTATCTCTAGTTACCACACCCCCACTCCACACCCCCACCTGAGCATGTTCAGGCATCTCCTGCATAGCCCTAGAAAAGAGATATTACATCTCTGGGTTATTACCCCAGTGCTTTTATTTTTCAGCCCACTACAGGAAGGGTTCATAGAGTATATCCAGAAAGATGTTTTTGTTCCCCACCTTGGGTTTCAGTCCCAAGACTGCCAATTAAATTATCCCATAAATCCTCCATTATAGGTAGTAAAACCTAATTTTAGATTTCCTGCCCACTCTAGTGTCCTGCCTGATTGCTACCAGTTGGAGAGAGGCTCAACCTGTTAAGCAGACAATTGTAGTGAACTGACTTTTTTCTGTGCCACATGTGGAGAACTTTTTAATATGTGGCATTTGGTCATAATTCTCTCTGGCTATTTTCTACCTCTTAGTTGCTCAAACTTTTTTTTTTTTTTTTTTTTTTTTTTTTTAAGGCTGGAAAGTAGACATCTGTAATTTATTCTTTTGTCAAAAGGTTTTGTGAGAGAAAAGGTTGTTACCATGTAGATTGGGAAGAATGTTAACCTACCTGCCACCACTGAAACAATAATAGTTTAAAATTAGTTCTTGTATAATTCCCATTTAAAAGAAAATTCTTGCATTAATAGATCTAACACATTTCTGTGTAAGTTGAAAATATGTCAGGCTATCTGAATATAAATGCATTATTTCCCTTTTTGTTCAAATGCAAACATACTGTTTAGCTGCAGAGCTAATTTTCTTGAGGGAAGCTTCTGCCAACCACATTCTCACTGTGAATTTTATTTCATGTGCAGCCTCACTAAAGATTCCGATTTTATTATGCCTTTAAACACCCCTAGATTGATATTTTTCTTCATAAGCTGTGCCGAGGACAAACAATAAATAAGGCTGCCACAAAAAGTGGTTTTGTCATGTGAACAAGGGGCAAGCACCTGTGCATTGCCCTGATCTTTTGGGAAAAAGGGTACTTGCATTCAATGTGGGGCACTTCCCACACTGAGATTTAGGTAAAAATCAAGAATCTGTCTGTGAGGAATACTTAAACCTAAGGTTCTCCAGGAACTTAACATCTTTCTTTGGCTGCCTGCTAGATTTTGTTGTTAACCTGTTAAAATCTGTGACTCACCAAAATCAGGTATTTTAATATTGTAGTGATACCTGAGTACATCTTGCACCTCAATAAAAGGTGCACTTCTCACTGTCTTTTTGGATGTGACTGTATGTCCTGCCTGAATAAATCGGTGATGTTTTAACAACTCTGTCAAATCAGGAATGTCCGTGGCAGTCAACAAGGGGCTTTTTCACCTCCAGAATACAGTGCCAGGAAGTTGCAGGGTTTAATTCAGATACAGGGTGCCTATAATCTTATAGGCATTTACAAAAGGAAAAAATGCTGCTGAGAGAAGTCATGCCGAGGAAGGAAACTGCTTCTGAGATTAACGTTACACACATGCTGTCCAGGACTTTCCTCTGGAATCCAGATTTGGTGATCTATCAACCTACTGGTGATTTGTCAACTCTATCTACTGAGGTAGGTAGAGTTCAGGTGAGCCTGCGGGCGAAAACCCCAGTACGTGCAGGTAGCACTCATGTGGTTGCACAATGTTGTGGCTTAGAAAGCGTATGTCCTAGCTGGCAGGAGGACTGTGGGTGCAGAAAGGGGTTGTTCTACATAGACGGACAAACTGAACGGGGTTGTTCTACATAGACGGACAAACTGGTTTTGTTTGTTTGTTTGTTTGTTTGTTTGTTTTTAGCCATCCAGCTCAGCCACACCAGCAGCTACCTCTGAATGTAAGCCAAGCAGCCCCCTTTGGCAGTGCTGCCCAGGGTGGGCTCTCTGGTGTCCAATGAAGGGTGCTCTTTTTTAGCTTTCTCTCACCTTTTAAGAAAGATAGTATTTTCAAGTCTATCAACCCTGTGCAGAACTTGGAAAAAAATGGGAAAGTCTGTGATTCTGTGATTATTCCTAAGTAGATGGAAGAAAAGGTCAGGAGACACTCAGATATGCACACTTCTTTGCTTAAAGAAGTGGGCTAAAAATGGATCCGCAGCATTTTCCTTGCTAAACGAATCTTCTCCACCTAGCTGTGTTTATTGTACTGTGACTGTATGTGGGGAGATTATCATTTGTTAAGTGATGCCTGAAGCACTGTATAAAAAGTAAAACATACATAAAGACTAACAAAGAAAAGAAGAAAGGAATTTAGGCCTCCCAGTCACAGCGCTGTTCCTTTAATGATAGCCGAAATATAATGTGCATTTTCCATGACATGTTATCTGTCCAGCTTAGGAACCTGTAAATATGAGGGTCTGTCCAGGCAAGAATCAATGGTCCCATCAGTGCTCAGGCATGGAGAACAGACAGACAGTTTGATGGAGAATGTGGAACATAGGAAACAATCACAGATTTTCTGTGATAAAGTTAAGTGCAAGGGTGAATAACTGTGCTGTTCAGAATGCATTTGTGCATTCTCTGTGAACTGTTGGATTTCTGGGCTGTGTAGTTTGCTCCAGAAATTAAACCTTGTATCAGAATTGTGCTGCTCGATCACAACTTTCCTGGACACAGTGCCTATAAAGAAAACTTTGAAATGCAATCCAAGTGACTGTAACCAGTCAGCAACATCTCTATCTCTGTAGGTAGAATGGGAAAAAATTATTTGAAGCAGAAGGTACTTGATTTATCTGTGGGGAAACCTAATCATGGACTAAAATGTCAATACTGTAAATTATTTCCTAGTTGAATGTTGGTATCAATCTAACAGCAACACCTTCACCTGTGCCAGAGTTTCCAGCTTCTTCTAGTATCTTCTGCACTTCAATACCTGTTTGTAGTTCTTTGAATTTTTAATTGAGGAGCAGCAAGAAATGAAGACAATTTGATAGCCAGTCCAGTAACAGTAGGAATTCTACACTGACTGATTCTACTAGGCACTTTCAGACTTTCTTCATTTGGAAATACTAACTTTTTCCACTGAGCTTAGAGTTTTGCTGAACATCCAACATCATGCAGGGGAATGCTCGTAATTCTAGGTATCTGGCTGCAGAATTTGAGCTAGGCTTGTGTCAAGTCTGTGCTGTCTTGAATATGCTACTGTTACTAGAGAAAAAAAAAAGTCTCTCTGGTATGCTAAGAAGAAGGGACGTGCTGGGGTTTGTAATTTTAGCATTACAGATTCTTTATTATTAATAGATTAGTGGGGATTTTTCCATAGACTCCTATGAGTCACAAGAGCTCCTGTTACTAAATTTCATATACTCATTTATTTATACAACTATACATGAGGTCTTATGGTCTTTTCAGCCCAGAAAGAGACAAGCAGTATAAGTGTAAATGCAGTTTATTGAGTTCTGGAGATCATAAATATCTCCTTTAACATCTGATTTATCTTGAACTATGTGCATTGAAAGAGGTGTCTCAAAATGAGGAAAGAAGGGGCATATGCTGCTCCTTTGGACAACCTGTGTATTCATACCCAGAATGAAACTTTGGCAGAGAGTAGTTAGAATTAAACTGTCACCACCAAAGTAGTTTTACTTTATGTACTGAAAGGTTATATGAGTTTTATAGGTTCATTTATTTTGCTGATTAACAGTCCAGTCCTGCTCCTGACTAAGTCTTCTGTTTTCTTCATCCCTGTGGCTTTCCCAAGATGAGCAGAAGAGATAAAGTCTCAGGCAGATGGAAATGTGAGAACAGGAATGTAAAATGAGGAAATTATGTATTCTTCATTTTCCCCTACCAACATATATTTGGCTGGACTTCATGACAACATTTTGTTTTCATACCACGCAGAAACCATCCAGGCACATTGCAGTAACGCAAGACCTCAGTATACCAATGAGACTGCTATATATCAAGGTGTTAGCTAGAAGAAATGTGTAGCAAAGAAATTGGGACCAGATGATGGTCTATGGTCTGTCAATCTTTCAACTTCTTCAGGTTGTATACTATATTAGTAGAAAGCCTGCATCTTTAAGATTGTATGTGTTAATCTCAATTTTTACGTGTTGCTGCTGATTTTATTTCATGATCTGTTCCATGCCAAATGCCAGAAAAATAACATCTACGTTCAAACTAAAGTTTATGTAAAGCAAGTGGGTAAGTGTTATGTACATCATAATAATGTAGGTTAGAATAATTTTTCTTTAATGAAGTTTAAATAAGCTATTTAAAGTAACTAATGAACTTGGGTGTTCCTTGTTGTCCAATCTGAGTGTTTTAGCAGATGGGTGCTGAACAGATGTTTAAAATCTGGCCTCATTCGTGCCTTGACTGGATGAACAAAACTACTTAGCCTACTTAGAAAACACTCACCTGTGCTTCTTGCTGCCATGGGAAAGAACGTTCTGAGAAAATAAATAAATAAATAAATAAATAATAAATAAAGTATCATTGTCTCTTCTTGATATCTCACCACTACTGAAGTGTAATGACAAGGAGACATTATTTTCTTGAAAATTAAAGATGAGTAGGGAATGCCTCTATCTCATTTATTTTAGCTATAATAATAATAATAAGCAAGAATTAAGAGCATTCTGAATAGCTGATTGATAGTAACATGAGTGTTTGCAACAAAAGAAAACACTATGGTTTTATTTCCAAGATGCAAACAAAGTTGATGTATCAAGACATCAAGGCCATGTTGATAGAAAAGGGGAATATTGGGCAATATAAAGAATTATGAAAAAAAAAATTGTTTTGGGTTAAAATGATGAAACAACCTGAACATATACTATCTGTTGGCAAACAAGAGGCAAGTTTGTCTTTTCTTTCAAAAGGTCTGCTCTTTCTAATAAGGCAGAAAAATGTCCTGCTATGTGCAGGTAGTGCAGAGCTGCCTTTCTACTGTGCTGAGCTATATGGTAACTTCTGTCATGCTGTCTGCCGTGCTCCCTTTCTAAGTCCCTGCCATAACGTAAAAGCTGTTTTCCAAGATAAGAGAGGATTTAAAAGGTCATACTGGTTTTAATAACGTGTGCACACACTGGACAAATGAGACAGTGTATGCTGATGTTATGCTATTCTAAAGGGTATAGTAAAGAGGAGACTGGCAGAAAGTAGGGTATTTGGTTATCTCCCTTTATTTTCTGACATGACAGCTCGCCAATGCGTTATTCTCCTTTTGCTTTGCCATTTTCTCTTCTTCTTCTCTCTGGTAAGGAACACTTTTTAAGAAACAAATTGTCTCCTTACTTGTCTCTACAGTGTTTCATACATAGCTTTTGCCCCTTATTTGCATTCTGCATGATGATTATAAAAACAGTCTGTATCCTAAGGGTGTGTTAGCTCAGAAGGGAATCTGCCTATGAAATTACTCTTAGGATGATTTTCCCTGTGATTATGGAAAATAACAGCTATGAGATAAGTGCACTGTTGACCTGTTAATTTACATGAGTGCATGTGGGAAGAGCATGCTGGATGGGAGAGTGTCATACGTGTTAATTTGCAACAAGCTTGTAAATGTGAGGTGATTGTTTAAATCTGTAGTCCTATAAGTGAAGGTTTAGTTACTAAAAGAATCAAATTTTTCCATAGTTGAGATGAGAAAAGAGCACAGTTATAGGGGTAGGTAATTCTCTGTAAGGAGTTCTTTTTCTTAAACCCAAATTATTGTTTTTAATTATTTTAACAACCTCCTTTTCTTTATGGTAAAGAGTTTGGGTAAATATATTTATGGGCAATCCTTTTAGTTATGTTTACTTAGTGACTTTTCATTAGTTTCACAGACTTCCAGAACAATGAGTGGGTGTCCAAAATTCTGTTTTAGAACATTTAGGATATGTAGTTTTTCTTCTATATGCATCTTAAGCATTTCTGTGAATCCAACCATTAGAAGTGTTGTCCCTGAGCTCTTTCTGTGTTGTCCTCAAAAATTCATGAATTTGACTCCCTCACTGGTCCATGGAAACATACTTTCAAGGAACTCTGAACATCCAGACCTTAGTTCAAATCCTTGCAATCATTTAAGTAAAGTGCAGATGTGAAATGGGATCTCTCTTCCCTGTTCAGGATATCCTCCATTCATTCCATTTAAAGATGTTTTCAGATGGGTCTCCCTCAATCCCCTATGTACGAGGGGGTCTTTCTGAGTAAAAAATTTGGTCCTGGAGTGAAAAAAACTCTAGCCCACATGGTTGAAACATGTGGAAAGTAGGACACATGCATACCGGTCTCTGCTATGGTTACTCTCTGATTATTTATGTACGACATAACATTGTCAAAAGGAGCAGTTAAAATACCCACTGTGCCTTTGCATATCCCATCAGATCTTGGAATGTGCTCCTAGGAGTCAGAGTCTGTGACTCCATCACAGGTTGGACCAAAACCTGCTCCAGCCCTGTGCCAGGTGAGAGCAGCATCTGACGAACTGCTGGAGCAGGGAGAGATTCATGAAACTGGGGAGAAGAGCCATGATACTGATGCTTTTCCTTTTGTTTTAGTTCTCACAAAACCTTTCAGAACCAAACTATTGTGCAAAATTGGTTCAAATGTTGTGATGGTTAGGGATGGATGAAAGCTGCATTTTTCCCCCTGAAAACAAACAAAAAAAAATTCAAGAAGTCATCATCCCTAAATTTAAAAAAGAAGTGTCTTGCTTGGAGCACTTCCCACCAAGAAATAAAAATATCGGCAGTATTCCCGTCATCAATACCACATTGTTCTGTATTCTGCTCTGCAGGGTTTCAACATGCTCTATTTGATTTTGACTTCAGAGGACGGAAATAGACTTGTATTTTTAGGTAAATATCTGTTGTTGGATTGTCCTGCTTCAGAGCCAGTTCTTTGGACTCTACAGGAATTTCACTGTTTTCACTGTTCTCAGTGAAAGACTTGCTCTTTATTCCTGTGGAAGGATTTTTAAGCGAAGTCAATGAAAACTAAGCTGCGGAACAGTTTCAGCTCCCAAGAAACTTCTATGTTGAGACCAGTGCCCATTTTTAGCCCCAGAGTGAATAACAGAAGGCATCAATTAAATTCAATTGACTTATTTTAATGCAAGTTTGTATGCAGACCAGTCCTCTTCTTAATAGCTAAACAAAAGTATGACTGAGATGAAAGAGTATACTTTGTAGCTAGACATGAAGCATTTATCTCCTTACATGGCACTTCATGTTTCCTTTATATTCTGTGGCAAGAATTTCACAGTTAAAAAAAGTTTCTAGATTAGGGAGAGAAGCTGCCCAAATATAGCGATGAAGATGCTTGAGCCAAGCTGAGGATTTGGTGGCTGTTTAAAAATTCTTTTTTTCCCCCCTTTTTAGTAACTCTGATCCTAGCAGAGACATGGGGTTTTGTTGCAGATGGTTGTTATACATACTGAAAGGCCTGTATACTTACAATATGCTCCATAAGCTATTAAATGCTGTAAAAGCCTGGCAGGATTTATAGTTTGCATCCTGCCATTAGAGTTTCCTCTGAAGTCTGTCAAAGGGACATAATTCCACTCTAATTAAAGCTATTCCCCCTTTCCAAATGTGAAACTGGCCTAATTATGACTAATTGTTTCACAAATATAAAATAGACCTAATTGTTCCTTACCCCTTGACCACTTTGCCCTGCTTACTCTGAGCTTTGCAGAACCCCTGTGGAGGGCTTTTTGTCTCCATTATACTCCATCAGGACTATGATATGTAGCCAGAGGAAAAGGGAAGGTATCTGGAGCATGTTATTACTTTTTCATTGAAGGTAAAAACAGGCTCCGTGACATCACAGTATGTGGGTCCCTTACTGCCCCACAGATCTCAGAAATGGGGAGAAGACTTTCAAATCATTGCACTTTGTACCCTTCTGAAAATACTAGCTCTTCTTCTGCCTTTCTTCAAGGAGAGCAAAAAAAAGATGTTGACACCAGTTACTTGAGGAAAAATAGATGTCATTTTGTAGGATGTTTGGTGTTGTGACATTGTCTGGAGAAAATCCTGAGTCATTCTGAAGTAATTTGGCAGTCAAAACACCAATTCTAATCACAGCTAATTCATGTGTACCACTGAGTCCTTAGGAAATTCATACAACTTCTGTATGCCATAAAGAAAAAACTTCATACCCATGACTAACACCATCTTAGTTAGCTTTGCGTGCAACATGTCTTTTTAAGGTGATAGATTTTTTTTTTCCTCTTCTTTTGGTGTATCAATCAATTTCAGAGTGCTGTGTTTTCCAGTGTTCATTTTCATATTAGTTTGAGACAGATTTGAAGCCCACTAATATGAATAGGATCTGAGCAGGATCTGAGCCTTTGATCTTTGTAGTTCATGTTAGAGATTGAGTCCATTAGCTACACAAGGGTTTTCTTTGCTGGGTCTGAGGTGCTCAAATATGAAGCACACAAATATTATACAACCAGTCTTGCAAATATTCTAAAAGTAAATTCCAAGTTCAAAAAGTATGGCATACTACAACAGCAAGCATCAAAGAAAGTGGAAGTGACAATACAGCTTTGTTTCTTTTTCATCCTAACTAGATTTCATTAGCAGGTTGAACAACGATGAGTCAAAGCTTGGGATGGAAATAATAGTAATTTAATTTTTCAATTCTACTGAAAAAACACAGTCATGGCTGTTCTAGATCTGGTATTTGACATTTATACACACCTGGCATATAAAAAAGTGGAAGGAATGGGATCTAGATTTAAAGGAAATAGTTTGAATCACTCAGTTAAATTATTTGAAATTCCAAATTTTTATTTATTTATTTATTATTTATTTTTTCTCTTAGGAATACATTCTTTTAAAGAAATGAAAGACTGAAGTGTCAGAAAAAAAATAAATCTGAATCTACATGCTACCATGTTCAAAAAAAAAAAAAAAAAAGTTAATGCTGTAATATACAGCTTTTTCTAATGGCTAGTGATTTTATAGAATACAAATTGGGAAAAAAAAAAAAAAAAGGAACACATTTTTGGTACAAATTTTCAAGCCATTATGGGACTTAGAATTCTTAGTAAAACTATGATAATATATTTGTTGTGACACAGCAAGTCAGTGGCTAGAAGAAATGATGTGGCCACAACAGCCACATGCCTGGTATTTTTATTGCCCTGGTAGATGGCAGAAAGGTGCTTTAAAGTGTAGTCCACAAGAGACGCCTACAATGCCTATTTCACCCTCAGAAATTAAACATATCCTAAATCACTATCTAAAGGGTTTCTCATCTCCTAAGTATCATCCCTTTACCAGCATAGCTACAAATGGACCCACATGGATAGACACTAAATCTCCTCTTGAATTAAACTGAATAAAGTTAGGGTACTGTCTGACTGTTGTAACAAACCAATGCAGCACAGAGAAAAATATAAAAAGCATGAATGGAAAAGGTCCAAAATTTGCAGAATAGACAGAAAAAAAATCATGGTGGTCTTCAGCTACCCAGTAACGAAGTGCCAAGAAGATACATATATACTCTTCCCAGAGGTATATAGCAAAAGGCCAAAAGACAACAGTTGTAAGCTGCCATAGTGGAAATTAAGACCAGAAACAAGGAAACCAAAACAAAACAATAAAAAAAACACCCTGACTTTGCCACACACTGAAACAGATGACCAGAGCAGTAGTGTGATTCGGGCCTGGGAGATATTCAGAGCTTGACTGGGCAAGGCTCTGAGCAACCTGCTGTAATCAGCTTTGAGCAGAAGTGAGGCCAAATGACTTGCTCCCATCCAACTTCATTTGTTCTGTGATTCTCTTGCCCCAGATGCATATGCACTCCTCATGCATAGTCCACCACATAAACATGGAGATGTTGCTGCAAGGATGTGGTAGAGTCAGGAGGCATTGCTATGTTCAGCATCTTGTCCCAACACGAGGTGGGATTTCCTTGTGTGCTCTAGAAGTGGGAGATTAACTCAGTGTGGCAGCAAAACAGTTGTGATATGTTGTAGGGGTGCTTCCAAGGGAAAGGAGAAAGAAAGATTTCTTGAGGGGCAAATGAAGATCCAGAGGTAAACATTGGCCTAACCTGTATGTAAGCTCCTGTCAACCAGGAAGCAGTTTAAAAATCACAGTTCAACACCACAGTTGTTTTGCCATCTGGATTGGTTCTCCTTTGCTAGATCTCCATGCTGGACCTGGAGTTCACCATATGGGAGACCACAGGACAATGTTGTGTTTGGTGTCCCAATAGATAGGCCACTTAGACTGACAGCATCTTAGTAGCTGACACAAAAGTCGTATGCTCAAATTGCCATAAGCACTGTTGATTGTTACTGGAATAGGTCAGAATCAGCACATAGTAGTCAGCAGAGTTTCGTAAAAAAAACAAACTGCTGCTTTTCTTCTGAAAGTTTGAATAATTTCTGGACAAAACATTTGTCAATTCTTGTTGAGCACAGTAATGGGAGGGAGACTTTGAAATGAGGAATATTTTGGACATAAACACTGCAAAAAAATGTAAGCAGTTCTTAGGCATAATGGGAGCTGCAAAAATTTGCAGTGCAGGGAAAAATGAAAGGGAATTATTTGTTGCATTAAAAAATGCTAATGGGTCTCACTTAACACTGCATCCCTGAGGAAATAAATGTGAAGAGGTAAGTAGAAAGTACATTCTAAACTTGGACTCTACAATCAGATTTGAATCATCATAATCTCACAATTTTTAATATGTCGATTTCTCATCATTGCAGATGAGATCTGTTGTTTTGGAAGGACAAAACAAAGAAAAAAATTAGATTATAAAAATATTGAAGGAACGTTTTCTTGTGAGCTAAACAGTTTATGGTTAGATCTTTTGTTACAAGAGATCCTAACATATGTCTGAACCAAAAGAAAGAGTGGATGGCCAACCTGGGATACACACAGTCTGTGTTAAATTCCTGTGATGAAAGTCCTGTGAGACTTAGTAGGTCACCTGAGTTGTGTCTACAAGCAATTTGGTGTTGTGTGTTGACTATTAGTCTTAATGAGAAGAAATGAGTTCAGGTAGCAGAAGCAGTTTGGCTACACCAATTTACTACACTTAGATGAATTTACCTCTTAATTGCTTTCACCTAGCATGGTTGAATTTCTATAGATCTCCATATTGACAAGGTAATCTGAATGCACAGCTTCCATGTCAGCTGCCAGTCCAGTGAGCCTGATCCCTGTAGGCTCAAGTATAAAAGACACCATCCTCAACAGGTTTTTCACCAATGTAGAGCAGCCCAAGTACTTAATAATGCATTGGGACTATATTATGTTAGATATATATCTCCCTACATGTATTTCCGTTTTCTCCTTCAAGGACCATGAGCTGCTGCTAGAAGCACAGGAGCCATGTGACTACTTCAGCTGTACTGAGGATACCAGTATTGTTTGGGGGATTGTGAATGGGCCAGCTCTTAAATACCTGAGCATTACCGGTCTTGAACTTACCATTTACATAGAGGGGAGATATTATTCAGGCTTCCTGAGACAATCTGAATTTCTCCTTTATAATTACAATGTGTTTCTGCCAGTTCTAGGAACAAACTACTTCTACGGCAGCATTCTCCATTCAAAGTTGGTACTTCCTTCAGGCACAAACCCCTTCAGAAGTGGGCGAAACACATGTGTATGCCCACATAGCAGTTGGAGTCTGATTCTACATGGCTGAAATCTGTGGTAATTTTGCTGTTTACTTTAACATAAATGGGATTGGGTCCTGTGCTAGTTAAGTGCTTTTGTGAACCATCTTGATGGAAGGCATGGCAATAAATGTAATAAGATAATAAACTTTGGCCGTATTTCTATAGCAATGTATAAGCCCATCTGTATGCCTTATGTCAATAAAAACAACTAATTACAGAATAACTAAATATAAAGGGCCCCTCTGCTTAAGAAAACCCTCCTGTATTCCATTCCTAAACTTCCTATTACATCGACTGAAAGTCTGGACTGTAAGCCATATTTCTTCTGTTAAGTTCTGATTTTGAATTAATCCTAAACAAGAAGATAACTGTAGCCTTATCCTTGCAAAGGCATATTCATGTCTTTATACACTGAGAGCAGTCCCATTTGCTCTGAAAGAACCGCTTCCAAAGCGCAGAGGTGGTTGGTTGCATATGTAACTCTTTGCCATGCTGGGGCCTTCCAAAGTTCTGCTGGAAAAGCACGCAGGAGTGAGTTAACCTTCCTTAACCCTGTGATTGCTTTTCTTCTCCAGCTGTAAGTAAAACATATTGTGATTTTTAACTTGGCCAAATGCAAAACCCCATGCACTGCTTCTGCTGCACTTTTTACCTGCTATGAAATCAGACTCAGTGAGCTAAATATATTCATCTTCACTCTGTTTTAAAATAGTGTATGAGGTGGGATATAAACATTTCCTGTGCAGTGTAGAGAAATAAACATACTAGGAGTTTTCAGCTGAGCTTAATGAATGTCTTTTCCATGTGAAATATCTTTCTTCATATTTCTGAGTCAAGCTTGTATCTTTGCTTGGTACAGGTTCCACACCATGTTGTAAATTTTATGCTATAGCTTTACACTCACTATTAGGAAATACATTTATATCTTCAAAACATTATTTTTCTAAGCACTTAACTTTAGACGTTACAATTTCACAAGTGACAAGTCGATGTTTCATCTAACAAACTACTTCAAAATCCATATGCTGAAAAAATGAGACTAAAATTATACACTCAGTCAATATTAGCTATTTATAGGCATTCTTTAAATAAATTTGAAATAAAAATAAAAACAAAGCTGTGAAGGCCATAAATAAAAACATTATTAAAGATGATATACCCTTTGAAGGTACTTTCTTACTAAGGATATATAATATTTCCATTTTTATAGTGCATTAATATTTTTATTGATAAAGCAAGATTCAAATTCAAATAGAAGTGCCAGTCTTTCGGATACATGCTTTTGAAGCACTTTTTGCAAAGCAGGTCAACACTCATTGAAAGTCGCTTTCTTTCTTAAATACCTCGTGTTTATACAGCTGTTCCAATTTTTATTTTTAATTTCCAACATCTGAAATAAAAGTTCCACAAGTAAAAAGAGAAATTAAACCAATAGGAAAAAAAAAAAAAAAAAAAGAAAAAAAGAAAAAAAGATTTCATGCCAAGGACATATAAGAAGAGTAAAAAGCATTTAGAAACATAAAGAAAACATGGTCTGGAGAATTTCAAACACTCTGCATAGTTTTGTTCTCTAGTCTAATAACCATTTCTTCTGGAAGCTGGCATAATTTACTAATATGCTAAAGAACCATCATGGCATGTATTTGCACTTTGTCTTCTTAAGCATAGTTTAAGAAAAAAATGGTGTTGCCAGTCATGTTATTTGGATTAATGTTGTTCCCAGTGAAGCCACTTTTCCATTCTCAGGGTGGGGATTCAAAACTGTAGAAATCTTGCAGGCGATTGTCAAGAGTCATCCACACTTCTCCATCACCCTCTCTGTCATGTTTTGCTTATCCCTTTGCTGAGGATTTATCCATTCCCTCTGCTGTTGTTATCCCATAAGTTGATCCCCCTGTTTTGCTTTTACTGAGGATGTCTGTACATGGCTGTAGAAGTGAAACAGGCATGAATGTCTCTGAAAATAAAGCTATGCTGGAGAAACATGCTTTAGACACCTCATCCTACTGCTTGGTCCAGTGTTGTTTCCCTTTCAGTCCATCGCTAGGTCTGAGCTTCTTCTGGAAAATTTCCACATAGAGGGCCATTTTTCATTTTCCCTGGAACACCTTAAATCCATAAAACAATAAATTGCTTGCATGTGTTCAAATCTGTGTCATTCCATGATTCTGTGATTCTATGTGAATGTTCTCCATGATGGGGATTGACAATACTTCAGTGGCCTGCTCTTGGTTTGATTTGCTTCAGAAAAGTTCTGTCAAGCTTGATTTAGTGCTTGATACAATTTTTGCTGTTCCTCAAGGCCCAGCACTCCTCTGAGGGAATCTGTCTGGGATTTATGTCTCCCACCCACAAATGGGACAAATTCAGCACAGGGAGCATTGCAGGGAGGTGCCACAGCAGAAGGAGTGGGTGTTAGATCATGACTGGGATGTACAGGTAGGGACTGGGCAGCTACAGAAATTTATTCCCACTGATGCTCTGTGAAAGCTTCAAATAAGGTGTCCAATGGTGTTGTCTAATGGGTAAATTCCCCAGCACACAGAAGTGCCTCACCTGTTTGCATAACCCTGGACCAACAAGAGCAAGTGCATACACATAGGAAAGAACAACAAAACAGTATTGCTTATTAAAAAAGCAATACTACTCATTAGAACAAGAAATATCCCCCAGAAACCTAAGGGAAGAAAAGGGAGGACAACTTTCCAGTGCAGATTACTGAAAAATTTCTTGCATCCCCAAAGTGAATACTTTCATGCAAAAGATTCAGTGCCAGTACATTCTGTTCCTGAACAGCATATACATTTCTTGAATATGACAACTGAGGAAATTTATGGAAAACAGAGAAAGCATTAACTATTTTTTATTTCTTGCTCATATATTTCCAAGCTAAGTGGCATTACACTTTATTTCTCCCATACATCTTATTTAATATTCTTCAGATTTTAGATATTGTTTTTAACTGTAGCAATTCAGGATGATTGTAGGTTTGGCAGAACCATGTGAATAATGTGCAGCAAATAATGCACACATTTAATACTCTGTAATTATTGAAAGTGCATGGTGTATGTCATTTCTCATTATGCAAATTTAGCCAAATAGCTATCCTCAAAAGCTCTGTGAGGTGTTCACAAAGTTCTCTATGACTTTGAGAAATACTGTTGTTTTCTGCTTATTATGTATATGCCATCAGTTTGTACCAAATACCTAAGTATGTTTGAAAAATTAATATGTCATCTGAACGCTGTGAGCAGTGCCGAACAGATTGATTCTTACCTAGCAATTTCCATGGGCTTATTAGAAACAGATCTTCTGTGAACAAAAGAAAAATAGAGGCATAGGTATCTGACAACTAGAAGGGAGCTAGAGCATCCAGGCTAATCTCATGTACATCATCTACCCTTCAGTTTCATACAGCTACTTCTGACCTGGAAAATCAAGGTACCAGAATTGTATGCAGAATGCCATTGTGCTCAAATCCTTCCCCCAAAAAATACCCTTGAAATGCAAGAGGCAGAAGCCAAGGAAAGCTTGAAGGAACTGATAACGTGCACCACAAGAGATTGCTCTGTAATTTGTTCTTATTGAGCTGGATCTTGTCATTTCACTTTCTGAAGCACCCTCATTTTATCTTTTCACAGAAGATATTAGTTTTACTTAGCTTGTGACTCAGCCTCAAAATAATTTCTCATTAATTCATTTGATAACAGTGTGTATATCTTTCCACAGCTGTAATTTTAAGTGGAGCGTTGGTTGAGATGTTTGAAACAGACCTGGGTCCTAACAGTGGAATGAATGTAAATTAGAAGTTACTGTTTGTCACTATATATCTCTTTTGATGTCATCTGGCTTTTGTACAGTGCTCTATTTTTCATTGCAAAGTCGTATTTCTGTAGAGCACTAAGGTCCATAATTACAACCTGCAGACAGAAATTGTGTGGTGGTTACTTTGTGGCTATGGGTCTTGTTCATGTGAAGCTGACTTGTGGACATCTTCAGCTATGCATGGAGTTGTGTTGAGATAGAGTAGTTAAACACAAAAATCTGACAGGACAGCTCTAGCACGAAACTGAAAGGCAACAAAGTGTATCAAGCAGGAATTTGATCTGGCAACTTTTCTGGTGAACTCTGTGGTTTTCCACTTGGAGAGTATAAAGTCTTGAATTCATTTTCTGCTGTCCCCTTGGTATCCTGTGCATGTGTTTAAGTATCCTGTAACAGGATAAGCATCAGGGAGAAATCATTATCAAACACCCCTGCATAGTATTACGATAGACAGTCAAAACCTTGAGCTATGGAAAGTGGTTTATGCAGTTAAATGTGTCAGACGTGACTCAAAAGTCTCCTTCCTTTCTAAAGATATTACTTCATTCATGTTAACCACATTTGTAAGTGGCCTGGACTGAAGAGATAGTGTTTGGGGAATTCCAGACTCTTTTATACGCAGTTGGGAGTTTCAGGAATAGCTACTCTGCATTCCACTTTGATATATAATCCTCATTATGGCTTTGAATAAGAACATGGTAATTCGCCAAAAAAATAAATAAAACAAGTTATTGGTCAAAGGCGTACTATATAGGGAGTGCTAATAAAAACAAATATTTTTGGCTGTAGTCTAAAGTTCCTACTGTAAATGAGCTAATTTAGGGCTGTATCCTCCCCTGAGATCATGCGTTAAACTTAAGATAAGCAGTAGCTGTACAGATATCTTTGGGTGGTAGTGTAGAAATGTGCCTTCTCCATAGGCTCCACATTCACAGCAAAGGCATGGGGGACCATTCACTGTCTTTTCCCCATAGGTGGACTGACCTCTCCAAGAAAAAGAGCACTGTTCATTCATTATGAGAAACATAACTCCTTGTACTACCAATTCATGGTTTAACTCCTTAGGAATGTGTGCAGAAGAGCTCTGTATCCCAGAACAAAATCCATCTTCAGTTTCGATGAACTCCAAGAGAGGCAGACGTAGACATAGATGACAAAGATATGCCTTCAGATAACGCATCCATTTCCACCCACAGACGTGAAGGACCTAGAGTACAGCTATTAGTGCAGAGCTAACTGTAAACCCTGGCCATCTGGGCCCTCACAAACAGGTGGTGACACGCGATTCATTCTTCAGTTACTGACTCGCTTACGGTAATATTCAGCTTGTGGTTTCATGGTCAGCTTAACTCACTCTGAGCCCACAGCTGCTGATGACAGGCACGGGTCTCCCCTCCTTGCCACTTGCAACCCCAGGGTCTCCAAGGGTGCCACAATTCACTGGACCAGGGAGCTGGCAATGCCAAAAGAAATCCTATTTGCTTTCAAGTCAACCAGTACCAAGGCCTATCTGAGGGAAATAGCATTAGTGGGTGCAATCCTGCAAAGGCAAGATGAGTACAAAAAGTTTTAGTTAAGTATAGAAATTTGTAGAAATGCAGATGGGCACATCTTTTCCTATTTTCATATTTTAGTTATCTTGTCCTTTACTGCCTTTTTTTTTTTTTTCTTTTCCTTTTATTTTTTTTATTTTTTTATTTTTTTTTTTGGTTCATAGTATCCACCCACAGTCATGAAGTCTTATCCTAACAGAAAATATGTACTGACTGTAGATGAATTGCCTTGACAGTAGCATTTCTTGAATGTAGCAGTATCTTTCCACAGGGTTTTATTGCTGAGGTTGTTAGAATGCAGAGAGGTCACAACAAATGAAGCAACAAAAATAAACTGAAGTGGTTATACTCAACCACAAGCTAAACACAAAAGCTTTAAGCCTATGTTATACAGCTCTGCTGTGTAATAGCATAGTGTCAATATCGTCCCTGGGTTGGAAGAGTTGTATTTCACACATTCTGCCCTGGTTTACAACTGCTGAATTATAAACATCCTGTGATTTCAGTTCTAGGCTTTTCTTCGGTAGATATGACTGGGTTTTGCTCCTCATGCCTTTTCCCTCTCCACATGCCTGTATTAATCTTCTGCTTCTGAGTTTTGCATATACAAACTGAATGGGGTAAAATTCTGGCCTGCCTTAGACAGTCACAAAAGTACAGTTTATTTCAGTGGATGAGGATTTCACCTCTTCTCTTCATACTAGTATTAAGAGTGACTTCACACTGGTTTTCAGTTTCTGGTCCTTGGAGCTCCTTGGATCTGTTCACTGTTTCTAAAGTGTAACAAGCCTAAATTTGCCTCAGATTTGCTCTACAAGAGCTCACAATATTACTGTGACAATTTTAGGTGTCCACAAAAGCTGAAAAGCACACATATGTCAGTCACCTACCTAAGTAGGGAAGCTTTAACGTAAGGCAGTAGTAACTTGCATTATTCCTAAACACCATGAGGAGATATGCAGATTTACATGCCTTTTGGATATCCCAGTCTTTCTCTCTTTTACATGCTATCTCACCAGTGCTGGTAGGATCTAGATGCCCAGAGAGAGATTTCCTGAAAAAACAATCCAGGAATGGATAGAGTTGCACATTGCAAAAATTCTCAAACAGCTGAAAAACATCAGTTCTTATAAAGTATGTGACAAGCACAGCTTGCATGACAGTGGGGGGGAGGGTATGAAAGTCCTGCTGGCACTCACTCAGGATAGTCTGCATAGCTGTTGACGGATTCACCTCCTGTGAGTAATGGTAAACATCCTAAAGTCATGCCGGTAGAAATTCTCTGCAATGCCACTTGGTACTATTCATCATGCCGGCACGTGTGTGTGTGTGTGCGTGCAAATTTCCAGTGCTGTGCGCTGTGCATAACCTTTCCCTCTGTCTTATACTCACACAAGTGTAAATTGTAAAGTGCAGGTCCTTACCACCTCAAAAGCATGGGTACAGGGATCTTGTCAGACAGACACTGTCCCCCAAGTGGCGCTTTGGCTCTGCTCTCTCTTGTGCAGCCTGTGCTGGGGTAACCATTTAGTATCATCCTTGCTTTCATGACACTGTGAATCTTGCCCAGCATTCTGGTTGTGCTGTTTGTTGTTGATGAAACAGTCCTTTGATACCCAGTGCTGTACACACTCTTTGGCTTTATTTTTGAGCATTACATCTTTCACAGAGAAGCATTTTGGGCCACCTAACCTGCTTTTTATTTTTATTTTTATTTTTATTTTTATTTTTATTTTTATTTTTATTTTTATTATTTATTTATTTATTTATTTTTGTGAGTATTGTTAGGAAAAGGACCTGCATTCCCATCTGCAAGCAGGGAAGTACCTGTCAGGAGGTGGGGTAACCCCGGCATGGAGATCCAGGAGAGAGGGTTGTATGCTGCTCCCCAGACAGAGAGGACATTCAGCCTCTCAGTACTTTGGCAGTATATTGTACATTAAAAAGTCTAATCCTTTCGATATGACTATAAAGAGGAAAAACAGTGTAATCACATCTGGCAAACTCTAGAGCTGTACATAATTCTGCACCCCTTTGATGTATTAACATCACTCCAAAACTACAAGTTGCATGTGCAGAAAGGCAGCAGACCTGACAGCCTCGCTGTTCCCTCCTGCTTGGGGTGCAATGGGAACACCAGCACATCGATCTCTAGTTCTTTCCTACCTTACCATGGCTGATGCTGTGAGGCCTTCCTCCATTTCTGTCATGGGATGTACACCTCCAGAGGAGAGTAAATGACAACGATTTGTGATGCCAGAGTCTGCTGGAAAACATTCTCTTTGGCTATGAATATCCTTCCTAGGCTAAGCCCTAATGCAAGAAAGCACTCAAACAAGTGCTTAGCTTTCAGTTTATGTTATGATTTCCCTGTTTTAGTCCCCTGGAAAGAGATGTCTCCCTAAAACAAGGTTTGGTGTCATTTGAACTCTTAAAATTAGAGCCATGCTAGCCGGGGGATGCAGAGCAAAATCTGCCGCCACGTGCAAGCCCTGTGACAGACTGTCAAGCACAAACATGACCAGCATGAAATTTGGGGTGGGGGTGGAGAAGGTTCTGGCAATAAATACCATCTGGTTCAGAAAGTTAGTACCAGATGTCTGGAAGTGTCCAATTCCAGCCAGTAAAGGTGGAGCTGAAGTAATTAAAATGATATTTCTGTTTGGAAAAAGGAAGGAATACTGTCACGGCTTTTTAAACAATGATTTGCAAAAGCAAGAAGGCAGAAGTCACGCCTTTTGCAAAATATGTCCCCCTATAGGGTAGGCATGAATGAATGTCCAGGAGAGAAACAAGAATACACTGCCAAAGATTGAGCTTAAAGCAGAATTCCCCCTTTTGGGGATCACCGCTGCACAGCAGGATGGGGAAAAAAGTCAAATGGCCAGAACAGTTGCATAAGCATCTTTCCAACTCATGGTGGCTAAATTTTGCTCATCTTTGATTCCCATACCGTGTGGTGCAGAGTTGGCAACTGTTTTGCAAATGCTCTCTGTCATCTCCTCTCCTATAAAGAAGCCATCTTTCTGGGGGAAAAGTGGGATATGCATAAACCTGGCATTGTTCAAGCAACTTCTCCTAATCCCCAGGCCCCTCCAAGCAAATCTGAGCTCTGAAAGAAAAGCTTGTTTCCCTCCCCAGAGTGCCACAGGGCATTTCTAGAATGGAGCCCCCATCTCTGAGTGCAACACGTGTTCCCTAAGCGCAAAACCCTGCTCTTTTTGGGCGAACCACCCAGGCAGCCAGAGCTGGGGAGAGGCAGAACTCCCTGTGGTACCCTCAGGTGTTTCCAGCCCAAATGTGCTGGGAGCTGCAAGTGGGCTGGGTGAGTGGGGTCTAGCATGCCCTGTCCTTGCCATCATGCTAGATGGCAACCAGTGAAGCAGGGCACAAGCCCCAGGGTGGGGGGTGCAGTGCTGCTGGGAGGTGGCACGTAGCCCACCGTTCTTCAGAAACCTGGGTCAGCCGAGATATGGGGTAGGGGCAAGTGGCACAGTGCATCCTTGTAGGCTGAACAAAGGCATGAGGGACAGAAATAGACCATGGCACAGTTCCTCAGAAGGCTTTGTGTTTATTCTTTGCTGGTGGTGAGGCACCTTTATGGCAATGCTGCGGTGAAAGTACAGGAACTGTGAAAACATGATCAAGTGCTGGGTGCAAAATATTTTTCTGTTCACTTTGAATGAAATTTAGGAGTTTCCACATTCCGTGTATGATGTTTTGAAAGCTTAAAATATGAATCCCATAAATCCACTGAATAACATGACAGGCATGGATTTACTAGGGAAGGGAAAAAGGGAACTGAAAGGCATGTCACCGCTGATGTATATGACTTCAGTCTGAACAACACTGCTGATGAAAGTTAGCTTTTACCAAAACAAGTATCCATTGCTTTTGAAGACATTTAAGCTCTGTGGAAAGATATATCTTCGCTGAAAGTCGTGACATCAGTATCTCATTTGATCACACACAAATACCAGAAAAAAACTGTATGAAAGGTCAATCGAAATGGGAATTTGGCATGTGTTGGGGTTTCCCTAATAGGCTGTAGAATTAAGTACTTGATTTTCATTGATTTGAAGGAGAACAAACACAGATCCTTTAAGCAGCAAGGGTGAAATTTATTAAGATCTAAATGGAGGTATCTTTAATTGCAATGTGTAACTCCATAGCTTATACATGGTTTCCTTAAATCATGAGGACACTTTCTGGGGCAAACGGCAACTCGGTGTCAGTCTCTCTATCTACCTATCTATCAGTCACTCTATCTCTATCACTTTTTTTCCTGAAAAAAATAGATAAAGCCTATCTGCAGTTTGATCTGCAAATTAGTGTAGATCTAAGAACAGATAATGAAATAAAAAAGATGATACTGATTAAGAAGAAGATTTTTTTTTTTCTTATCGTGCCTTACCACTTTAAAAGATGAAAAAAGTTCAGGATCATGGGCAAAAAGAAACCTCTTGCACGAGAAATGGGAATTTCCAGGCTTCTAGGGAAAACAGAGAAAAAGATACTACTTTAAATGACATTCATGTTCCTATATTTTTCCATATTTTTTCTAGTTTCCTGACTTATTGATCCCAATTTATTAATACTTAACTGATGTTCTAGCTACCAAGCAGTACTTTAGATTACTCAAATTATATATTTTTATTATTTTAAATTTTTTTAGTGGTTCCTCACCCCCTGCGCAAGTAGAGAAATGCCTCGCGCCTGTCGTAACCCCTCTGTGCTTTATTACCGGACATGGATAAAGGATCCCAGAAGATCCATGCTCTGAAGCACTGTTAATTGAGTGGCTGGTCCAGATTTGCAGCTATTGTAAATGGGCACAACTTCAATGAAATGATGCTTGCTTATTATATCAGCCCCAGATCTGTCCCAGTCCTGCTGTATATGTTTCTAAATTGGGAAGAAGAGATAGTGGAAATCCCTGATATCTCTGATGATTAATAGGGCTGTGCAGTGCAGAGCACATCCCAGAGCTCTTATTTCAGGAAAATCCTCCATTACAGATAAAGACCAATTTTCTATGAGAATTTCAGGGCTGACTGTTTTCTCCTATCTGAAATATATCCTAGCAGACTACACAGAAATAGAACTGTCTTAGGGCTTCAGCTTGTACTGGTTTTCAAGGAAGTCTGGGGAAGGAAAGGTGCTTATCTGTCTATAAAAAGATAAGAGATTTCTGTTGAAAATAAACTTTTAAAATATAATCATATGACTTTTGTTTCTTTGGTTATGCAGCTGCCTTGGAATCTGAGCTTCTGGTAAACACGTTGGCCTGTTAAAGGACATGATTCAGACTGTCCCAGATCCAGCAGCTCACATCAAGGTTAGTTTCCTGTTTACTGTGAGTCCTCAGATGTTATGAGAGCGATAAAATTTAAAAATATGTATACGTAATGCAGGTCTTCTTGTATATTTATAAATTGTCCTACTGTACAGCACTGGCTCTTCTATTTCTTGATATTTGTATGTTATTTGTATGAGTCAGTCATGCATTCTTTGTTGCTGACACCTGTTCTGATGTGTGTGGATATTTTGAGGGTAAATCTTTCTATGACTAAAAGCCCTTGATCATCCCCTAATATTTGTTATGCTTGACAAAAAAACACGTACTTGGAAAATACTGAATATATATATCTCCAGTTCTGCACCATGAAAACCAGTGGCAAACATTTGCTGAAGAAGAAAAATAAACATAATGCAAAAATTCAAAGCCAAACAAACATTCCTTTGAAAAGACTCAGTGCCTAGTTTTGTGTAAATCAAAGGACACTGGATTGTGCTATAGTCTTAAAAACAGCATTGTTTTGCTACATTTCAGAAGACATTGTATTTGTTTTCACTCCTTTTTTACTATTATTAGTATTACTATTGTTCTATGTTCTTTTTATCCTTCTGTCACGGAAGAATAGGAACTTGCTAGACATAGCAGTTGGTGTACTGCTATGAATAAGACATATCTGAGTATTGCCTGTAAACAGCACCTGAGCCTCAGAAACTGGCTGGTTAGGGGGATGCTCCAGCTCTGCTTTAGTATTTTATTGTCTAGAGGTTTTGTTTGGAAATGGTTGGCTGACTGCTTCTAGAGTCGAACAGCAATTCTTTTCCAGAAGTAAAAAGACACTCATATAGCAGTGTCTTAGGTGGGAAAATCCAGCTGACCCTTATTTTTATACATATAAAAATGCGATGAAACTGCACATTTATCATTCACATGGCTCTGCCATGTCAAAGTACTGCTGGTGTAATGAGATTGCTGTAATCAAAGGGATAGATCAGCCATTCTAATCAAGCTGAGAGTGAAAAGGTTTCTTTTATTCTTTCTATCTGCCTTTCTGTTTCTCTGTCTGTCTTTCCTTGAAGCTACTTTTTCTGCAGCTTCTTTTATGGAGTTTCTTCTCAGTTAGCCACTATCCACCAGTCAGCAGCTTTCTATAGAAAAGCTTCATTTTTCAACTTATTTTTAACTGAATAAAAATGAAATATTATTTTAAATAGCTCACTTTTCCTGTAGAAAGGTATTGAATGAAAGAGCCTCTCTATATAACTCCCTACAGCATTTCTGGATTGTGCTCAGATACTAGGGTGACAGACAGTGGTAGGAGAGCTCATCCCTTCCCTGTCTCCAAATTTTCCAAAACCCAACATATTCACTGTCTTCTGGCACTGGACTGTTTTTATGGAAAGAGCAGGAAAAACCCCCACCACAAGCAGTCTCTCCCCTTAGCATGTCTTGTCACCTGGATTTCAGATTTTGACCAGTAAGAATTCAGAAATTTTATGGGGATTTAGTACCTCTTCATGCTTTCTAAGTTTCCACAGTGCCAGAAATAACATTAAGAAGAACTCAGTTTCTTGCTTTCTGCCAAAATCTGTATCTGAAGCATTTTTATTTTATTTTATTTTTTTCTACCATGGGAGTTAGAATCTGAGAGAACAAGGCTGGATATGTATGCTTCTTTTTATGGCAAGTAAAAGAGAGCTGCACAGAAATCTCTGTAATGATTCTGTGTTCAAGGGAACCTGCAGCAGTCTATTTTCAGCAGAATAGCACACACAAGTAGTTGCTATGCTGAGAAGGGGTGAGAGGAAGGCACTTACTTTAATATTGTGTTTGGGAGAGGACAACTAGCCAAATAAACCTTAAATCCTTCACATTTCTGTTTATGTAATTAGGGTCTGCTTTGGTCCAAACACATTCTTCAGAAAGCTGCCATGGATGCTGTTCGTTTAGACTTTAAAAGTGGGTGTAAATATGTTCTTAAAAGTAAGCCATGAGAAAGTAATGTACATGAGCCATGGGAAAGACTATTTGCTGTGATGGTCTTTTCCACCTCTAATTGCTGTAGTGTTGTAGAAGGGACACACTGAGTTCATTACAGTCATCCTTGATATGGTTTTGTTTAACTATACTCCATCAGGTAAGTCATATGGTATTCTATTTTTTTTTCTTCTTGAATAAGCAGATGCAGCCTCAGCCATGCACATTTAGAGCTGTAACTTTAAAAATCACTTTTTAGGAAATGTCAGAATTATTAAGATTTGACAGATTTTAATTTTTAATTTTTCTGCCTGAACATGTGCAGAAAATGAATGTGAAATACATGTATAAATGAATATGGCAATATGAATATTCAGAGACATCTTTTTTTTTTTTTTTTTTTTTTCCAGCAAGAATGATTTCATTTGCATTATGTGAATTCTCATGTGTGCTATTTGGAAAACAGCCTTTTGCTCTACCAGAAGGAAATGCAACCAATCTCACAGCTCTCGTGCTCCGTTTCAGAATGAGAAATTACATGAACCTGATTCCAATGCCTAGGCAGAGCCTGTACAATTTTGGGAATGTTTTGAAAATCTTAATGTGTGTCCTCATTTTGTTTGGGCAGCTTCATTCCATGGCTACTAAAGATTAAGCTTTACATTTTTCAGCTTAAATGAACCATTCATAATTGATATGGTGAGTCCATGCTCCTGCTGCTTTCTAACATGTAGTATTGCCTGGGTCACAGGCTTGTGTTTACCCAGGCATAAGGGACAGAAACATTTAATGTGGACAGGAAAAAGAATGTATATGTTCAGACCCTTAGTTCCAGTACAGCAAAATATGGGGAATTTTGACCCTGGTCTTCAAGCACATATATCTATTGCTTCTGAGTGAGCTGAAATCAGTAATACTACTTGCATTAGTAAGATGAGGATGTATTCAATGGTTTGTGGTATCAGCACCTTAGTTTAAAAAGGTTTGCTACTCCTATTGCTAAAGTCTTAAAATAGTACCATTAGTATGGATTAATGGCAAACTGTTAAGAAAACAAGGTTTTATTTTATTTAAAACAAGACAGATTCTTTCTGGTATCTGTAATCAGAATGAACAGATTGTTTTTGGAAAGTCATTTGTTCAGGTTTTTTTTTGTGTTTGAGGGGGCTTGGCTATGAGGTGTGCAGGTTTATACCAAGGTTTGTGTATTGTATCACTCTTCCAGAACAGTTTTTCTCTAATGAGTCTGGAAATCAGAGAGGAGTTTGCAGAGAGGACTGTTTGCAACTAGCTCTGTCCTCACCTCTGAAATGGTCTGTCATTTTAACTGGGAGCTATAAAATGTTTGATGTTAAGCATAATCTTAAGGAAGGTTTTTGTCTGTGCTGTCAGGGGATCAAGGTCCTTCTGTCACCAATAGAAATTTTCAAACACAGCAAAAATAGGTCTCCTATGTATGCTAAGTGTCACTTCTAGAAAAAACACAATTTTTACTATCTTTCTAAATGGGGTGCTGCATGGAAGTGCTGAATACAGTTTTCACCAGGAAGTTGAGCCTTTGCTTGTCAGTCTGAACTATGTTGCTTTGGGTTAGTAATTTGGAAGCTACATAAAGATCTAGCTGCTTACACTGGCATTAAATAGAACGTCTTAACAAGAGTTATATCTCATCAAACTCAAAAGGAAGGTTAGAGATGTTTTCAAGAAGTCAGCGGCTAGATTGTCTCTTTGAATGGGCAAGACTAATTGTCCTTTACACATGCTTTTCAATGTGATTTTTTTTCTGCTATTCATTAAATTGTAATTCTTATAACAGTAACCATAGAAACACTGTGTGAGTGCTACATTGGATTTGCATGTTTTGTTTTTAATGATGTAAGTTTTGTGAATGCTGACTCTTCGATAAAACTTTTTTGTTTGTTTTTAAGGGTTAAATTCTGCTTTCAGCAGCCTCATTTGCAAAGACCAAATGCTTATTTGGCTTTAGTTAGATTCTGACATCACTGATAGAGATTTTATTGAACTGGTCCTCACTGGGAAAGGAAGAGTCCAAGGTACTGCTATATAGGCAAGTACTGCATTTGTCAGGAACGGAGTTGACCCTGGAGCAAATGAGTGTAATTCACTGAAGCAGTGATGATTTATGCCAACAGAAGATATGGTCTGCCTATATTCATGTGGTCCAGTTTTTCCATTTCTTGCTGATCTGGGATTTTGATATTTGGGATAAAGGCAGAGACAGGTGAATGGCAACCAGAACAGAAAATGCTAGTGGATTGTATAGACTGCATTTGCTTTGTAAAACTTGAGAAAAGGGGACTGTTTATGTCCTATGTAGCTTAATCAAGGACAACATCAAACACTTGGAGCCAAATTCATCTAGACTGTATCTGCACAATCTCTCCCCCCCCCTTTTTTTTTTTTTTTTGTGGATGTAATTAGAAGTTGTTGCCTCTGAATCTTTTAAATTGTGCTTACCAAATCTGAAAGCTGCATGTAATACTACAATGAAAAAAAATAAAATATCTGATTTCTCAGAAGAAATAAAACAATTACTTCATAACTGTTTCTGAAAATTACTCCTGAGTTTAGCACTTATGTGCCTGGGCTACAGATTAGGTGGCACATGCATATTTCCATGTACAGCAACCCGTATTGTCATTGGAAGTATTACAAAACCTAGTCCCAGAACTCCTTTATTTGCCAAAGAGCGTGTTGGATTGTAAGTTGTGGCAGTGTAGAGATGCTGCTCGATGTGCTTAATTTGTTGTGTTATGGTTAAATCAAATTTGTTTCACAGGTATTATTAATTAAGGAACATATTCTTGGTCTGATATAATCTGTTCTTTTTCCTGGAATTGTGGAGTCTTTAAATAGCATCCAAGATGTTGTTATGCTGGGAGTTTTGTATGCACAATACAATTGCTGACCAAATAGGCAATGGGGACAAGAAGGGAAGGAGGATAAAATTACCATTATCCTTATTTACTGACTCATAAAGGCCAGGCTTTTTCCTCCCACCTCTCTTTGACTAAGCTAAGAGTCTAGTCTTTGTGGATTCATTACATTACTCAAGCAATTCTTTCTTTGATTATAAAATGATATTTGGGCAACTCAACCAAGGGTGAGAGCATGGAGTCTTAAGCCAAAGATACAAAGAGATTTGCCCAAAGTTGCATGTGTAGTAAGCTAATGGCAGACACATTGCAACATAACTGAGTAGGCAATGCATGTGGAATATGTCATACTACTGTATTGTGGCATGTCACCACTGGAGTCAGTTTGATAACATACTCCCACTCTTTCCAAAATAATATGGACTGATGGCTCTTGGCTAATAAGCCAAACCTCCTATAGGTATGAATCAGTGATGATCCCATGGATGAATTGCCTGCCATGGCCTCTAGCTGTAAGAAGGTGTGTTTAGCCCTAGTGTACAGAGGTGAACAGGCTACTGTGGCTTATCTGGGCTGCAAACTTGTTGCCTGACAGATGCTTCAGGATGACTGCTGCATGCAGGCTCTCATTTTGTGGGTTACAAATGTCCCTCAGTGACAGATGTGAAAAAGCATCCCTATCAGCTGTCCATGAATCTGCCATTGCTGAGTAGCTGTAAGTCCCATCCCCTTTGCTTATCCCTCACTGTGTACTTCATTCATTATTCTCATGGAACTTTAAAAGCTCTTCCAATTATTTATTTATTTATTTATCTATCTATTTATTTAATTAATTTATTTTATTTTTTAGTGGCAGGATAACAACACTTTCAATTTCACTATGATTCTTAATAATTATGCTAGCTGGATCATAGTTGTTAAATCTTGCTTGAATGATAGCCATGGCTTAATTTGGGTTCTCATAAAATAAAGCAACTGAGTTTATCATGAATGTGGGTAACGCTCCTCTGCACCAGCACTCATTCACTGAGCCCCCAAACTGCCAGGCTTAAAGTCTAGTATGTTGTTTCCATCCTCTGTCTGCATACATCAGTTTCATGTAAGAGTGCCAGAATCACTACTGTATTTGAACACTAAAAGCAACTTGTATGAAGAAATTGTGATTTAGTTCCCAGAAATTTTGAATTCTGGACTGTAAATGAATGATTGCCATAAAGCTTGCATTGGTAAATTCTTTTTTCTTTTTCTCTTGAACTCGACCTCCTTCTTTCTGCCTGAGCAAAAACCTCCTTGCTAAAGGAAAAGAGAGATAATGGCTTCTGTGTACTGTAATTGATGAACTTTCAGCAATTCAGAGCAAATCCAAAACTGCTGCCAACAGCCAGATGGAAAACAGTGTTAATGACATGTTCAAAGAAAAGTATGTTATTTTGATAGGGGATGGTCTAGAGACTTTAATCTCTATTGTTCTGGGGACTAATGGCATGGATAATTCCTTAAGTGAGGCCATTTTTAAACAAAATTTATCTTTTTCATAAGCAGGAAAGAGCAAACTAAAGAGTACCAAATGCATTTTCAATGCAGTGTTTTACACTAACCCTTTGGTATGTGGAATCAGATGTATTCAAATCTCACTTCTACAGTCTGCCAGCCAGTTAAAAGTTTGGACATTTCTACTGCAGATGGGTAGAAATAGTAAAATGGATGGTCATAGAAACTAGGGCTAGGATGGCAAGCTGAGAGTGGGGAGAAGATATGAGAAGTGGGGAAGGATGGACCAGACAATCTGAGATAGGGACAAATAGAGATGGGCTTGGGGGAAAACAGGAGGGAAGACTGAGGTCTTTTCTGTTCCTCCCCTCTAAAGCCTGAGGCAGGACTGAGGACTCCCAGATTGCAGGCTTGTTTTGCTGCCTGTAAATCTTTTTCAAGTCCACTGTGAAGGGAGGTGTCTCTTCCTTTCCTGGCCATCCCAGCAGATTGGGCCATCAGCTCCATTAGCTCAAGTGACTGTGCTGTGTCTCATAACTCTGTAGCTAGAGAGCTGGAGGGGAGGGATGTGAGAGGGTCAGCCTTGGGGAGCTCCACCAACATCATGCTTGGGCAGCCTGGGACTCCAAAAGGCTGCCACAACAGTCTTCTTCTTCCTTGACAAGTAGTTACAGGAACCACCTGCCCAGGGCTATCCTTGCACAAATATACAGTGCAAATGCTGCAGATGATTAGAGATTATCTCTTAGCGAGTCAGAAGTTACTATTTAATGTACATTGAATTTGTGTTTTGCCTTGACCTGGCCATAAATATCACAAGCAGTGGATCATCTTTAACTTTTCTTCAGAGATTTTCTTCAGAGGCTCATTATCACGAAGTATTTCCTCATATTTAGCCACACTGATTCTTTCTTCAAACAGCCTTTGTGTATCTGCTCTGTTCAGATCCCAACTCCTTTAATTTCACACTGCTTTGACTCCTCCTCACCTTCTTGAAGAGGGAGATTTAAAGGAATGCTCAGGGGAGGTTACCAAGCATTACACAGCCTGTCTATGTTAGTTCTGGTCACAGTCTGGTTTGGGTGACAGGGGCCAGGCAGCCTTCCCCCATCACCACTGCAGCTGCATCCAGCTCTGCTTCCAGCCCTACTTGTTGCTTGGTCATGAATCACCACGTTGTTATCCTTTTGGTAACACTTCCTAGAATTGATAGGCATCCCCCAAGGGCTGTTGCTCCAGCAGCCCATGGACAGGGGCTGCTTCTGAACTCAGGGATGTGCTTCCTCTGCACACACTGCTCAGAAATTAGCCTCTTCTCTCTTTTTTTCTCCCCCTCTTCTCTCTTTCTCTTTCTCTTTGTGTTTGTCGACATTTTGGGGGATCTTATACTGAAAAACATCCTCCTTATATCTGAAATCTCATTTCTTTATTTCCTACCCCCATTCTAATCTCAATACCCTTTTAGATTATTTCACTAGTCTCGATGCTATCCCAGAGTTGACTTTAGCGTGCAATATCTTTCACTGATGTGTTGTTCAATCTCCTTCTTAAGATTATTAATACAGACATTACCTCATAAACAGTTATGGGTATTTGATTAGATACATTCCACCAACTTGCTATTTTATCGTTTGCCTTAATTCTTTGCCCATTATTCTGTATGACATTTTCGGACTCTCAGCATTCTTTCCAAAGCCTGTTCAAAGTCTCATTGTGAAAAGTATTTCTTCTCTGGCTCAAACCAGTAGCTGGTATTTGGGTACTTCTAGGTGTGTTTCCTTAGAAAGGGAAACTGATTCTCTACCTTCAGTGTATTCTTGGGGCAATTTTGTTTATTTATCAAAAATGTGCGTGCTGCCCTTCTTGCCCTAGAGGAATAGAAAGTTAGATAGGGCCAGTGTTTTCCCCTAAAATCCCACATCCATCTTGCCAGTGAACTCTGTACCCAAGAGGAACTACAGAGTGCTTCCTTTGCTACCAGATTAAGCTCAGAAATACAGCTGTAAGCTTTGGGCTGCCTCGTAGCCTGTAAAACCCAAATGTTGTCTGTAGGTAATGTGGGTGAGTTTTACCTTATATCCCTAGGCCAGTGCTTCTGTTATTTACAGTGTTTTATTTATTATTTATTTATTTATTTGACAAAAAAGAGATCACTTTCTTCTGATGCTGAGCCTTGGAAAGAGAGTTTGGCATGTGCATTGTACATTTCATATTGCCAGTGATTACCTTGGATCAAAGTTAAATTTGCTGGCAGTTATCACCTCCTTGCATAATGTTTGGTAGGACACTATAATCTGCTATTTCTAATAGAGTAAAGTAGTGCTCGGAAGGAGGTAGATAAATCAGCAGTGTGCCAAGAGCCTTCTCAGATGAGCTTACATAATTATTTGTCCATACGGCCTTGGTCACATATATAGATTTTCCAGGAACCCAGAAACCTGGCAGATGTCACAGTTGTGAATAACTTGTGAGGAATCCTGCAAACGTGAGAATTCTTGTGTCCAGCACAGCCAGCTCTTGTGTTGAGCACTGAGTACGCTTCTCTGATAGGTGTTATAAAGAGCAAATGAGGGTGCATTGGCTTAAATCAATGGTAACCTGACTGCAGTAGAAATCTGAACACTAGAAATCTGAACGCATCTGTGCACTAGGCTCTGTTGCTACATCCTCCAGAGAAACAGCTGGGAATGGGAGAGGGTGTTTAGTTCCCAAACTTGTAACCCTTTTAACCCGTGTGTTTTGTGTTTACTGCTTGGTCAGAGAGCCTGGCCTTGCAAATGGTACCACTTGCTTTATGCCCTGTGGGGAGGAAAAATAGAATAAGATGGGAAAACGTTGAAATGAAAAATGAGCAGGTAGAGCCTGAGGATGGACAATATGCTAGCCTAACTTAACTGATTTTGCATGGTATTTAGTTTAAGCAGGTAACCTCTTTAGAGAACAGGGAAACACCTTTGTTAGGAAGGGGTGGATTGTTGTTGGGAAGAGCCTCTATCTTTCCCCTGTTTACACAGAGAGTAATTACATTAAGTGCAGGAGGTCTTTTAGGTAGCTCATCATTAGAGGAACTGAATCTCACCTTACGTGGCATATCCTTAATATTTAACACAGAACGAGGGGTATACTCAAACCTTTCTTAAACAGGCTAGCTCCAAATCCCAAAGCAATATAATGACATCCAGATGATATTTTACATAAATGTAGTAGCCATTTGGAAAGCAGGGAGCAGATGATGGGCTGTGCAGGAGCAGCCACGTACCAAACATTAGTATCTTTGCATGTCAGTACAGGGCTGAGATTTGTATGGCAGGACTACAGGTGTTGCCTGAAGACACTTGGGGTGCAGTCCTTGCTGCTTTGTCAGGAGGAGACAGGTTAAGCTTCTTTCCTCCCAGCCTCCAAGCTTCCTCTCAAAGGAAGCTGTTCACCTGAGCACCCACAGAACCCTCCATGGAGAAAATCTGGGGGCAAGGGCTGCAGAGCAGCGTGCTGCACGGCTGGCACCTAGCAGGCACAAGTGCCTTGGTCTGGGACAGCAGAGCTTTCCTGCCCAACATTTAGACTTAGAGGCACTCAAAATGACCTCACAATGAATAAAAAAATTGAAATAAAATTAAACTTGAAGTGGAGGCCAACTGAGAGTTCAAATTCATTCAATTACAGAAACTAAGGGAAGCCGCCTACTCCTTAGTTACAGCTTCAGAAAATCTTTCCAATTCCCTCTGAATTGTCCCAGAACTGCAGCCAGTCGGCTAACAGCGTGTGAGCCATTGCAGCAGACATCATTAACTCAGACAGAGGAAAATATACTTTCAGTTATTACATGCTAATAAAACACAAACTAAACAAATTTAGGTAACAGAAGCAATTATATCATTAAACGTTTAACTCCAAGAATGATTTTTAAATTGCTAATAATTCAAACCAAAGCACACACACAAAGAGGAAGGGGGAGGAAGGTAATTTGAACAATTGCATCTAATCAGTGCCTCAGTTTAAAATGCATAGCTATAAATGTCAAGATATATAAGATCTGATGCAAGAACAGAAGTGGAACCAGAAAGAATAAGCATTCCTCACTTGACCAGATTCTCCTAATTGGGAGGAAGTTAAACACATGGAGTGGGGAACTTTGTGAACAGGGTTATCTCCAGAGCTCTCTTTAGATACCAGGCTATGTTCCTGAACACCTTTTTGAAGTTGTCTGGAAGCAGTGGACCAAGGCACAAGTATCAGGCTCAGGTTCATGTTTGCATGAGCTCTTCCCCATTCTGCTGCCATTGCCTGTAAAGCAATATAATCTGGATCATTACTGATTCAATGCAGGGTTATTTCTCCATGAAAGGAATGGAGAATTTTCCCTCCTCAGCTGAAAAAGAAAAAAAAAAAAAAAAAAAAGTTTTCTCTTGCTATTTGAATTCCGCTGGAAGGAAGGGAGGGACTTTTGTGGGCTGCAGCAGAAGGTGGGTTTGATGAAGATCAGTTCTTTTGGGATGAAGCAGGGTGGTACAGTCTTTTGGCGGCAGGATTGTATTTGTTTTCATAGTTTATGTCAGGGTTGCTCCCTTTGAAAAAGTATAAATCTTAATCAAATAAAACTGATGTGCTGCCATATTTACCCATATCACTGGTTGTCCTACATCATGTTTTAGCATATAGGTTACATGACAGAGTTATCCAGGGGTTGCCAGCTGACACAGAAGCAAACCCTCATGTTAAATTGCCTGCAGATGTCCTCTTCCAACTCCTGTAAGGAACTTCTACCATGTCTCTCTCCCTCCTCTCTCTCTCTCTTTTTTTTTTTTTTTTTTTTTTTTTTTTGTTAAATAAAAGCAGCAGAAGAGGGGGAAAAACAATCTCAGTTGAATCTCTGTGCTAGTGCCTCTGTTTGCAGGACAGGAAGCCTTAAGAAGACAACAAAATTAATAAGCAAGCATAATAAAAATCCCTTTAAGGATTTCCATGAACTTTAGTGGACCAAATGAATCGTGGTTATTTTTAAAACTGGAGCTGACTGAATAATGCCAAATCTATTGCTGCCAAGGTGGGCTTTTCAGAAGATTCAGACCTGAGGAGGTGAGAAGATCTTTATGTTCTTTTGTTTTTGATTTATATGACGTTAGAATCCGTGGCATAGAGTTCTGACTAGGCATCCCTTTTGTTTTGATATTGATCTAAAGAAATCAGGATTTTATATGAGGGACTTAAGTTCTTGTTCTGTTTGGCAGAAATCTCCAAGTAGATTGTGACATTCTTGAAAACATTCACTGTTTTCATTTACATAATTAGGAATTTTTGTTTTGTTTTCATTGTATGAATTTACTGAAGTTTGTGAACTTTTTGCCTGGCTATCCCCCTTGGTTGGGGAAATCACAGAATGCTGTTTCTTTTTCCTGGCTAGAGGAGTATGGGCTATTTATGCACACAGTTTTAAAATACGGTTTCTGTGAGTGTTACATGTTCCTCTTGCAATACGATATTTCTGGATGGTCAGTCTTGCCAAAAGCAATTGCAAAAGGTTAATGGAGAGCAGAGCTCCCATTTAGACACCTACATGAAGTACCAGCCCTTAGAAAGCTGTAAGTGCCAAACAACTCCCACTTGGAACAATGGAAGATGGTGACTGCTGACAGCTTCCAAAAATCTGGCCTCCAATAGCTTTGAAAGAAATTGATTAACAGTTCCAGCATTTTTTATTTTTATTTTTATTTTCCGGTGCTTGCTTAGCTCTGTGTGGAGAATATTTTCTGCACTTGAAGTGTGCACAGCAATTCCAGGTAACTCGTTAAAAGGGAAACCCCTTCTGGAAAGGTGGAGTTCAGGTCGGTAGGTAGGTAGGTGAGTAGATAGGTAGGCAGGCGGCTTTTTCTCAGGTTTGCTTCAGGAGAGCAGTATTAGACTTGACTGGGCAGGTAGTAGGAAAGTGCTGGAGAGCTACCTCTGTAACTCCCCCATGTGGATGTTTTTTTCAGCAAGAAGACAAAAGTAGTTTTCCCAGTTGCTTTAAACTGCTTCGGAAGTGACATAAACAAAACCAGAAAAGGCCACATGTACATTGCTGAAATAGGGATGTCCAGATGGGAAATTATAGTAGTAGTATAACTCTTGCATTCTAGCTTCACGTCCTGTGTAACTTCCATGTGTGGGCAAAGTAGATAAATTTGCTCTTTGCAGCTACATACACACTTCTTTCTTTCGATTAAACATGAAATACTTTTGCATTCCCTCTTGTGATGATGGACTGGGGTCCATGAGAAAGTAGGATTAGAAATGAATATTCTGGGAGCTGTAAGTTATCTTTGTGGCTTTTTGATTTATTTTTTATTTTTTAATAATTCTATCTATCACAATTTACCAGCCATTTTCTTTTTTCAGTCAGGCAGACTTTTTAAGTACAAGAACAATAGGATTGTCCTAAAATGAAGGAAGATTAACTCTGAAAATCAAATAATGAGCTTTGGTTGCTGCTGCTTTTTAAACACGTTAAACAGGTAGGGGACCAATATGCTTGCAAATGACCTAAGTCTTCCTTTCCAGTGGTAATCCGTATTCTTTTGAAAAGCTAATAAAAGTGGTGTATGAAAGAAATTCCTGGGGCACTGCAGAACTCACCCTCCTAGGGAGAGAGCCAGATGTGCTGGTTAATAACCTAGCAAGCATTCAAAGCCAGGGCAGTAACCACTTGGTATCACCTAAGCCAGACGTTCTGCGTAGATGCAATGGAATATCACATACTGGTCACATTCACAGCAAAGAGCTGGAAGACATGTGTAGTCTTATTAAAGGGGAAAAAAAAAAAAAAAAAAAAAAAAAAGGAAAAGAAAAGGAGGGGACACAGAGAAGGAAAAAGAGACAATGTGTCTGTCCTGAGAGGCAGCGAAGTAGCAGACACACTCCTCCACATATGCATTAGTCTGTTAGCGTGGATTCTGTTCTCCAGATGTTGGGGTGGATCCTATGGCAGGGACCATGAGGGGAAAGCTTTTAAAAGAAATCATATTTCAGTGGTGAAATTAATGTTACCAGATTTTTAAAATGCAATCACCAATGTAATTTTACAGAACGTTTTAGTAAAATAAGTACTTGTAGCTTTAAAGCTTTTCACAGACTTCTTTGCCAGTGCCTCTTCTGAGCACAAGCGTACGTGTCTGAAGCTCATCACTTGTAGAACCACTGTGATTCCTTACAGTAAATAGCATATTCAAACTGCTCTCAAATTAGTCTTACTGGACTGAAAATCATTTGTGGAGTGGGTCTCTGAAGCCAGATGAACCTTTTTCAAGGTCCCACCCCTCAACATCAAACACCTCAACATCAAAACTCTGAAAACTTTGAGAGCTTTGGCCAGCTCATCAAAATGATGCGTATGCGTAGTAAAAGCACATATATTCGGAGGAACAATCAGAATACATCAGCATCAAACAAGATTTTTTTCTTTTAAATTCCCAAATTTACTCTCACAGGCATGGCAGAAAAATAAATTACTTATGGCATTTATGGTATATTTGTAACTTGAAACTGATGGCTTCATGTTACTGGGCGCAACGTGTGCAGTGTATAAACAAATGCTGCACAAAAAGACGAGTCCCAGCTTTGTCTCTCTGACACTTTGCCTCTGTGACCGGGGTCCCACAAAAAAATGCCACACGTGTGTTTATGCTGAGCTGGTGTTTATATAGAGCTCAGCTCAGCCCAGCGCTGCGGCGCTGAGCCCACTCATGGCGTGAGCAGGGAGGCCGAGGAGAGAGCAGTGTGCCGGGACAGGAGGCAGAGTGCGTGCCTGTCCAGCCATGGCCATCACACAGGGAAAAGGAGGGCATCTGTGAATAAACATTTATTCAGATGCATTAAACACTGTGGTTGTTGTTCTGGTCTGTAAATTTTTCATGAGGCCTCAGGAATGCAACATTTACGTAAAAAAGACTGTGATGTTCAAATGTGACTAAACCTCAGGCTCATGACTGATAGATAAGGAATCACTGCTCTTCCAGCTATAGCAGAAAGCAAAAGATGTGGATACGTGAAAATGTGGAGAGTGGATTTATAATTAAATTGAAAATAGAAACAAGGCAATTTTTATATCAATATTAGTACAGTACACTTGGGAAGCAGTCTGGATGTTTTCATACATAATTATGGCTTCAGTAAAATTGTAAATTTATAGAGACAGCTGGTGTATCTTTTCCCATGTTGCAATATTATCATTGGAGCAGGTCTTGTGAGAAATCTTAGTTTGTAGTTTCATCAAAATCCAGACTTTCAGGTGTAGATTTCTTTGTGGCATTTCACCATTGCGTCTGATCTCGGTTCTGTAATGAATCTCGAAAGTCAATGGGTGTCTGCAGTTTGTTCTTGGTTCTGTTGTACAGAGCACATGAGAAGGTGCAGCACCACCTAACAGAGCTGAAAAACAAAATGTACACCTTTCTGATACAGCCAGGGTGTAGCTCTGAGTGCCCAGCAGAGATAACCAAGCTAGCAAATGTTCTGTACACGGCAGAGACACACTGGTGTCACATTAATGGCTTTGTACACTGTTTGGTAGCCATTCAGTGACATTCCACAGGCAAGGAAGGTGCCCTCCTGAAGAAGAAAAAGGGACCAAGCAAACATGCAGCTTCACTGAATGACTAGAGAGTGTCTGGCCAAGTTGCTAGAGGACATTCCTCTGTGACCAACAGCAAGGCTAGCATTTTGGATAACATTTCTGTTGCAGCAGCAGACCTGCTGGGCCCAGATTTGGGTTCAACAGTCGAGGAGCTGAATGTTATCTCAGATACCCATTAACCTCGCAGTCTCCCCTTGGCGCTGTACACACACATTGGAGGGGGTTAGGCTGAGAGCTGTCAGGATGCCGTGGGCGAAAGCTTTCAAGGCAAAGCAGCCCATCATCACACACTGCAGTTTGTCAGAGTAAGAGCCTTGGAGCCAGCCGGGTGTGATTCATCCATCCCAGCAAGGTCTCTGAGGCAATTTGACATTATTCGGGCTGATATCATTAATTAATGAGGGCTGAATGTTATTCTTAGACACTGGGTTGAGTATTGGGTAGAGGAGCCTATGAAAGGGCTCTTTGATTTTGGAAAATTCCTATGACACTGTCAAATTTGCTAACAAAATTAAATCATCTGCCAGCTTTCCAACTTAAGGAGTACATCCCTTCTGGAGGCCTGACTGAGTCTCGTCAGTGCCTTCTCTGGATCAAGGGATTATTTGATTTATAATAGTGCCAAATGAAAATGATAGATGGCCTCCAAAACCCGGTCATATTAAATCTTTCAGGCAGGCTTTGGAGAAAGTGTTTCTGTTTGTTTGCTTCAGCCCAGACTTGATCCACCCCCACCTTTGTTTTGCTGTTTTAGCTTAACGCGCCCAGGGCGGAAGTGAGCCAAAAACACAGTTTCGCAGAGCCTAAGGGTGGGTGGCTGGGTTTTGCCTGGCCTCTGCCCCTCCACCAGGGTCATTTTCATGCACCCGTTGCTAGCTCAGAGCCTGGGCATGAAGCCAGCAAAAATGTAGTGAGGTTTGGGTGCTGAGAAACGTCAGCATTTGCTCCAAGGTAGGGGAGAAGAGCAGCTCCTCCTGCCCTGCTGCTGCCACCCTGAGGGCTGTGCTGCTCCCTTCCCTCCACTGCTCACCTCACAGCCCCCTCTGTGAGCTATAGTGGTAGATACATAAATATAGCTCCATCATGCTTTTACAGACCCATCCCTGGAAAGGCCAGGGGTTCAGAAAGCACAGCACACACATAGATCTTATTGCGATGCTAATAGTGCTGTGGGAGGAGCAGGGCGAGGGGGCCACCGGGAGGCTACCCCCCATCCATCCAGGATGCTCTTTGGGTAAAGCAGAAGGTGCCTGAGTGCAGCTGGGTCCTGAGGACATTTGCTCTTGTTGCCTTGGTCTTCAGGCAAGGAGGTGGTACATATGGCCAGCTGGTCAGCCTGGGCCACCAGACCTTGTTGGGTAACTGCTGCACCAAGCCCAAGGCTTTGTAGTTGAACCAGTGTGAATGGTACCTGAAGTAGGAGCTTTTGGGATGATACCTGTATGGTGATGGTAGCTGTGCAACCAAGTGCTCATCTGAGGTGCAGGGCAGGTTCATCTTCCAGCTACATCACCTTGTGCTCAGGGTGCACACATGCTCAGCAGCTGCACACATGCACGTGCACAGGTAAAAGCAGACCATCACTCACCTTACCTGAATACAACACATATAGGCTTACCATAGGGGGAAAAAAAAAAAAGGTTCTATTTTGTGGTGATTACAAGGGGTTTGACGGGGTGCCATACATGGTGCCATACGTTCAACAGCAGAAAGAGCTCAATTGAATCCCCAGTTTGGTTTCATATGGCTTGTGTCCATGAGCCAGTCTGTGTCTGTAATTCTGGCTGAAGGAATGGGGATTTTTTTTTCAGGGATATGCATGTGACTTGTTTTAGTTATCTACTCCAGAGGCGCCCTTAAAGCATTTTATTTCCATTGCCAGAATCAACAGGCGAGGTGCTGGAACAAACTGATAAATTAAATAGTAACAAGTTACCCAGACCTGATGGGATTAATCCAGGAGCTGTGGAAGGCCTGAAGAATGAAGTGCCTAAGCTGCTAGCAACAAAAAATGTAGGCACTCAAGGAAAGCAGAGAACTTGGGAGTGACCATCTTTGTATGCTCTTTTTAAAACAAACACTGACGCAACTCTGGGAAGCACCTCTGAGCCTTACTGCAGGGCAAAAATAACACCTAAGCAGTTGCAAGAATAAACAATGGTGAAGTTATAAATAGACCTCCTACATCAATTACAAGAACCCAAACTGGATGTATTTTCTAAAGGAAAATTGGAAGTCTTTGTTGTACCAGAATTTTTAGAATGCACACACACACCCAATTGGATGAACAGTGGTTTGTTTTTTTGTTTGCTTTTTTTTTGTTTGTTTGTTTCTTTGTTTGTTTTTGTTGTTGTTTTTTAAGCTCAAGGCTCCTTGTCATAGAAAAAAAAAATAAATAAAATGTGACATTCAGCCACCCATTCAAAATGGATAGGAAAGAGAAAATAACAAGATAACGGTAAACATTCAGTTTTCAGTTTGGCACCCAGGATAAGCAGCAGGATGTCTCAAATTTCATCCTAAATCTGGCATTGTTTAATACATATTTTTATTAATGAGCTGGAAAACAGGAAGCGAGGCCCCCATAAGACTGAGGCTAATATACATGTTTATGTATTTTTTGGGATATTCAAGACAAGCTGAAGGAAACACAATGTTTCACCAAGACAAGTAGAAAGCATCATTCTATGACAAATGAATATGAAAATGTTTATGAAAGAATAATGTTGGTAGGAAAAAATGTGCCATTGAATAACTATCACTGGGTTTAAATATACTGAATACTTTTGAAGTATGCTGCATTAATGCTGAAAACTGGTCTCCTTATCTTATCAGTTTCTAATTTATGACATAATGTAAACCTGCATCCCATGACAACTAATCCTCTTTAATAACTTAAAGTTATTCTGCAGAAAGTATTGAGCTTCAGGTCCGCTTGTATTCCAGCTGGACCAACTAGTGATCTTCTTGGTGCAGTTGCTGACAAATGACAGTGATGGTAATTTCTACCACAACCTGCCATTGTTGCTACTGTGATGGGTCTCTGTGCTTGTGACTGTGTTTGGTGACTGAGATAGATATGTGTCTTCTCCAAGGAACCATTGTTAGTACTGCTACTCCTGTTGGTTTTAATACAGAGTTTAGTATCAGTGTATTTTTTGAGATACCTTCATAAAATATTTTTAGTTGGTTTACATTTACTATCTCTCACACTACAAAAATCATAGAAAAATCATAGAATCCTCTAATCATTTAGATTGGAGAAGACCAATATCATCAAGTCCAACCATCAGCATAATTTACTGAGTCCCATAATTAAACCATGTTGCTTGGGGCCACAAATGTTCATCTCATATAAAGAAGTGAGAGAAGTTCAGTGTTTTCAGGAGTAGGGAAACAGAGCATGAAAAAAGATTTGGTGCTCAGTGACATACAGAAATCCACTCTAAAACAGATCTAGTCAAGGAAATCTCATTTTTTTTCCAAAACTATAACACATAAGGTATCTGACCACATTGTCAAGAGGTGTGAAAAAAGATTTTAGTGAACTTTAGGGTTATCTCTAGCCCCTGCAATGTGTTTTAGTATCCTGCAAAGTTTCTACTTGGGCTTGACATCTGTATTCACATATGGATTTAGAAGGGAAGGAATTGCAGGCCTTGAGGACTGTCAATACCTTTTGCTGAGGACAATGATACTAAACAGGAGAAAGCTGGGTGAACATCCTCCTTGATACACCAGCACCATCAGGCATGGCCTTGAAAACTCACTTGCAAGATGAGAGAATAGCTTGGTCTCTGTCCCTCTAGGAAGCCATCTCCTTCCAGAGGAGACTGCCAACATCTTCTGTGGGTGTTACCTGAGGTGTGGTCAATGTGTTTTTTTTGGGACATGAACTAAAACCATCACTAAATAACCACCTGTCTGCTGGGCACAGATTCTAGTTGTTCCCCAGCTGAGCTGGATTTAAAATAGTAATGTGGATGACCCAATTCCTATTTACAGTTTCCTCAGCTCTTCCATGCTCCCAGATATATCTTCAATTGGGAAACTACAGAAGGCAGTTGCCACACATTTCTTTCAGAGTTTCCATTAGTTTCAGTTCATGCAGATGGTGCCAAGTCCAGTTCTCACTTATGTCACTGAAATCCCTGTGCTCTTTGAATTCACTCAAAACAGGGAGCTCATGTGGCCAGCACTTACTGCCCAGCAGCATTCATTTTGTAGGAAGTGTTTTATGCCTTACCATCTCCCATGACGTCTGACTGCCTGACGTCCTGTAGATAAGGTCAGTAAAACCCTCTTCAACTTAAATGCCATTTCTTCATTACTTTATGTCACTGAGGTTTCAATTAATCTCACCCAACTTTGGTTGTCTGAGATCTAAGCCTATCTTTAGACTTTATGGAAAGAGAGGCATACCCAGAAAGTTTTTAATCCCACTTTAGAGTAGATTTCAAATGAACCTAGGAGAGAATTTTAGCCTAGATATCTAACTTTCAGGCAGCTAAATTAAGGTAAGGATAATCTCACTAAAGGATTTGCATACATTGCTGCTTCTTGATTGTGTAGTAAAAAGATGCACTCAGGGGCTTGAAAAGTTTCTTTAGAAAAGAAAAATTGCATGCCAACTTTATAACACTGGATCAGATGGAAAAACAAACAAACAACAAACAACAAACAAACAAACAAACAAACAAATATGTTTCAAACTGCTGTGTTGGGTAGTTTTAGCAGCCAGCTAAAAGTATGAGAGATCCAGGGATTGTATCCCTGCAATCCACAGTAATGTGGATTTACAAATTAGCAAATTAATTTTTTATGGTTTATGGAAGTGTGGGAGGGAAAAAAGCAGTTTATAGCCTCATGGGACTGTGAGTTTTTAAAGTTCCATGACTCAGTTTTGTATGCTATTTTTCTTTCGTCAACACTTGTAGGACTACAGGTAATTTAAAAAGTATTTTTAAACCCATATGTTTGGGGATTTGTTGTAATATTTTGCTTTCATGCTTGGTCTTTTTTTGGCTTTGCCTAAAAATTAAATACACACTAATCTTTACTCTTTCTCTGCCCCAGAATGAGGTCCTTTTAAATGTGTTCAAATTTACAGGCCTATTACCTAAGTTGATGGTATCATTCCTAGCTAGGATTCATGTGCCTCTTGCAGATTTTGCTTTTTGCTGACAAAGAGGCATAACATTCTTGGCTATTTGCACCATATGGTGAATAACTTAAACTTATACTGCAGTTTTTATCGTGAAGGAATCCCTGAGTGCTTTTCAAACTATTTTTATAGGAGTCACTTCACTCGTCACTGAAATGGAGCCAGTTCTAGGGTAAATCATGGCAACCATTCAGTGGTAATTGGAGCCTGCAGCACTTCTGAAAAACTGGGACAGTTTTGAAAAATGTCAATATTTTTGATGACATTGGTCATGGGAGGCAAGGTCCTCAGTATGAATAAATTAACATTTTGGCTTTGCTGGTGTCTATAGAGTTGCTGTTTTCTCTGCCCGTAGCAAAATGTGCTCTGTCTGGGTATTTTTCACTCTCTGAAGCTTTACTGATATGCAAACCTCTTTCATCTGATTTCCCACTTGTAAATCTTGAAGCTGCTGTCAGAGGAAGTGTCTAATGTTGTCCAGAGGGAACACCAGCACTGTCCTTCCATGTTCCTTGTCTCAGCTGCTCACTGATCTCCCCAAACCTTCTGCAAACCAATAAACCATACTTGGTGCAGGTCCTGCACCCTTCTCTCTTCAAGATGACAGGAAGAAAAACAGTCTTGTCCTTGGCTTATCCTTATATTCAAGACTGGGCAGAGGTAATAACCCAGGTGGTCTCTGTTTATTTATCTTCAAATAGATGCAGCATCTTATGCTAGGTGCCAGGACATCGGATCCTGCCTTGGAGAGCAGGCAGCCTGCACGTAGCTGTCTGCCTCATGACCAAGTGCCTGTGCCTGTGGGCATGGCATCAAGTTCCCAGCTGTGAAGTGGGGAAACAGCATCTTGCTGGCAACAAGGGGAGCAACAGTATTTTCCTACTTCATGTGAATGTGGTGAGGGTAAACTCATGAAGTAATACAGACAAAGAGCTGCAAGGTAGATGAATAAATTAAAAACAAATAAATGTTGGGTAAAAAATGAGGGGTGAAGAATCCAAGGCCATCTTGGATGCCTAAAGCTAAAAATCACAGCTTTCTGCCGTTGCTTAAGGACAGATAAAATTAAAGTTTACTCCTGTGTTTTTTAAAGGAAACTCCCTTCTCATGCAATCAAATGTCCCTCTAAAAATCTTGGAGTGTTTGCTTGAGTCAGAACCATAGGATCTGGCCCACTGTGCATCACTGTTGCAAACACAGCTCTCTTTGTCAGAGGGAAATTTCACACTGAAAAAACGGAACAGCAGCTCCAAAGTAACACTTTTTGTCTTTAAGACATGCAAATTTTCATTATCTTGTAAGTACATGTTTTAACTAGAAAATTTCTAAGACAGGTTTAATGCGAACTCTGGGACCTGCTGATGCAGAATGTCCCACAATATCAACTGGGCTTTTCTGAGAAAGTGTGCTGAAAAATACACTAAAAATGAGGACCATGACATAATGGGTGGAGTTGTGTGGAAGAGTGTGTGTGTCTGACAGCATTTTTTCCAGGAAACTGGACAGTGTGCTTGTGATTTCAGATGCTTTATTAGATATTTCTGGTGATTTTGATGAGCAAAGCAGGCTGCCTTTCTGGTGGGTGAGGTTCAGATAATGTCTAGCCCCTCTGTTACATACTTTCATGTGGTTTACATATATAATATTTATATTGTTTTGAATGAGATTGATTTTAATGAGAAGTCAATTCTGAAAGTGCTGGCTATAACAGCAGCACAGTTAATATTACTGGTTTTGGCATGGCAGACACAGGAAAAGTCTATCTAGAGCCAAAAATCTGTCAGGCTTGACTGGGGGTAGCATCTCTTCTCTGTCTCGCTCTGTAAGTGACTTTTAACTTCAAACCTTTATTTCCTCTCTGACAGACAAACAATTTTGGCTCACACTGTACTTGGATATGGGAGACAAAGATCAGCTTCACACATGTGCATGTTTAAACCTATTGCGTATTGTCCTCCTCCCTCTTATAGAGAAAAGTTCTGAGAGGGTTTCCTGGAATATTTCAATGATATAAGCATGGGGAAAAAATGTGAAGAGTAGGGCTTAAAAAGAGGAAGAGAGACTGTAATTATATAACTTTCATTTATGCCAGCATCCATTTTTATTGATTTTCATTTTCAGGTAGCAAACGAGCAATCCATTTTTAAATACTCTGTTGGCTGGGGTACTCTGACTTTCAGATGCGTGAAAGGCATGATATTGCTTCTGTATGCAATCTATATATTTACATTTGAAAACAAAACTCCATAACAGGTATTTGTGGGTCGTTTTCAACTCACAATTATTAATATCCACTTGGTAATGCATCACAGGAAAAGACAGTCAAATGCAATCTGCTGATATACTTCCAGTCTGCTTTCTCATGTACTAGCTAATCTTCATGCTTTCTGGATGCAACCACAAAATAGCAAAAAGACAGAGCAGGCAGTCTACTGGAGAGGTTGTCCCTCTGCCTGTCCTAGATGAGAAGCAGCAGAGATCAGATATGTCCCAAATCATCCACGCACCAGCAAAGGAGCTCAGCACCAGTGCAGCACAGGGCCCGGTGCATGAGCAGTTTGGGGGGAAAATCCCAAGGCTGCTTCTGACCAATACTCTTAACTCATTCCTGGATGTCACATTCCTGGAGGTCACATTTCTGGATGAAAACACCTGATGTGAAGATGTGGGGTTGGGCAGGCAATGGTCCCTTTGCAGGGCAGTAGGGGAACATTAAGCAGTGCTGGGGGAACCCCACACCAGAGCATAGGCCCCATGGCCCAGGCTGGTCACAAGTAAAAATGTTTCTTCTGGGAGAAATGGCCTACCTTTAAACAATTCCTCATTTCTTGTATCATGTACGGGTGAGAAAAACATTCTCCCAGCAAATCTGGATGGCTCACCCTTCTTTAACATCAGGGCATTTAAACACATATCTGACTCTCCCCAGGAAATTGTTTAAACGACAGGGTCACAGAAAATCTTAGTATATGGTGGAAAGCAAGGAAGGGTGGAAGGAAAAACACTTTCCCTCCTTTCAAGATTGATCCACTGTCTCATACAAGGTATATGGAGCCAGAAGCCTAGATTTAATGACTCTTAGTACAGCTTTCAGAAATTATTAACATCAATAGGTACTGAGTCCCAAAGATGAAATTTTGCAGTAATTTCTACACAAACAGACCATTGCGGATGTAACTGCAACACCGGAATTTTGCAATAAAGTTTCAGCCACTAAGAAATGAGGAAAAAGTTTGTATTTCATTGTGTAAATTTTTCTTCAGTGTAATGTAAGACTTTTTTTTTTATTTTTTTTTTTTTTTCCCCTATGTGAAACTATATCTTAAGCCTATATATAGTCATATAAACGGAAATAACTATTTTCAGAGTGAAAATTGGTTAGGTAGGCTGGTGGCCTCTGTCCTTTCTTGAAATTAGGCAGCCTGAATTTTGCATCTTAGCAGATGACTCCATAGGGAGCACAGGGAGCAGAGGGTAGCGTTGTCTTCAGGGGGAACCAGTGTGATTAGTTTAAAGTTTTCAAATGGCTAGCACAAGCAGAAATGTATTCTCTGCTTAAAGTAAGATTTAACCTTGCAGGCCAAAAATTTCAAAACTGCCAAAAGAAGTTTGCTTTCAACATTTAGGATGCTTTTCAAATCTTGCCCCCTCACACACACTTGCATTTTGGCTGCTATTTATCATTTTAAATTGTTCCCTATCAAATGTGAAAAGGGTTGTGAGTAGTTAGGAGGAAGTGCAGGCTCTGAAGAAAATGATGACAAAACTCCCCTGGCTTCAATGGACTCAGGATTTAACCCTCACTATCATTTTCTAACTATGTGTATGTTCTTTTATTGGTTATGAATTGTATCACTAGTGGCCATTTTATGTTGTCACAGTTTACTACTAGATAATAGTATATATTTTTAATTTAAGGGGCTAGCTTCATAAAAGGAAATTAAATAATCATTTTTAAGTGTAAATAGTCTGTTGAAAAAAAATGTCCTTATTAAGTTGTTAAAGACAGGAGACTGTAGAGCCATCCAGAGGGAGATATCAAGATAAACTGGTAAGCTGGGTTCTTCACAATAAGGCAAACAGCTTGAATAGCTTTTACCAGGTTATTCAAACTTTAAGTACTGTCTTTTTCATCTGTATTTGTACATGAACATAGAGTTTATATTTTCTACACATTTATATGCTCTTTGAGGTAATTCACACATTGAATCAATGCATTGAGGCAGTCTTGCTCACAAACTGTAAACTCACTATATTAAATTATACATTTATATTCAAACTGTATGACCAGTCTGCTCCCTTAATTTCCTGTAGTATATTTTCTGAATGGACAATCAAAGCTCCTTAAGCTACAGGGCCAGAAACAAATCTGGCATGCTCAATTGTCTCAGTGAAGTGATCCTTTAGTACAGAACTTCCACAAATAAAGACACCGTGGAAAAGCACTTGTATCCTTAGTTTCTAAAGCACTACAGTGCTGCTATAATTTTATGTCAGTGACTTCAAAATGGAAAACTAAAAATATGCACATTTAATAAAAAAAAGTAAAATGTGTTGATTAACAGTAATTATTTCTGAAGGGTGATGTAACACACAGCTTTTACGGGTAATTCCTTTTCTGTATTGAGTTGCAATTACTGTAACTAGTGGTGCAACTTTTTAAGGCAGTTTGTGGAAAATCCTACTGAATTTTAACTAGCAGTGGGTATTGAAAATAATGACCTACATAAGTGATTAAAAATGAGCTTGTGGAGTGTCAGAATGCTGAGCAGTTAACGTTATTTAAATTATGCAGATATTTACATCAATGCCTGCATTAGTCTAGGCAATTTGTCACATAATGAAACAGCCTTAACTTGAGGCATACATTATACAACTGCGATTATCACTGAGATTCTATAACATCTTGATGACCTTCCAAAATCCAGCTGATGTAAACTTTGTTAAGCTTGTAGTAGCAATGATGTAATTTGCCTTGTAAACAGCTTGAGAGATTTGGATGAAAAACATCAACCTTGGCACTTGAGTTTTTTAAACAAGACACCAAAAAATGTATACACAGAAAAGTCACATATCTCAGCTTTTTTTTTTTTTTTTTTTTTTTTTTTTTTTTTTTTTAAGATTCATCTCACCTAGCTTCAGACATCTGTAATGTCTGCATTCAAGGTACTTCTCTGAAGCTCCCTTTGTATGAGCATTCTTCTCTAATGGGAGTGAAGCAGTTATTTCAAAAAGCAAAAATAATCTGAGCTGGGAATAGTCATTGGAAATTAACCAGAAAAATGCTTCATACAGAATGCAGTACTCCTAATTCCCCCCAGAAGCTGCTCTGGAAATAGTGTCCCACTGAAAAGGAGACATCTGGAAAAGGCGCAGAGGCTTTTGGGAGACGGAGGGGAGGGAAGGTTTCTCCTCCTTCTCTGTTGCTGTAGAAGTGGAGCTGTCCAGCAGCCCAGGCACAGGAAACTGAATTGTCTTTGGGGTATGGAAGCAGCACTGCCTGGCTGAGAGTAGAAACACAGATGTTGGGAAAATCTTACCTTTTCCATCCACCAGCAAGGAAACACTGTGCTTGCATGCTTTGCAGCTGCAGCCAATATCACTTTTGAAGCCTCCTTGTTTGCAGAAGCTAAGAAAGTACTGAATGTGTCTGACATCATTCACAAATGTTAAACACAAGTGGAGCTGGGTCGACAGAAGTTCTTCTTTGAAACATGTTTTTGAAACACGGCAATCTTCAAAGCTGGCTTACACACCCTGTGCTGTGATACACAGCCTTTTGTTTTGCATAAGTGTTTGTTTTAATGAGGTAGTGCAATGCAGCTCATCAGAATCAAAAACATATGATGCACCCTAGGCAAGAGAAAGGCAATAACTACACAGATTTTTGAAGAGGGCTAGTCATACCACAGGCTACCATTATAGCAGAAAAAACAACAAGAATTTTAATATAGCTGTCTGGCCAAATATATTAATTTAAATTGAATGGCTTTTTCTGATATTATAGCTGTGAGGCACAATGTTCTACTGGCAAGCATCTTCAAAACCTCTTTTAGAAGATTTGCTTCAAATTATTTCTGTGCACCAGATCTTGATGGTATGTACATTTGGGAGTCTAACCAAAGGAAAAGCTTTTGATTAAATCAATGACCTTTCTTAGAGGTTGAATGAAATGAAGTCTATAATATGAAAAGCTACGTCCTCAAAATAGTGTTTTATTCAAAATATTTACTCTAAGCTCTCTTCCATTAAGTTTGCTGTAACTTTTTCACAAATGTTCATATCCTTGTGTCAGCACAGAAATATACTTTCTCATTAGCCAATCCACTTAAATAAATTCTAGTTGTTTCCATCATCAGTTGCCCAGATATCTTGCTAACCACCAATTTCCATTCTTTGCCAGAGAAGACTGCTGGGTGCTGTTTATTCTTGGAAACTTGGTCTTTAAAGTGCTCATACTTTGTTGTGTTTCTTCAAAACTTGGGTATGCTTGTTTCCCTCAACTAATTGCATCTCTTCCCACTTGGCAAATATGGGAAATTTTCCTGCTGATGTGGGAGAAGAATGAGTGTGATAATTTCTTACAAAATATTTTATGTACCGATTTCATTTGATAAGAAATCATGTCATCTTATCCTGGCAAATAGATTTGCATATTTTTATTATTGCCATGAAGCAGAGCTCTGGGAAGCCACCAAAGCTGAGAACAATGTGTAACATCCTCCCTAGCAGTCAATGTTAATGAAAGTCAAGTCCCACAGGGAGATCAACAGCCTCTGTAATATTAGGCTGCATATTATTAGATTAGGCCTGCTACATATCAATCAGAAATTTCACCAAAAGGCACAGGCTCAATAGCAGCTACTATGCAAAGCTAGTAGAGGAAAAAGATCACTTTTCTACTTACCTGGACTGCCTCATCTTCAGGTGAATGTGGGGCAACCTAGAGGACAGCCTTTACACAGCTTGAAGTGGTCTCTGAAATTCTTCTGGTTCTGTCTGGGGTGGACATTGTTTCCTTGCAAACCAAATTGTCTTCTAAATCAAAATAAATAAAGAAATCAAATATTCAATGATCTGTTTAGGGAGAGATTTTTTTGTGCATGTCTCATAATGACTGTGCATGTCTCATACACCATAAATGACTTGATCAGGATTTGACAGTCTGGCTCTATGACACTAACACAAAATGTATTTTACTATAGAAAACAGGACTTTGCTATGCACTTTTTAGAAATGCATTCTACTGTTTTTAATTCCCAGAAGACCACTGCTTTTCCCAATGTGCTTTCCATAATTCTGGAACCATAAAAGTTATTCAAAACAATTCCAATAAAACAATTTAAGGAAAACAACCTGCTAAAAACATGATCAGTCCTCCTGATAAATGTGCCCTTCTCCTACAAATAACCTGTAATACCTTCTCTGAAATATCTCTGTGCTACCATTCTATGCAGCTGATAGTGTGTGAGTTACAGGGAAATAATTTAGGGCAGAGAGCTTAGTAGTTACATCTTGGTTTCCAGGTTGCACCAGTTGTCTCCCTGGGAGGGTCAGGGTGGAAATGTTGCTTGTGAAGGACCACTCCTGACAGCAGCATGTCACCACCAGGTGTGGAGGTAGGATAGGGATAGTGCTAGTGGACTGATAAGTGTGTACTGTAGATCCCAGTGTGTAGATGGACGTGGGGAACACTTGTACTGTTGCAGCCCACACCCCCTAAAATGGACGATGAAATTGTTTTTGCAGTTAAGTCCATGCTTGTTTTTGAGAGAACATAGTTTCACATTGCTTAATAATAGTGCAAATTCAGTTTGCTGGGTTTGTTTATTTTGGAGGGGAGGGGTGTGTTATTTACTTCCTTTGCCTTTAGCTTTCTCCTGGACACAGGTTGCTGTTCATATTTATTTGTTCTGCACTCAGACCAAATTTCAAGATCTGTCAAGTACAAATAGGTTTTGTAACCCGTGGGATAGACTGCAGAATTGTGGTCAGTCTCCACAAAGACATAACTGCTCATTCCAATTTAACGGACTAAAAAGTTTTAATCTAGAACTAAATTATAATGTTCAGGGCTAGTGCTGTTAGCAGCTCTTGCACATGGGTAACACAGGGCCCTAATCACTTACATTCAATCATGCTTAGCTAAAAGTGTTTCAAACAGGAGCTTTTCTTCTCAAGAAGTAGAGCTGTGCTTTAGCATGATCAATATTGTTTCTTTAGCACAACTAGCTAAACAGTGATTTCCTAAGATGAAAAGTTTATTTCTTTATGATGCCAAAGTAACTTGCTGCAGGTCTAAAGACTGCTTCCACATCCAGACACATTTTGGTGAATTTGTTCACTTATTTGAATGTTTCTCTGAGTTTATGACTCTACGCTTGGTTACCAGATCTGGTATGGTTGGAATTTGGCAAAGATGTTTTTCTGTCTTACATGTGTTTGTTTACCTGATTTGCTGTTACGTAAGTACTGGACAATGTCCAAGCCTGTGTCAGATTTTGCTGTTTTCCAGCAAAACATTCTCATTTATAAGCCACACTTTTATGAAGTAGAGATGTATTTTTATTTTTCTTTTACCAAGGCCTCCAGCTGTAACTCTCCCAGGGCCAGATCTGGAGAGGGGCTGGTGCCTCAGAGCAGCCATTCCCAACACACAGTGCTGGGACTGAGCCCACAGCACGATAGCCCTTTTATCTCTGCTCAAAGGTGAAGGAGGCAATAAACTAAGCTGATTGATGGGTGTGATCTGAAATCTCCCACAAATCACCTACTGGTAACACAGTGCATCTGTTTTGTTCAGCTGATCCTTTAATGTATACATGATGTTTATGACTTTGGATAGGAGGATAGTTTCCTTCTAGTCCCATTCCCTCAGGGTTTTGTCCTAATTTTCTAGAAACTTTCTTAATCACATTTAACATTGCACTAGCTCCCAGTTGTCTTTTCTTCTAGTTTTTGCATTTACCAGCAGCAACTTATGTTTCTACTTGCACTTGACTACTGACCTTGGATTCAGGAAATTAAGTACATGCTTAACTTTGAGGATAAGTTTAAATTTTACTAATTTTAAAGGGATTTAAGCATGTGCTTAAGGTGAAATCTAAAATTAACTGTCCTTCCTGAATAAGGATGTTCTCTTGAGTCAGACCCTGCATGCAGTGCCTTAGAATAGATCTTGGCTGTCCCTTGACTATGTTAGACATGCCGGATGCTTTCAGAAGTGGTTAATCTGATGAAAGAATTCATCTCAGAGTCATAAAGAAACCACAAGTTTCCTCCACTTTCAGCCTCTTTGGTCTGCTTCTTTGATATCCTTGGTCAGCTTCTTGTGCTGCAAGAGCATTTGCCTGGCAAGTTTTGTAGTCTTACAGTCATACAGGCAAGATGCTCACTTGTAAGAATCTGCTCTGACTTTTATTTCTTAACTCTGTGCAGATAACCCCCTTTGTGAATACAGATTCAGCTTGTGTACTAACATTTCGAAAGTGGAAGTTGTCAGATGAAGACCAAAACCTCCAAGACTCAGGAAACAGACACATGATAGTAAAACACAAATACTGAAAATATAAAGAAGGCAAGAACTGCAGGGGGCACCTAGACTCCCATGACTTTCTTCTTGCTTGGACAGGCAACACGTTGAAAACTTTGAAAAAGGAAGAAATATAGTATCAAAGCACAGCATGATAACATGTACATGTAATATAAGAGATATTATGCTTATGGCACATTGTTGTAAATGATACACAGCTCTCTGAATATTTAGAAATATTTTGGTTTTAAAATGTTGCTGTAGCATGTTTTGAAATTTCCTATTTTTCTTATTTATTTATTTATTTATTTATTGATAATCCAAAACAATTCATAGAATTCATATCAAATTTACAAATAATTCTGAGGTCTCCAAATCGTATTTTATAAGGAATGTTCTATTCACTTCTCCTCAAAATAGGGAAACAGTATTCCCATGATTGTATGTTTATAATTTTCCTCAAAACAAGTTATTTCAATGAAGTCCTACCCTCTGATGATCTGCTGTACTTAGCCTAATTCACCCAGAGCATAAGGATGTTTGTCACTTTACAGTATCCTTTGCACTTCCTTAGTGTGTGCTAAATATTTTAGGAAGGGGGCTCATTCCATGTCTTAGCCAGTGAATCATCATGTAATGAATGAGATGGAAGGCTAAAATACCGTGGTGAGCAAAATAGCATGAGAGCTTCCTGGGGCAAGTTGAGTCCTGAGTTGGAGGATAATGTCTGGGGGAACAATAAACTCTCAGCTGACTCTGAACTTTTGCAGGATTTTCTGCTTCAGCTGAATGCACTTAATTTATATGGGGTCCAAAGGAATTCATCCCAGGTGAAAGAGCTGTCTGATGTTATCGCAAGACCTCTCTACATTATTTTTCAATGGTCTTGGGAATCTGGAGAGGTCTCAGTTGACAGGAACCTGGCAAATATTGTCCCAGTTTTCAAGAAAAGGAAGAAGAAAAGACCCTGGTATTTACAGATCTGTAAGTTTCACTTCAGTGTCTGGTAAAATTATGAAAAATATTTTTCTGGGAGTTATTGAAAAGCACTGAAAAGGACAATGAAGTCATCGGTAATAACCAACACAGTTTCACAAGGTGAAAGTCCTGCTTAAGGAAATTAATTTCCCTTTACAACAAGGTTAGCCATCTAGTTGATCAAGAGAAGCCAGTAGATGTGATTTTTTTTTTTTTAATTTTTTGATTTTTGCAAAGCTTTCAGTGCTGTCTCTCACAATATCCTACTGGGTAAAATGTCCAGCATACAGCTAGACGACTACATAATGTGATGGGTAAACAATTGGCTGATGGGTCAGGCTTAAATGGTTATAGGAAATAGGTTTACATCAAGCTGGTGAGTAGTCACTAGTGCTCCCCAGAGCTCCATTTTAGGGCTAGCTCTCTTCAATTTTTTCACTAATGATGTGGATGCAGGATTTGAATGTACACTAAGTAAATTTGCAGATGATACTAAATTAAGAAGCGCTGTTGATACCCTCAAGGATGGAGAAGCCTTGCAGACACATCCTGATAGTTTAGATTGTTGGGCAATCACTAACCTTATGGAGTTTAACAAGAGCAAGTGCCAGATTCTGCATCTGTAGAGTATCAACCCTGGATAAATGTACGGACAAGAGGCTGGAGAGCAGTCCTGCAGTAAGGAATCTGGGGTTCTGGTTGATGGCAAGTTGAATATGCATCCACAGTGTGCCCTAAGAGCTAACAATGCCAACTGTATGTTGAGGTGCATCAGGCAGGGCATTACTAGCCAGTCAAGGGAAGTGATTTTCTCACTCTGCCCTGCACTGGTGCAGCCTCACCTTGAGTACTGTGTGCAGTTCTGTGTGCCACCCTATTAGAGAGCATCCAAAGCAAGGCTATGAAGATGGTGAAGGCTCTAGAGGGCAAGATGTATGAGGAGCAGCTGAAGTCCCTTGGTTTGCTCAGCCCAGAGCAGAGCAGGCTGAGGGGAGGCCTCATGGTGGCCTGCAGCTCCCTCACAAGGGGAGCGGAGGGGCAGCTGCTGAGCTCTGCTCTCTGGGGACAGTGACGGAACCCAAGGAAACAGCATGGAGCTGGGACAGGGGAGGGTCAGGCTGGGGGTTAGGGAAAGGTGCTACACCCAGAGGGCGGTTGGGCACTGGGACAGGCTCCCCAGGGCAGTGGTCATGGCACCGAGCTGCTGGAATTCAAGAAGCGTTTGGACAATGCTCTCAGACACATGGTCTGGTTTTAGGGTGGACCTGTGTGGAGTCAGGAGTTGAATTTGATGATCTCTGTGGGTCCCTTCCAACTTGGGATATTCTGTAAGTCTATATAATTTCCATAATGTATGTTAATATGGGAGATCTGTTTTAATCTATAGGTTTTCAGGATTGAAAATGGCAGTGCAACTTAAACTAATAAATAAATAAAATAGAATAAAATTAGCCCAAAGGAGAAAATCCTTCAAAAGAAAATTCCCCTGCAGCAGCTGAATATTTGGTTAAGAGCTGAACACAATAAAATCTTCATCCAAATTAAAGAGTCAATAGTTTTGACTTCTTTTCTACAGTCTTAAAAATTAACAACATGAATTACCGTGTATGAATCTGGCTATTCATAGTGCACAAAGTTATGCTGTTTCGTACAGGAAGACTGCAAAGGTTAATCGTTTGTTTTCCAACCTTGCTTGAATTAACATGTATAATTTTATTTGTTATCCTCTTCAATTTTATTTCAAAGGACAACTTCTAGAATGGCAGCTTAGTAACATCAGACTTGCTGTAACTTTTACATTTTTGATTTTTCTAATAGATGCTCAAGCCAGAAAAATATCCCATGCCTTGGCAGTTGATTAGAATCATTTACTATAATTTTTGACACAGCAATTGTATGGTTCTGTGTCAAGTTATGCTTTCCAAAGCATTCCAAATTCTTTCCTCATGGAGAGAACTGTGGGGCTGGCAATATCTATCTGGACTTGTTTGGATCATACTTGTGATATTGGCAGATAAATAGCTTTGGTTCTGCATATGCTTGGCTTGAACAAAGCCTACACAAACATAACTTACAGAGAAATGCATTCTTTTACAACGTTATTCTTGTGCTTTATTTGTCCTCCAATGGCAAGCAAAGCTTTCCCAACCCCCACATCTGGGGCCATGATTGTCCGGATATGCAGCAAAGATATCAGACCCTGAAGGAGCTTATGGTTGAAGGTATTAGTCCAGAAAAACATCTGATTGGATATTATATTATAGTTCATTGCTTTTAATTCTTTCTGTCACACTTAATACAGGACACAAATAGCAAATGAGATCAATTGACTTGATGAAGCTACTGTCTGACAGGTGGCAAGTCCTGTTGGTGGTGGAGAGATGTGAACTGAAGTGCTGTGCCTGAGCACATGCTGGGCTACTGTGTAAAAAGGGGGGCCTTTTCCCTCCTTGAGAAACTTCAGGAAATCTTACTTTTTGCTTCACTTTCATGACAAGTGTCCCAAAAACAAAGTGTTGAAACCACTTAAAATATCTGCTTGAGGGAATGTTCAGTGTTTACAAAACCTGCTGTCATTTTTGTTCCAGCCAAAGCTATTTGCCAAGTTTGACCTGAACGACCACATGGCTTCAGCTGTCCCAAAACCACATTCTTTGGCAAATGACTGCATTGCCAATAAATAAACACAGCTTCACTGAACTGTAATGGGAACGTTCCATATGGTAAGACGTCTTTGCAAGACTGAAACTTCAGTTTGGCCTTGGAAGGGAACAAGTTCTGTGCCTGAGTGCTACATATTAAACCACATGGTTATCTTAAATACCTGTGGCTAATTGGTGAAGCTGATATACTGCTTAACTCCTTAGAAGTACTGGCACTAATGGTAGTGTCAGCAGCTCGATGTAGATCAATCAATCTAAACAGGACTGTTTTAAAAATGGTTTTCTTTTTTTCTTTCTTTTTTTTTTTTTTTTTTTGGTTATCCCTTAATCAAAATCATCTCTAAAAAGAAGTATTATTAACACAGAAATGAATAGTCCACATCAATTATTTCTACTCTGATTGCATCACTTCTATGCACAAAGGAGCTAATGATTAAGTCTGTTGAAGACTCTTTTTCATCTCAGACAGGAAAGTCCAATTTTTCTGGTAATTACCTACAATTTTTCATCTGTAACTTAGATCTCCTAATATTCTGAATAGCTGTTTATCCTAGTAAATCACTAGTAAATTGGCTACCCTACATTGGTCATGTAAACTGGTGGCTTCAACCATTTGTGCCTGAACTATGTGAAGGTATGAAAGGTTTAGTTCCAGCTAGAATGAAAAGTTTCAAAGTAGAAATTAAAAAAAAAAAAAAAAAAAAAGTTTTAAGCCAGCAAAACCACATCCATTATTTTTATTTTTGTTTATTTATATATAGTATTCAATTGTAGATCAATGGGACCACCCTTTGAAGGACTCTAAGTTCATGTCTATTATTGCCAAAAAAAACCCAGACGAATAAAAAGAAACCCAACAGTTATAGTTGCTAAGGGGCAACAATTCAGGTACCAGCAGTGTCCTTTATTTAACCTAAGTACTAAAAAGCTATGAAATATTAACAAAGAAAGCATAAATCTTTGTTAGTTTACAGTCTAAGGTGAATTTGTTACTTTCCCTTTTCCTTTCCCCTCCTTTTCTCCTTCCCCTTTCCCTTTTGCCTTTTCTTTTTTTCCTTTTCCTTAATGCCAGATTATTAAGAAAGTGACACTGTCACAAATAACATTTCTTAACCCCTCTCCTAATAACACATTTTGCCAATTAGAAGCCAAACAAAATTTTCAGCTTGACTCTTGAGCCTCAGTTATTAAAATAGAACTGTATTTGGGACATTGTTTACAATCACATGGGTGAATAAAAGGTTATCTCTCCATCAAGACAACCATTCAGTGTAGGGACAGATTTGACTGGAGGAATAATCTGGGACAGGATTGCCTCAAGCAGATCATGTCCAGATTTTATAAGGAAAGAGAGCTCTCTGCCCATCTAGTGAAAGGGTAGAGAGCTCACAGATAAATGAGCTTTATATGAGACTGTGTAGCTCAGCAGAGAGGTGAGGAAGAGAATTCTGAAGTCCTGTGGCCACCAAGGAAGAGTCAGGATGATCATTTTGTGTTGCATTGGGTGGATTTTGCATTGCATCTGGTTGCAGCTGCCTGGCACATAGGTGCCTGCATGGACCCAGACTGGCTGTTGTACCCTGACTACTACACAGCATCCATGGGTGATGGAAGGGAGTAGAGTCCTTTGCAGTGGGAAAGAAGGGTAAGGGGACAAAGATGCAAAGGAAACCAAACTGCCTTAATGTCACAACTCCTTTTTGAGAGATGCAGTACAGTACTTTAAGTAGCCTTAATTTAATAAGGAACTAATTCTATAAATCAGTCATGGTATGTTTTGGGAAATACTGGCCTAATTCTAGCTTAAACTTTAATCTTTCAGTTGATACAATTTTCTGATAAGATGGAGATAAAGAAGTAGGCAACCCATGGATTTAAATGCCATAAATTGGAAAAGTTTGATGTCTTCTAGGGCTGGGCCCAAAATACAGATCCTTTTAGACTAAGTGGCCCATTCTGTTGGACTAATTCTACATAAAAATTTCATTTCTGTTTTACTGGATCCCAGATAATTGGGAATGGTTGTTGGGTAAGTCACAGGCCACCAAGGTAATGTAACACACATGTTTTTAGCAAGTTTTTCACACATGTCTGGCAAGCCTTTCAGAGCAGGAGAAGGCTTTAGAGATTCTTTTGTGGGCCTTAAATGGTGCATTAAATCCTATCAGCTATTGATTCCTTCCCCATTTTGACTTCTGCTCAGTTTGGGTTATTGGACAGTACTTTTTGTGTTTTATTATAAGACCTAATTAGAGCCCTTTGACACTCAAAATTTCTAGTTTGCAGGGAACTGTAATAATGTGTAATTTTGTTTAATCCTCAGTGGGTTGAAACCTTTGTGCCACTGAGGGTAAGGGAGTTTTGCCATACATATCAGTGGAAGCAGGACATTTTCTTTATTTTTTCTTAAAACATTGGGTAACCAACAAAGTGCTTTAGACATGGGGAGTAAGATTGTGATGATGATTACAAATCCCAGATCTGTAAAAACTCTGAGTTGGAATTATCTTGGCAATTAACAATATACATTGTTGTTTTTTCTTTTAGTGTTGTTGTTTTTTCTTTTCAAAGTGGTAAGCATTTTATGCTCACAGTTTTTATCCATTAAAGTAATTGAGAACACTTTTTCACTCTTTCTTGTCAATGTATTTAGTCCCCAAGAGAAAACACGTTGTTTTATCATTGCCAAGTCCTTCAATTTCACTGTAGTACTTTTAAGATAATCATCTATTTTTCTTGTGGTTTGCTGTAAATGTCTTTTTCTTAACGCACCGAGCTTTAGAAATGTGGTCGTACAGAAATCAGATCAGGTAGGACTTTGTCAGCAAGGTATTTCTTGGCTATTAGAAATACTTGGTGTTTGTCATCAAGCTTTATAGATCCAAGGTACACTGCTACTCTGTAAAAGAGGCACATTTCCTTCTGGTAGTGAAAAGATTTTTTTTTTTTTTTATAAACTGATTGAATAATGCCAAAGGTAGAGGGTTGCCAACAGGCCATTCCTGGAATCACCCAGTTTCCAAACAGAAGTCTTTTTTCTACCACCCAAGCAATCTTGCAGGATCATCACTGCAGACACAGGGTAAAGCTCCAACACATGGGGTCTAACAGAAGAGAGGAGTGAGGGTTTTCAATGCTAGAGAAATGAGTGAGCTGTTTGTAGTATATAATCATAACGTGCTCTGAGGCCTATCTTCTGCTCCTAAGAAAACCACATGAAACTAGTTTCCACAGGCAATTTTGATTGTTATTTCCTCTCAACATATTTGCTCTGCTCTTCAAAAAGGTGATAAATATTTTTATTATAATTGTACAGTTGAGATTCAAAATAGAGAGTGACTTTTTTTTTTTTTTTTTTCTCATGAGGCATATGGTATTACTGAGAGACAGAGAGAGGCAAAAATTTCAGACAGTTATAGAAATGTGTGTATTTTATCTTTTTTGGACCACACATCCTAGACTTGGGAGTATTCCTGGAAGATGTGCTATCAGATTTCCTGAGTGCTTTATTTCTATTTATTTTTTTAATCAAATTGCAAGATAATTTTTGCAGCATACATCTCGTATTTAGAAACAGTAACAGGAATGATATATCCTGCTACTTCAATTTTGAATTTGTTCTTCATGATCTTAACAAAAGAAGAGTGCTCTTGGAGAACTGCAATTAGTGCATTCCTTCATCAGCTCCAACCCCATTGTTCTTCAACCTGTGGAACCAGGCTAGGGATTCTTTCTTCAGACAGAGTAGTTATTTCTGTCTTAGCATGAGATATTAGTGTGAGATGCCTGGTATGGGCACGATTAGCATGAAGATATATAAAAGGCCTGAGGTTTCTATTTGTGTCTGTCTGTCTGTCTGTTGGGGATGGTGAATATTTCTGGGTGCATGTATGTATCTCAAGGTGGTCAAAGGGTGGCAGTTTTCAGTTATTAAGAATGATCTGGGTTAGCCCCAGTCTTTCTGGGTCACTAAGTTTCAAATGCAGATATTTCACATCTGTTTCTTGTTCACAGCCACTAACAAAGAAGTACAATACCAAAAGAGTCCCAGTTTCAGAAGCGTGTCTGGTCCTTAAAGGAATTTGACTGGTTACTTAGGAAAAAAATTTAAAAATAAAATAAAAGCACAACTATACCTCCTATTCAAATTTGCAGATTAGGCAAAAACCAAAAACCCAGAGGTGAAAGGTCAAATAAAACAGTTGAAAGCATTTTCTATAGACTTCCTGGTTGAGGAGGGAAAAAAGAGCACACAGTCCTCCAAAGCACGCTATAAACACCAGAACAGTGTGAGAGACACTTTAATAGGTTCCATTCTTGATGAAAATCTCAAAACAGCCTCACTAATATGGTGTAGAAATCCAATATGCCAGACATATTTGCTGCATGCAATACCCATCAATCTGGGGATAGTAAGACCTTGAAGGACAGTGTTGTGTAATAACCAGCTCAAACTATTGTGTAGTTTGGTTAAAATTATCTAAAACAGTTGGAAAAAAGTGACGAAAAATGTTACCCTTTGCCCTAACATTTATTTCTTTTTTTCTTAGCAGAGACTTTTTCTTTTTAATTTATTTGAAGTGCTTTCTTTGTCCTGTGGTAACATTGCCACTTAACCAGCTTTAAATTAGCATCCAATATAAAACAAATAAACTTCATATTGGTGGCAGCTTTCAGACAAAAGTTTCAGCACACTTTAATTGTTAATCCATACAGCACACCTTTGGCATTCAGCGGTAAAATTCGTAACATTTCAGAGATTGGAAAATCAAGGGAGAATCAAAGGAAAGCTGGGATGTACAATTTGTAACATTTCAGAGATTGGAAAATGAAGGGAGAATCAAAGGAAAGCTGGGATGAGATTCATCTCATGTAAGCAGAATTTTCCAAAAGCTGGGTGCCTTATGCAGGTTCCCATTGTAAGCAATGGGTTCTTTAGGGGTTCTTAGAAGTTAGTTCATCTAACTTCTTTTAAGTAGCTGTTGTAGGTGAGACTGAATGACATGAATAAAATTGTATCGGGTGCTGCAGAAGATGTCTTGGAGAACTAGTCTGGACACCTACATTTAAGACGGCTAAAGCCTGCTGAAAGGAATCCCACTGCAGCAGACAGTGGTTCAATTCTCTGCCTGCAAATGAGTATGTCAGCACTTCACTCTCCCACTAGGCTGTTATGAACTACATATGTTGAATATTACAGATAACTCCAGTGTTTTAATAATAGTGACTGTGCCAATGTAATTCAGGCAAACAGAGCTCCCATTTCTTTCATCTCCCACTCCTGTGGTATTTGTTATGTAGAGAGTAGAGCTGGTCTCCAAAGATAATCAGAATGGACAAGGTGGTCACAAAGTGGTGAAGTTATCAAAAATATTTCGGGTACTGCAAAATTAAATATCTTGAGTCAGAGTTGCAGACTCAGAATTGGTAAGTGTACTACTTTGACTTGAAAACTTCCAGGATTTGATTTCTGTAAATATGTGTCAACTGGAAGACTTTGCTACTATTGTTCCATGAAGTAAAGTTAAAAAAAAAAAAAATAAAGACTTTCCAAATCAGGCTTTCTCCCAACTTTTCATCTCAGACAGCAAATGAGGGCAATTCATTGCTCTGACAGTGGCGGAGGTGTAGCAAAGAGGGTGAGGAGGGCGGTAAGATGTGAAGAGACTACTTGGCTGAATGGGTTGGAGCAGCTGGGGATAGCTGAAAGGAAGGACTGAAAGGAAGCAAAGACGGGAGACTGCAAAGAAAAAGTAGAAACCAGTCCTGAGGGCAAACCCGGTGATGGGTGCCACGGCAGCAGGGAGGGACCTGTTTTACCTGCCGCCGTTAAAACATTCCTGCTGTGACAAGAAGTCAGTTCAGAGCCTGACAAGAGCTGTGCGTGCATCGTGTCGCTTTGGAGGAGCCTCTGCTCTCCTTTGCGGGGCACGGAGCACCCTCTAGTGACCGCAGCGGCAGGAGCTGGCCCGGGCTGGGATGCCCGGGGCTCCCTGCCCAAGGGGACGCTTGGGTGCTAAAACTGGCGAGGGGATGTCCCTCGCCAGTGGTGCTGAGGCTGATCGGAAGGCAAACAAGAGGCATGAAAGCTTGGAAATGATGCTGAAGGAAAGGGTGCTTTTTTTGTGGAACTCGTGCCTCATGACCCCAGTGGACAGGCAGTGATATTTAGTATTAATAATGCAGCTTCATGTGGGCTTCTTGCTTTGATATAGTGACTGGAGCTTGGCAGAAGTGCTCAGATTAGCACCGTCCTCCTGGAGTTACCCTCACAGCTGTGGGTCACTGGTCAGGGATTCACCCTGGAACCATACCCCTTCTTTTTCCAGGATGGAGCTTGTCCTGCACCCTCAGTCCTGGCTGCTGCATCAAACCCCCTCGGGTATGGAAGGAAGGAGTTCCCACAGCATCCCTGGAGCTCCAGCAGCCCTGAGGATGGGGGATGACAGTTGGTCACCCCCCCCCCCAGAGCATTGACCAGGCTGCTGGTTCTCAGCACCTGGGGGCACGTTGTGAAACTCTGTTCTTCTCCTGGGCACCTCTGTGTGTTCCCCTGCTGGAAGACCGTTTGTGAGAGCTTTTTTTGTGGGGAGGGGAGAATTTCCCCCCTGTGAACAGATTTGCTGACATTTTCTTCAGAACCAGCTGAAAGCCATGAATTAAAGGGAGGAAGTCCCGTTGAAGCATGTGGTGAAAACTTGATAAGAGCTTATTTGGCCCTCACACAACAAGCAGAGCATGGCCAAGCTGAACAAAATATTCAGAGCTACATTTAAGCAAAATGCGATGTCTTTTTTAGAGGATTAAGACCTTTACAGATGTATTTTCACATGCCATGAAGTAGCACTAATTTCCCTAAGTTTCTTAAAATCTACTTAAAAAAAAAAAAAAGGCAATGCAAAGTCCTTTGTTGAAGTCAAGTTTTCCAGGTTCTGCCTAAAGTGGATTATCTTTTTTACCTGGAATATTGATAAGAGGAATGAAATTTGCTCCTTGCCTTGCCTTGCCTTTTCTTGCCTTTTCTTCCCTTGCCTTTTCTTGCCTTTTCTTGCCTTTTCTTGCCTTTTCTTGCCTTGCCTTTTCTTGCTTTGCATTTCTTTGCCTTGCCTAGACTTGCCTTCCCTTTTTGCCTTGCCTTTGCCTTGCCTTGCCTTGCCTTGCCTTCCCTTCTTGCCTTGCCTAGCCTACCCACAAATGCTGTATATACACACACTTAGTGTAACAGATAAGACAAATGTGTCCCCAGATCACCCTGCTGAATTTAAAGAGAATTATTTATAATATAAAGAAGTACATACAGTTAAAGGGACAAAGGCTATGTTATTAGCAGTGCTATAGCAGTTGAGAGAGTAAAAAGGAAAGAAGCTATCTGGGCAGACTGCTGAACTAGAGATGTGAAAGTAAAAGACCTAGTGGCTCCAGTGAGGATATTAGAGGTTGCTTCTAACCTTTTGGTCAGCCAGGGCTGGGAGCAACATTCTTGGTTTACCTCCCAGACAGCAAGATGGATTGCAGGGCTGTTTACATAGGGAATACTGTAATATATTTCCCACATCCTAATACTCCAGCACATATGATATAAAAAATATGAGGAATTGATTGTTTTGTAAAGTTAGTGGGATCAGTTCTAATAGCATGAAAAATGGTTGCTTGAGAAATATTTTACTAGTCGTTAGGTGAGTACAGACATACTAAACATACCTCTGCTACATCCCATAAAGGCTTCAACAAGCACAATTTTTTCTTTGGAAATTCATCTTCTTATTTTAGGACCCAATTTAATCACTTCTTTTGCATGGTCAAACTAAATTTGTCTTTGGTCTCCAGTGCATAAAACTCCTCTTTAAAGAGAGAACTCTTTAGTCCTAAAGACGGAAGGCACTCAAAGCAGTGTTTTACCCTGTCTGTATCCAGGAAAGAACTAGTGCACAGCTGTAACTTTAAAGCATGTGTAAAAATCTTGTTTTGATCAAGAAACTTAAGGACATATGTAGTGTTAAGCAGATAAGGCAGTGTTTTGTTGCTGTGGTTTCTAGGTGCAGGCTTGAATGTAAAAAAAAAAAAAAATCAACAAAAAGTAGCCCAGACAAATTGAGATGACAAGCTTGAGGGAGAAATTATGGAGAAAAGCAGTGTTGGGTTGCTTTCTAATACTTTTTAATACTTTTTTTTATGTTTTCATTCTGTTTGTTGACAGACACATTTTTTCAAACTCATACACCATTATTACAGACAATAGTGCATAGTTGCCTAACATAACAAAAGCATATTTTCTTTCTATTTAATCTTAACAAAATGCATAAAAGAGAATAATAGTAGAAGTGTTTGTACTATTTTTCTTTTGCAACTGGATGATGGTGATTTGATAACCCAATATTTTCCTTTCTTTACTATGCCAAAGCTCTGCCTCACAATTGGATCAACATAAGCGTAAGCACTCAGAAATCTGCCTGTGGGTATTAGCTTGAAAGTCAAATAAACTTCGTTGAATTCTTTGGCACAGAATGTGTGCCAGTTTAAAATGGCAAAAGCCTTACCAGGCTGTGAGCTCTGTAAAATTCAAGTAATAATAATAAAAGAGCTCATCAGAGTCTGATATTGCTTGATTTATGCTTCTGAAAGCCCTACAGAAATCAACAAGAGGTTTGTATATATGGAGACAGGCAGGAGAAGAGTCATTACTAAATCCTGCTTGTGAATGAATTTGTTAGATCCCACCCACTGGAGAGCTGGATACTTCAAGTGTCTCAATATATTTAAGAAAAAATATATATATAAATATTATGGGCTTAGTTAGAGTGGAAGTCACCCAACTGAAACATTATACAACACTTTGAAATTTCAAGAAAAAGGTTCTAATCTTTTAGCTGACTTACTCATTGTTTGGAGATGAAAAGGGAGGAAATCAACATCCCCATGAAATACAATTACTGTAAATTGCTTTCTTTTCTTACTGTTCATAATGAAAATAGGAAAGTTACCAGAAGTTACCTACTCTGCAGAAACACAGTAAGTTGATGAATGTAGTCCTCAAGAAGACATTCAGCAGTGTAACACTGGATTTATATATGAAGAAACGAATCTATATGAATAAACTCATAGAGGACATAAATTATTGCACAGCAGTGCTGGCTTCAGATTGCTCTGAAGAGAACAGAAATCGTCTTTGCAATGGAAGAAACCAGAGCTCCTTAAAGTGAACTATAAAATCGAGCTAAACTTGTACAGGGGGATAGATCCTGTGACACCTCAGAGCCCAGATCAGGAAGTAAAAGCAGGGCACCTGCTGCCTGCAGTCTCTCTGTTAGCATCTGGAGGTTGCTGAGGTTCCCAGAGCCCCATGGGCTAGCTGAGGAGGCCCCAAAGCTTCAAAGCAGCTGGAGATGAGCAAGGAGAGAGGCCCACCTGGGTGACACACTATAACTCTGCCAGCTCCCTATTTTGCACTGGTCCTGTGCTTTTTGTGCAAGCACAAAAGCTGTGTCCTTAGATTTCCCAATACGTGGTCCTCAGGGAACCATTTCCATCAGCGGGGGTGGATGGAGCTTTTTTTTTTGCCCTGCCTCATGTGAGGTGGACCGTCGCCTGAAGGACAAATACTTTTGTGCCAGGTAGGTAGTGCTTCATGTCCTCCAGATGCTGCTCTGGAGGAGTGCATGGCTACCTCTCACCTTCTTTTGGTCAGGATAGGAGGAAAAGAGTGAACTGGGACTTACGGTACTGCCACCTCTGTCAGTGTGTACTGTTTGGAAAAATTGCATACCAATTGCTGGCAGTCAAAAGCAGGTACAGAAAAACACTCTGGTTTCCTTTTCTTTTCATAAAAAGCAAGAGAGGAAGGCACTGGGAAAAGATGAGGTCATTTACCTCTACTAAATAATGCTACTACAAGCCATCACTATTTCTTACTCGTTTATTTATTTATTTATTTATTTATTTTTACCCCATCAGAGTTCCTGGTCAGAGGGCAGGACCCTGCTACAGTGGGAATTGTTTACCTAGTGTTGCAGTGCTTTCAAATAAAATGTCCAATGTTTTGATGTTGTTAGAGCAGGTACTGAAAAATTAGAAGCCAGTTACAGTCAGAGCAGCTTTTAAAAATTACAAGACTATTTAAGAAGTAATACATTCTGACATTTTTTTTCTTTACATTTTTGAGAGTCCTCTACTCAAGCTTTATCCCTCAGCTGAAAGCTTGCAATCTTTACATTCTCATGTCTTTGACAAAAACAGAAGATCCTGCAAGACTTAAAAGAGCAAGTGGATTGTGCCAGCACTGGATCTCTGAGTGTGTGTTTTTACACTCCCTGACACTGTGGAAACACTTTGCCTTTCTCATTCCCAATCTCTTTCTTCTTCTCCTTTTTTTTTTTATTTTTAAAATTCTTTTTTTTTTTTTTTTTTTTTTTTTTTTTTTTTTTTGGAGTTCAGCATTCCTAAGCAAGGGCCTTGGGCAGGGACAGTATTTTATTTGCACAGCTTGGAGTTTTGGGGTGCCCTGTAATGGCCAACTGTTACAAAAAGACAAATAAATATATAATAGTATAAAAAATGGCTATCATGTTCAAACCAGGAAGGGAATCACCAGTGAAACCATCTGATTTTCATGCATGGATAGAGCAGGAAAAGCTGTGAACTAACTAATCTAAGAGCATGGACAATGTAAGACTGTTTAAGGTGTTCAGACATTTGTTTAAGAAATGCATGTCTTTCTGTGGCTTCCTTTCCTCAGTGAAAAAGAGGTATTGAGAAGAAATTACTGTCACCAATCTACTCACGTCTAGTCTAAGAACAAACGTGCTAGATCTGGTAGGCTAGAAAGGGTCAATAGCCCAAGATCCAGTTATGACTGTAATGGACAAATATAGATGGGGTGTAAGCCGGCTAGACTGCATTAACATATTTGGAGATACCCCCACTTATACCCAGTCTGGCTGTGGCCCTGAATCAGCAATTCCCCAGTGAGCACACTGCTTGAAACCCGCGCCGAATGTGGCCCATTTCAGCTGACATCTGCATCCTGCCTCAGAGTGGCATGTAACACTTACTGCACATCATATCACACCTGCCTAGGCAGTCACAGGCAGTAGACTTTTTTTGCTAGGAAAAAAAAAAAAAAAAGATTTTAGTCACATATCATCAAGAAAAACAACATTGTTTTAGGACTCTTATCTCTTCACTCCCAAATATCCTGTTTCTTCGAGCTGCAGTGGCCAGGACCAATAGAAACCTCTTCCTGCCATTGGCTGACTTCATTTCCCAGAGTTAGCACAATCTCATCCGCTCTAAACAACCTCATCAAAACTTCTTTCTGGTCAGAGCGAAGCAATAATTATTATTAGCAATTATTAGCGATCAATAATCTTGATCACATTATGGCAAGCACTATTAAGGTAAGAAAGGGGTACCTTTTTGTTGGATTTTTTTTTCAGTAGCGTGTTCTTTGGTTTCCTTTATCAACCTAGATAAGTTAGAATTGGGCAACACCCCCACTGCCACAATAGAGGACAACAAGATTTCCTTTGTACTGCCTAGTAAATTTCCTTTTTCCTACTCCAACCATCCGCAAGGCTTAAAAACTTCAAACTCGGAAAAAAAATTGGGTTTTTTAAATTCACTGTTCAGTGCTGTGGATTGCATATGCGAAGCCCTTTTATGAGAGCTTCTGAAATTTCTTATAGGTATAATTCTGACAACTTGGATGTGTTTGCGGACTGCCAGAAGGGGAGAGGGTGTGCACCGAAAGGAAAAAAAAAAGGGTTCCTAAGAGTACTAGCTTTTTGGATACTTTTAAATGTTTCTCGTGTTGATGGGGACACAAATACTAGCAAGCGGGAATGAGGCACCAGCTCTTCTTTCCATGTCCTGCAGATGTTAATGATGTGCTTTTCTAGAAACTCTAGACTGATACTCAAGACTTTTTGTAAGGTTATTTTAATAGTGGCGGCAAGATCTTATAGGTGTGTTCTTTTTCTTTTAATTTTTTGGACAATAAAATTATCATGTCGGCTTATGAATTTATCTCAGTGCATGTTTAGTGTGTGGCTTTTTTTTGTTGTTATTGTTTGTTTGTTTTTTGTTTTAAGAAATGTTTTGCTGAGTTTTTCAGGTTGTGTCACTTAGAAACTGGAGAAAATCTAAATGTCTATCTATTGGAGCTTTTGCTTCTTTCTGTTTTGCAACAGATAGCAGTTATAGATATAACAATAGCTGTGATTAATTGCAAAAGTGTAACTTCAACTAAATGTTTTGCGATAGTGAAACTAATTTCACGTAAAGAGCAAAACAGCATGTGAGGTACAGTGAGGACTCAGCAGCACTTTATTATCAGATTTGGGATCAAGGTATTTGTTCTCTTCATGGTATTGTGTATTTTTATACTTTTCTGATTATGCCAGAGATTTAGTAAGAGATATGGAATGGCAGCGGTGCTGGCCATTAGCTAAGTGGAGCTGAAGTTTGATTTCTCAGTAACTTCTGCATAGTTGTTAAAATTTTAAAGATCATAGGATGCTATTTGTTATAGTTTTCAAATTCTGCAAGTCTTGCCTGAAGACAATGTGGTTAAGAAGAATAATGAACCTTCTATTTTTGTATTCGCTGATGCTTTTGAGAGGCTATCTATAGAAACAAAGATCTGAATCTACTCTGCATTGCTGTCTAGTATCTGTTTTGCTAAATAGCTCCTGAAACAGTTGAATTCCCTTTGGTTTCACTGTGCATTTCAGAGCACACAGGACAGGACAGGATCAGGCTCTCTATGAGAATCTCAAGGTTCAGGGAGGCAAGAATTGCATTGATGAAAGAAAGAGCTATGTGCTGAGAGCTTTTTGGTGTCTATTAAACAGAATGCACTCTCAGTGCTGATGGGATTTTTTTCTTCAAAAATAATGTCACAATGAGATTAGATACTACATACGCTTTGAGGAGCATATATGTATATATATTTGACATTTTCTATTTGTTTAATTGTAATAGGTGATTATAAACAATATCTCATCATTGCTATTTCACCTCCACCTAACAGCATGATGAGAAGATACTATGTGCAGTTGTGTATTGTGCAACCTGTTAATGCAATGCAGGCAGCAAAGCCTCCTGAGTGGAAAAATGTACACTTTGGTCTCCTCATCTGGGAGTGTGAATTCTGCAGACTAAAATCTGCACCCCAAATTGTCGTGGATTTCGGCACCCAAAGGGTTGGGAAGGCCTTGTATTCTGAAGCAAGGATTTTATGTATGCAAGTGTAAATTGTAAAATGACTGTAAAGAAATGGCAGGTGCTTTGCACTCTAGGTGCAGGAAATGTACTTTGACATGAGGCTAAGCCAGTTCAAAGAGATTCAATTCCTCTTCTATACTGAGTACATAAAGAAGTAATGTAACTGAGAGGTTTCTGAAATAAAGAATTTCCATCTGAAGGCCAAGAGAGTGCTTGTGCTTTTGCTAAACAGTTATGTAATATGATTTCGCTGATGTTTCTGCAATTTCAAAATAATGGCCTGTGCTGCTTGCCAGCAAGGGGCAGCCCAGCCACCAGGCTATGACCAGGGGAGGTGGGAAACCTCCTGTGGGATCTCTGCACCAGGAACCCACTCTTGTCTTTAGAGAAGCCATGGAGTCAGTACTTCTGAAAATTGGGTTGCAGTTGTTCATAACCAGGTAGAAATTGCACCAGATTTACACACATGCAAAGGTAGCCTCCCCTAATGCTGCTTAGTTCTTTCTTCTCCTGTCACAAACCTGCATTCAGGACCAATGGGAAACTGGACTGGCTTAACTGGGACAGGTTGCTGAAGCCAAACATTAGTGTAAGCTTTGGGGCCCCTTCTGCTCCTCCATGATGTGTACTGGCAGGTGAGCAGATTACCTCCCAGACTGCTTGCCACAAGTCGAGGGGCCACCTCACTCAGCCAGGGACCCCACTGTGTCACTGGAGCACAGTCAGATCCCTGGGGAATGGCTTAAGAAATTGCAGAGAGGAAAGGGGGTTCTGCCTCTGCAAGCGGTGTCTGAGTTTCTGCACACAGTTAGGAGGCTTGTATTTCTAATGTATTCACTGCTATCTACCTGCTGTAGTAGAGTTAATCTCACTGTGACATTTTTCTGGCATTCAAAGGCTTGAAAAAGGGCTTTTTTCAAGATGGGGAAGTCTAGCAGTCAGGATTTCAGTGCTAAGGTGACATGTTTTCTTCTGGCACAAGCAGCACCTGGCAGATGTGTGCAGTAACACGAAGGTGCAGAGCCCTGAAGCTGAAGACTGTTGAATCAATACAGCACTGCTAATTATAAGCATCCCTATAGTTATAGTAAACACAATTTTAGAAAACATCGTGGCTTCTGAATAAGGCATCTGTCTTTGTTTCTCTGTTTTTTTTTTGTTTGTTTTTTTTTTTTTTTGTTTTGTTTTTGGTTGTTGTTGTTGTTTTATAATGAAGCAAAAATTACTTACACTTTACCTTGGTATAAAGTAAAAATACTTGTCCTGAAAGTCATTTTGGCTTTTGCCATTATCTGATAGTGAAGGAAAGAACATGAAATAGAAAAATACAACTGGAATTATATTTCCTTGCCATGTAGCATACCTTGTTATATTTTTTTTCCCTGCTTGCCAGTACAATTACACTTATTTTTAGAAAAGCTATTTAGTACATTATCTTGACTTTGCAAAAACTAATTGATTACACTTGGAAATATTTATTTTACTCTAATTTACTATTAAATATGTTCCCCCTTCATTATTGATTTCTAATGTAAAGTTTGTGTGGAAGCTGTGCTCTCTGGGAGAAAAAGTCTGTGTCCTTGATAAAGGGCAGGAGAATCATTGTGGTTTCTAAAGCTTGAAAGTGTATGGAAATACTGATTAAAGGAACATATAAGCATAGTGGTGAGATTTTTTTATGAGAAATCTTAATCTGTGCTTCTCTCTATAGCATTACTTTTCTCTCACTTTCTTTTTAAAGTTTAAGTACTCATTCAAATATTTCCAAATCAAGGGAAGCTGAAAGCACTTAAAAAACCCTGTTCTTGGCATATGGAAATGTTCAAGTCTGTTTAAAGAACTGCGTCTGCACTGAGGTTAATAGAACTAATACAGCAATTTGTAGTTTTGTTCCTTGCATTAAAAATAATAATAATAAAAAACTGAAGATTTTTCTGATTTGTTCTCATCTCAGTTATGAAGTGATTCAATGGTGTACTTAACTTTAAGACTGTAAATACTTCAATTGGCTTTGGTGTTATAGCACTACGTTCTTAAAACCAAGCGCACATCTAAGAGCTCTGATAAATCAAAAACAAGAGTAGAAAGAGTGCTTTAAACCACTTAGCCTGATCTTCTTAATTCAAAGTTTCCACCAATTTCAAGAAGATTTTGTCTCAATAAAGGTGGTAGAGTCAGACCTGTAGTTATTTCCAGGTAAAACATTATTTCTGACTTAAACATAAATGTAAAATTTTGAGTAAAAAAATAGTCATACAAGAACAGAAGATATTTGGGGGATTTTTGTTTTATTTTCTTTTGCTTTTAATCATCAGTCATTTAACTTAAGCTGGTTTGTGGCTACATAAGCCAAAACTGACTCCAATATAAGGATCTTGCTTTCCAGAAGTAAGTCCCCAGGCAAGGAACAACAGCTGGAAGATGTGTATGTTTGACTGTCTGGGTTGGTTGGCTTATTTGTTTGTTTCTTAACAAGAACTATATTATCTCTTAACAAAATGTTTTTCAGTATGGTCCATGAGTTAAAAAAGGTCTTTCAGAAATAACATTTAAAGAATCTAGTGCTCTTGGAGAATGAGTTGCTGAAAGATAAATACTAAAGTATTTCTAACAAATGTTGTTGCCGAAAGAAGATATTTATTTTCCATGTGACAGTTCATAAGCCAGTAAAAATATATAATGCTCTTCACTCACAAGAAAATAGGCTTCTTAATGTAAGTTTCTACATCAAGCCAGCAGAATTATTTTGAAAATCAGTAAAGTGAAGAAAAGAAATAGAAGAATGTGGTTTGTATTACTTGTATTACCAATTTAAGCAAAGTAAAAGTGATATAGTAGGGAGTATCACATGTAGCTCCAAACCTTGTCAAATTAAAAAATAAATAAAATCCATTGACTAGAACATGACTTCTATCAGATTCATTATTAACTAGTTAAAAATTAATTTCCTTTGTTAAATAATTCTATGGTAGAGAAATGCCAGCCTTTTTTCATGTTGCTAGTAATAAAAAGCCCAGGGTCTGACAAAATGTGCATGTGTTCTGCTTGTCATCCTGCTGTCCTGTTTGTGTATTATAGAAGAAATTTTCCTGTGTTCAAAACAGACAACAATACAAAAACTCCAAAGCACTTATTGGAAAAGGAATCAATTATTTCCTTAAAGGATGTATCTGTCTTTATGGTTGCAGGGTTTATTTAAAATGTTGCTAAGAAGCCTGACTGAGGTTGGATAGTGCCGTGTCCCTCAGTTTATTCCCTGACTCCTCTAATCCCCCTCACGCCATCCTTAAAAGAGGGACTGTAAAAACAGCTCACCTCAGTGAACAGAGGGATAAGCTGTTTCAGGAACCATCTGAAACCAGGTGAAACCAGGAACTGAAAATTCAGTTCAAATCACAGTCTGAATCAGGAGATTCAGGTTGCAATCCTGTATCACAAGGAAGTTATTTCTTTCCTTACAGTGCATGCTTAGCTACCAGGATGATGATTTTTACTGTGCAGATAGTAGCATTATTAAAACCATGAGACATTGGTTAATTGTTGATAATAACCAGGAAATATTAGTAATTTAAAAAACAAAAACAAAAACAAGCAAGTAAACAACAGCAACAACAAAATACTACTGTGTTCAAATAAGTGATTGACAGCTCTGGTAATTATCATGTCATAAATCTAATTTGTTTCAAAATGAAATTAATAAAATGACAATCAAAACATTAAAAAGAAAAAAAAATAACGATGAGGTATAGCAATTTTTCTAAAGCTAGTCTGAAGGACACACCAAGTGATTGTCCCTGTACAATGGACCAGACAAATGGTCTTTCAAATAGGTTTTGGAAATTAATAAATGTAAGGGAGGCATATGATTCAATATGATTCAACATACCCTTCACTTGCATGGTATGTTTATTTGGAGTGTGTATTGCAACTGTTGGTGTCACTAGGCTGATGTTAACCCTTTCGCACTAGGAAAAGATTCAACTTGCTGAGTGAAATGCATGTTTTGTCTGATTAAGCAGTGCCTGAAAGATGGGAAGGAAATAGAGTAACAAATTACAAGGACTGGTTATATGCAAATACCTGAAGGAAGGAGTGGTGAGTAGCTGTTTACAGGAAGTGGAAGAACTACCTGACTTAATAGAGATCAGATAGCAAGATACAAAGAAACAGTGTTATAACTGGGGAAAAAAGCTACAAGAGTGTGGACTTGCACTCCTCTTCCTTAGGTTATAGGAGCTGTAATGACACTTGGAAAGGGAAACGTTTCATGCGACAAATCCCTAATTACAGCTGTGTGGAGAGAAACAAGTGGCAGTATATAAATTCTACATGGAAGATTTTGCATAAAGACAATGCTAGCCCATAAGATTTTTTTTTAAACTTCATTCCTTAAAGTTGAAAAACATCTTTTTTTAGACTATATGTTTATTACCTTGATAAACAGTAAAATGCTGCCACAGCAATTACCTTGATGATAAAGAGTCTGTAGACAGATACTTCCTGCATTCATTTCCTACTAAGATAAGTTGCCAAAATCAGGGACTACCAATACAGGAAATGCTTTCAATAGGAACTTCCTATCTGTTAATGTCTAATTCACTGAAAAGATCTAAGCCCTTCTTGCTTAATATAAAGTTAATGTTCTACCTATTACTATTTAAACATGTAAGCCACAGGCCACAGTACAAAATTCTGTTTGTGTAAAAGTTTAGAACCAATACATTGGACTATGAAATATATTCTTTTTTTTTTTTTTTTTTTTTTTTTTTTTTTTCTGCAATGGTATTAAAGGTGGCCCTGCATTTTATGATACTACAAATTAAGATGGTTCAACAGACAAAGTTATTTTGTCAGATTAAGAGTAAGCAACCTTCCCCCATCTTCATGCTTATTGCCTGCATCCTTTCCTTATTTGTATGCATAATCAAATAAAATATATGTTTCACTAGCACTTGAGGTGTACTCCAACAGATACCATGTTCTGGATATTAAAGAGTCATGGCCATCTCTTGCAATTCACACTGACATATATATTCAAACAAAATTACTGAAATGGAAATTTTGCTTCACTGCACACAGAAATAAAACCATGACTAAGCTGTACATTTAAACTTCTGGTAAGAACAAGAGAAACCTAGAACAAAAGAAAAGTAAACAAAGACAGAAAACCTCCACTGTTAATTGTAACTTCAGAGTAATTGCTTTCAGGCATGTGAATAGAATGAATGAGGATTTAGGAAACCTGAAGTGAAATTGGCCAAAATGAGGTCAAAAATATTTGGCCAATGGCTTGACTAGGGACAGGCTTTCACCCAAGTTATTCATGAGCTCAGCCCAAATATTGTTCGTTGTTCTGCCAATGACTCCCATGGAATCACTCCAGGTTTCTGCCGCTGTGACTGAGATCAGTATCTCAGCCTTTCCCTGTAGAGTTGAGTAGTACTTTGCTATTGTGGCTTTTCATAGATCAGTCCTTTTCATCTTTGAAGAACAGACCCTCGTTCAGTTATTCCCTTAGGCTACTGAAGGGGGGGGGGAGGGGGCGGAAGCAGATATTTAACTGTGTTTTGGTCTATCAGGCTGGAATCAGGGTAGATTTAATGACTCTTCAAAGAACGAAGTGAACACATTGCTTGGAACACTGGCTGTCAGACAGGAGATCTGGTCCTGTGGGGACCTGACCCAAAAGCCCAGTTCCTTAAGATGGGTTCTTCCAGTTGAATCTAGTTGTGATAAGTAACTTCCACAAGGCCATGGGTGAAGAAGCTCTAGGAAGTTGCCCCTTGGCTTTGTGTTCACAGCAGTGTTGGGGAAGTACATACTCCATCCTGAAAGGAATGTCCCTGGGACGTGATTAGCCAGCTCTTATCTACTTGCATACATTTTTATTATTGTTAGTCTTTGGCGTATTCACATCAGCTTTCCTCATGCGTAAGGTATTCCCTTGGAAATGCTCAATTTTTACTAATCAGAGCAACTCACTAAAGTGGTGGCCAGACACTTTTTTTTTTTTTTTCATGATTTCCATGCAGCCATTACCTTTTACAAAATTTTCCTGTGATTTGTCATCAAGGCACAGTTGCATGTACCGTTTTCATGGAATTCATGATCTGATTGTTTAGTCTACATAAAGAGGGAAAAAGAGGGGGATCCTGTGCCTTTAATGTTGTTTATAACGGTTGGACAGAGCTTGTCAGGTGAAGGTTAATTGCTCTCCAGTTAAAGCAGTTCTCTGCACAGATGGGTTATCAGGGCTGAACACTCGTTACAAGATTAATCTCATTTCCGACAAGACTTCCCTTTCCTTCAACTGATTTTTGCTCAGCCATTGGACCTGTCACCAGCCGTTAAAAGAAGGGTGGGTTACCTCTGGGATATTAATGCTTGTGTGCAATGAAACAATGCAAAGTGTGTGTCATATCGGTAGGGAACATCTTTAGGAGACAGCACATTTCAGCGCTGTTCTGAAGGTCGAGATTCATAAACAACAGAAACAATCAGGAACATTTGTATTAACCCTCCTAATGGACACAAGCTCCAGCTGAATCATCTGTAGGCTCATTTTTTCATGTCTACTCTACTCAAAATGTGATGCATTTTAATTTCCAGAAGTGTATTTTTATTGAAACTTTTAGTCAACAGAATAGCCACTTCTGAGTGTGGAACACAGGACTATGCTTCTGTCTGGTTGATTAACTAATGGATGTTGGCACCTCAGTTAATGCTTGTTTCAGTGATAGGAAATATAACACGGTGCCCACTCAAAGAAATTCAAACTTCAGGGGGTTTCTGTTGGACTCTATATAAAGTCTGTTGAGTTTTCCTCTTTTCCTAAGTTGGAGTAAATCAGAACTGTATCAACTATATCCAACAGGCTATAGAGGTAGAAGACGGATGTAAACTGAGAGGAGAACTGGACACATCATGTTCTAAACAAAAATTTTGCCTTACTAAACAGGACTGCAGCAGGTCTGACAGTCCAGGTTGATCCTGAGCAGTTGGGTAGAGTGAGTTCAAGGAGGCTATGACATGAACACAGAAGTCTCACTGGAGTTTTAGGTTTATTTCAGGAGTTCTGATACTACCAAAATAACACAACTTGGCAAATGTCTCTGGCCGCCAAGTTTCTTCCATGCAGCTTTAGTCAGTAAATTCCAAAACACTAAACAAATACTCAAGGCAACAAACAGGGTAGCTCTTATGTTTCCTCAGAGTTTCCTGTCCTGGCTTTGGATCAGCACAGTTCCGTCTGTTTAAGGTGCTGAGTCTCTCCACTGACTTCACTGCACTTTGGATCAGGCTGGGTTGCCCCAGCCAAAAAAGCAAGCTCTGTGAAGGGTCACAGACAGCACAGTATCCATCTAATGGTCATGATAGATGTGATCCAGTAGACCACACAAATCCATGCCAGACTGAAAGTGTTGGAGCTGTTCCACTGATGTTTTATATTAAGAACATGCCTACCCTCTTCATTATCCTGGGCTCTGCAATGGTGAGGTGACAGCCCCCACTTTCATTTTATCAAATTTATAAGATGAATTCAGCATATTTTATACACCTGTAAGGACAGAGGTACCTGCAGCAAGTAAGGCATTAGAGAGCTTAAATAGAGAGAAGCCTTATGTCTAGGTAGACATCAAAAAATCATGTTATTTCTACTAAATTGGAGGGAAAATATAGAAAAAGTTTAGAGACAGAACCCATCCTTGTCTGATAGATACACAGCAAAAATTCATATTTGCATGCATAAGGGGCTGCTACATAGTGAGAAGAACGAAAGTATGTATTAGTAGTATTAGCCAAGTTATTCTCTTGAAAATGTTTCAATGAAAGTCTTTGTTTTTAGTTTATTTTATAAACATTTAGCAGAACTAAAAAATTACACAAAAATAGTTTTGTTTTTTTTTTTAAAGGCACATTTTATCTACAAACCCAATATTTTCTTAATTTTCTTTTAATCATCAAAGTAGTCTAATAACTTTACTGTTGAATTCCTAGTGTGTGGCTTTTGGTTTTGTTTTAAATATCGGTGAGATTAAAAATATTTTTTCCGTGATTTAGAATCCACAAGTTTTAAGGAAATATACTTGCTACAGCTATAATGCTGAAATGAAAGGTAGACAGGAATTTAACCTCTGGATGTCAACTTCATAAACTATTCAACAGTATGTATTCAGAGCCAAAGAAATTCAAGTAAGTGGATTCCATTACTGGTTCTAATAAGATAGGAAAAGTGCATAGTAAATCTTTACAATCCCAACTAAATCACTGGTGCTTTCTGCCAGAGGAGTCTTTAAATGGGCCAGGTTGAAATTTTCCAAAAAAAAAAAGGGTTCATCAGGTTAGATTGTTAAATCTCTGCTTAGAGCCTTGAATAAGGCTCTTGATTTTCTAAAGTGCTGAACCACTATAGAGTTCCCACTGCTTCTGCCCAGTGAGGCTTTGGATGGATTTTTGAAGATGAATTTACTCAAAATTGAAAAGAAACATTATGCCAGTTATCTGCTTTCAGTGCTGTGGGAAAAAATAATAAATAAATAAATAACAAATAGTCAATAGTACCTTTCCAGAAAAAGTAAAAATAAATAAATAAATAATAAATAAATAAATTTTAAACAGTTTCTTAGAAAAAGACTTTGGTCACTAAAATAATATAATTGTGAGTTGAAGAAAAACAGTCACTCAAGAGATTAATTTGGATAAAAAAGCTTTGCTGTACTCTTCTTTCTTGTATCATTCTCCCAATCTGTAGACTTAATTAGCCCAAATGCTTGAAAGCTCCCATTTTCCAATTCCTCTCTGATATTTTCCCTCCTTCCTTTACTATACTGAAACAGAGACTGTTTTTGTTTTCCAGATTAATAACTCTTCTCCCTTTTAAAGTCTTCAGACCTTTTGTTTGATGGTTTTACATTAGATTTTTTTTCACGTGGGTATCAATGACATACTTCAGATAAAATATTGTCGCTAACATACTGCAAGTCTGTTGCAGATTTGATGATGATGACTTTTTTTAATGCATTCGAATAGACATTTATAATATTTTGAAGTATAGCACAATCTTTAAAATTATGTGCAAATCACTGGCCATCATTCTGCATTATTTTTTCTCCATAACAGTGCCAGGTCCTTTAAAATTAACAGGAATGTTACAGCTCAGTGGTCCCCAGATTCACTTTTTTTTCACACCTGCATCACATACTTAATCTAAGGTTTTAGAATCTAGACCACAGCAAATTCAGTCCCAAGTATGTTTCTCTTCTGAGCCTTCACAGGGCTGTTTTCCTCTTTCCTAGAGGTTTTGTTTGGCCTCAATCTCTGTAAGTCTCAGCTGCCTCGCAGAGGATGCAAGTCTTGCCAACTCTCACAATTTTTATCAGGAGTCTTGTGATACTTAGGGTTTTTTTAAATACCAGTTTCTTAAATTTTATGAATGCCTGAAGACCTCAGTTTCCATTTACAAAGACTCTCTGGTACTATAGATTCTACACCAAAGGCTTAAAAGCCAGGAGGCAGATCCAAAGTACATTGCTATTAAATACTCTCTGTTTCTAATGCCTGACTTAAAAACTTCAAATGCTTTTGTGTGACAGGGCTGAACTCATTACAGGGCAGAGGCCCTGCAGAAGAACTACATACACCACTTGGATATGGCTTACCCCCTTCTTAAGGGGGCTATACATGGTGTTACTACTACATAGGTCTTGACGTGTCAGGTGTGGAGGTAGATCTCATGCAAAGTGAGAACCTTGTCTAAAGGTTGAATGCAGATGAACCCTCACTAAGCTGGAAATTTATAGCATACTTTTTAATTAATAAAAATAATGAACCAAACATTTTTGATCATGTTTCTAGTTTGTAAATTGGTATTCAGATGGATTCTTGCCATCAGATGTCTTATATTAAGGCTTTCTCCTGAAGCTGTAATTACTTAAAGCTGTTCATCTAACCTATTGCATAAACATAATTTCTGTGTTATAATTCACATAACCTTCATCTTATTGTTGTTGTTGTTGTTGTTTTTATATCAGAAAATATTTGATGTTTGTAATCATCACAAATATCTCACAAGTAAATACAGTGGAGCTCTATATACTAGTGGCAATTTTCCCTCCCAATATTGCAATTTATGGAGCTTGAATGTTTTAATGACACTGTAGATTGATTGAAAGGTCTGGTAGACCTTTCAAGAATGGTTAGTATTAAGTGCGGTGTCTATTAACTCCAAGGCACTGTTTTCCTATTTTTTTTTCTGGCTGCTCTGCTCTTCCCTTCCCTAATGAAAAGAGAAGGATTCCAAGAAATTCAGAAGGTCCAATAAGAAGATCAGGAAAATGTTACAGAAAGGTTCTACAGGGCAGTTTCAAAGCACAGGTTGTGAGTAGTGGGACACAATATTCAAATTAAGGTGACAGGAAAGAATTTTATTATTTTTGTCAGTAAAAGATATTTAGAATTCAGAATGCAAGAGATGATGACATCAGCTTAAAAATAATGAAATTTCAGGAAATAACATGTTGTATTTTTCACTTTCTTATCTACTTTTTAAACATAGAATTTCACATTTTAAAGACTTTTTCTTGTTCTCATTACATTGGGCTATGATTTTATTTTATTTTATTTTATTTTATTTTATTTTATTTTATTTTATTTTATTTTATTTTATTTTATTTTATTTTATTTTATGAATTGGAAGCTAACAACTCTTAGGTTTTCATTTGAGTCTAGAAGTTAGGTGCAAAGGAACCTAAGGTTCAGTAAGGACATGAAATTTGTCCACTACTGCTGTTAAAAAGCAAGTTTGATAACTCTGAATTTTCATGACAATGAACATAAACTCAAAACCTCAGTACTTTGATGTACTTTTTATCAACGTGCACGTTCATCCAAAATAATTTACAATCTACTGCATAAGCAAGTGAGGTGATAATAGTGAGTAGAGGTCAATGTTGATAAAAACAACAATGAAAAGAGGGAAAAGAAAATCTGCAGAGGAAATACTTTCAGTCATGAAGTATCCCAAGGATGACTAACTGAGGTTTTTTGAAACTGTCAATAAGCTTAGCATACAGGGGACACTGGGAGGAAAGAAAAACAAAAACATTATACTCTGAATTTTCATGACAATGAATATAAACTCAAAACCTCAGTACTTTGGAGACCAATTGCAATCACCATACTTGTGTAAATAAGTAAGAATGTGGCCAAGCAAGGGAGGACAGAAGCCAAAACTTCCAAAAAGGTATAGCTTTGCCAGCAAAGAGGTCCTAGGCAAAACAGCAACAATGACCCCTGATTATTCCAGTGATTTAGAGAAATGCAGGGAGCACCAAAGCTCAAAGTAAGAGCAAAAATTTTCATTTGCTTTACAGAACAGTGGGCAATTGTCAAAATCCTTTTTGTGTGCAAAGACCAAGAGCATCTTTTATTAATTGTGATTGGGCCTAAGCCATGAACATTATTGTACTCTTCAGCTGCAGCCTGGCAAAGATTCTGAGCAAAGGGCACTGCAATACTTGGGAGCTCACTACCACCAAAGAAGTGGATTTGCTGCCCTCTGCAAAGAGAAAATGCTATTCTTTTCAGAAAAGTTGTGTCTAGGTAAAGATAAGAACTTTCCTACTTGTTCTAGAGTGTAATATGCCTAGCAAATGGCAGAACAAGTCACCTCTCTGTTCTAAAGGATGCAATGCCTCTTCTGGTCTTAGCACAGCTGTGGAAGTAATACACAAGAAGGAGTCCTTGGTTTAAACATGCAAATGCATTGTCCTTATTACACGTCATTTAGAAAAAGGCTTAGAAAAAGGCATGTCAGGAATTCACACAAGACTACTTGCAAATTCAACTGACCCAACATGCTGATTCTATCCTCTTTTGGGTGATGGAAGAAATTCAGTGCAGAAGCTTGCAATTGAAGCATCCATTCCTCTGAGACTGTGTCCTTTTTTTTTTTTTTTTCTTTTTTTTTTTTTTTTTAATTTTGCTCTTTTTGTATTCGTTTCTAATTCACATTCAAAGCTTTCTACAGCCTGTCAATTCACTTACCCATTGTCAAAATGTATCTCAAAGTGAAAATTAATAATGTTTTAGAGTTATATTTTGTTCAGAAAAAAACTTGACCATTATTTCTCTCCATACTCTGAGATTTACCAAGGTTAACCAATGGCCTCTCATATAAATTGAAGTCACTGTGGATATCTCTTTCACACCAAAGTCCTCATGAACGTTACCTAGCTTTCAGTTTCTCTGGTTGACTTTCTTGCAGTCCATAACTTCCCAGTGCTCTGGGTACCAACAGAATTCTCCAGTCTCACAGACTTCAGCCTTGGTCATCCACCTTGTTTCCTTCTCTGAATTTCTTTATCTCCTTTAGGACTGCTTCCTTCCTTCCTTCCTTCCTTCCTTCCTTCCTTCCTTCCTTCCTTCCTTCCTTCCTTCCTTCCTTCCTTCCTTCCTTCCTTCCTTCCTTCCTTCCTTCCTTCCTTCCTTCCTCCCTCCCTCCCTCCCTCCCTCCCTCCCTCCCTCCCTCCCTCTCTCCCTTTTTCTTTCTTTTTCTTTCTTTCTTTCTTTCTTTCTTTCTTTCTTTCTTTCTTTCTTTCTTTCTTTCTTTCTTTCTTTCTTTCTTTCTTTCTTTCTTTCTTTCTTTCTTTCTTTCTTTCTTTCCTTCCTTCCTTCCTTCCTTCCTTCCTTCCTTCCTTCCTTCCTTCCTTCCTTCCTTCCTTCCTTCCTTCCTTCCTTCCTTCCTTCCTTCCTTCCTTCCTTCCTTCTTTCCTTCTTTCTTTCTTTCTTTCTTTCCTTCTTTCCTTCTTTCCTTCTTTCCTTCTTTCTTTCCTTCTTTCCTTCTTTCCTTCTTTCCTTCTTCCAATGACATTGTCTTTTCTCTGCTTTGTATAACCCTGAGTTGCCTTCAACTTCTATGCATGTGTCCAAAGGATAGAACTAGTTTCAGTCTGTCTCCTAGAACCATCCTGCACCCCTTTCTACCAGAAATACAGTTTGTCTCAGTTGATGAAATACTGTTGAGTGACCTGTTTATATGGAAATTAAAATAAAATAAAAAATAAAATAAAATAATAAAATAATCAATCAGAATGATGAGAATATAGCAGAAAAACAACCAACCAACCAAAAAAACTCGTAGTCCAAAACATTTCTGTTTGTGTGATCAGTAGCATGCTAATCGCCCTGGCAGTTGCTGGCTAGATACCATGTTTTTTTTTTTTTTTTTTTTCCTGTTTTAATTACCATATTGTAAGGCCAATGGCAACAGAGAGTTATGTAGCAGGGATGAATCAGAGCAAGTTCATGGTCTGGCGGCTAATGATTAGGGCAGAAGACAAGAAGTCAGTCTTTTTCAGTTATATCCACACATCTTTGAGAAGATGTGTGACATCTTTGTGTGACTTGAAAAAATCACTGCGTATATAGGAAAAAAAAAAAAAAAGCAAGCTGATCGTTAAGGTCCCTTCCAACACAAGCCATTCTATGATTCTATGGTTCTATGGTTCTATGATTCTATGAAAACAGCTGCTTTTTATTTCCAGGTTCCTATCCTGAGACACTTTCATTGTGATTTTCAGAGTTTCTCTATTTCCCACTGAACTGGTGTCATTACTAGCCTCTCAGCACTTCTAATCCAGCATGAAATGAGACAATGTAATATTCAGCTGCCAAATTTGCTAGGCTGTTACATGGCTCAGTTAATACTGAAGTTGTTCTGGTGCTTTCAAAAATATCTATAAATTAAGGGCTGCTATCTCTTATTTACAAATGGTTCCATTTATATCAATAAGAATGCTGATATAAAAAAATCAGTGTGGAATGCATAATTTAACTATTAAGTTTTGAAGTGAGTAACATAGTTTGCTTTGCAAGAATTGATGACCTCACTAACACCTAATAAGTATCATGAAAGTTAGGAAAATACCCCCAAGGATTGTACTAGAAATACAGAATCAGAAACTCTGAACTTTGAAAATGGCATATATAAAAACTGAATTTTCAAATAACTGTTTTTAAAGATTATTTGTGAGTGTGTCACAAATGTAATAACTAGTATACCAAAAATACAAATCCTGATTATACTGAAAGTAGAATACAAGATGTGGCAGGAATTTAACATGTTTCTAGTAAACACTTTCCCCCCAGTTGTGATTGCATATTGAAGCTTCGGAGGGTAATAAACAGCCTTAAAACATGCCTGGTCAGTGATGAAATACTCAACATGAGGAAGCAAAAATCTTCCTGAAGCCTTAGATCTGTTTTCCATATTCTCACAAAAGAGTTGGTTTTTAGAGATCTGTTTTAGATTTCAGTCTTACTAGGAGTATCTCATAAGAAAACAGTTTGGAAAACTTTCATATATTTAAAAAATATTCAGAAGAGATACTGTTTTCTTAGTAAAATCAATTGCATGTTTCTATTAACTCTGATGAAGCAAAATTAGTTTCCATTGAGTGATTTAAAATCAATTTTTATTTGGTAAAGGTAATGTTGGAAATCCTCAGCAATCAGTTTATATTCAGCTAGCTGCAGAATTACGGTCTGGAGAAATTCATGCTTTGGACAGATGTGTAGTTCAAGCCTGGATAACTAAGGCTAGGTACCTACATGTATGTGAGCATCATAATTTCACTTGCAAATGTACCAAACACCTACAACTACAAAAGCCTCATTAGCTGGATATGTTCAAGTGAATTGAATGGTATATTAAAAAACACTAAGAATTTTCCTTGGTCAAAATCCAGTCTTCAGTCTGTCAGGATCTCATAAGGAAAACAAAGCATAAAAAGCCCACCTTCCTGCTCTCATGCCAAGTGTTCTTATCAATTTACTGCAGTTTCAGCTTACCTCAGCTGTTGGCATCTGCTGATATTATCAAAAACCAAGCCCCAACATTGCAGAAGAGCAGGAAGGTTCTGTATATGATGAGTGAGAGCTCTCCTTCCATCAGTGGAATATGTTGCATTAGGGAATTTTCCCAGCAGGATCATGGAGGGACATTGCATGGACATCTATAGCTGGAAGGGTTTGGGCTGAAAGGGGAATACAGGGGATTGCCGTTAGTACTGCACATTGCATTCACTCTGTCATGTTCTCCCCACCATGAGGTTCAGGGATTGTCCTAGGCAGCTCAAGGGCATCAAAATGTGTAGGGATCAGTCCTGTTTCCCCCTTGCCACCTTGAAGCTGACAAAGAGAGGGAGACAAGCAGAGCGAGTGAAAGCAACTGCAGAAGGAGACAGGGCAGAAATGAGTCACATTTATGGTTTCAGCTGGGTTTGCTCCAGTTTGTGCTGAAGTGGTCTTTGCTCTGCCTTCCCGCTTTCTCAGTCTTTTCTCCTCACTGCCACTTGATTTTTTGCTAGTCTTGCATAGTATTTATTTATTTATTTTTTATCTTCTGCATAGTTCATTCAAATTGTAGAATAATCCTTGGCACAGCCATGACAATCACATTGGTCACACTATGCACTTAACTTGTGCTTTGTATCCATTTCCCTCGGCTTGTGTCACTCCTGCATTAGTTGCAAGCATTTTGTGATGAGGTCTGCTTTGCCCTAGTGCAGTACCCAAGATAGCAGAGTCTGGGGTTGCATCTAGCACTGCATAACATTCACAGTTAGCAAATACTATTGAGGCAGTTGAAATACCCTTTTTGCTGCAGTGCCATGGAGTCCACAATAGGAAATCAGCACATCATGGCATATATTTTGGCCTGTATCTCCTTTGTGGCATACTTCTTCCATGGTAATGACAGGTCTTGGTGACATGAGGTAGAGTTTTGGACTGTAGGTGATTGGAAGCTCTATGTTTTTGCATCTTTTATCAACTGAAGGAACAAGGAAACCACGTTTTTTCCCTGCAAAAACAGTGTATCCCTACCCAAAGATTTGAAAGCCAGTCAGATTCATGATTTGGGAAAATGTGATCCAGTTGTTCTGTTGTTTCTACAAATGTTTCTTTCTTGCATAATCATCATGGACAGCAAGACTAAAACAGTTTGTTCCTTACTTATTTTTATTCTTTCTTTCTGCTTTTATATCCTTGACAACCCAAATACGGAAACAAGATTTAAAAATGGCACGGTGACATTTATCACTGACTTTTATCATATGTGTCTCAACAAGTGATATGTATTGTACCTGTGGGAGTTTAGTGTATGGGCTTTCTTGGTTTACTGAATACCAGGAACTTTGAAGATTGCTCAGGTCAGCCAGGAAATAAATCAACAAGATCCTCTGGTTTTCCCTTCTTATAGAACAACATGTATCATTTTGCTTTATTTAGTCCATACTTTCTTTTTTATTAGATTGCAGCGAAACATAAATGGTGTCTGTTTACATTCCTTACTGATTCAGCTTGAAATTATGACCAAGTATGGCTTGAGTAGTCTATAAAAAGATATGGTAGTTTCTGGCTGTCAGACATACAAAGGTGTTCCTGGAAGCTCAAAACCCAGAGTGCAAATCAGTTAGCCTTCTGGATGATTTTGAAACCTCAAATCCTTTGAAATAGTTGGCAACCTGCCTGTTGCATATTTACAGTTACACAACTCTTCCTCTCTGAGACTTTTAAAAGTTCCTTCTTCCTTTTTTCTTTAAGTCCCTTGGCAGCATCAAAACAGCTTCTCTCTCTCTCTATCCCCCCTCTCTCCAGCCCTTCCCCCTTCAGCTCTCACTCTCCTTGGTATGGCACATTGTTCTGTGGAAATGGGTTGTTTTGAGTTCACACTTTGTTTTCCTGATGTTTTTCTGGGAAGCTGGACATGGCACAAAAGATATGGAAGCAGCTTGTAGGAAATGGGTTTGTTTGGGGAAACAATAAAAGAGAAACAGCCTGCATACCTCTCCTGTATGTACATTTGAAGGCATAGCATACAGTATTATAAAGATATTCTGGGGGCCATTTTTCAGTACAGTCCAAAGAAAAGTAAATCCAAATCTTTTATTTTAACATATCTTAAGCCTTCATCCAATCAGCTTAATTTCTTATAGTATAACCTGTCAGTCACCTGATCTTATTAACAAGATATGGGGAAAAGCGTCTTGATTTTTTTTTTCTGGTGTAGTAAATGCAAATTTCAGTGTTCTGGTCTTGAGATTGTCTTCACTTCAGTTGACTTCCTTAGTTCTGTTCTTATAACTGGCAGCAGGAAGATTTTTTGGTTCTCCTGGAGCTGATGTTGGTGTCACAGAAAACTGAGATGTGAGTCAATATTAGAATCACAGGGAATGTCTTTAGCAAGAATGATGATGATGGTAATCACTAGCTTAGAAAAGATACTGCTACAAGGAATTTTTTTTGTTGCCAACTCAAAAATATTGCTACACACAGTTTCCTTTTCATCTTCACATGTACAATTAAACATAACTGGATTCAGCAAAAAACATGGTCACAGAGCCATGACTGATGCAGTGAAGGTAGAGGTTGACTGTATGTGGTAAATCTCCTAAAAAAATGTAAATGAATAAAAAAAAATGTTTAAAATTTATAATTTTGAATTGGTGTTATTTTTTAGAATGACATTGCTTAACATCTGTAATGAGTTCAATTAAAAAGTAAAACCAAAGGTGCCATTGGGATTAATTTTAATTAATTAATTTATTTATTTAGTGACACAGCATTTTTTTTTCCTGGTGTTTATGGGAGGATTTCTTATTTTTGCTTGTTTGATTGTCTGTTTGTTTGTTTAGTCTGGCAACAAGCAAAGAATATTCATCTCAATTTTGTCATCAATGACAAACAACATTTTTCTTCTGATCCATTCCAACTAGAGTATATCAAAAAAACATGCCAGTCTATTTGATTGATCTCATAGTTAATTCTCAAGCTAAAATGATGATTTCCTTACTTTACACTGGTCCAAGAGAGCAGGTTGAACAGGCTTAAAGCCAAGCACATGCTTAACTTTGTTATTATTTAACTAAGTACTTTTCTGTCTTAATCTTTACAAATGTAGAAATGTCTTAATGCTATGACGTCCAAACCTATATTAATTTCATTAGTCATGTTATGTAGCAAATGACTAAAATAGCATGTGCTGAATTATGAATCAAGATATTCATGATAAACAATTATAGGAAAGTATGTTAGGCTATACACTATAAAGGTTATCATGACAGGAAGTCATATTTTATATACATAGCATACTTGGAAAGTTAATTCTGAATTGAGAAAGATTACTCATCTAAGCAATATTCCATATGCTTGTAAAATGGGGAATACCATGGTATACATGTATATATTCATTGCATGCATGAATCCAGAATAAAAGGTGGCTGTGGAAAAGGAAGGGAAACTAATGTAAACAGAGGACTTCTCTGTTACAATGTTGTGCAAAAATGGAGACAGCTCTCGATGTAGTGATTTTTATTTATTTTATGTTATTTTTTTAAAGCAATAGCAATTTGCATTTTAATTCCAATTATCTAATGGAGAAAATTCAGTCAAAAATATGAAGATAAATACATTTGGAAGTAAATAAAAACATTCTTATAAATAAAGATTGCTTAAGCAGTGTTTGCTTGCAAAAGTTATAAAGCAGGGAGATTAATAAATGTTGAATGTGATAAATGTTGTTTAAATAGGAATGTGGGAACTTAAAATATGTATGAAGGGGAACACATGTGAGCATCAAAAACCTTTGCATCCTGATGTAGCAGGTTCCCTGAGGGGGAAGCTGAGCTGCAGGAAGGCGGCCCTACAGATACTGATGAATGGTTCCTCTTTCCCCTCTCCAGGCTGATCCCACTTTATTTCTCCTTTTTTTTTTTTTTTTTTAACCTTACTGTTTAATTCTTTCATCAATACCTTGGTTGTAAAGGTTTCTTCATTCCTTCATATAAATCTCTCATCAATTTGCTGTTGAGTTAGTCTAAGACTTATAGTACACATTGGAGAAAACTATTTTAAAGACTGAATTATTTTTACATTAAAATTTTTGTTCTGAGATTAATGATGGGATTGTTAAAAAATTTCCTTACATATACTTGTGTGTACATATATAATGGACATATGTAATTATATACACAAATATATATATGGTGCATCAACCCACCACAGTTAACAAATATGAAACTTAGTATAAAGGCAATATATAATCTTGTAATTTAGGTTAAGCAATAGGAAAAATAGCTGAAAATGTTACCATCTTGTGGAAATCTTTTGAATAACGCAGAAAAGATTGTGTGGCATTATTATGCTAAGAATTTTTTCAGTAAAGTTGTCAAAAACAAAGTACTGGGCCAATTATGTATTCAAGCAAAACCTTTAGTTCTATACAGATGACTGAATCTGATAAACACAGTAGTTCTTAAAGACTTTGCATTCAAACTGCAGGGGCTACCTGTGAAGCCGAAGATGCTAATGGGAAACACAGAAAGGATAGGACAGGACAGCATGTCTGGAATGGGATCTTATTTTGGGCAGCTGTTCTGGCCCCAGGACTCTTCCTCTATATCATTCCGGTCAATTAGCAAAAGTTCATAGCAGGTGTGGCATGAAACCTCAGTTCACTTCCAATTGGGCTGTGGGCCATTTTACAAATCTGCCACCTGTTTTGCCAAACAAATAATTGCTGAAAGAAAACCAAAACAGATGTTTATGATTATTTTTTTTTATAACAAAGTAGAAGGTTGCCTGCTCATTCAGATTGAGAAGGTCTCAAACCAGAAAAGCAGGGTAGAAGCAAGAGGCTAGCCCTGTACCAAGGCAGAAATTGAGTTTTATATCCAAGTTTTCCAAAATTTATTGCCATTTTGGAACCCTAGAAGTTAACAAACAAGATTAAAAGAGGAAAAAACCTCAGGTTTTCAGAATTCATAATTGACAATACTATCAAGATGAAAAGAAAGAAAAGTCTATTGTATTGACTGAAAAAATAGTCATTCAAACTTCAGTGTAACAGCTCTGTGCCTGGCTGGAAGTGCTAAAATAAGCATACAAAGCTACAGTTTCTTTAAAAATGTGTATACAATATACAATCTGCAGGATACAATTGTATTGTTTTTAGCACTGATGAATTAAGGTTGACATAATCATTGAGGAATACATATTCTGAGCCCAGCTGATCATTGTGCTGCTTGAGCGCTGCTGTGCTTTAAGGTCTGTGGGCTGTGCTGGAGCAGGTTCTTCAGTAGACCCGACCTCTCCAAGTAACCATGATGGTGCCTAGAGAGTGTACAGGCCACTGGTGAAAGAACACTTGTCTTTTTCTCTGAAATATGTCAAATCTGAAGTGTCAACCCATTTGGGCTGAAAGTTACATTTGGACTCTGACCACTATTCAGCACTTGCATGGACAATGTGTTTGTCCTCATTGCATCAGAGCCATAGATGTCCAACCACCTAAGAGATCTCACAATGTTAACATGAGCCCAAACACATGCAGGCTGCAGCCCCAGGTGCCTGAATAGCAAAGCTACCAGTGTAGTAAATAAGTAGTAAGTAGTTTAAGTAGTTTAACGGATCCTATTCAGGCAGAAAGAAAAAAGCAATGGGGCTCATAGCTGTATGGCATCAGATTGCTTTATTACCTAGGCTTTTTATACAGTTTTTTGAATTTTGAGGTCAGCTTTCCTTCTAAATGAAAGTGCCTGGTGCGGTTCTTTGTTGTTAGCACTGCTGTTGCATGGGCTTCAAGACATGCCGCTTCAGGACTTACCCTTCAGAGGCATTGTTTTGAAGTCACTCGGGCATTGCATGTGTACTGAACCAGTTGCAGGATGAAGGCTTTCATCGTAGCATTTGAATAAGCCAACTGCACTGTTTTGATGGTATCTAGGGCATGTGACATATGTGAAATAGTTCTCTATTTCCGTTTATTTACTATTTTAGAGGGGTTAAACTATGCATTTGCTCTTTACTATGAGATGAAGATGGCAGGTGGAATAATTGATTGTGAAATGGCAATCCTTTCAATCTGACATATACTTTCTGATCACTGAAGGTTAATGGTTCATCAACTCTACTTGGTGTGATAATCCTTCTGTGTGGGGTGCAGGGTAGTCCCAAATATGGCACTGAACTTGGCACGAAGGAGATATGTTTTCTAAAGACCCCTTTTTGTCATTTTTACCAAAATTTCCCCATCTGCAACAGTGGAGCAGTAATTTTTCCTTATTTTATGAAGAACTTGAGGACCTGGAGGTGAATGCTTGGTGCTACAAATATTGCCCTATGATGAAAGGAAGTGACAAAAATAGCCTGGGTAAAAATAGGGTTGACTGACCTCTCAGAAATGACAGGCTATATATTAAATATGATGATAAAGCACTGCACTCTGCATTTGAATTTATAATGTCTCAGAATTTGTTCATTACGAGACAGAAAGGTAAATCTTTGGGCTTAGCCATGAGGGCTCCATTCACATTATTATTTCTAGTGAAGTCAGGAGAGTGATTTACACAAAGAGGGCTTCAGGATTGATCCTTACACATCTGTGATTGTTTCCCAGAAATAAATCTAGTCTGTAGTTTCATAACATCATTTTGATAGATGCTTGATTATTCTTTTTTTTTCAAGTGGGACCACAGCAGTGGTTTTCCTTTGCTTCCAAACATCCTTTGTATTTGTCTCAGCAAGAGGTGAAGATACCAGATTAGTGGTAGCACCCTGTCTGTGTTTGGATTACCCCAGACTATCCAAGTGTTCATTGCAAATAGGTGGAGGATGTTAGCTGAGCTAGCAATAAGATTCTCATGGGTGGAGGTGAGGACAACATCTGTCTTTCCTATCTTGTACTTGCCAAGGCTTTTTGTTGTTCCTGAACTCTCTCATGAATATAATATGTGGATTTTTGTGTGATCTAATGAATCCAAGACTTAGAGATTTAGAAGGAAAACATTTTCCAGATGTGTGCTGCAATTCCTGACTCAGGTGACTGCATTTTAAGTAGTAACCTTTTCCAGTATGTTCCACACACCATATTGAATGTCTCTGAAAACCTCTTCTTTTTTTTTTTGCAAATGTTCAGAATAGAGATGTAAGAGCATCATGATTAATAAGCTATAGCAAGGCTAAAACATCAACCACAACTACTTGTCTTTTGTTTCACGGATTATTGCTTGGTGCAGTGAATCCAAGGCTCAAAGACTTGGCCTTAAAGCAGAGCTGCAAATTTAGGCTAGGAGCCCTTTAGTGGTTCAGCCACATTGCTTTATTGTGCAGCAATGCCTGCTTCAGTCGTGAGCAGAGTGGAGTTTCAGGCTGGAAGACTGCCCATTGCTCTGTGAGGTTCTTGTGTCCGGCCTCTCATGTGCTGTCTTTTCCAGCATGGAAATGACATTCCTGGCCTGTTTGAAATTAACCTTTCACTCCAGATAAACTGCATCAAAAGAGCATCTGAAAGTGTAGTTTGGGGAAGAGTAGAAAAGTAGCAAACGAGAGTGAGTCTGGAGTGGATATACCAAGGTGTATACTGCGTACTTTCTTGGACACTTCCATCTGTTCCTTCTTTCAGTTGCAATTGTTTTACAGTTAAATTGTATGCAATTTCAATAACAAATGCTATCAAGTTGCAAGGGATACAGTGTACAACCAAGCATGGAAACACTTAATAGAGCTAACTGCATGGTCTTAATCAGAACAGTCTTACCTCAGAAAAGACAGTTCCTCTCCAAATGTAATGTTTATCAGGAACTTGATGGAAAATTTCTGGGAAAGTGGTGAAACTAATAATTTCAATAACACTGATAAATTCTTTCTGATAAATAATTTTATAAACTTCCATTCCAATAAGTTCATTCAAGTGTACAATTATTATATGAATATAATCCATCAAAAGTGTTTAAAATAGAATGTTTTAACACCTGCAAAACACACATCCCCGCTTTAGAATCCACCCTTCTAATAAATGTTTAGTGAAAGTTTTCACATATTAGCTTTTTTTATCTAATTTAAAATGAAAATAAGTCCCAGCATGTCAAAATTCCTCATTGAATGGAGAATTGATTTTTCTGGCCAACTGTAGACATCCAACAAGCACTAGGAAACAGCCTGTGTCTGAATGAATTGTAGCTGTGTTTACACATGCATTATTATGAAATCAGATTAAGAAAGAAATGAAAGTTGTTTACATTAATTAGGAGAAATATCATAAAATCGGTATAAAAAAAAAAAAAAAGAGAGAGATTATATACATGCACAGCCATATGGCAAAGCTAATTAAAAGTTTTTATGGCAGTGTCTGCATGTGTCTCACAGTTAGGGGTAACAGTTTCATTTTGAAACATGGGAGTGATGACTGTACAAGCAAGAAATGCTTTTTGCTGTCTGAAGCATCTCTCAATGTACAAAATGGGTTGTTGCTATATTTGTGACTCCTTATGCATCCTTCTCTTCACATGTACTTCTGGCCCATGGTCCTACTGTTCTGCTGTTTTGTAGCCAATGTTCTTGATCGTACTGGTGTGTTATTGTCTGCTATAATTTTAACATTGCTGAGTAGTAAATTCTTGATTTTCCACATTCTTGAGGCATTTTTTGACCACCAAGACACTTCATACATTTTTCGATAGAGAATGAGGGTAAAAAAAAAAAATCTACTAAACCTTTTCTGTTACAGGGAATAAGCAATAAGCAATGGAAACATTCAAAGATATTAAAAAAAAAAAAAAAAAAAAAAAAAGAGTTGAATATTCTTAGATGTACATACATACACAAGTGTGTATAGATATACACATACTATACACACACATACAGTGAGTGTACTACCTGAACTTGTGATTGAAATTTATTGCCATAGAAATAAATTAAAATGCTAATATCTAAAGTAGAGGTTGGCTTGATGACATGCAGGGAGAGCACACAAATGTATTTCATGTACAAGCAAGCACGTTTCCTAATTAGAATTAACTTAAGAAAAAGCATCACCATGTTAGGCCTAAACATTCTTTTTAAAATTCTACTGAAGTATTTTTTCCACAACAACCCTCATAACAAACAAATTATGCTAGACAACTGCACACCTCATTATCTCCTTTAATCATTCCTTAATGTTGATCAAACTCAAGAAAAAAAAAGTCTTTGTCCTTAGTTCCTGACATTGCATATAAAGGACAATCAAGCTTGCATATACTTCTCATGATGGGAACTACTTCAATCACATTTCCTGTAACTTCGTGTTTCTGGGCCAAGTAATCTTGTATTTGATTAAGTAAACACCTTTGTCCTAATGACTTCATGCCTACTTTAAAGGCGTTGCTCTACCTATTGTTCTACAAATTTGTCAGTCTGTTAGTCTATTTTTTTAAACTTATCAGTGAAGTATAAGTCAAAACTAAATAGAGAAAGACATTTCGTTCTTTTATCATTTGTACAGAAAGTTCAGCTGAGAAGGTTTTTCATGATACAGGGGATAAAAAATAGAAAAATCTTAATGAAGAAACTTATTTTCATGTTTTGCTTGTGACACTGTGAAAACAAGTTTGTGGAGAAAGAAGGAAAATCTGCGTCCAGTATTGACCTCATATAATATTAGTGGTTCTACTTCACAGACTTGCATGAAAACCCTTCCCACCCGTCACTGTAAGCATTCCGTGTGGGTTTCTTCATATTACAATACCCCAGCTGCTGATTACTAGAAATTAAAGACTTATTTCTGAGGTGTCATGAGAACATGCTATTGTCATGAGAAATCCAGAATGATGACCCATTCAATACTAACATTATTCCCCCAAAGGTGTAGAACTTTGCAAGATGTGCAAGATGGTTGCCTTGTTATGCAACTATTTTGTAATATTTATTAATGTTTACTTTGCTTTATCCCACTTATTGCTTGATGTTGCCAAACTGCTTCAGTAATAGCATTAATATGGATGAGAAAAAAAGATTAACATGTAAATGAGTAATGAAGAGCATTTACTAGAAATAGAACTGGCATCCATATGTAAAAATCCCTTGCCAAATATTGTCAGTATTAATGTCTTTGTCTATGTTTATAAGTGGCCAGACCATGCAGCTATTTTTCATGATGGTTAATGCACAAATTGATACTACATTTGGTCCAAGAGATAACATTTAGAATTACAGCAGAAAGTACATTTTTAAGTTCCTCTATTTAAGAAAGAAAGACCCATTCTGCCTTCTGTCAGCTATTTGGTACAGCTGTTAGAGCTTTCCTTCTACAGCTTATGTAGGGTTAAGACTTGAAGGCTTTAATCAGTAATGAGAAATCAAGGATGGACAAGATGAAACGATGCATACAAGAAGCAGCTGGAGGACATTTGCTGTTTTTCTGGAATACAAAATTATGTCAGTTATCAGGCATTCTTGTGTAGCTGAGAAATGTTTCAAATTTCTTGATGCTATTTCTATGCTTTCCCACAGTACATGTTTCACAAGAGGTTATATCAGGTTGCACTAGCCTCTCATTGTTCAGCATCACTGTGTCTTGCAAGATCGGTGGATTTAGAAATACCCAGGACAGAAATCCTCAATTTTTAAGATCACTAGGACAAAAATTCAACAGTTATCATTTCTCGACACACAGCTCCATCCCATGTGTTGCAGACTTTTCCTTGTGCGTAATGATATGCTAGAATCACATATATCATCACCTTGTAGTGCTTCCTGGTAAATTGAATTCAATAGGCCTGGCTGCATTTGCAAGAGAGGACATTAGGTATGACTTTCTGTACCCCGGCTGACAGGAGGAGCAGTAAAACAGATGCTAAACATAGTTTCCACGTTTCCCACATGCAACCTCAACCTCACTTAATGTATGAGATGAGAGAAAAGATAGTTAAGGAGGAAGTAAGGCTAATTCTAGTTTAGACTATGTTCTCTAGTTATGCTGACTCCTCAAAATTATGCAAAAGCTTACTTAGCTGATCAGTTCAGCTTGTGTAATGTGCACAAAGGAGGGATGACACATGTCCGAGTGTCCTTCAAGACAGGCCAGCAAAGATCAGTGAGGACTTGGAGTAAATCATCAGAGACCCTCACTATCATAAAGTACACAATAATAAGACTTCCGGACAAGGACAAGCCCAATGGTACCAAAAGTTGGCAGAAACCCAGTTATTCCTACAGAGACTTTACAGAGCTGTCAGCATGCACTAACTGATGGCTAACAGGATGGATTTCAGATTATTAAATCAGAACAAAACTCTAGCTAGCAAATTGCAATTTTATTGTCCGAGAATAACAAGACATTTTTTTCCTGAAATACAAGGTCTAAATCCTTCTCCTGGGTTCATTTATGTCTGCCTTGTTTTTGCTGTAGCCTTTTAGATATTTGCATAACCCTTATTAATTGGGTTCATATTTCTGGTGTTCACTGTCTAGCCTCAGGAAGTTAAAACACGTACTTTCCCTCTTTGTGCAACATAATGTGCATCCATAGTACAGAAAATATTTCTTGTCATTAGTGATACCAACAAAGAGAAACACCATATTTTTTGGTTTGCATTCATGATCATATTAAATATTCTTATATTACTTTATATTAGATTGAGTCAAGTTTAATAGAAACAAGAATAAATTTGTTTTGCTTCTCTTGTGTGTGGGAGGATAAGAAATACATTTATTATGTAGCATTTAATGCCTCTTTTGAAAACATTTTTACAGAGTGAAAGATTTTTGCAGAGTGAAATAATATTCTTCCTGTTGTATTTGCAATCTTGTTCCTGCTTTCCCCTGTATATTTCACACTTACATGTATTTACTGTGGCTAACTTTTCCAAAATTAGCAATTCATTACATATTTTTTGGTTCATTTATTAGCTTTTCATTGGGACAGAAAAGAGGGAACTATGCAGTAATTAGTCTTAGGTGGAGGTAATGTTGTGATCACTTGGCCAGACTATATGTGTGTGTATATACAATATGATATGAGAGTATATATATATCTTTGTGAAAAAACTCACACAGACTGTTGAGAAAGATTTTTTTTCCTTCCAACATAACATTTTCTCTAGCTTGTGTGATGCAATCCCTGCCACTTTAACATTCAAGTGCATTAAGTCCTCCTGCTATTGCTCATCACAGTGTAGCCAGGTGAGCAAACTTTGGGGTGCAAGGGACCAGCAGCCATCTCACCTCCCACCTCTTTGAAATGCAGGAGCTTTCTGCAGGCTTTCCCAGGAATGTCTCATTAGAAATCTTCAGACCACCAGCAGTAGCAGTTTTTAGCTTTACTGGGCAAGTCAAAGGCATCCCCATCAGGGATGCAGGACAAAAAGATGAGGTGTTATTGTGGCACTTATTCTGCCTTACAGATGCCCTTTCACACTATCACCAGAGGCAACAGTCTGGGAGCTGGGCACAGGCTATGGAAGGAATGTGCGGGGCAGGTGTAATAACCAGGGAGTTAAAACTAAAGGTGACAGGTTGGTGGTAACCTCTGTGCTCAAACTACATCTGAATAATAGCAATGAAATTGTGCAGATCTCTCTCTTATCTCTGCCTGTTGGCCTGTGGGAGGAAGACGGAGCTGTTTAGTGCTAGTGATTGAATCACCAGTCTTGTGGCACTTGAAGGGATGCTTGAGATCCTGCTCCTAAAATCAAGAGATCATAGGATAATCTCAGTCTCCACGAGAAATAATAAAAAGAAAGTGATGTTCCAGCCCTTGCAGCTGCAGATAAAACTGAATATTAACAGAGTGCGCTCTGAGGACTCACAAACCAGGCAAATAAAAGGAATAATAAATGTACGCCTCCCTTAAAACAAATAAATGTTACTGCAGATTTTTAGGACACCACGTGGCTGCTGCCACTCATGCAAAGTCCTCTTGCAGCATCTGGGGAGGACCTGAGCATGTCAGTAGAAGGACCCCCATTGCTCTGCCTCTTCTCTCTGTCCTCTCCTCTTTGTCCCCCTCTGCTGATGGATCTGTGCTGTTTTATTGCTCTCATCCCAGCTGAAGTGTGGGCCTGCAGGTGCAGTGCCCTGGTGAGGGTATGGTCATGCACCTGGTTCCTGCACGCCTCTTCACCCTTAGCCATGGCCAGCTGGTCCCTTCTAGCATGACTGGGGGCTGGAGGCCATATGCTGGGGTCTTCAAGTTCTGCAAGCTACAAGGAAGTGTTCCTGTGAGAGGTGGAGAGGCTGTCAGTGGGCATGGCATCCTACAGGAGCTTGGGGCCTGTTGGTTAGTGGCAAAGCCTGGGACAATCTGCCTTTTGCTGCTGCTGAAGGAAAGAGCAGGACCCCTGGTTCGGGGGTGACAGTCGGCTGTGTCTTGGCACCCTGTCCAGGAACAAATTGGCCCTGGTCCCAGAGGAAGGAAGAGAAGTTCCCTGTGAGTCAGCAAGGTCTAGATCCCGGTCATCTCCTGGCAGCTGGCACCTGTGACAGAGCTGTCCCTTATGTCCACACCTGGGACACGAGGGGCCTGAGATCCCTTCCCTCCCTGCCTTCTCTCTCCTGCTACCCCAGCATGCTTCCTCAGTGTTTGGCCAAGCATGTGTGCACCTCTGTTCCACTGTTAGCAGGAGATGTCTCACTGGGCATGGTTTGTATTGTCCCTCCCTGATGTGCAACTGGCACTGTGAGTCCTCACCTCTGCCAGCAGCAGAGGCATGCCCAAAAAGCAGTAGACATTTACGCAAGCAAGCAGCTATTTTTTTCTTTTCATAAGATGGATGACCACATCTTTTCTTGGGGAATATTACGTCTGCTCTGAAATGCTGTCACATTGACTTCTCTTCTCTTGTTTGCAGGAAGCGTTATCAGTGGTGAGTGAAGACCAGTCCTTGTTCGAGTGTGCCTACGGATCACCCCACCTTGGAAAGACAGAGATGACGGCCTCCTCCTCCAGTGAATATGGGCAGACATCAAAGATGAGTCCGCGTGTTCCCCAGCAAGACTGGTTATCACAGCCCCCAGCCAGAGTCACCATCAAGATGGAGTGTAATCCAAACCAGGTTAATGGGTCAAGGTAATAAGGCCAGCGTTACCACAACTTTTCTTATGATGGGCACAGTTCACTTGACTATACTTACAAAGTGAGCACCATTTTAAGTGCCTCAAGACACCAAGCCACCAGCTGCTGTCCCAGAACCCTACAGGTCTCCTGTGCATTGCGATTCACAACTGCCAAACCCCTTAAGATGGTGGTGCTACAGGCACAGCCTTCTTGAGACCTTGTGCAATACCTTTCTTTGTTTCCTCTGACTGTGGATAATTTGCAGTATAAACTTGCATTGCAACATGGGTGAAAGAGCATATATTAAAGTTAGGAAAATATGTCTGTGGTGTGATTTTGAGCAGTTATATTGACCCATCTAGTGCTGTGGAGTATGTGATTAATACTTAACTGAAGCTCTCAAATACAGTAATCAGGTCTGATGCTTTTGCTTTAAATATAACCAAATAGAGAAACATAGGAAGTAAATTCTTGTAATGTCAAAGGGAGCAAACTATTGATTTTTACTTTTAAATTTGCTATAAGCATTCTGCTGAAGAATATAACAATGGAGTTGGATTTTAGAAGAGCTTACGATAAAGAAACACCACTTGTATGGAGGCAAGCAGGAGAGCAGAAAGGAACAAGGAAATAAATTACTCAGCTCAACAAGCAATAACCATAGCCACAGTATGTCAGTGTTTTCTCAGGACTTTCTTTGTGGATGTATCTGTGAAGGACTATTGCGTAGATTAGGCTGAAAGAGTGATGTTTGTGATGTTTTTTGTGGATATTGACTGGTAGCTCTCCAAAGCACAGGAGCCCTCTGTATGATTTTTCCCATCTGAAATAGCACAATGATGCCTTTTTTTTTTTTTTTTTTTTTTTTTAATTCAAGGAAACTATCCAAGCAAGTGCTTTCCTGTTTAAAATGCCTGACTGTCAGAACAGTTTTCCTTTGGTGTTGCTGAAGGGCACAAGGTTCAGAAGGAGTCAGTTATTCACAATAGTTGGCAATGTACCAGTGAAGACCATGCTTCACATCGCTCTGTCCCAAACACCTGCCTACTAGTCTCATCACCCAGCATCAGATGTTTAGAGAAACCTCAGCCATGGGCACTGTGGTTACTGTTCACACTTTCTGCTTTCTGTGCTAATGTAATGAGCACCACAAGCAGGACAAAGTGGTTTGACAGCTTATCACACATACATTTTTCATAAGAATGAAAATCAGATTTTCGTAAGGATGGAAAATGAGTTTTAATAAGGATTGGAATTGTTCTGAAGTCAAATCAGACTTTCCAGTGAATAGGTAAAGATTTGAGGTATATAGAAATAAATGGTGAGCTGAAGTAACAAAGAATTAGGGGAAGTCTTGTAAGCCTGCTTATCCAGAACCACATTTAGTTATTTTGTTTGTTTATTCCTCTTTGTGATAATCAATCATAAATGGTGTATTGATCCAAAACTAGTTTCAACTGTTTCTCAAACTACCTCTAAATATTTGTTCTGGCATTTCTGCAGTACTAATGGTCACAATTTTTCTTAATGTAAATTCCACAAAGTGCATTAGGGTAGATAATTAGCATTAATCATTAGTGGTAATAATTCGTAATATTATACAGAACTAAAGCCAGTTAGACTCAAACTCATAGATCTTAAGGAAGGGTCTAGATCATACAGATTCCCTTGAAATTTTTGGTCAATCACATTTAAAAAATAATCAGCAACAAATTCTGCATTGATTGTGCTGGAATCCTGAAATATGTAACTAGCCTGAATATTGGAGGAACTAGCCTGAATCACAAATGTGTTGCTGTTGTGGTAGTTTAAGTAGAAAATTGTAGGCAACAGTGCTGTCTTTTATCAGCCTGGGGAGGTTCCCGAGCCCTGTATAGTGATCCAGAGATGACCAAAAGTGTCGTTGTGTATGGATGTGTGGTTGAGCATGCAGATGGAAGAGGTTTTCTGTTCAGAGCCTCTGCCTCCCTCCCAGGGGCCATGCCATCGCTGGGTAAAAATAGAAGTAACCAAGGCAGGGAGGAACCACAGTGCAGCTACCAGAGCAGAGCACCCCAGCTGCAGGGCTGGAGCCAGGCTCCTCATCCCTCATCTGAACATTCAGCTCATGTGCTGCTGCCTGCCTGGTGGCATGGCTTTAGCAGGGGAAACAGTAGCTGCATGAAATGTTTGTGCATGTGCTCTGCACCATTACTAGCAAAAGCAATGTCTACCTTTGCAAGGCTGAATGTTGAGGGAATTGTCTTTAAATCATTCTTTTTATACCTGCTACCAGGACCCATATGTTCTGGAATAATCATGAAGCATGATTTTGATTCATACTTTTCCAGCAAAATTGCTATTTGTGCTAGTTATGGAGGCACCCAGAAATTGTCATGGCATCTGAAACCCAGTGAAACACTTTTTCACAGTACCAGCGGCCTTTGCAGCCTGTAATAAATGAAAAGAGGCGATTTTTTGTACTCTCTCTCTCTCAAAACTAAAAAGTATCAGGGCTACCTACTTCATCATTAGGACTTGCAGCTTAGTGCAAATAAGCTGATCAATGCATGAAGACCAAGTTCCTTGTTTTTGTCCAGACAGCATCACTCAGAGCTACCAAATGTGGCCATCATTAGAAAGTGAACTACTCAGTGGTGACGACTGTTTCCCAACATGAACCAGCGTGTGAGCTGGCATAATGGTTTTATTGCCATAAGAGTCCATGCAAGCTACTGCTCTGAACTGCAGAATGTTCTTGATCAGAACACTGGTTTTCTAAAGGGCACATTCCAGCTGAACATATAATGGCAAGAAATTTAATAATTTCTGTATTGAATTAAAAATAACCTGCAGCATCTGAAGCATATTTTCATTCATTAATCTTGGATTTGACAGCCTTACTTTTAACAGAGCAATGCAGAGTTGGTAACTGGAGAAATCCAGGAAAACTCATGTTTCACAAGACATTATGCTAAAAAAAGGCATTTATAGACTATCAAATATAAGAATAGATTAACAGAAGAAAAAATAATCATGTGCATATTACATGATTAACACACAAATAAAAATTAAATTACTCCATTTCATCAGAAATATATTATTTCATAAGGCCTAATACGTGGATGAAAAAAAGTTAATATTATATTTTTAATGGAGAAATAATTTCACCAAATAAAAGTTATAAATATATTTTGACATTTTAAAAATTCATATACATATGTGTATTCATATGTATATACCGTGCATAATGCTATTATGTTTTGGGAATCATAATGTTTCTTGGTATATGATATTCCTGCCAGTTGTAGGAAAAAAAAAAAAGTGTATCACTCAAGCCTTGCATAAGATGAAAACACTTACCAGCAATATATTATTCCTAAATAATTATATCAAATATGTAATATAATATCATAGAATCATAGAATATACTGAGTTGGAAGGGACCCATAAGGATCATCAAGTCTAACTCCTGGCACCGCACACTTCTTCCCAAAAGTTTAGACCATGTGACTAAGTGCACAGTCCAATCACTTTTTAAATTCAGACAGGCTTGGTGCATTGACTATGTCCCTGGGGAGCCTGTTCCAGTGTGCAACCACCCTCTCGGTGAAGAACCTCTTCCTGATGTCCAGCCTAAACTTCCCCTGCCTCAGCTTAGCACCATTCCCACGGGTCCTTTTGCTTAGTATATTGCTTAGAACTACCAACGTTGAAAATGCTCACTGTTCAATGCAATATATAAATATTACAAATACAAATATTACAAAATATATAAATATTACAAATCTGAAAACCATTTGTTCCTTCCTCAAGTCCCTCTGGGCCTTTGCCATGTGTATGTTGGTCTTTCATTGGTTTCCTGGCAGATTATCTGCTGTTCATCGCATACATGATATTGGACACGGTTTATATGTGCAGATTAGCAGTGCCTTGCCACTTGCATTTACTTTTCTGAATAAGCCTTCCCCACCCTGCCTATTTTCAGTCCCTTTAATGTTTCCCTAAATGAAATTCTAAGTTCTTAAAAAATGTTTTATAAAAGTATTAAAAATGAACACAGATGTTGGGCCAGAGATCTTCTCACTTTTGATAAAAATGTAGCTGCTCACTTTACACTCATTTTTAAAATCTGAGTTTTTCAAAAGGTGTTTAAAATATGGCCATATTGCAGAGCCCCAGAGGTGCTACCTCTAGGATCTGCAGAATATCCTCCCTAATTCTCTTCCTATTTAGGAGCTTGTCTGAACAATACCATGCAAAGAAGGTGCAAACCAGGGTATCAGACCCCACAAAGTGGCAACAAGAGAATAGTTAGCTTCATTAATATTATTTTTGCTACCCATCTCTTACTCCTCTCTGTGTTAGGCTGTTTCCTGGCCATATATTCTGTCATCTGGAACAGGGTATAAAATTTTAGGAGCGTGTTGGATCTCTTACACACCAACAATTTACACTTAACAATTTCATACTAAAATGAGAAATGTACTCACTCTGACAGGACTCTCCCCAGATATACATTGTCTGCAATTGCCCTGCGTTAAATCTCAGATCATAATGGTCTAAAAACTGGTGTCCCTATGAATTCTGAAGAAATATCTTCAGAAAGAAATTAAAGGGTTATTTTAGTGTGCTGCAGAGAGTTTAACTACACAGTTTTCTTTAACAGTAACAGTATTTTTCAAACTAAACCCTGCTGCACAGCACCAGAAAATATAGCCTAAGGGCCTACCTTAAATTAAATAAAGCAAGAAAAGTTGAAATTAAAGCTGTCATTACCTTGCATATACAATGTAGATTGTCACACATAGTATTAAATTCAGTTCCTTCGAATCTGTTATGTGGGCTCAGCCATTATATTTCTTCCAGGTACATAAATCTTTGTGCCAAAAAATTATTTTGGCACATAAAATTTTGTGCCACCATGGAGTCAATCTTTCACCTGAATGTAATATTATTGTTTCCTGCTACTTAGTGTTCTTTAGTCAGACCAAAAGATTCACCCTGATATAGTAAGGCACTATAATATAAATCTGGAAATTACCTATATCATGCTGTTACTTACTTTTCTGTTTATTTTTCTTTATATATTTTATCAAATTAAATATAAGCAATTCTATTACTATGACTGAATGCAACATATATAATGCATTTAGCATGAAATTCACCTCTGTGGAAATGCTCTCATTAAGCCTAGGGTACGGCATTTAAGTCTGTGAATTATTCAGTGTGCTCTGATCACCCTTACCCATATATTCTTACTCATGGACATGGACATAGGTGAGAATATACAAAGGTAGCATGGAAGGTCTGCATTTACTGGTAGGTAAGCCTTCTTTTTAAGGGAGGCTGAGGTGGAACATAGGGTATTATTCAGGCCTCAGATAAATTTTACTTGCCAGGAGCAGTGTGATGATTTCACTGAAAATGCATTATGAATGTTAGCTGCAGTGAAAGCGCAGAAAAAGTTCTCTAACATCAACTTGGCCAATATAGAATTTTTAAAGAAATGCCAGAAATAATCAGTTGTCATTAAGATTTAATCATGTGCAAAATGCTGTTTTAAGTGCTACCAACTCTACCTTAAAAACCATTTGAAAATGAAATTATCACTTATATCTTTTATGCTGGCTTTTTTGGGAAATACCATTTTTTTCTTTGCATGTTTCTGTTCTGTATTTTCATCAAAGAGCCTCTGTGCTGGCTGGATTGAATGCACATGATATGCAGGAAGACTTTCAGAGTCCAGAGTGGCCTCTTGTTTTCTCGTTCCCCTCCTGCCCCCCTTGATGTAAGCTCTACTCAATGTAGTTATTTCATGCTTTAAAAATAAGCAAATTAGAATGGTTTTCTCTTGAGAAACCTTGTGTAGTCTACCATGTGCCAGCTAATTTGTGCGGCCATGAAAGAGGTTGCATTCATTCACATGGAGCTCTGTACTACCACCATGACAGGACCATCCTGCTCCCAGGATGCAGGCCAGTGTGTTTTAAGCTAGGTCAGTCACCTCTGTATTATGCTCCAGTCTGTGGGATGATACTGATGATCCTAGTTAGAGCATTTCCACACCTTATGCACATCCAACACATCAAGAAACAGGGCTGATCTGCAGCAATTACTCTGACATCACTTGTTTTTCAAGGGCATGGCTTTTTCCATCACTGGAGCACAACCCCGCAGCTGAGGCTCAGTATCATCCCTCTTACATCTGGTGGCATACCACCAGCATTCAGCCCCGGTATTCTTGGTAAACCTCAGCTCAGACTAAACAACAAGCATAGTCCAAGACTCATTGCAGTCAATGGGATTCTCTCCTCTGGCTCCAACAGAGCTTGAGTCAGCCCCTATGTCAGTCCACAGCAAAGCTGGGAGATCTGTCTTAAGAGGATGATTTTCCTTGTGCACTTATTGGAGCTGCCTATATAAAGTAGCATTAATCTTGGATAACAAACTTTTTTCCCACTGATTGCGTAGTCGGTGGAGTGGCTGCCTACCAGACTGGAAAAACTACGAATTTAGGATCTTCTTCATGCAGGGCTTTATGTGTGATTACTTCTAAGGAGTACCTCTCTACTCTGAAAATCCACCAGTTAAACATTAACGTGTGTGTGTGTTTGTATGTGCAGGCTTTGGCTCTGTTTCTGGAGGCAAACATGATGCCAAAGAGAAAAATAAACCATCTCTCCAGCTTACCACTACTATAGCTACTTTTTAGTGGCTTTTTGGGGGGACTGGCAGGTGCTGGTTAAGAAGCTTTCCACCCTGGGTTGATGTGCTCATTCTTAATTGGCATGGTTACATTTTGGATTAACCACTGATGCTTAAATTGTGTGCTCAAAATTAGGAGTTTAAGACAGAGATGAGGACAGCCAAAATTTCAAAAGTGCTAAGCAACCAAATGCTCTCATATGGGTAGTGAAATATAAAATTAGTCTTCAAACATTGACATCAGACCCCACAAGAGTTAAAAATCACCATCATTATTTCTGACTGTTCCTATCATTACTGCTTTATTTCCAGTACAGTATTTGCTGTGTTTAGAGCATTTAGAAATGGTGGTTGTGGTACTCCCCCATGCTGGCATAGCACAGGCACTGACAGTAAGTAGGATGTCTCTAAACCAGCGCGTTTGGAAATAAGTCTCCTCCTTGACCCCTTAGTTAATAGGTGTTTGATTTTTATCAGGGTAGTTTTGGTGAGGATGCTCAGTATTTGAAGCTTCGGAATAGCATTTTAAAAACAAAACAGAATCTGAGTAACAAACAGAAAAGAGGATAGTCTTCTTTGACGTTACATTTCACACCCATCAGCCTCACAGCCCAATAATACTAATCACGAAAATCAGCAGACATTCCACAGACATGGGGGATTATGGTTTCTGTGCAAGATGTCACTTCTGTTTATGCCTGGCATGCTTTGCTTCACTAACTTTCTATATGATCCCTGCCCACAAAAGAAGGCACATGCGGTTTGGGAAGGGCCTTGCCTCCCAGTATTACATATTTTATGAAACCACAAATACAACAGTCTTACAAACTCTTGAAATGAAATACAATTTGAGAAATGTAATCCATTACCATTATAATAGAATTTCTATAAAAATAATAAAAGAAAAACAAGTGAAAATAGGTCCTGAAAGTTATAGGCCAACTGGGAAGTCATTGTGGCTTTGGCCGAGCTATCACCATATCAGACTTCAGCATTCTCCCAGGCAGCAATCTAATTGTAAATTATGTATATACAGAACATCATTTCTTAGCTTTGGCTTTTAGTGACCCCATTCCCTTCTTTCTCTTTCTTCACTCCAACCTCACACATAAGAAATATTGAAGTGTTTGCACTAATGGAGAAATGACAACGTGCAGTCAAACTTAAACCAGCTGTTTCCCCACACTGTGAACACAAAGAGCCAGGCTGGTAATATTTATAGCTTGACTGGCCTCTAGTGAGCCAGACGCTGACTGCCTTAATTTGCCATGATGGCCTAAAGGCTTGAAGCAGCTGTGGATTGCAAGATAGCCGGGAAAGTTAAGCAAAAAAATAAATAAATAAATAGAAAAGATTGCTTCAATTACCAAAAGTTATTATTTGATTGAAAATGAACTGCTGTTGCATATACAGCTCAATAAACAAGCATTTTTTATTTTGCTTACAGAAAGTCAACGAAATGCATGTGTTGGCATGTGGCGTTTTACTTTCTCCTTTTGTTGAAGGAAGTAACGAGCCACTCTATGTGTCACACTGCGACATCCTTTAGCGACCCCTGGCCTTGACCCATGCAAAGCAAAGCACCTACAGAGACTGGGCAGTCCCCCTGCCCCCCCCCCCCCCCCCCCCCCCAATACTATCAACCCTCGTTTGGATGCTGCAGTGGGGTGTTTGTGTGGGACTGCCCCAAGCCCAGCTTTGTTGGGGCTATTGAAGACCAGTTCGGCTGCCGCTGCATAGCCCCACATGGAGCAGTTCACCTCTATGTTTGTGTTGCCCCATGAGGACTTCAGTTTTAATTTATTTCTTTTGTCTTCTCAGGCTTGCTTTGGACGCTCACCTTCTAGCAAAGTTGAGCAGACTGTCACTGTGGCTTCAGCTTCAGCTTTAGCCAACTTTAGGCAGCAGCACTGATCCTGAGGGGCTTGCTTCCCTTCCACCCTGGCCTTTCCTGTGGGTGAGCATCGCCTATCACACAGCCACCCCAGGTGGGTGGGGGAGTGACTCAGGACATAGCTAGGCACTGAGTTACTTATCCACCCACCCTCCTACCCACCCATTTATTTACTTATTTATGTATTTGCTGGGGAAGCAGCTCCCCAGCCAGGTTTGCTAAACAGTTGCATGAGGGCTTGTGTGTGCACCCCAGGGATGCTTTGGCCTACGTGCATTTTTTGGCATTTTAATGTCTCTGTTATGCCATAGTACTCTGTAGGGAATTTTGGGCTGCTTTCACACAAAGACTTGGCAGAGAAAATAAAAGACTGTGCTTTCCTTTCAGCAGGGTGGCAGTGGTGGTGCACACGTAGCAAGTTTAAGGGCAGGTGCCTGCAGAATGCCTACTATGCTTGCAGGGTTTGGCAGTGTGTACATGGCCAGGCAGCTGCATTAAGATGCAGCAGTTGATTGAGCATGGTGGAATCCAAAAGCAAGCACTGGGGCCTCTGATATTACCGCTGACAGCACTTTTCAGTCTCACTTTGCATCCATGGGGTTGGTGCCAGAGAAGCAGCCCCTGAGGCTCTGCAAAGCTGCTGGTGCAGCCACCCTCCTGCTGCAACAGCTGAGAAGTGCAGGGTTCTCCTCACTCTTGGATTGTCCCTGGTGATTGCTGCCAAAGGAGAATCCAAAGAGGAATCCAAACAGGGATTGTTTGGATTTTGTATGTTGCTGTGATGGCAGGTCTCAGCAGATGTGAATTCTCGTGATACACAAAGGGGAAGTGGGTGAATAGAAGAGCAGGGAGGAGAGTCTAGGGTTGCAGATGTGTAACCCTTTGATTTGATAGTGTGGACTAAAGTGTGACAGGTGGCCTTAAGAAACAATGATTTACTTCAAAATTAAAAGTCTCATGGAAGTTTTGTTTTTCTTTTTGTGGGCCATTTTTTCAGTGATAACCCACTTTTGGGGAAAACACCAACAAATTTTACTACAACTTGAGCAGTTGCAGTGAGTGGAAGTGAGCCTGAGTTGTTTTTTTTTGCAATATGTTTAATATGAGCTGACATTCGCGTAATACCATTTTGGCTGAGTGTAAATTTACATATGTAGGCCTTAATTCTGTGAGGGAGCTGGCTCTGTAAATCTCTCCCTGTTGTACGTAAGGATGGGGTGGGGACACCACAGCCCTGCTGGGGCCGTTCCCCTCTTTCTCAGGTTGTTGGCATTACAAAATGGGAGAGGAGAGACAAGAAGAGGGATCTGTATCCTGCAGGACAGTGTCAGGGTTTGTCTGCCAGAGCCTCGCAGAAGAAAAGTTCGTGGTAGCTCAGCATCATCTCCCCTGTCCTGACCAGCCACAGGCTGGTAGGAGGACCACATATGGAAATCTCTTTGAAGGTATTCTGTTACATCTCTACTGTCCTGAGACCACTTTTCTGTAAGTAACTCTGTAAGGAAGTTATCCAAACTGTGATTACTAAATTAACTTAGAAAGACACTGTACAGATATTTAGAGAACACAAATATTCTCTTCTATTTTCCTCTGAAATTCAGAACTACTAAACCACAGGGAATTTTTATTATAGGAATGTCAGCATGATCATGTAAAATTTTGCTGGTTCCTAATCTCTGTTTTTCTTACACCTTGCATTTTAACACAACACAGGTGTTCTATATCACATGGGGAAAATAGTAGCAAAGTGAAGAGGAAAAAAAGTGTTTCATACACTTATTTATGAACTCACATCTGCTTTCATCAGGGTCAATGGCTGGCAAAACTCCAGTCAGCTTCAGTGGGAGTGGGTGCTAAATTTAAACATCTTGATTCTAAGTAACACTGAATAAAGACAAGGCTTCCAGGTCCAAGGACCCGTGGAGAAATACTTTCTTCAACACACTTTTATCATCAATCAGAGCTGTATCAGCTCAGGACTGAACAAAATGCTTTTGGGTAACATGATTGTAGTCTTTCCACTTTTAATTTATTTATTTATTTGGGTAATTTCCAGGTGTAACTCAGTATATTTACAAAGGGTAAAAATAACATGCAGCTGAGAAGAAAAATATCTCAGGTTTCATTTCAGACGTGGAGATGAGGATGAATCACTGTGGAGCTGCACCCTTTGCACAGGGCACATGTTCTGAAAGCTGCTTTTCCACTGCCCCTGCTCCCCTGGTGGTTCAGAAATAAGGCAGGTTCACAGAATGTCTTAAAAAAAAAAAAAAAAAAAAAAAAAACTACTTTTGAATACAATCATTCTCTTGTTGTTCTGGGCACTAAAAATACCATTTTCTGGTGTTTGCTTGCATTTTCAGTTTTGCTTTCTATGTCATAGAAGTCAATTCCAGCCATCTGAGTTAAGCTTTGGCTCAGTGGTACACATAAGCACATGCTCAATTTGATGAGCATGTGCTTATGTGTACCAAAAATGCCCAAGTAGTCCTGTTAGCTCCTATAGAGCTTCTTACATGCTTGAATTAAACATGATCTTAGAAGATTTGCTGAACTGAGGATTTGTTTGTCCACCCAGCACACTAACACGACAAAACTCTTGACTGTCTCCTTCTGGATTTTAATGAAAAGTTATGACCTATTTATGATCTTCTTCCCCACCCTCTCTCTGTTTATATTCAAATCAGAAAATCAGCTCAGCAGCCTTGTCAGGTTGCCAAAAGCTGTGTGCTACCAGTGGATCTTTCACATCATTTACTGTTCCATGTTTACATTAGTTTTTTATTTATTTATTTATTTATTTATTTATTTTAATGTATGATTGCCTGTGGAAGTAGTTTAGGCCAATATTGATGTTGTATTTCATGTCAGCGTTAATATTTTGATATTGCTGTATCCTGAGTTACTTTTCCCAGGGAAAAAAAATAAAAAAAATTTAAAAAAAAGTAACTGGCAGTTAGGCCGAAGGATGCTGCTAGCTCTCTGTTTCCTCAAAATGTACCAAAAACAAAACAAAACAAAACAAAACAACAACAACAACGACAACAACAAAAACAGTCAGTGCATGAGTCAAATTGCCCTTTCTTTTGTCTTGGTAACATAACATGACCTTGGCAGTTAGGGTGGGCATCTGCACAGGTACAAATGAGGGCCATGGATCCAAATATACATGTTTACTATGTAGACTCGTTTACACATAGATGCCATTTCTATTTGTTAAAGGTAAACAGAAAAAGCCAACATTTTATTCACAAGCAATCATCTCAAAAGCTCACTTTCAACATGCTTATGTCTGAAATAAAAGTTATTTTGTTTTGCTTAGCTCCATTTAGGCAGAAATAAGCTGCCTCCCAGAATTATATTTATAGGTATGTAGTGGGATAGAAAAATTAAACCTGAGAGAATAATGCCCAAGTATTCTGATTCTGTTGGAAAGGCTAAATTCACCACCACTCAATGACAGGCAAGACCACATGCTGGCTGTATCTTCCCTTGTGGGTATTATTCAGTTTTGTTGCTGACATGTACTTATAGGACCCTTACACAAGCCAGATTTCAGATGTACTGTGTTAAGCAGCACCCAAGATATTTTATACCTGAAAAAGGTATGTGCAGCCAACGTTTCCCAGGCAACATTCAGGATGCTGTTCCTCCTGCTAAAGAAGATGACAGTAGCTCTGGAATGATTTCTGTGATATATTTTCTTTTTAAACTGAACACCATCGGCAGTTTTTTGTTTGTTTGTTTAGTATATATGTTAACATAATATGATAAATACACAGTATCAAGGCACAGAGAAAACTGATATGTTTAAAATGTATTTATAGTACGTAAGATATATACTAAATCTTTTCAGCTTTCAAAAAGCTAACTATTTTTTAAAACACACGTGAAACAATAGCTACATTAGTTCCTGACACATGTGCTGAGCAGACAACACAACTGAGTCACTTAGGCATTGGATAAAATATCTGCCACATCCTTTTGCTATATGTTGAGCAGACAGTTGGCTAAATGGTATATTATTTTTCCTCTTTTGTCTTCAAACATTAGTTTAACACTTCTGGGAGAGTGCCTGACCGTTGGTGACCTTACAGTGACACTGCTGCCTAATGTTTGCAATGGTTGCATCAAGAGCTGGGGTTTCCAAGCTGGGGAGAGCAAGAGGCTCTTGGTGAAACCCTTTTGGAACCAGGGGATGATGGCAGATCTTGAAATACCCTTCCCAGAGTCTAGGTCCTCAGAGGGTCTCTCAGTCCTCTGGACTGCAAATTAGTTAGTTTGCAAGGAACCGAAATGAAGCATAACACCCTGACTTATTGCTGGTGTAGTAAGACCATACTGCAATTTCAGCAGTTAAATGGCAGAACTGAAATAAAGGTTGTTAGCAATGTAGTATCACTGAAGAAACCCAAACCCAAGTAACACCCTCCTTCTCTTGCCAAACAGCCTCTTTGCATTTAAAGGTATTCCCTATGGCTCTGTTCTTTCTTTTGATTTTTTTGTAACAATTTTTCTCTCTCTGATGAAACACATTGTAGACATTAAATTAAGGGACAAATATGTCTGTGTCTGCCAGGAAGAAAACTGTGATGCAATTAAAATACCATTAGGGAACCCACTGTGGGATGTTAAACCTAAAGACTCTATTCAGAAAGTAAAGCCAAAATTAAAGAGGTGTCTGGTTGCAGATCCTCTGCAGATTTCCATTTCTTGACTATAGTACCATGGAGACTGCACTAGTCAGGAGCTGAAAGGTTTTTCCAGTCATGCGTGTGGTATTTTGAATCACGGATTTGGCAAATGTTACTTTTCTGTAGGCCATATGCAGAAATATGTCTACATTGCATAACATAAAGTGCAACAGAGTGTGGCTCACATGAAACAATGACAGTAGTGGAGGTGGAAAGCTGTCCATGCCTGAAGAGAACTGTTGTATTTTTTTCCTCTAATATCTTAAGTGCATCACTATGTTTTGCTGAATTGTCTGTGAGATGCTTGGAGAGAGAAGCACAGCTCCGTGCAGCCATCAGGCTCAGCAAGCTCATGAAAAAGCCTCCATTCTAGCCCAGTTTCCAGAAATAAGACATTAGCATTTACAGGTTTGGAGACAAGGAGACCAATACCCCCAAAAAGAAATATGTTGCTCATAGAGGCTGGTAATTTTTTCTGAAGCAACTGAAGGATTCGGCAGAGTCATTGGGTAGTAGTCATTGGGTAGAGTTTACCAACGACAGCCACTCCTGATGCTCCAGTCTCATTTTTTTCCATCTCGTTCAGCATGATTCTTTGCTGAGGATATTAGTAGGAACTGAAATAATAATCAAAGCACACCTCTCTTCTTTGTCTAGGAATTCACCTGATGACTGCAGCGTGGCAAAAGGAGGGAAAATGGTTAGCGGCTCAGACAATGTTGGGATGAACTATGGAAGCTACATGGAAGAGAAGCACATTCCACCCCCAAATATGACTACCAATGAACGAAGAGTTATTGTGCCAGCAGGTTAGACCCTCTACACAAAAATTTCATGCAAACAAACGCATTTTCCCTCAAAAAATCTATGAACTTCATTTAAGTAGATTTGAAGACAAGTGGCAGTGTGATCAGGAAGAGCAGTAATTTCCCAGAGCTATTAAGAGAATGAGATGAAAAATATCACAATGAAACCACCTCCTCAACCTGTTCTTCCTGTTTCAGAGGCAGAACTGGCTAGTGACAGGCACTCAGATCCTATCTGACTTACCTCACTCCTTTTTGGAGTATTTCACCCTCACCTGAAGTGAGCAAAATAAACGGCAACTTCCATTTCCTAACCCCATGGACTGGCTGGTGTGGAATGTCTGGGAAGAAGTTGGGCTGGAGCACCTCTCCTGTGAAGACAGATTGAGAGAGTTGGGATTGTTCATCTTGGAGAAGAGAAGGCTCCAGGAAGACCTTATAGTGGCCTTCCAGCACCTGAAGGGGGCCTACAGGAAAGTTGGGGCAGGACTCTGTCAGGGGTGTAGTGATAGGACAAGGGGTAATGGCTTTAAACTAAAAAAGAGTAGATTCAAATTAGATATAAGGAAGAAATTCTTCACTGTGAGGGTGATGAGGCACTGGAAGAGGTTGTCCAGAGAAGATGTGCATGCCCCATCCCTGGAAGTGTTCAAGGCCAGGCTAGATGGGGCTTTGGGTAACCTGGTCTGGTGGGAGGAATAGGATGCCTGGAGAGTTTGTGGATGCCATATCCCTGGATGTGTCTAATGCCAGGTTGGATGGGGCTCTGAGCAACCTGGTCTAGTGGGAGGTGTCCCTGCCCATGGAAGGGGGTTAGCATTAGATGACCTTTAAGGTCCCTTCCAACCCAAATCATTCTATGATTCTGTGAAGGAAAATGGATCACTGTACCACATAATTTCCCTGAAAATGTCAAATGCAGTGTGGTCCTCAGCATGCTAAAAGCAGAATAGCATCTGTGAAATCAGGCAGTGCATGAAAAACTTTTATCTAGGTTACTCCCTCAGTTTGGACAGTGTAATACATTTTAATGAGCAAACTGACAACTCTACTGCAATGTAAGAGCATAATTGAGAAATTCTTGTTTCTGGTGGGAGCTTGGCTATGGGATTCAGCAGTTAGCTGAACTCTGGTGTACCTCATCTTCCACACAAAACTCTGCTGGAAGGTTTGTTGCCTAGGTTTGCAAAATACCGTGACTATTTCTGAGGTCCAAGCATTAGACCATCTTGAAATATATACGTATTCATAAACCACTGGATACACAAATGACAAATACCTGTAATTTGCAAACAGAAGGGAATGTTTTGCTACTAGTTCCTCTCCAACATAGATGTGCCTCTCAGAAACATTTCTGCTACTACTATGTTGCTTAATATTCTTACAGTTTTTCAGTTGCTAATATATGCAAGAGTCCTAACTGTGGCCAATTTTGCAAGCTGTGATTATTTCAGTTATTTGTCAAGATATGTGTGGACAAATATGTTGCAGTACCCTCTGCAATGGTGTTGACAGTTCTTTTCTGAAGCACAGCAGAGTGATGCACCGAATAATGAGGTGTCCTGCCTAGCTGGAAGCAGACCACACTGAAACTCATGGCATATGAATTTTGTTCTAAAACAAACATTAGTCTTCTTGCTGGCTGTCACTTCTTCCAGTCTTTTAGTAAACCTCAGCATGGTTAGCTCAGCAAGATCTTTTTTTTTTCTCAGTGTATTTCTGGAGCTGTGTTTTGAGGTGAATTACAACAACATTCAAGGTACAAGATAGTCAAAGTCACAGCCTTGTTATTTTGAGAAAGATATAGGTAAAAATCAGTAGTGTTTTTTTTTTTTTTTGGCTACCACATAGGCAGTGTGCTACTCATGTGACAATGTTTAGCAATAAAAAAGCAAAATTCACATTTCCAACTGTGGTAACTCATTAGTTATGATAAATAAGAAACATTTAAAAATAGGCATAATGAAAATATTTTGGTAATCATCCTGATGTTTGGTTGTTTACTTCAACCCATATTAAATGTAGTTGCTGGAATTCTCTGCTGTAGGTGTGGGCGATCTCAACCAGACCCCAGGGGATCAGACTTTAATCCCTGTGGTTTGCTACATATTTCACACCAGATGGAGGGGTTATTTTAAGTGATTTCTGGTGTGCTTGTGAGAATGGAGAAACACCCTGAAGCTCCAGAGGATCAAGTACTCTGACTTTCACTTCTGACTTAAAATTCCAAGAGAAACATCAGAAAAGGGGAAGTACTGATGAGTAAGGAATTGGGAATGAGCAGCATGACAGACACTGAATAGTGTCTAGTCAATGGAAAGAGGTCCCCACCTCCTTCAGATCAACCTGAATAATGGTCAGAAGAGATAATATGGCAGAGAAGTCAATACATAGAAAATATATTTAGGCTGTCTTTCAAGTCCCAGCTCTTTTGCAGACTTTTGTGCAATGGATTACAGCCATTTGACCTCTGTGTGCTGAAAGGCAGAAACTCTTAAGGAATATGTGTCTCCTTGGCTCTTACTTTTCTCTGCAAAAAGTATAAAGTCTTCATGCCAGGAGCTCTGTCTTCCATTATGAAGATGTGCATTGCAGGTCTTTAGGGACCTTCAGGCTGGTGTGGGCTTGCTCGCTTGCTCTAACTCACAGGAATAGCAAAAAGTAGAACGGAAGAGGCAGAAATGAGTAGTTTAGAGGAAAAAAAAAAAAAAACAAACAAAAAAACAACAAAACAAAACAAACAAACAAACAAAAAAACAGAACACAAAACAAAACAAAACAAAACTTTAAGTTAGAACTGGAGATTCAAATATGGCTCTTGAAGATTCAAGGTATTTGGGCTTGTTCTTGTTTTGTTCCCCCGGTGGCTTTGCCAATACTTCAGGTAGTAAGTAAAAAGCCATGCAAGTGTGGGAACATATAGCAAAGCAACACAAAAGTCTAGGAAAGGAAGTGCAGACTATTTTAATATGACCCACTCTAGTTTATAAAATAACACTCTAGCATATGAAATAAATAGTCGAATCTGAGTGCTTGCTTAGCCTATCTTAGGAAATAGTAATATTGATTTGAGTGGAAATTTCTCTTGAATAAGGGTACAGATTCAACTGAGAGCTTTGATTTTTTTTTTTTTTTCAGATGCAGGTTGTAGTGTTGTTAATAGACTGTCTTAAATGATTTTCTGAATAGTGTTCTTTACATGAGGAAAGAAGTCTGTGTTAATTTGTGGATAGAAATTCAGAAAAATGGCAAGATGAAAATATTAAATGGAAGAAGGAGCCCAACAGTTAATAATCAGGGCTTCCTGCTAATAATCAGGGTTTACAGCTCTTCACTATTTTTTTTCAATGGACAGTTATTCTCCTCTCCACCAAGTAAAACAAAGTAATTCCTCATGTACCTCCACCAGTCAGCATGCAGGGGATTAAAGTCTCTCCAATTTGGTTTACATTCTTTTTGCACTGATCTAGCACATCAACACTCTCTCCTCCCAACTAATTTTATGCTTTGTAATAACACTAGATCCTACGTTATGGAGTACAGACCACGTACGCCAGTGGCTGGAGTGGGCAGTGAAGGAGTATGGTCTCCCAGATGTGGACATCTTGTTGTTCCAGAACATTGATGGGAAGGAGTTGTGTAAAATGACCAAAGATGACTTCCAGAGACTCACCCCAAGCTATAATGCAGATATCCTCCTGTCACATCTACACTACCTCAGAGAGAGTAAGCCTGTTTTCTGTCTTTGTGCTAGTGCTTATGACCAATCTGTAGTTGATATCAGACTTTATTTTTATTGATTTGAATGGTATGAATACATCCTGATGAGTTTTCAGATGTCTCTGTTGCTAATGTTGCTAATCCTAGGAACATAACAAGAAGCCCGATCCAAAGACTCTTGATTTTGAAGAAAAAATCCCATTATTTTCTGTTGGCTTTTGCTCATGTTTGTTGAAGATAAGAGTTAGGCAATATTTATGCATATCCATCTCAGACAAAATTCAGTTGAACCCCAGCATATTTATCAGTACACTATAGGAAGAAAATCAGATGGGACTCAGTGCTAATGTTTTTTCTGGTCACATACTTTTTTATTTCCATTTTAACAATGAGAACACTAAATAATAGTGCAAACATTGATTTATAAAGCAAATTCCAGGCATGATTTTAAGAACTAGTAGCAGTTTGCTCTACTCTGAATAGGATAAGAAAGATTTCACTGAACTGAATAAAAGTTCTGTAGATTTGTGGGAAAAAAAAAAAAGATAAAAATAAAAATAAAAAACAGTCCCTGAAGTCCAAATGCAAATTACTTCTAGTGTAGAAGCATTTCAAAGGAAAAGAAGGGACTAGTGAATTCCTGACTTGAGCACTTTTATCTAAGCTTGAGGAAATTTCGCAGGTGTGCCTCAGTTTAAAGAAGTTAAAATGAACATGGTTTTAAAAGAAAAAAAACAACAAGCATTGCAACACCAGTGCGGTGCAGTCTTCTCCACACGCACACTATCAATAATCAGCCAGAAATATTCTGCATTCATAATTTTAAACAAATGAATGCTCTTGTTTAAGCTATAACACACATACCTCCCTGCAAACTGCAGACTGAAACTCACTGTTGGTAGATTCACATTCAAACAATCCTCTATGGGAAAATATGGTTTTAAAAGATAATTCTCATTTTTTTTTTCATTTTGGTGTTGCTTTTTGTTTTGTTTTGTAGCTCCTCTTCCACATTTGACTTCAGATGATGTTGATAAGGCCTTACAAAACTCTCCACGGTTAATGCATGCTAGAAACACAGGTAATGCTGGCACTGCTCCCGTTGCTATAGGTCATCTTCTAAAAGCACAGGATTCCTGTTTATGGGTTGCTTGCTCAAAGTGGAAATAGTAAACAAGGAGAGAGATGAGCGTATCCTCTCCTTGTTGTGTGTGTGTTTCTTGCACATACACACAGAAAAAAAGGTGGGGTCACTTAGGGCCAGATGGTGCAAAATGGTTTCCCCACTGATAATTTCTTGTGTTCTACAAGCTAATGGGGTCCCTAACACATGATAAACTGCAGGCTTGGGGCCTTTGTCTCTGAAAACTTTTTCCTCATTCTGTCTTATTTTACTGTCAGATCTATACCATGAATCCCAAAAACGTTGCTGGAGCTCAGAAGTGCAAGCATTTAGGCAGTGCTTGCCTAAATGCTGTGATATATGGGGACCATTTCCCCTCCCATGCAGCATATATTGCAGACTTAATAAAATTGTTATTTAGGCAGCTACCTCATCTCATTTATCAGCTATAATATGTGTCTTGTGTTGGGATCTCCACTAAATTCGATGTTAGAATCTCCACTGTCTGTTCTGAATGTAAAATGATTTTTGTTAGTACTCACACTTCTCTTAAGTTAGCACAGGAAGTATAGAATGTAGGTAGGAGAACAACACAACAAAAGCCTCAAAAATGTGTATTTCAAACTTTAACTTAAAATATTTATGAAAATACATGTAATTCAGAACAAATTTTATCTTTCTCTAGCAGTTGTGCAACAGAGGATGGCATGGAATTGTACATATAATATAGTATGCATATCGATTAAAGTTGTTTGGAATATTGCATGATCATGCCTGAGTGTATTAGTTGCCTACAGTGACCAGAAATAACAATTATTTATGAGAAATGAAAAAGATAATACAAAGGATAAATCAAAAAAAAAAAAAAAAAAAAGAAAAAAAAAGTAAAATGAAAAATAAAATTAAAAAAAAGGCAATATATCATATTTCACTTAGTTTTTCACTGTGGTAAATAGCAGTGAGTTTCATAGAGAAATGAACTAGATCAGAAGATTTCTCACTGAGATTAGATGTTTGCCATTTGACATAAAGTCCTACTGTGAGCTGTAGGCATTCAGGAAATCCTACCAAAAGCAACAGATTTTTTTTTTCCATTGACTTTGATGGGGTTTGGAATAAGCCTTAAGCCCTTTTTAAAAATAGATGGCCTTTACAGTCTTTTCCATCTTTGGCTGCCCAAATCCTAATTTGCCAAACAGCATCCACATACTGTTATCCAAGTGTCGTTCAACAGTTCCATGTGTTATCTTTTTCTATGTGTGCACTGACAACGCTGTTTTAAAATACAGTTCACCAAAATGAGATTGTCTGCGTTTATGCCATTGATCATTGCCACAGGAAAAATTGAATTATTCCATTGGCATAAGAGCTTTGGAGTGGGGTTTTCAAAAGGCCACAAAAGGATTAGGAACAAGTTCCTCATGAAGTCAGGAGTAACTACACAGATAATTCCTTATGACCCTTTTCACATTCCTAGAAATAGCAATTAGAGGTCTGTTGATGTAGAGCAATTTCAGTTCCTGAGATGTGAGATACCATTTTCTATTATCAAGAAATATTTTTAGTGGGGTTTCTGAGGGTCTGACACAGACCCCACCAAGGTCTGTGAGAAGATGCCACTGACATGAATAGGCTTTTTCTGCGGTCTCTGTGGGAAATATGAACTTGTTTGGGAAGTGCATGTTCTTCCAAGCATGAAGAGAAGGCAAAGAAGTCTTATTTCAGAAGATATGAAGCAACCTGCCCATGTGGGTGGGGATGTGTGGGGAGGGCAGTAAGGATTTCCTGAACTTGATTCTCTTCCCCCTTAACATTGATTTTACATGGACATGTAACCAGTCATGAGAGGACTTACACAGGTGAAAAGGCTAGCAGTATTCATATAACATTCCTAAGGTACAAAATATTCAGAGTCTTCATTTAGACACACTAGAAGAGGGAAAGTATCAATGGAATTAGGGACTGTGAAAATGAATCTTTAGGTGTTATGTCTTCTTCTTTCTCTTTAGGAGGTGCCACTTTTATTTTTCCAAATACATCAGTTTATCCAGAAGCAACACAAAGAATTACAACCAGGCCAGGTATGAACAATGACAACCTTTTGTACTATTCATTTGATCTCTTGAAGTATCTCTGTCTTTTACTCCTTCTATTTTCTCTTGATAAATGATAGGTTATATTATGTATGTACACACATACTATGTACACCTTTATATATATGTCTGCATATATAACATTGTGTAGAGTAAGATGATTAAATAGAAAAGTTAACATCTGTGTCATCCATTTATCTCTGCCTTTAAAGCAATGAAGTCTAGTGTTCTAGACACCAGAGCTGTGAAGAAGCTCTGAAGAAGCTCTAGAAGACTAGAGCTGTGTTCACTGGTTCTGTTGTGTGATTCCAGTGCAGTCACTTTTCAATGTGCTTTAGCTCCCTGTCTGTGAAATGAGTCAGGAATATCCTCCTTTGTAAGTTGAAATATATTGGGAAAAACTACTCTAAAATATTTCTCTTGCTCTCTATTTTTTTTTTTTTATTTTATACATCTGATCATGAATTTAAGAGACTGAATAAGTAAAAACAAACCACAAGGAAGTTCTTGTTGTTGAGAAGTGTGAGGTCCATGGAAGTATTGTGGGTGTGCTGTTTTGTGAAAGGCTAAAGGGAATAATTACAAAGATGAGGACATTGCTATGAAATAAAAAACTTTCTTTGCATCACCCTTCACAACTAATGATGTTGGAAAACTGCCTTATCTGGACATTTGCTTTTTCAGTAATAAGCATAAAGTATAGTAATACATTGAGGGGAGTTGGAACAAAATACTGAATTTAAAGGAAACCCATAACTGAGCCAGAGGCATACATCCAAGTGGTCTGAAGGGACATACACTTGAATTGACTGAGCTCTTTTGAAAAGATACTTTCTCTCATTAAAAACTTTGCCTTTCTTTTTAATAATAAATATTTTATTTATGTCTTATCAATGCTGTAGGGCATAATCCAGGAGAGTATATGCAACTAACTATTCTGTGTACATTTATATACAGGTATATATGCCTGTCTGTAGATCTGTTAATGCATAAACAAAAAAAAGATAGATAGGGAAACATTTACCAGACCAACACATGAATAAATCCACCCTGCCCAATTTATAGGTTCTTCTGAAATTCTTCTGCTAGAATTATTCATCTCTAGCAATGCTGTAGTGAATAAAAAGGAAACCACAGATCCAATTTGTATATTTGGCATTTGAATTTCACAAGGAATTTACCAAGATTCCCCACAACTATTTACAATAAAACTTCATTAGCACATTGTAAGAAACAAAATATTTTAACAAATCAAGAACTGGCCAACTAACCTGCTACCAAGTCTAAAAAGTAAACAGCTTAAATCGTGGGTGCTTTAACATTGCCCGCATTATAAATAGTTAATAGTAATGGGAAAAAAGACACAATAAAATTTGGTATAGACCTTGGAGATAGCATGAGATTTTGACATTACTCAGAACCAAAAATTCCTCCAAAGGATCCATGTGAAGTAGCCCAGAAGTCTTAGTCGAGATAAATGAGCTGTCAATATGCTAACAGCTGAAAATACAAGTTGATAAATGCAGTATAAAGCACAAGTTATTTGTATATCTTACTGATCTGAAATTAACCTTCTTCAGTCATAAAAGAAGAGCTAAACATAGGCAACTTTATTTATGGCACAATGAAAGCCACTGCTCTAGTTGTTGGCTGAAGTGAAAAAAAGTAAACAAATATAGCATATATTTGTTTATATTTGTTTATATTTGAGCATAGTGGAGGGTTGCATGGGAAATCTGATTGTACCATTAAATAAACCAACACTGTGGCCTTGTATAGAAAACCATATGAATCACCAAAAAGGTTATTTGCAGAAATGGTGTTTAGAGCAAGCCATGGGAATATGGAAAATCTTTTGAACCTATTGAAAGATATAAAAGTTTGAGATTGTTCAACTCAGGGTCTAGGAATGAAGAATCATGATATAATTATCAAATAGAGTGTCACAGAGTACCTGCTCTGTCTGTTTCCCAGTATTAGAAAAAAAGAATTTTCAGAAGAAGTTAAAAGGAAAGATATTTTCACGAAACATTAAAGCAGATTGTGTCTCTCGTGATCACAAGTTGTTGTAGTACCCAAGAACTTTGAATGGCCTAGAGGAATCTGGACATGAATATGAATGAGAAGACACATCATAGATGTAGAATCAAATACTAACTATGCAATGTTATACTAGATGCCCAAAGCTGTCAGTAGTTTCCAATGAAAAGGAGCATGCGACATAAGAACAGAGGTACCTGGGTGTCCTATAGCAAATAACCATGACAACTGAGAGGATTTCAGGTGAAGGCTAGAATGTGTCTGTTGTGAAATAATACAATTTTATCGATATATTTCCAGTGGTGTTCAACAAAAATTGGCTTTTCTATCCCAGGAGAAATTCTATGTTTTTAATATATATATATATACATTTTTATCCTAATTTCTGATGGAAAAATAAAATACTAGTTTTCTCTGAAGTAAAAGATATTTTTTTTTAAATCTTTTTAAAATTTGATATTGTGAAACCCTTCCTTTCAGCATTTTTATCAAAATAAAATATCCTGACATCTACAAAACAAAACACTTTATATTAACATTAAACTCATCTTTCTGTATTGATACAATTCCTTGTGAGAATTGTACTTCGGATATAACACGCTTCTATTCTTCTGTGAGAGCTGCTGTATCCTAACTAAGCATTTCCTGCAACAAAATATCAAGTGATTTTTGAAAGAATTATTTTAATTTATCTTTTACAATAGAGATCTGGCAAACATCTTCAAGGTCAGAATGTTCATTTAGAAAGAAAGATTTTTTTTCAGAAATTCAGTTTTATGTCAAGAAACTATTTTACTGAATTATTCCTTGGCTTTCCTTTCTGTTAAACACTACATGTCAACTAGACTGCAAAGAAGCTTTTCCATAACAAATCACATTTCATCGAAGAGCAATAGCAGACTCTCGGGACAATCATTTGATGACATGAAAAAGGTCAAAAACGAGGGTGGGTGGAGGAATAAACAAGGTTAAATTGAATTTGCCAAATCCTGGGATGCAATTTTGGAGAAGGTAATTAAGCATTACCATTGTTAAGGTACTACAATAGCAAATAGGAAATGAGCAATGTTTATAATGAATTACAATAACAAAAGCATATTACTTCAGTCACCTTTACAACAGAACACGAGGTTTCAGCAAGCTGAAAGTAACACAGTGAAGCTATCAGGAGCTCAGGAAGACCTAATATGGGTTTGTCTACGTCTCATCAAACAGAAGCATTCCCATCAAAGATTTGCCCAAGATAAGAACATGTTGTACTAATTTTTCACGAACAAGAACAGATCTGCTTATCTAGGATAGCAACATGTTTATCAAGGTGCAATTCTGAACTAAGAACAAAGTTGGAATTTTGTGCTGTTTCAAGCAAGGCTGATAAGTGGATTTTTCTATTAATGGAGAGGGTGTGGTCAAAAAAACATTTTATGATATATTAAAAGGCAAAAGTTTTCTCACAGTACTAAATTTGTACCACATGTATTTCAGGTCAGTAAATGCCACTGAGTACAAGCAGACAGCATCACACAGCCCTCTCAGTGTACAGATATATAAATATTTTAAGGGCGGGAGGAGAGGAGAGGAGAGGAGAGGAGAGGAGAGGAGAGGAGAGGAGAGGAGAGGAGAGGAGAGGAGAGGAGAGGAGAGGAGAGGAGAGGAGAGGAGAGGAGAGGAGAGGAGAGGAGAGGAGAGGAGAGGAGAGGAGAGGAGAGGAGAGGAGAGGAGAGGAGAGGAGAGGAGAGGAGAGGAGAATACCCACAAGTATGGAAGTATTAGAATGAGTCCAGAGGAGGGCCAAAAATATGATCAAGGAGTTGGAGCTCTTCTCCTCTGAAGCCAGGCTGAGGCAGCTGGGGTTGTTCAGCCTGGAGAAGGGAAGGCTCCAGGAAGATCTTATAGTGGCTTTCCAGTATCTAAAAGGGGCCTACAGGAAAGCTGGGGATGGACTCTTTGTCAGGGGTGTAGTGATAAGACAAGGAGTAATGGCTTTAAATTAGATATAAGGAAGAAATTCTTCACTGTGGGGGTGATGAGGCACTGGAACAGATTTCCCTGGAGAAGCTGAGGATGCCCCATCCTTGGAAGTGTTCAAGGTCTTGTAGGATGGGGCTTTGATCAGCCTGGTCTGGTGGGAGTGTACCTGCCCGTTGCAGGGAGGATGGAATTAAATGATCTTTAAGGTCCCTTCCAACCCAAACCATTCCATGATTCTATTATTCTGTAAGTACCTAGTCTTGTTTAGAAGATCCTGGACTTGTTTGAACCTCCAAACACTGTCCTTCAACTGGCACCATGGCTGAGTTATTCCCTTCTGTAGAAGAAGAATTTGGAAAACCCTGGAAAAGTGACTAGAATGCTTCTGAATTTCTGTGAGTTTTCAGGCGATAAGGTTTCTCCAACTGCATCAATTGATAGCAGGTGTTGATCTCAACCTGTCCAGGACATCAATGTGATTCAGTTCCACACCCATTTTCTGCTAAGAGATGAATGCTTGTACAATCTTTTTTCTCCAAGTATCTGAAAAATGAGACTCTGGAATAGTTCTCAAGAAACCAGGGATAAAAAGGCACTAGTTATTTAAATGCGATACAACGATAAAATGCATATGTCAGCAAAAGCAAAGTTTTTGAAGTGTAAGATTCCAGGAGACAACATGGCTGGGTAGTGCCAGTCTGTTCCTCAGGCCAAACAGACTAAATAAATTACAAGCAATTTGGTTCTGAATTTCATATTACACTTTATTTGCATTTGATATTCCTGCTTATAGTGCTTGGAAATGGACAGAGAGATACATCTGGTGTGCACAGAGCCAGTCTGTGACTGTTTCTTTACTTCCCAATTGCTTTCATTTCCAATAATTTCTAAAATAAAGCACAAGCATTGTTAACAATCATTATTTGCACCACTTTAGTTCTATGATGAGGGTACTGATACCTTACTGAAATCATGGGCAGGCTACATAACTCTATGATCTTGGCAACGATTTCAGCTAATGTGTGTAAGCCAGCCATAGAAAAGCACAAGCAACTGCAAAAGATTTCAAAGGGTAAAAAGAACGACTGAATTTCGTGCATATACTTTATCAAGAAAGCTTTTAAGTTCTAGTTCTTTATGAATAAAGCTTTTATGGTTTAGTTTCTTCATTTTATATACTAAACCATTTAACTGAAATAAAAGTAATGCATATGTGAAAAAAAAAAAAAAAAAAAAAAAGGAAAAAGGTAAATGAGAATTTAGTTTAGACACATAAAATTAAGCAGCTTGTCCCAAGAAGCGGAAAGGTATATTTAAATAGATGAAGCAGGAAAAACAAAACAAAACAAAACAAAAAGAAACAAACAAAAAAAATCAATCAAACAAAAAAACATCGCTTTTTGGAAGAAATAGAGAATATGTGGAATATGTGTATATAGCTGTTCTTAACATTTAAGCATGTTCACTATTTTCACATTCTAAGGTTTTAGAGATCTGTGAGGATACTGTGATGTGGGAGGAACTGTGAAAGAAAATTAATTATTAAATTTGAAATGACTGGTAAAAGAGAAATGAGTGAAAATAGTAAAGTGCAACAATTAGTTACTCTAAAAATGCTAGATGATGAGAATTAGACCAGAGGGTGCATCTGGGGAAAAGAGGACTTGCAAGCTTGAGGAATAATATCAAGGAGAGAGCATGATAAAGTACATGACACCACTGAGAGCCACTAAGAACAAAAAGAATATATAATAGTAGTTTAGGAGAATCTCCAAAAGACAAAAACAAGACTTGGTTGTTTCCCATGTCCCTGCAGAAAAAGAAACTCTCAAATTCAACCTATAAACTTTGATTAATCTCAAGGGATAACAGGAACAGACTAGTAAAGAATTGCAAAGTAAATCAACTGAAGTCTATCTTCTTAAAATAAAATACTGTTACATACACAGTCTGGAAGGGAATGTCACACAGTTTATTCTTAATCTGAGCTCTGACCTCTTGGGAGACTTTTCCCACAAGGCTCTAGTATAAATTGTCCACACTGCACACTGTGTGTCATTCCTTGGTACCTTTAGCTGAGGAAGGTGTTGCAGGAGCTATCCAATACACAGTTTTAGCAGCAGTTTAGTTTGTTATACTAAGTAGATTGATATAGTTAATTGATTATGATGACAAGAGTCACAATGACTAATCTACTGCATATATAAGTCGCTAAATCTTAACATAAATCAGGTATCCTTAAAGACTAATATTTCACTCACCAACAAATGTAGTTTGTAGGGATCTCCTGACCTCAAGGAGTAACCTTGAGAGGTGTCCCAGTCCAAAGGGAGATCACTGCTGTGCAGCCTGCTGTTTCAGCAAGGAGTGCTCAGATTAGGCTTTCTCTGACTGCTTGATATCTGTATAAGATAAAGTGATTGGCTTGCAGTCAGACTTAGAATCTTACCATGTTGCTTTCAACCTCTTGATGTAATTTGCCATTTCTCCATGAGGAATTTCAGTGAGTCACCTGTTCAAGGGCTCTTTGTTCATGGTCACGGCCATGATCACCCACCTGGTGTTCTATTATTAATGAGCTGTCCAGTTCAGGGAACAGTCATATTGAGGCCTACTGTGGTTCATAAGCCTGACCAATGCTTATGTCAAGTGCAGGAGTTGAACATATCAGTCAGACAAGATGACCAAAGGGAGTACTCTGAGCATTTGGAAATGTTGGACTCTGTAGAGCATTTGTGCCAGATATTTCAGGCATCTAACAATAGGCACCTCCAAAGAGCACTACAGAAGACAATATGATACTCTTATTTTTAGAAATCATACAGACAATAAAGGGTTTAACAAGGAGTATTCTTCTTATTTCAGTGATTTTTCTAGTCCAACAAATCACCCAGAAATGTGCCTCTTATGGACAGGTAACACTTTATACCATATCTGCATGAAGGACTGTATTTTTCCTTTGCAGATTTGCCTTATGAGCAAGCCAGGAGATCAGCATGGACGAGTCACACCCACCCCACTCCTCAGTCAAAAGGTAAAAAAGATCTGCATATGTCCAGCTTGTGGTCCCAATGCACATCTGTTGCAATCCAGGTATACCCTGAGGTGAACTGATAGCAGCTATCTCAGCTCTCAGCTCAGAAGGACTTATACCTGTGCCTTGTTTGGAAAGACTGTTAGCTGTGTATAGGCAATGCTGGGTGGAGTTATGGGGCAGTCTCATGTTCCTTGAATGCAGGCTTCATCAAGTCTGTGACCGTATAGTCTCACAAACCTAAATCCTACTGTGACCATCATTCAGTAGTGAACAGCAGGAGTCCTGGGCATGTGGTCTGTCACAGGATTGGAGAACAACTTCCAGACTGGAAAAATAACTACATGGATTTCTCCATTTTCAGCCACTCAGCCATCATCCTCAACAGTGCCCAAAACAGAAGACCAGCGTCCTCAGTTAGGTGGGTGTCATTTTGTTTGAATTATGCTTGGGTGTGACAGGGTTTGTTGAACATGATCAGAAGGCCATCTCTCTCCTACCAACCAGAAGCCAATTGTAAGATCTAATTCAGTGCACGAATGAGATTTCCAGCTGGTGACGAGTAATTCCCTAGACCTGTGTATGAGCTGACTCTGCAGCTGGATCTTAGACGGAGTCTCCCATGGCTATTAAAACTTGCTTTTAGTAATGTTTAGTGGCAATGACAATCTTTCAGAGTGAGAAAGCTGTTAAACAAAGTACCTATGTTCAGTTTAGACACACAGCTGGAAGATAAAGATGTCAAAAGAAGATATATTCCACAGTAATTGAAATGCTAGCAGTTGGAAAATATGCATAAACAAAGAGATGAAAGTGGATTATAACACATAGAAACCTATTTGAATTTTACATCCTAAAATCCTGAAATTAAACAGGAAAAAGAGAAGGATTTCCAACCTATCAAGAAACTGTGAGGAGAAAATAGGGGTTTATTGAATTGTAGACTAGTGTTTCTGCAAGATGGGTGCATTTTGTGGTTTCAAAGCAGCTAATCCTTGGGGTAGGACTTAAGCCCTTACTGTGAAACTAAACTGTAGAACTGTCTTAGATAGGTAGTTAGAAAGCAGTGCAGTCTGAGTCAGTGATGGATTTTGCTAACAACAAAAGGGTAGAAGTAGGAAATACAGGAGATTTGGAGGATATTCTTAGCTCAGAAGACTCTGAGCCTGTTTTTATCACATGGATTTCAAATCATTATTCTGGTTTTTGTTATAGCTGGATAAGACTGTGCACATGACTATGTCTCGTTAACTTACATGCATGCTGCCTGGGAAGTATTAAACTGTTTTTTGCCCAGATAGCATTTTATCTAATCTGGCCTCCCAACCATGAGAATCTTTCCAGAAATATATTGATGATTTATGTAAGTCCTTGGGACCATTAAATGGCTGTGTGTGAGCTGCCCAGATTATTTAAATGTGTAAGAAATGTAACCTGATTTTATTCTTGGCTGTAAAACTGATGGCCATTTGAGAACAGCTGTTCAGAGACGAGACAGCCCAGCAACATGATTGTTATACAGGGACCTACACACTGTACTTGCTGACCATTGCTTTGTCTTTCCTACTTCTGTCACAGTCTTTCCTTTTTCCTGTTGTATTTCAGTTCAGGTCAAAATCAGCTTTCATTTCCACAGGGGATCCTCATTTCCACATGAGGAAGTCATTGAGATGTTATGGGATTTGGAAAACCCCAATTGCAAAGTTGATTCAGGAGATCCCTCACTGGACTGTGATGTTAAAGAAACAACCCAGTCACATTGCCTGGGTTCAGCCATGCCCTCTCTGCCCTCTTTTGGAGTCTGTTTTGGCACAGAAAGAAGTAGCAGTGACAAGGGGAAAGCAAATGTAGCCCCTCAAGATGAGAGATCATTGTCCTTTCCTCACCCCATCCGTGCCATGGTTAGCAACGGGACTCTGGCCTGTGGGCTCTTGCACATTGCAAGGGTAGATAGTTCCAAAGGGTATCTGTGTATTTGTGTACTTTGTTTAAATGGGAAGCAGAATACCTCTAGACCAAACTTACAGTGTGTCTGAACATTTGTTTTTTCACAGTAATACAGGAAAAAAAAAAAAAAAAGCAAATGCGTATCCTTGCAACTGTTCACTTGCACACCAAATTTTAAGGGAAAATACGCAAATATTGTGATGCAGGGAAAGGAACAACTTTTGCCAGTGTTGGTCCTGCTGTGTCATCAGGTGGCACTCGCTAATCCTCTACAGGGTTAAAAATAGTACTTAAAATACATGACATTATTACGTGATTTAAAATCTTTCTTTCACAATTTTTTAGATCCTTATCAGATTCTTGGACCGACCAGCAGCCGTCTTGCAAATCCAGGTGAGAAGGGGCTTTGCTGATTTAGGAGCTTTTTTCTTCTCTGATAGTGCCCCCACTCCTATTTTTAGGCCTGAGTCGGAAGGTGATGTGACAGACTTTGCCATTCTTCAGTATGGCTCAGTGGGAGCTGATGATAGCCAACATGTCACAGGATTGTGTTTCTGAATTACTTAAGAGTGGGATTGAGCTCACAGATGTCAGTCCCACCCTTAAGACACAAACTCAGGTGTCTTAGTGTAGGTGTCTAGATATGAGTTAGGTGTCTTACTTACCATGATAATCATTGGAGATGTAGTTAATATAGATGTTTATCTCATCCTAGAATAGGTGGTTATATTCAGTCAAATGTCTCAGTAGATTCCAGTAACTATATCAATAGGGGTTCACTTCTGTTGCCTAGACATTGGGAGTTTTCTTAGGTGCTGTAAGATATCTCTTCTGGCCTCCAGGTACTCCTCCAGAAGAGCATGTGTCTCTTACTGATGTGTGTCATATATGCCGTAGATTCTGTTAATCCACAATTCAATGACATAATGACCTTGCAAATAAAATATTTTTTGGATGAATAACCCAAACCAACAAATATATATGTGCAAAATGGGAAAGCAGAATCTATTTGCAAAGAATAACTGGATTAGACATGTCAGAAATGTTAGCCCACTCTAAGAGGAAGGTAACTAGGTGCATAATAGACAGGGCCTTGTAGCATATTTTAGCTGAAGATGAAGATCCTTCCTAGTGAGTTAACTGTGAATTGTGAACTGTGCAGATTTCGCTGTTGCTGCTCTGAGTCCACAGGACACACTGTGGCCATATACCACTGTAATCAAGCACATAATCTGCCACAATAGATTGACATTATTTGTGCCACTTCCTACTTCCCTTTCTTTAACAGCTGAAGGGTGCAGTGCGCTTTTTTCCACATTGTGGGTCTCCTCAACCCCCAGTAATGTTTCACCTTACAAGAACAATCTTACAGCCTCTCCAAGAACAAATTTGCCAAAATACTGCTCCATTTCCTTTTGCTTTATCCCAAGTGACATCAAGCACTTCTGTATTAGATAACTTTTTAGACAGTTTTTGCATTGCATAGGAAAGTAGTTAAGTATTAAGAATGGGGCTTTCCCAATGACCTCAAGTGCTAGGTTTCCAGGTAACACAGATCTTAATTGGAGGAGGGGGCGGGGGGGGGGGGGGGGGGGGGAGGCTACCTCCCTTTAATCTGTTTGTAAGTCTCAGGCTTTTACAATTTTGTCAAGTGTGCATTTGGTAGCCTTCACTACTGTGGAAGACACTAAAGTAATCTGGATTGGGATACTTTTTTAACATGTGGGTATGGAATTTCTACACACCATCATTCCTGTGCTTTAACATGTTTTGTGTGTTTATAAATTGGTGGAATTAATCTCTCATTAAAAGGAAATTGACAGCAACCATTTATTTTCATAGGACCATATATTACATTTGGAAGGCAAGTGTTTATGTTAGAACATATGTTGGATTGCTTATTCAAAAATTTGTGTTTTGTCCAGTGCTGAACTGTTTATTGATTTTCAAAGGCTAATCCCCTTGTTATGTTTCGTGTATTAAAACTTGCATGCCTTGCTCATACCATGGATTCTTTTGTTTGTTTGTTTATTTAATGCATGTTAATGGAACAGAAGAAATTCATTAAGGACAGTTTGGATAAATATCATTTAAATGAATATGGGTTTCAGTTGCACTGAAGTATAAACTGCTAATGGATTTCAGATGCTATTCTAGCTTGATATTATAATTTACCGCTATAAGCTTTCTAAAGAAAAGCTTGTTTATTATACCCACATATCTGGTTTGGGAAAAAAAAAGAAACTCAACCAAATCCTGGTCAGAGATGTACTTAGAAGTTAGCATATGCAAGCTGGTTGGCAAATTCTGCTGACATTGTGCTTGTGAAACAGATTGCCTTGCAAGCTGCTTCAGCTGTATTTTGCATCATTTAAGTGCTGCTTTATTAAGAAATGCTAAGCTTTTAACATGAATATCAGTGGCAAGGCCCTTCATGATCTACTTTCAATTGCCTAAAATGGTCAAATTTTATTCCTATAACTGGGCAACACACTTCTGCAAAGTTGACAGCAGACTAATTATTTTCCTTTTAAAATGAAATTGGCAGAGGAGGGAGGAAAAAAAAAAAAAAAAAAAAAAAAGCCAGTTTTATGTCTTAACTTCAGTAATCGTTTAAACTCTTGTTTGACACAGAACAATGATGAGAATGAATTTTATGGACCTTTTCACTGTTTTTGCAAATGTTTTGCCCTATGGTTGTATGCAGTGCAACAGCAAGCTAATAAGTTTCCGTTCTGCATTTCCCCAAATGCTGCAAATGGGTGATATGGTTTGGCATGAGTCCAGCTTTCTCTAAACTTCTCCATTTTGTGTAGGCTTATTCCATAGCAGAGAACATTTAGTTGCAACATAATGCTGTGAGAACAAGCAAAATGTTACGCAAGTAAAAGCTGTTTGTCCTGAACTTTAGAGATTAGTTTCCTAAATGAGCACTGTATGATTTCCCCATCAATTGTCTACACTGAATGACATTAGGTAACTATTAAATCTCCATGTAATGGCATTCTGCCACCCAGATGAGGGAAAACATGACACATTACCATTATCTCTGCTCTTTAAGATTTCATGAGACAGGGCTAGGAGAAAGGGGACTAGTTAGGGTAAGAAGTAGGAACTGACATTGCAACATTTCCTAATAGGGTCCTATGTGAGAGCCTGAAAGAACTGGTGTCTTAACTTTATTATTCACTAGTCCTGACAATTCCATTCTTTTTTTCCCTAATAGGGAGTGGGCAGATACAGCTATGGCAGTTCCTGCTGGAGCTTCTCTCAGATAGCTCCAACTCCAACTGTATCACCTGGGAGGGCACCAACGGGGAGTTCAAGATGACCGACCCTGATGAAGTGGCTCGGCGCTGGGGGGAGAGGAAAAGCAAGCCTAACATGAACTATGACAAACTCAGCCGTGCACTCCGCTACTACTATGATAAAAATATTATGACTAAGGTTCATGGTAAGCGCTATGCCTACAAATTTGATTTCCATGGAATCGCTCAGGCCCTCCAGCCTCACCCCCCGGAGTCATCCATGTACAAATACCCGTCAGACCTCCCCTACATGAGCTCCTACCATGCACACCCCCAGAAGATGAACTTTGTAGCTCCCCACCCCCCTGCTTTGCCTGTAACCTCATCCAGCTTTTTTGCTGCCCCTAATCCATACTGGAATTCACCAACTGGAGGTATCTACCCCAACACCAGGCTGCCAGCAGCTCATATGCCTTCTCATCTTGGCACCTACTACTAAGTGGGGAAAAAAAAGAAACACCAGAAAAAGGAAACAAAGACACTGCTCACTGGGACACAGTCCCTGATGAGCTGCAATGAACTCTAATGGAGTACATGAATTAAAAGTGCCTAGAGACAAATGATGGTTTGGCTGGGAAAAACACATTTAAAAATAGATGTCAAAAAAGACTTTTTGTAGTAGGGATTTAAAGGAGATATTCATGAAGTATTAAGATACTAAAATGTAATGTATATGGGCATCGACTCTGTGGACCAAACAATAGACTATTGTAGGTAAAAGCATGAAATGATAAGGAAAACCTACAAAAGCTAGTGGTCTTAAAAAGTTGATAAGCTTATGTGTAAAGTTTGATATCTTGCTAATGCAAAACTGGGACTATACTACAGCAATATAAGGATAAGTCTATAGTGACCTAACACAATATATGAATCATTACAAAAGAGGGGGGCGGTAGGGGAAAAAAAGCAAAGAAAGAAAAAAGAAAACTACCTGTATTTAAAAAATAGAAACATATCAACAAAAGGGACTGGTTTAGTGTGGAAGGTGATTTGGAATATAAAGGCATTGTTTTGGTTAAAATCACATGCGTTCCATTCATCAACGTGTTATCAGCTACTCAAACTGTGAAGACAACCCAAACTTTAGGATTCCTTGACAGTATTACAAGAACCCTGAGCCAAACATTGGAAATGAGAACGTGCTGAAGGGCAAGTGTATGATAGTAGATCAGAGGCCTACACCTGACAGAGGAAGAGGAAAGGAGAAAGAGGAGGACAAAGGCGGTGAGAATGGGAGAAAAGAAACTTCTTCACCAGTAGAGACTGAAGAGACTGAAAACTTAGTAGTGTTGGGACTATGAAGAAATACTTGTTTGGACTTGCGAAACATTTTGCTCAGTATCATACCATTCCCAGTATTACAGGAGGAGCAGACTTGTTTTTAGAGTAATAAAAAAGTGAAAAAGGGAAAAGCAGAAGAATTCAGAAATCAGAATATGCATCTCTTTTTTAAAAAAAAGTAAAACTGGAATTGTGTTTTATATTTAAAAGTTACCAGTTAGAACCTCATCATTATTAAGGGGGTTTCTTTTCTATTGGTTAAAGCAAGAGACAACCCTTGACTGCCAAAATCAGAAATCATCTAAGTATTTTTGTTAGGCGGGCGCCAGTTTTTCTTTATTGAGTCGCGAACGCTGTGCGTTTGTCAGAATGAAGTATACAAGTCAATGTTATTTTTTCCTTTTTATATAATTATTATATAACTTATGCATTTATACACTACGAGTTGATCTCGGCCAACCAAAGACACAAAAAGGGACAATCAAAATATTGTGGCCTTGAATTTTAACTCTGTATGCTTAATGTTTACATTATGAACATATTAGTACTTAGAATGCAGAATGTATGTAATAAAATAAGCTTGGCCTAGCATGGCAATTCAGATTGACACGGTAGTTTGTATTTGCATTTGCATTTTCAGTGCCTGACACACCTATCAGAACTTCTTCTCACCAAATTAAATTATGTTAGGCATTTTGTTTTAAAAAATTTTTGTGAAATCTGGCAATCATGAAAATGTAGGAAAAAGTAGCAATGCTTAGCATAAACTAAATGTGGACAGGTGCTATGTATATTCTTTTCCAGACAATTCTGCCAAAATGTTTGCAAACCTTTGTAACAGCATCTTGCCAGTTGTGTCCTAAACTTCTTTTGCCCAGAGACTGCATGCCCAGTTCTTTGACAACTTCATGGCCAAGATTGAAAATGAAGTCTAAAGGAGTCCTTTAAGGAAGAATCCTGTTACCCAGAAATTATCTTTCATTGGCATCAGATTATGCAGCATAATCTCAGCCTGAGATGTACCTTCATACTGACACATACGTTGAATTACTATGCCCCCTTCCTATTAATACATACTGTATCATTATTAGTAAATAAAGTGAATAATGAATAATTTCCATTATTCCTCACTTTAGAATGGAGTGTATAGTAGCTTGTTAATTTGTCATTGCAATCCATCTTGGCTGTTTACAAAGGGCAGGATATTTTCTTTCTGTTCTAGATTTAGAGGCTTCCCACACCGTACCCTGGGCCCCAAAACTACATCTGGTGCCTAATGGCATGATTCCTTTTTTTTGTTTGTTTTGTTTTGTTTTGATTTGTTTTGTTTTGTTTTTACCCAACACCAGCTGAAGAACTGGTCTGGAAAATTAACACTGACATTTATGAGTGGTTTTCCACATCAGGCAGTGTTTACTGCAGACACCCCAGTCAGCTATATCCCTTTCTTTTGCTGTTGTTTTGTCTTTTTTTAAGACAAAATGGGTGTGGTTTCAGGTTTTATAGTAAGTGTTCTGCAAATCCATTTCACGGAGCATTAATTGGTGCTCTGCAGTGGGAGCCTACTTGCCAGACTCCTGTGTTATGAGTGTCTTGGTGGCAGTTTACAAGAACAGGATTATATTACTAATATTTGAGACCTGAGCAGTGGCATTGTAAGCCTTGTGGTTGTTTGGGAAACAAGCATTGTAAGTCTGTATCTCTTAAAAAATAAAAACTTACTAAAAGGTTAGAAAAACTGAACTCTTGGAAGAGGTTAGTCACTCACTATTTTAGAAAGTTATGACAGGCACACCTCTATGCTGGCTATAAGAATAATAGTTTGCCTTTCAATGGAAATACATCTACAGATGCTTGCTATCTACTTCATGTGTACTTCGAACTCAAAAAATGGTAAGTGCATTGTTGAACCACCTCTAAATTAAACACTTAAAAATCCAGATAAAACAACCATTTTTGTTTAGATTGGACAGAATACGCCTGGAGGCCTTCAAAATATCCCCAGAGCTCACAGAGCTGCCCACAGGATTTCCAGATGGTATTGCTCAACTGCTGTCATATACAATGGCAGTAACATCCTGACATGGAGAGGTAGGGTCCAAGTCTTCACTGGGACAGGGATGTGATGAAGACCCCTCACAACTGAAGAGCAAGATCCTACAGCAGGCCCCAGGTAACTCACTGGCAAATTAGTCCAGGATGAGGATCTTAGTGCTATACTTACAGCTTGCAGCTTTCTAGGGGCTTTGGAATACCTGGATTTTACAGCTCTCAGGGAGAAGATGGAGAGCCCCTACTGCTGCTAGGGAACTTGGTTAGGGTAGGTTGCCCATCTGCTGGTGGGGTCTCCCTACAGTCCTACAGCAGCTGCCTCACAGGTTCTGTTTGCTGTGGGGCAAGCACCAGCCCAGTGTCCAAGGGTATTGGCTGAGGCAAAACAGGCAGTGGATCCATGGCAGTGTCTCTGCTCTCTGCTGTTCACTGCCTGCTACCTGATTTGGCCTTGCTAGATGATGATCCTCTTTCATGCCCCGCCCCCCCCCAAAAAAAAAAAAAAAAGAATAAAATAGAACAGCACAGCCAAAAACAGCCAAAGGTAGACTCTAAAACCTCAGTTGAAAGAGCTGTATCTTTGCCCTTTAAGCACCTGGATGCATGAACAAAATGACCCTGATCAGTCCCCATTTGTAAAAGTTGGTTTTGCTAATGCCTTTGTTTAAATTAGGACTCCTTTAAAAGTTAGTTATCAGTCAAGTCTCATTCCTTATTACTGCACTCTGTGGACTGCTCTGAAAGCAGCAACTTTATTTTTCCTTAACTTTAGTGATTAATATGTGCTTATCTTTCACCAAGAAATATCCTTCTGTCCAAGAAGCTACACTGTTACATGGAAAGTGATAGTGAAACAAGATTTAAAAGTAAAATCAAGAAGTTCTTATATCACTGTTCTTGACCAAGATGTTTTCCCTGATATTAAATTAGATTTAGTGAATACACCAAAAATACATTTGAAGGACATATTTTACATGTATAACACTTGTACTGGGACTCTGATCAACATTGATTTTCTCAAAGTTTACAACAGCACAGCACCAGCCATATTGAGCACCTTAATTCCCCTCACTTTCCACATTCAGAAGAGTCCATGTGGGGTATCTCAAATGCTACATGCTTTTTAAACTGCCCACAGAAAAACAGAGATCGTCAGTGATTTAGACTTTCTTCTGCAAACTCCTGTTTCTTAGACTAGCTAAGAACTTTTTTTTTTTTTTTAACTGTATGTGCTTTGATGAAAAAAAAAATAAAAAAGCAATACAGCTTGTATTTGTTATATTTAATATATATTATATTATATTATATTTGTAGTGATCCCACTATCTTTTTCCATGGCATCTTCTCAGGTTTGGTCACATGAGGGAAATGATTACTGGTAAATTGGAATGACACCATGTCTGTCCAAAGGACTTGGTTAATTCATGCCTGAATTTTAACTGTCTCTTGAAGCAATCCTGATGCAACACAAGCACTTAGCTCCCTATCTGGTCTGTGGACGGAGCCTTAGCATATTTTTACAGCTGATCCTGCCTATAGTTGGGACTTATGTTAAGAAGACTAAACACCACCATGGAGGCTCAAAGTGGACTGCAACTATTTTTGGGTTTGTCTGGGACCTTGCCTAACATCAGCAAGAGGAGTCCTTTCATGAGCAACAGGTAAACCAGTTATTTGGCAGCAACACCTTGGGGTGTGTGTGTGTGTGCGTGTGTGAAGGGGAGCACAAACTAACAGAGTTGCCCTTTCTCTCCTTTGTTTTTTTTCATAGAGGGTATTTCTTCCTTTTTCACCTCACTGGAATTGTCACCAGGTTGGGTTGTTTGGAGAACCTCTCTCACTTGAACTCAGCTGAGAACTCACAGCCCACAAGGCTATGAGGTAGCCATCCTTCAGCACTTGCCATTGCAGCGAGAGAAGGAAGGGCTAAGGAGGCCATGAAACCTTCTTCTTGTTTAATCAACGTTATGCCCCTCCCTCCTTAATGAGCACTGCCTATACACACACCTGGTCAGGTTGTGCTGCTTCCAGCTATACACTTCATCATGCTTCTCATCTTCTGGTCATGTATTGACTTCTGTGCAGACCATATCAGTGAGGTCACACCTCGGTATCAGCAAGAGAAAAAAGGAAAATGATGTCAGAGTAAGTCACATCATCTTCAGGAAACGTGAGGTTGCTCAAAACACTATACTGTCTCCCTGCTTTTTTTTTCCAGTCTCCAGTTACAAACTCCAAAGCTGCTTGGTTCCACTGTTGCCCATTGCCTGTTCCTTCAAGGCACTAGCAACTGAGACTACATCAGATACATGACCCAGTGACAGCCTTGCTTGAAGAACAGGACCACTTCACCAAGGTGGTGTCTCTTCAGGCTGCTGGCCTCTAAGAACTATATACCTTTACTCTTCTGCATCTCTGCTGACAACGGAACACAGATAAAGGGGTGTCCATGGGATGAGTGTGGGCCCACCAAATGAAGAGCTAGTTGATGAGGATATTAGGCCAAGTGTAATGTGGAAATTGTGTCAAAACGTAGTGCCATCCATTGTTTAAAAGGGCATATATTTTCAGAAAACTAAGTATAGCATCCAGGTTGGTTTTATGAGATGTACTCTTAAATCACTGGAATGAGGATTTCTCAAAACCAGACTCAGAAAATTTCTTGGCTTGTGCACTGGAATCTTGGGCTGTATATATTTTATAAAAGAATAATGGGCAGAATAGTTTTCAATGAACAATCTTAGAAGAAATAATGAGAAAGTTTACTCAGGTAACCCTATCTGTGTCCTTCACTATTACAGAACTATTTTCTATTGTACATTTATTGATGTTTCCTTAACCCTCTGCTCATTTGAAAAGGTCTCAGCTCTAGGGTATTTCCACCCATTCCCTTAACACAAGGGCATTGTCAAAGAGTTTTTATGTTTTCCTGCTATTTTTTCCTTTTGCAGTTTCTTGTGGTTATGCTCCCCATGCATCACACTCCAGAGATCCTAGCCTGCCTCAATGTTTACAGCTTTGCAAATGTTTGTAGTTTTTTATCACACTCCCTTTGACTGGATGCTAGCCAAGCTTAGACATATTTCGCTTCACAAACCTATCCCTCTTCTTCTCTGATAATTGCTAATGGGCCATTTTTATTTTTTTTTCTTTTTCTTCTTTTTTTTTTTTTCTTTTTTTTTTTTTCTTTTTCTTTTCCCTGACTATATCCATGAGCAAGCCTGACATGTTCTGTCTAAGTGATTTCCATCTATGATTTCTCTGACTGCCACCTCTCTCCTACTGGATTTTTGCCCCAGTTATGCAGCTAATGTGCTGAAAGATCTTCCTTGAACAGCTAAAGACCATTCAGCTCTGAATGGACTTACATACTTTTCCCTGTTTGGAGCCATTTTTTTCTCATAAACCAAAACCTTCTCTTCTTCAGATATCCACCAACACATCACTAGGAAGGTTTTTCCAAACTATTATTGTGAACTGGCTGCAGTTATTCCACCACCTCATTTTGCCCATCTGTGCAGTGTTTATTTTGGCCCTATTCTTTTTGTGTCCTGGCGAGGCTGTAAGCTGTTTCAGGCAGAAAATGCACATCCACAGAACACCCAGCAGCGTGTTGCTGTTTAAGACTACATGATCATGTGTAAGGTTTCCAAAACAAGTTCCTATACATTTGCAATTTTCCTCATAATAAAGGTGTCATTCTACTCTGTTGGAAACTTCAAAGCTGCTCTGTAAACAATGAATGTGGGGTTTTTAAAGCAGGCACAAACACTTAGGCTAAAAGATTGCCAAGGTCCTTTTAAACTTCAAAGAAGTCCTAGCAGAATATGAAAGATAGGTTTAAACTTTCAGACAAGTCTTTCACTCAATTCTTCTGTATAGTTTTGTACAATTAATTACCAATTTGTACCAGCAAACTGGCTGTGTAGACTTCTTGGCTAACTGAGACATCAGCACAGGACTGCCAGGAATGATGTAGGACTTCAGAGAGACCTGCACCTTTCTGGAGAAGAGCTGTTAATAACTTGTGAAGCTCTCCAATATATCTGCAACAGCACTGGCTGCTGAAATGTTCACTTTTTGAAATAATGTCCCCTTGTGGGAGGGAGAGAGATATGTTTGAATGCATTACAGTAACCACAATACAAGGAGAAGAAAAAATAGGGGAAAGTGAAATTATTCATTAATTTTATGGATGACTCCTCCTCCTCTACCCTCCCCCCTCCTCCTCCCCCCGGCTGTATAGTTCTCAGAAATACAAGTGTGATACATCAATATATTGTGGTTTTCTAAGATAGGAATGGCATTCAGATGACCCAGCCATGAGTCGATTCCTATTGTGCTGGAAATGGTAAATATATATTGTGACTAATAGATGCTGCTTTGAAATGCTCTTTGCTTTAAATACACGAAGCTAATAAATGCTGAGAGGCTGCATTTTTTTACTAAGACTAGCAGAACAATTTCCATTTCAGTTCTTCCTTGAAGGAGGGAGCGATTGGCTTTTTCTTCTAAAGTACTCTAAGGATAAAGCAAAGTGCCATGGCACTATGGTCTCTATTAGCAATTTATGAAGTGGGTATACGTAGACCTTTTAAACGTTCTCTCAAGGATTATTTGGTGCTAAGTGTTAGACCCAATTTGATGATGGTGGAATAAGGTAAGAACTGAGCTGTCAGTAAATGAGTAGCCAACCAGGTAATCAAAATTTGGGCTTACAGCATGAAGGCTGTCCAGGAGGCTCTACCATGTACAGCCTGGGAGAAGATGGAATTGTATATGGTCAGGGGATGTGAGGAAGCTTCAATGCCTGGGGAAGACCAAGCAAATTATTTTCCTGCATAGAAGTGGGAATTGAAGGATAGATGTGAGGAATATAGAGAAAGAAACAGAGATTGGATATCAAGAGGTTAACAGAAAGGGAGATCAAAATGAAAGGAGACCACAGATCCCGGTGATTTTAGTGGCTCAAGAGAACATAAAAAAAAACTCTTAAAAAGAAGATAAGGTCAGACTTAATTCCAAGTGCTGAGCCCAGAGAAGATGCTGGAGAGGCACTGCAATGTCTGATGAGGTAGGAGGAGGCAGGTAAGCACATCTGCGGTAAAGTAACAGCTGAAGCCAACTGAGCTGAAGAGTCAATGGAATTTGTAACAGTTCATTTCTCTTACCACTTTAGTATATTTTCAGCTAACATTTCATTATAATTTTCACAAACATTTCACATCACAAATTCATTACAATGTGGACTGCACACTGAACAGCTGTAAAACAGTCTTGCCAATGCTGGTAATTTACACTGGGAATGTAATATCCAGTTCCAATCACTGACGAGTGCTATGCAAAATGAGCTAACCAGCATTTTTCATTTCTTTAATAACTTACCTCAACAATTAAATGTATTGCAATGCTAAATTTATGGTATATAATAAATCATTCCAGACTGTATAAAAGCATCAGACAATACATCTCTGTTGTTTTGTCATAAGCTGTACAAAATGCTAGCTTAGCGCTCTGTAAATTGCTTTGTTCACTCTTGTTATTTTAATTGTATACCAAAAAACAGTAGAGTTTTATGCATTCAGTGTTGTGTCTCTCACTGTGTGCCAGATCCAATATGCTCTCCTTTCCTACTAGATGCAGATCACAGTGAAAGCTTTTAGCATAGTAGCTTATGAAGTGTGTAGCTAGTGAATACTTTAACATTATGCCCTTCTATTATAACTGTTGGAATAGCTTTATACAGAGTTTAGCTGTGGTAGGTGGTCCTAGCTAGCATTGCATTTCTATATCCATATGATTCCTTTCCCTACCTTGGCTAAAAGCTGAGATGTTTGGTTTGTGGTTCAGTCCTCTATTTCTGGAAAATATCTGGTGGGCCTAACAGTAATAGTAATTAAGGTATAGAGAGTCATTGGGCTCTAACACTCCTTTTGTCTTCAGTTTTGGCACGATACAACATAAAAGTAGAGAAATGATAAGAGGAAGGACAGCTTTATTTAGTCAGAATACCTGGCAGAAAGTAGTTAGTTAGGTGACTGATGATGGGGTTTTCCGAAATACCCGAAGTGGCTTAGGGTCTCAAATCTAATAGATTTATGATGTTATTGTGTCCCTCCTTCTCTCAGGTGTTGCAGAAGTCCTTTACTGGTTCATTATTTAACATATCAATGTTCATCCTGGCAGACCTGGATCTGAGTGTATAGCCCTGGGGATGCCCATAATTTCTGTTACAAAGGTACCCTCCAGATAAAGCAACCACCAGAGGGTAAAATGCCACCATACAAAATGATCACTGATAAGAAAAAATTGTTCACCAGAACACCTTTCAAAGCTGTTGTTGATAATTTTTTGTTCCCATGGTAGGGTCTTGGAGTGGTGCTGAAAAGAAAACAAGCTGGGCAGTGATGTAGATTTGGGACTGTTTGAATGCCCTTGATTATGAAGCCTACCATATTGGTCTGACACGTGTCTGTCAATGTGCAAATGTAAACTTCTCTCCCCAGTACATACACCTACACAGACAGGTCTTATGGCTCTTGGAATTTCAACAAAAAGTGCCGTGCTTCTTCTAATGCATTCTGTGAGGCTGCTGGGCCCTCCTACGGTCTTCAAGGTAGTAGCAGCCAACAGGCACCTGGGCAGTCCCTTATTTCCAGGCAACAACACTCTTGCAGACTGTGAAGGTGCTAATGAGTTTCCTGAACAATAATGTAATGACAGACTAAGAAAGGCTTGGTTGCTTGCTGCATTGTCTTACTGCCAAGTGATGTGGGCAGGGATGTGATTCCTGGTGGTCCACACGGAGAACAGACAGTCCTCCAGGGAAGGAGCAATACTCCCACACACCTGCCTGGCCTTGCTTGGTTTGTGCAATCAGACATATAATGAGGCTCCTGGAGACTCACAGGCTTAGTGTCCTGCACCTCCTAGAGAAAGAGGTGACATGAACTTTTTCTAGGAGTGATACTCTGTATTGAAATTTGTGTTGAAATATGTACAGGTGTGCATGCTGGGTTTAGCTTGTAACTACATGCCTCCACTTTGACCCTCTCCCATGATACAAAGTGATTGAATCAGCTCCTGCAACTCCTACTGTTCCTTATCTCATGCTTTGAGATCCAGAAACCATGGCTCCAGTGGCAGCTGGACAACCCTGACTGATCAATCCCTACAGGTAAAGTGGGAGTACAAAGAACCACACATTTTTCTCTTCAGCAAAGGCAAGTTTTTAAGACATTATTGATGACTTTCTCTGTATCTTATGTCAGTTAGTAGTATTCAAGGGCAAGGAAAGCTTCATAGGCTGCCAGTGGTCAACTTGTCACATCTGTCTCAGCCTCTCACCTAAACCTATAGTAACACCTGGATTGCTCTGCATCTTTTTCTTCTCTGAGCTTGGTTGCTGTTTATCTTGCCCCTTTTGTCTGGAGAGGACGGGGCTGTGGGTTGTTCCCAAAATCACAACAGGTTTGGATCTTCAGCAGCAGCTGCTCCTCGTGCTGACCAGAGGCCAGCTCAGGTGTCTGTGCAGGGAAGAGGAGCCCTTGACAGCCTGGCTCCCAGCTCACACAGTGCCTGTACATGCAGCACTGGGGAAAGGCCACTCTTCTGGGCTTTGGTCCCTTCTTGGTGTCTGACTGTAGTGCAGTCAAGAAAGCATCCTAAGAAATGAAGCAAAGACAGAGAGAGGGAGAAGATGCCTCACTCTCTGGTTCACCCTGCTCCTGGCAAGGTTAGCTTGGGACTGGCAGGGCACAGTAGGTGGGGCACCAAGTCAAAAACTCCTGTTTTCTATCCTGTGAACCAAAACTTAAGTGATTTCATTCTCTTAGTCACCAGACACCATCAGTACCTTGTTCCTGGTATCCCCACAGTGGCTGTCATGGGTGGGACAGGCCTGGCACCCTGACATGGTCCGTGTTGCCTGCTGACATCCAGCAGATATTGTGCTCCTCCTGTGGTGGGCCTCATCCCCTCCTCTTCTTCATCAGAAGACGTTTCATAGAATCATAGAATCATTTCCCACAACAAGCTATTTCTTTGTGTGAAGTTTCCATGCCCCTCTGGTAAAACTGCTCAAAAGCTCTCACCACAACCTTGTATTTCCCACGGTAGTGCTCTCCTGTACTGCACTGTAATACTGAAAGATCTGAAGGGTTTTGCCAAGTGGTTTGTAACCGGCTTCTTGAGGGCTGGCTTTTGTAGTACAGGTCACATTCAGTCCCTTTGCACTCTCCCCTCACCACCTTCCTCCTGGGCTACACCTGGGTTGCAGAGGAGAGCTGAAGAGACAGGACCTCTTTTAGAAGTCCTCTGTACTTCAGGTGCTCCCTAAAGTTTCTGTGTAAAGATCTGGTCTGTGGTCCTCACCCCATGCTGGGGTGAGCTTCAGTGTTGTGTCTGGTCCCCACAGGCAGCCAAAGGACAAACAGATCTGTGTGAGAGAGGAGATGAAGGCAGTGTGGGCTGGGAAGGCACCATAGCATGCATTTTGCCAATTGCCCAAGCGTGACTTCATGCTGCTGCCCTATTGCAATATGGGTGCTATCCTGCTGCTCTTACTGGGAAGAACCTGCAGCTTTCCTGTCCCTTTGCAGGTTCTTGGAGCAAACGTGACCATGTGCTTGCCCTGCAAAGGTCAGGTGGCTCCTGGCCCAGCATTTACCTCCTGCTGCAGCATTTTGTCCCCAGGGCCCTGCATAGTGGGTAGTGAAGGCCACACTGTCCCATGTGGCCTGGGACATCTTCCTGCTCATGAAAGCCAGCCCTGGTTTGTCTCCTCAAGCTGCTGCAATAGCAAGGCACCCAGGAAACACTATGCTTCTGTCTCTGTTCTACATGTGCATCAGCCCCAGGGGCAACCTTTTCTTCTGGGGATGAGACCCTGCTAGCAAAGTAACAACTCTGCTCAAGTGTGTCAAGGCATTTTCTGTCAAGGCATATTCCTCTTTCCCCCAAAAGATGGCACTAGGATTCACCAAAAGTGAGCAACTCAGCACCGTAAATACTTTTATCTCTGAGAAAAATGCCACTGAGGCCCTCCACTGTGGTGCCCATCTCTCTCCCGCATAACTGAGGGACACCTCCAGAGTGTGCTACCACTACATTCCCTGGGCACACCCAAAGGGCCTATGGTTATTGGCAACAACAACAGGGTGAAAAACGAGTTGCCACCTGCTGAGAGTACCTTGCAGGAGGGAATGTCTTCTGGTAGGAAAAAAACACCATCACTTCTACCCTGTAGTTTATTTCTAAGGCAATGAAGAAACATACAATATTGGAATTAATGTTCTTGTATTTTGTATTTGTTCTTGTATCTTGTATACATTAGCTGCTGTAGTAAAATTAACATCTTTTGGATTTTTACTGAGAAGTTAATTATTTTTTCATTCTGGTAACACAGCCCATAAATAGAGAGCCTGTCTGGTAATTTAGGCACAGTTTTAAGTTTTTTGTTTGTTTGTTTGCTTGTTTGCTTTTTTTTTTTTTTTTTTTTTTTTTAATGCAAATGTTTGTACATAATGATAATTAAAGAAATATTTTCATGATTAAAATAATAAAACTAATGAAGAGAGATTATTTTTCCTTGCAATTCTTATCATATATTAAAAAAAGGTTTTCATCTGTCAGTGAAGCAATAGTTTTTTGCCTCAAAAACAATCTCCATTCCAAGATAATGGACTTTTTATATTCATTAACATCTCTAATAGAGCTATCAGCTTAATAGCTGGGATTTTTCTATTCATTAAAGAAAATGATAAGATCATAGCTGTATAAATGAAAACAAGTTAAAGTGGGCAGATAAAGGGTTTCGGAAGAATGCAGAACTCCAAGGCTGAAAATGCTGTCTCAGTATGTCTAAATATGAAGAGAGTGCCTCACCAAGGCTTACCTCCTTGGGCAGCTCAGCAGCCTCCAAGAACTACTGGGTCTCACAGTTTCCTAAACAAATATTTTTCATCAGCAGTAGGAAGTTCAGCAGTGACACTTCCTGCAAGGATGTTGTCTGGTTTTTGCTTTCTTTTGCAAATGTTGGTGTCTCATGAAAGCCAGACACCTGATTCCCCCGTGCCTCCATTTTTTTGGACCAGAGGCTAGCATGCACTTATTCCTAATGCTAGCAGAGAGAAAGTTACCTTTGTTTCCTGCATGATACTGCCACTAAAGCATGATTAAAAAGCCAAGTGTGAAAGACAGTTACACTGCTGAACACCCCATGTGACCAACCTGGGAAAGGTGAGATCCTCGCAATGCAGTTATTATTTTAAATATGTAAGCTTGGAGGTGTCCATTGAGCATGCTACCAACCCTGAGCATTAGCCTATAATCTGTATGTCCTGCTCATTGCATCACCTGCTCTTTTCGTTATGTGTAGCAATATGCTTTTGCTACTCATATCTTTGCATAGGAAACTGGCCTGTTCACGGGTCTACAAACTGCCAGGCACTGTTGTAGCACAGCTGCTTATGAAACAGTGAAGTGGGAACACAGTCTCAGAGAGGACTGCTCTGGGTTTGGCTCCCACTGTTCCCACTGTCCTTCTGAAGGACAGCAGCTTGCTGCCTTTAGTACACTCTGGAGACCCCAAGACAAAATATAACATAGCAACATAGTATATAACATAGCATAGCACTGCATAGCATAACACAACGCAGCATAATGTAACATAACGTAACGTAACGTAACGTAACGTAACGTAACGTAACGTAACATAACATAACATAACATAACATAACAAACATAACAAACATAACATAACATTGCAAGTAGAGCCTGAGTGTGAAAAAGAGCTGTGTAAAGAGAAAGTATTTAGGATGTTTTGGAACAAAATGTGTGGGTGTGGGGGATTTAAGTGTTTTTAAATGTCCTGACACTAGATGGTGCGGTGGTTTAGAATAATCTCCTCTCTGCAGGAGACCCTGTTTTGAGTGCGTTTCAGGCCTGTCCTGGGGTTTGGCAGGACTGAACGTGTTTGTCAACCCCCGCTCAAGAGGCGCCACGGTCTGAAGGAGCTGTGTGGTTTTGGGGTCAGGATGGAGGTGCTGTGCAGAGGCACGCTCAGCTGTGTGCAGCTCTGACTGTAGCTTCACTTCTCCTTCTCTTGCTTTCATTAACAGCAGCATCGCCTGGTGATTACGGGAAAGAAAGGAAAAAAAAAAGGAAAAGAAAAGAAAAGAAAAGAAAAGAAAAGAAAAGAAAAGAAAAGAAAAGAAAAGAAAAGAAAAGAAAAGAAAAGAAAAGAAAAGAAAAGAAAAGAAAAGAAAAGAAAAGAAAAGAAAAGAAAAGAAAAGAAAAGAAAAGAAAAATCTAATTATTTAAATTAATCATCCTAAAGAGAGCAGAAGCTAACCTATAGTGCCAAAATAGGCACTGACATGAGTTGAGCTCTGCTGCAGGGACTTTATCCCTGTAGACTGTATGCATGTGTCCAGGTCCTACTGACCAATGGGGCTGGTCATGGGTGCAGAAGTCAGTACATGTGCACATGCATCACCATACTGCGGCACTGACGCTTCCTCTGGCAAGTACTGAGATGTCACTGTGGGTGCCTGCCGTGCTTGCTGATGTCAACAGCAGCAAATGGGATTCAAGGCTGTGCGGGACAGCTTGGCACCTTGCAGGCAAAGGGCTTTAATGTGGTTTCTTGGGTGTAACTGAAAGCAGCTTTTGGCCCAGGGGAACGAATATTTTTAGCCTTCGTAAATGCCCTGATTTTTGCAATTGTGCCATTAAAAGTGTCTTCTGGAGAGCAGTAATTAACAGAGTATACGTTTTATGTTTTAGTTACTTCTTCTGAAGCCATTTACTGTGATTATTCAAGGCGTGATTTTTCCCTCTTCTGAAAAGATGTGTTTTTCATTTATTTATTTATTTATATATATATATATATATATTTTTTTTACATCAACACATGTGCCGGCACCAATTTGGGGGTCAGAACAAAGAATTTTGGGAGGATTTCCTACATGGCACCATGGACTGGGCACACCAAGTCCTACCAACTTGCACTGAACTCCCTGCTATTGAGACACTTCAGCAGTTTTGATCACTCTCCCACTACTCCAATAAATATTTTGAGTGCAATTTAAACCTGTCCTGGTGTTTGATACTTACCTGCTTATTAGGCACTTCTTCAGCTATGTGCATTTGTGGTCAAAACTGGGAAATTAGGAGAAAGCAAAATGTGCCTGCAGGGGCTCCAGCTGAAGTGTTGCCTATAACTCATGAAGAAATTAAAAGAAAGAAAATGGGAAGCATTATAATATCTGAACAAGTCCTTCAGCACAATTCTACCATAACTCTTTTTCCTTAAATATGTCCCTTGCAGTGTAAACCTTAGATTCCCAGAAAAGTAGTTTCTTTTAGCACAAGAAGTAGGTTTTAAAAGCTAGAGCTTCAAAAGCTTGTGAATATATAGATATTGAAATGACGTATGGAAAAAAAAAAAAAGAAAAAAAAAAAGACTTGGGGAGGGAAAGAGGTATAAGATAATGATCTCAGTAACATGGTTATGAGCATGATTTCATCTTCAGGAATGCTGCAGAAGGAATTTGACATTTTTTTTGTCATCCACGAAGAGGTACACAACCTAAAAAATTGACTCAGAAATATTTTTATGAACAAACAAAATAAGTTTGTTTTGCTGTGACTCCTGGATTCACAGTTTTGAGACCAGTAGGGATGAGTTGCTCATCTTGTTTGGCCTCCTGCATTAGCAGAAGCCCCATCCAGCTACTTCTATAAAGAACTTGACACCAGGAGGGACAGGTTCTTCATTTTTCATGAATATGCAGACCAAACCAGAAGAATACTCTCACTTTCATCAACTTTAGTACAAATGCGAGGTTCTGATGGACTGTCTGCCACTATTGTGTTTGTTTTTCTTTAGTTCCTTGATTTGTTTCTTGCCTGTAGCAAATATTATCTTTTCCCCTTTATAAGTGTCCATCTTTCAGTCAGGGAATAGGAAACAGTCCCATCACTGCGGTGACTCATGCACCTTGTGGATACTGAATCACCATTAGGATGAGGTGAACATGTGGCGTGTAAAGCAAAGGCTGGAACATTTTCAGACAAAACATTCAGAAAATACTGGTACACATTAAGGAAATCATGGGAGGGGAAGAGAAGCAGCTCATGAGTGATTATTTACAAATTAAAGGATTAAACTAGCAATTCCAAAATGCTTGTGGTCAGCACCCTCATTACAGGCCACTCATTTTTTGTGACCCCCAAACCAGTTAGAAATACAGAAAATTCAGCTGATCTTTGTCTAGCTTTAGTCCACAACCACTTCTCAGCAGAACACACTCCACGTTTGGGCACCAATGGGCTGACCTTTTACTTGCTGTAGCATTAAAAGTGCCAGTAACAGTGGTACACTGCTACACACTGCCCAAAATTCACTTTGTGCCCTGAAGGTGAAGCTCTGCTGCCCTTTCTGTCCCCAGCAGTGGGCTGGTGTCAGTAGCACTGTCTCTCCAGGATAAGATGCTGCCAAGCTGTAATGGGGGTTCCTGCTTCACTGCCCACCCATAAGAAGGCTGAGAAGGAACAAGGCAGATCCTCAGTAGCTCTCAGGCAGACTCATCCTCTGACTGGACATAGGGCAGTGAGATGCCTTGTGTGCATTAGTGTGGTGGCAAACAAATCCGGCTACTCGCCAGGACCTGAGCATGTGAGCTTGGAGGCAGCATCATGTTGTGTCTACTGCTGGGCACCAAGCAGTGCTGAGTACAAGCAAATCTCAATTTTGAAGGTAGGACAAAAATCAGATACCTCACAGAGGCTTTTGAAACTCCATTCTTGTGCAACCTGGCAAAAGCCATGTGGGAAGCACTCTGAAATCACAGGAGCTGTATCACAGATCCCAGAACAATCATTCATGTTGGATGTTTTATAGGTTAGAGGTAAATCCTCTTCAAGCAACTTTTTTTTCCCCTCAGGTGAAGGTAATTTGGGATGGTTGTTTTGTTCAGAGTTGGATGCGTGATGTTATTTTGTTGTTGCTTGAACTAAGAAGTTTATGTGTTAAACACTGTTCCAGAGCTGTAGCCAATTGTGTCCAGGTTAATAGACTAGCCTTTGTCAAGGACATTGTGCACACATTTCCACAAGACATTATTGTCTGGACACATGAGCAAATATTTGCCTAAAAAGTGTAATTGACTATTGTTCAAGAACTGCCACCTGCCCCCTGGTTTTCTGGCACTCTTGTAGAAGGAATTATGCTTTGCAGCACTGACTTCAGCCAACATTTTCATTGGAGCCAACTCTTGACCAACAATTAAGTAAACATTCAGATTACTTTTTTTAAAAAAAAAATATAAAAATCTTTTCCCCAAGGCTGCAGGATAAAAGAAGTGTTATGAAGAAAAAGAGAAAAGGCAACCAGCCTTGCCTTAGCAATAGCACTATGGAGAAATCATATATGATATGAACTATAGCCTAATATGATGGACATGCTGGCATAGTCATGGACAAGACCAGGCAGCAACACAAAGGATAAGTTCATCTGTGTTGTAAAATTCATTGTGTCAGCTGAAGCTAAGAGAAGTGATGACAGTCACGATGCCAGGGAATGGTCAGACAAAAGAAGACTGTGCAGCTGTCCTGTTATATGAGGCGCACAACATGCCAGGTGGCTTGAGCAGAAGTTTTGCATCTCCTGCAAAGCTGCCCCAAAATGTACAAATAAATGACTTCAAAGACAAATACTTAGCCACCCACCCACCTTAATCTTAAAAATATGTTTATCCAGAGATATATTTTGGAAAGCTACACTATGTTTCAAAGTGGAAAATTAAATATTTCTGTCTGCAAATCCTGAAGCTGAATATTTTGATGGCTAACCATTGTCATCTCAGCCCTTTTTTGTTGAAGTTCAATGAATGTAATAGGAATTCACCAAAATATTTGGTCTTTTTAAATTGATATTTTTCTGGCTTAAACACTTCTGTCAAAATGGTTTCCTCCAGTTCCAGTTGTGGAAACTGTCTAATTATCCAAGCTGACTTTTTTTTTCTTTTCATATTTATATCATTTTTATTTCAATTTTCTTCTCTAAAAAGAAGCGACATCACTGCCAGTTCTAGTTGTACCACTAGTGTTTTGGAGGTAGTCTCTAGCTAGGAATATGTAATTGCAGTAGATGTATTCTTTTTTGTTTTGCTCAGTGTAAAAACAAAAAGGCTTTTCTGTCAGTAATCAGAAATTAGGATTTCTTGTTACATCTCTCAGATTTCTCAGCTGACTGGCCCCTGTGATCCCGGCTATTGCAATTCAGCTGACCTCAGAGCTCAGCAGACAAGTTTTGTGGATACCCTTTGGTTGTTTCTTCTTCTCAGACCTCCACTACCTGCTGAATTTCTCCTGTCTTTTCAAAACTTTACAAAAATAATCCTAATCATGACCCCTTTGCTTTTTTCTCTTTATCTCATTTCAGAAAATAGACCCCATGTAATCTCTGCTTTGTGAAAGCCTGACTGTACCACCAAAATAGTTTTTCTTCACCCCTGTTTTTTCTTCTGTGTTATGTCATAACAATCAGCTATCACAGCTCTACAGATACTTAACCTGTACATGATATTATATACATGAGTTTTTGAGGCATCTCTGTGGCCATCCTTTCCATCTCCATCTTTGCTAAGAAAACATGATTACAATGTGAGGAACAGCTGGCTGTATCTGAGGATGACAAGGGGATGACAAGGGGATGACAGGAGAGAAGATACCTGTGCTTGCACTGCAGGAGGCAGATTCTGACTGGAGACCCTTAACTTCCTTCATCTTTTTCCTTTGATCTATCTCTGTATTTATGTTGTGGTAACCATCAATGCTGTTGACAAGAAGAGTAAAATAATGTTACCAAACCTTCCCCAAAATAGCCTCCTCTCCACCACTCGAGAAGCCCTGTTTCAACACCAGCTGTCAACTGCCTGCAGCAGGAAATGCTTCCTCCGATGTGTTTTCCTCCTGAGGGACTGTTAACGCTGAAACATGCCATTGTGCAGAGCATGGATTCAATACACAAAAGGCTAAAAACTGCACAGCATCCTGTCCTTGCTATTCATAAAGTGAAGTCCTTCTCCCACTCTGTGTCATGGTGAGGGGCCAAATAGAAAAACGCTGGTGCCTAACCAGTAGTACCATAGTTGTAGCAGCCTAACATCCCCAAAGGCTGAGTCCGTTCAAGCATACCCAGAGGTGGGTATGCTTGAAAACAGAGCAATGGTTAGAGAGCTGACGGGACAGTCCCTGCCTAGGAAGAGGAGGAAATGACATGAGAGGTTATTTCCTTGCAGGAGAACTGCTAGGTCTCCAAAGCTGAAGGAAAGAGAGGTGCTGAAGAGTTACAGTGACTTCTGCTAGCAAATTGTTTGTGCCACAAACATATTTCCTATCTTTTGAAAAAATGTCATGGTTGTCCTTTGGCTTTACTGATGTTGGTAATGTCTCTGCTGTCCTACCCTTCTGGAGAAGGGAGCAGAGGTGAGTGAAGGTGGGCCACAAAGCTTTTGAGCTGCCAAGGGTGTGAATGGGGTAAGCACCAAGAAATGTCCTCCTGCTGCTTTTAAACAGAAGTTTACCCTTAGTCATCAATGAGGCACAGGTGCACAGCTTCCCAGCAGTCTGTGCCCTCTTTCGAGCCAAGGTAAATCCAAGAGAGTTTTTTTCTGCCAGCTCGGGAGCCAGGGGATGTTTGAGCAAAGGTCTAACTGATGAAAGAGGAAATCATTTCTTGATGCATGCCAAGGTTATAATTGGGGGGATATGCGCAACTGGGAAAAACCTAGACTTTTCTTCATCTCTCATGAGGAAATTGAGAAGCTCAGTAGCCAAATATCTGTTGGGAGAATCAAGAGGAAGCTGAGGTGTTTATTCGCTGAAGGAAATGGGAGGAGCTCGGCTGTCGCAGCGGTGTCATTATCTGAGTGCAGGACAAGCACGGGACCGATAGGCCTGCAGTGACTCTCATCCTGTTGCCCTTAAGGAGCAGGAAGTTATCATACAGCCCATGCTTGGCCCGCAGACATGGTCCAACCCTCGGTCCTGCCAGTGCCCATGCTGTGCTTAGAGGGTCACAGTCCCTGTGGGATTTTTTTATTTTATTTTTTTTTCTGAGCCACCGTTACGGCATCAAAGATCATGCGTTTCTCATTGTGTGTGTGTGAGAATTGCTTCTCCATCCATGCCCTCTGCAGCTGTCTTATTTAGCTTTTCCTGTTGACTGGAGGTTTGATTCCATTCTAGAGAAAAAATAAAAACACCAGAAATGCCTCTGTGTGAATCTCACCTATCCTCTTCTTCAGGTTAATGGAAATAGTTCTGTGGATTTAGCAAACAGTGCTGTCCAGGCTGTTCTACTAGCCAGATTTTTATTTTTTTTTTTATACGGCTTTTGTCCTCTCAGAAGTTGCACATTATTCCAGGAGTATTTTAAATCATATGATTATTATATGGTGCATGTGGTTTGTTCTTTCTTTCCCAGAAGAAAAAAAATTACTTCTGTAATTTTGTGCCTTGATTTAGTGCTTTCAGCATTTTTAGGATGAACTTTTTCTGGGTATCCTTATTCCCACATGCTTATATTAGAGGTCTCAATGATTGAGGTAGTCCACCGTTACTTTGAGCAGATCATTTCATGGTCTACGACCAGCTTCCAAAGTGACCTTTTCTTCCATACAGAAGAGCATTATATTTCTAGGGGGACATTACTGGCAGCAGAGAAGCCGTCCTCCACCTCAAAGCTGGAGACAGTCTTTCAGAAATGCTGGGCTCAGGCCTGTGACATGTCTAAGGCAGCTGGCATGGCCAAGCAGAGTACAAATGACCATGTCACAAAAGAATGGAAACTCCTAGACAACTGGAGTGGAACAAAAATTCTATTTATTGGAACCATCTCACAGTGTGTTACACGCGCAGAGGACCCAGGAGCTTCCTAAAGTTATGAGTTAAATGAGTCTGCTGCAGTTCAGCTTTAGTGCCGAGCAGCTGGCAAATAATTGCAAACTCTTCTACATTCTGCCCTTGGCCAACCAGCCAACTTTGCCCTTCAGTTTGGCATTGGGCCAGATATTGTGCTCTTCCCTGGTTATACCTGCCTGCCTGGTCTGAAGAACAACAATGCTTATCCATCTTTGGGACACCTCAAAGATTTGTTAAGTCAAATGTAAATGTTAAAGAAAAGACAGAGAGCTATCTGGCACCTTTTGTGTTGGGTTAATGTTCCTCTGAGAAATAACAGTGCTCTTGTGAGGACAGAAAGGAAAAGGGTGAGCATATGTGGTGTGTTTGCCCTCCTTTGAATATGGAGTTGGAATGACAAAGCATCTGTGATACTGGGGGGCACATCACTGAATTGCTGCACTCATTTTTCTGTCCTTTTTTTTTTTTTTTTTTTTTTTTTTTTCCAGAACAGCTCAGCCTTCAAAACCCATGAGACAATGCAGAGATGGTGCCCACAGAGCTGAGCCCAGTGTTGTGTGTCCTCTTCATCAGGTCTTCCAGGAGACATTCCTGCCAGGCCTGCCAGCTGAGCAATGCCACCTTCAGCACAGGAAAACAAAGAAAAGCAGACTGTGTTTTTACAGCCCTGTATGTAGCTGTACCACTGCCCAGTGCAGTAAGCATGTGGCTTACCAATGAGCTGTGTGCATTTCGGACAAGGATCAATGCCCAAGGTCACAGACTTTATTCTTCATGCATGCATGAAAGATGTGTCGCCCTCCATCAGCTGGCATATGCCCAGTGGTACAGAACCTTTCTAGGACAATCAAAACATGCTTTTAAAGGATCTGCCTATTTACGTAGTAAAACCAGATCACATTATCATAGCTCCTATCAAACTCCAGGGAATATGTCCATAGAGCAGCCTGGCTTGGCCTTTAAACAGGAGACATCTTACAAAATCAAACAATGCCACGAAGGCAGAGCCACTTGTAAATAATTTATTTTACTTTGGTAACAATGGGAAAGGAGAGAGCAGAGCAGGAAAGGAAAGGGTACCTGTGTCTGCAGCCAGCAGCTTAGCAGCCATCAAGATTGGTATCAGCCCTGGAAAAATACCTGAGTAGGGATCAGAGAAAAAGTTGACAGCAACTGTACTTTGTGTGCAATCTGACATAACAAAAGGGGGTGTAAATGCCTTCCAAAGCAAACAGCAAACCTTCTCTTTTTAGAGACACAGAGCCATGAGATGGGTGATGGCAGCAGCTCTCATAATCACAGCTGGGGTGGGTGGTGAGGAGCACAGGGCAGTGGGGAAAGCTGTACTCCTGCTGAGGACTAGCTGCAGCCAACATCTTCACCCACACTCGCCAAATCTCTTTCACCTGCCCTGACCCCCCAGCTCTTCCTGTGCCAGGGAAGGGGGACACCTGGTCCTTCTGGATGCAGTTTTCTGTATAGCCCATGTTGCTCTGGTCAGCCACCCTGATTTCAGTTCCACTGGGGCAATGAGGTGCTCTTCAACAACAGGTACAGCTGATGCAAAGCCAATGACTTGTATTTAAATTAATTCCAATGCAAAGAAAAGAAGAAACAAAAAACTTGAATCTAGACCCTTCTTAATGCTTAAGCATTCCCTGTTCCTGGAAGGGTATGTGTCCCATCGTGGTTCCTTTAAAAAAACAAACCTGCTGCTTACATGTTTTTACCCAACCTCTTATGTCCCACCAGAAAGGCTTTGGGGCTCTGTAATCTCCTTTAGATCCTAAAATCAGCTGAAATATTATTTTCAATGCACTGGAGACAAGACCTCTGAACCTAGTTCCTGATTATCTTTTTGTGCAACCTAAAATTGTCTCATCCAGAAAACTAGTGGGTTGCTTCCCTGTTTTCCACAGATCCCTTTAAATTAAAATATATCATATCAGTTCCTGAACCCTGATACAGTTTATGTAGTCCTTCTTAACAACCTTCATAAAGTCATTAAGTTTATTAGCTAATAATACATAGTTGGGAGTCATAAAATTTATTTACATTAGATAGTTTAACCAAGTATGTGAAAAGTGATTAAGCGCCCCCAGCCTGGATTCTGATAAGGTCATAAGAATTCCTTAAAATACAGGAAGCTTACTGGCAAATCATTTTTTTTTTTTTAATCAAAGTAATATTCCTGCCAGCTCTGAGATATTTCTCCATAATGTGTTGACTTTCAAGAACAGCGTACTTTGTTCCTTTGTTCCCGTCATGCTGCAGTAGGCAAAGCTGTTCATGTTTTTTGTTCCTCTTGAACCAAAACAAGTCACTCAAGAGCCACAACTGGCTGATGTCCCAGGCATTGCAGAGAGACCTTTGGAGGCAGAGGGCTACTGAGCCCTGCAGTTGTTCTGCTCATCAGCACTGGTGGTACGTCCCTGTGTTGTGTGTCAGGACAAGTCCTGAAGTCACCTTCAGGTCACAATTCACCTGCTGGGGTCTGTGCTGCTGAAGCATGCCCAGGTGAGAGACAGATCAGAGCACCCTGGCAGCTCACCTGGTGTCAGGTCACTTTGGGTGACTCTCTGAGTGCTGCTGCTCTCATTTTTTCTCTCTTGGTTGAAAGGAAGGTTTTGTGATTAAAGCAGCTGCCTGGAAATCAGTGTCTTGGTTCAGTGTTGAGCTCTGCCACAGACTTCCTGAGATAGCGTGGGAAAGTCGCTTCATCTCGCTGTGCTGCACAGTGTCTGGCTGAGCATGGGGGAGGGAAAGATAATCTCTCATTTCTTCCTCCCTTTGTTCATCTTGTCCTTTAAGACTGTAGCTTCTGAGGATAATGATTGTTTCTCATAACCTGAATGAGTATCTAGGGTTTGGTCAGCGCCTGTAGACATTACTCTCATATGGACAATGAATAATAATAAATGAAATTGATGTCTCTGGTTACAAACTAAAAGGATGCGAAGTAAATGTCATGTAGCTGAACTCCTGTGTCTGTGGAAACTGCTAGTTTGCTTGGTAATCTGAGCTCCCATGGTAGGTCAACATGGTAACTTCTTTTAACACTAAAAACATCCCAGTATCTGAGCTCTTCTGAAAACCTCACGTCCTACAGTCAAGTGATTATAGTGAAGTCTCAGCTTCCACTGAAAAACAAGTTTTTCTACTTCCAGTGGTCCAAAGAAAATCTTTAAAATATTAAAAAAGCTTCTTAAAAATTCTGAAGAGAAATGGAGAGATGTGGGGGAGTGAGAGTGAGGGTGAGAGTAAGAACAAGAGCAAGCAACCATGAAAGCAAGAAAGAAGAAAAAGAAATAAAATACATAATAGAAATGCATAAAAGAAATAAAATACATAATTTCCTTTTTTTTTTTTTTTTTTTTTTTTTTTAATGTCTCATGATGTTTATGCCACTCTTTAGATCTCTAGTGGCCTGATTCATGGTTTCTGAATGGATATCTTTGGCAACACAGGAATCTCATTTAAGACTTTAAACAATTATATACTCAGCCTCCAAATAAAATGTCTGTGCTTTAACAAATACTGGAGAAGTGAAAGGTTTGGCTTCTTTCCCTTTTGGATCAGCAATGGAATGAATGGAAAACTGGTGCAGTGTGCTACACAGATAAAAGAGCAAACAAAATTATTTCTAGCAATACTGGAGCACATCAGCAAGAAGGATCTGACGCATATTTCATCTGATGCTGCTGGTCTGTGGGCAGGTCTTATTGTTTCTGCCAAAAAGTGTATTTCTCCTATATGAGAGTTGTCACCTCAGGTAGTTTTCAAGACCCCATCTTCTTTTTGAGTGTGCTGTCAGATGTAGTGTTGTAGGATGCTAGAGAAGGAGGTCTCCCAGGATTGAATAAAAAACCCTGAGAGGTGATAAGCATCACCTATGTAGCCTGCTAGTGCAAAATCAAGCTCTAAGAGTAAGCAGCAATGAGTATTTATGATACAAATCTGCCAGCTGGCACAAGTCCCTTAGCCCAATCCCAGTACTGGGCATTGTCTAGATATTGCATGGAGGCTAGAAATCATGGTATCTTTTGAATATCAAGGGCTTTGATCCCCACAAGCAAACCTGTTACAAGGATACTGTTCAGCATCAGAATAAGAAAATCATAAGGCTTGCAAAGTCTGGATTTAGGGCTTGACTACAAGGTCTTCCGGTCATACCATAGAAATCAGTGGATGTAAAGGGGATACTCTGAGTCCTGCAGGATCTGTGTTCTGCTTCACATATGCCCCAAATCCCAGGACAGCAACTGTATGCACAAGAATCCTCATCAGACATCTCCACTTCTCATGTATGAACATGAACTCTGTTTCTGGGTCAGCTTTGAGCCACAAACCAAATCTAAACTTAATCTGGACACAGACTCAGCCCCCTCACCCATTCAAAACACTCAGGAATTCTAAAGGCAAATTTTGGAATTTTCCATGGTTTGTGATAGTCTCTGTGGAGCTGCGTGTGGGCAAAACAAGCACGAAACAAGGCTACTGAGGGCCAGATGAGTGGAAATAGTTATTTTCTTTGTGGGTAATACCTTGGAAGCCAATGAGGCTGCTCTCTAGGGAAAACATGGGAAATCAATGGCAGAATCTGGCTCCGCGTCTCTAAAACCTCCTGAAACTACAGGGTTCAGCAAATGTGCAAGACGCAGAGCTAACAGAGAGCACTAGGTGGGCTGCTGCTAGGCCATTGAAGACCTGTTTTCTCCAGACCTCAAAGCTTATGGTGGAAAAAAGAAAGGGACTATTAGAAATTTCTGTTTGAGATTCCCATCCTTCATATTGTACTCCTCTAGAAGAATTTGCCCTGTGAGCATCCGCCAAAGTGCAACAAACTATTCAAAGTGGATAAAAGCTCTGGGTTATTCAGAGGGCCCACACAAAAGGCTTAGCCAACACCCTAAAATCAGCAATTATATTTGATCCCTACTTGGTGGGCTGTGTGACTGGTTACATGGGCACAGGGCTGCCTTCTTGCCCAGGAATGCCTGTTACCCCATGAATCCTCATCTGTTTGCATTCCAAATGCCACTTATACTTTTTTTTTTTTTTTTCCTGAACCTATTTTGCAAAATTGTCACACTTCAGACATGCAAAAAAAACAGCAGTGGAACTGGTTTGTGAAGCACTAGGCAAGTTTGCCTAGCAACTGCTTCAGATATATATTGCACTTAGAGAGCACAAATGTTAGAATTCCTTGGCTGCTTTCTGGAGTCCTGGGTCTTTTCCTTGGCTTCAGATCTGGATCAGACCAGAACTGCTGGGGAGTGATTTTCCTTTATCAGCTACTTTACAGATAATTTACTAGCAGTCCAAGCTACATATTTACTTTGAAGAGCATAAACTTCATCTTTCAGATAAGATTACTCCCCTTCAAGTAAATACTGGGCAGAACACAAGGAAAAGATGAAAACTGAAAAAGAAAAAGAAAAAGGAAAAGGAAAAAGAAGAAGAAAAGCAAAAGCAAAAGAAAAAGGAAAGGAAATGGTTGATTAGGTTATTAGATTGTTAGCTCAGGTTGAAGTACCTTCAAAACTGGTTGGAAAGGAGATTAGAGAAGGAAAAAGTTCATGACTCTGTAAGACCAAGTGCAATGCTCTACACTGGTTTGGAATCCTTGCTGCATTCACCTGCCAAGCTCAGTATTTTTAGGGACACTAAACACTGAAAGGTAATTTGAAAGAGTCAGGAGAGCTAGTGTAAATACTATCCAGCTAAATGGCTAAGTAAATACCACTAAGTGGCTCTTCAGTGTAGCATCAGAAGTCTGTAGCCAAAACTCTTCAACAGAAAACTTAAAGCCCTGTCTACAAGCCTCCTCTCTGGAGGGTATACTGCAGTACAGGGCAGGTTCCAGGCTTATGCATGGATCCTGTTAAGAAGTTTTTGGAGGAACAAGCTTTTCTAACAAGCTCTGTTGGAGAGGATGCCATGGGAGGCATGCCAGGGTTTGGAACCTGCAAGAGAAACAGAGCAATGATGAGCTGCATCAGCTGCAAACCTGGGTGCCGTGTTTCCATGCGGTGCTTGGCTACCCTGGTGACAGACACGTTATAAATACCTCAAGACAGACCCATTTTGGAGGGGTGTCTGCAGCTGTGAGGAAGCTGCAGATCAGAAATTCCAACTGACTGGTCACAGGCATGAAAGATATTTCCCAGTGCCACTCCATGCTTGGGGGGCTTTTCTTAAACAAATGAGACTTCACCAGTCTCATTAAATCACTGTTAGCAAGGCTTGTGAGGGCTGCATTGAGCCTGAAAACTAATTGCTGACGTTGTTAAAGCCTATATAATGTAATGCTTGCCCTTGGAACAAAATAACAAGGCTAGGAGAAAGCTGATTGTGGCTGAAGAGGTAAAGGCTTGAATTGGCTGTTTGATGGAATCACTGGGGGCCAGCAGCAACAGCCCACATGTGCACCGAGCCAGCAGGCCACACGGACCAAAATTGCTTGGAGGGCTTATGTCACCCATGAACATCACTCAGCAGAAGACTGCAGACAGGATTAAGTCACTACTACAACCTCAACTTATATCTGGGGAGACTAAACATTCACATTGAAGAGCACACTTTAAAATTACATTTAACATTTGGTACAATATCTGAACAATCCCCACCCATTTGTTCTTGTGCTTTGCGCTTCTGAACAAGTGACCATCACACAACCTACAGTGCCCACCTCACAGGGCACAGAGATATTAACAGCACTCTTCACCACACAGGTGAGCCAGATTTTATCATGATTTATAATTCTCCCATAAGTCTATCCTTTTCAGGATAGAATGATATTATGACAAATGTAATCATGAATACTCTTGTAGTCCAAAAGCATTTCTATTTTTGAAAGGTAAGCATTTATAGCTCTGACATTTTAGCTAACTCTGTTCCAAGCACTACAATGTGCAGAAAAAAATCAAGGCTTTGTTCCTGTTCAAACAATGGGAAGTACAGGAAATGATGCAAAACCACACTGGAGCATAAGTATTCCTCCTCATGAAGGCATGAATGAGAAATCACCAGGCTGAATCATTTCTGTCTGATAAATGACTGTGTTAATTAAACATAATCACTCTAGCATAGCTCCTTATACAGCTCTTAAATTGTTACCAGTATACTAATGATCACATTTACAGAAAGTAATTGGGCTACCTTTTTATTAACATTATTAGAGATTTCCACCCATCACTAACTTGTTCCTTCCACCACCACAGATCCCTCAGATTTGCCAAATGCCAGATTAACTATTTATGGGGCTGCTGTCTGCCTAAAGGGGAAGAAATATCCAGAGTGGACTGGGGAGCAGGTGTAATAGTGATTTTTAATAGGGTTTTTCCTCTTTGTTGATCACTGGTGGAGTTTATAATTAACAAACAAAAATGAAATAGTGAAATATTCATTTGCTTCCCCATAAATGCCATTATTCTCCACTATCACAAAATTCCTCCTGCCCAGACTGATATTAACAAAAGGCCTGTAAGTGCTCTTGGGGCCCTGAATCCACCCACTACCTCCCTTTTCCAACATGTAATGTATATTTTTTTCATATATGTTTTATGCACTCATAAAAAGCTCTAACCCACTTGACATCTGTTATCTGGATTAAGGCTTTTCATTCCGCTGGCCAAAAAGGGATGGAAATCTGTGGAAGATTTCATTTGCCACAATCCACACATGATGGCTATTTGTCAGGCTGCTAGTATGAACAAATCCAGAAAAAAAATATAAAATAATAATAATAAAAAAAATCAGTCATTCTAGGGACTCAAATACAAATCAAAACAAAACAAAACAAAACAAAACAGAAAAGTCCTTCTATATAATGCTGTCCTATATATTATTTTTGTCTGTGTGATCTTGCAATCATAAATGTTGTCATTACAACCCACATGTCTTGCTTGCTTGAATAACTGAGCAAGGGATTTATCACCAAGACCTTCTAGAAGATAGAAGACAAAATATAATGCTTTGTAGGTCTCCTCTGAATTCAAATATCTGAACTGAAAATGGTCAGTATTGAGCCAACTCAAAATCACTGCTACATTTACTAGAACCAGTAATGTCCAAAGTTGTTTCCGCCCTGTTCTTTTACCAGTCATGTGATTTCATTTCTCCTCTATCAGCACTGTAGTAAATGAGAACCAGACTCGTAATCATACAATCAATTTTATTACATTGCTACTGTGTGAAAAGGAAGGCTTCAAAGATTAAACAGCATTTTAGATAAGGAGGCTGAACATGTAAGCAAACCATGACTGCTTCAACAACGGCAAAGAGAGAACATTTAAATAAATGATTGTGGAAAAGAACAATCTTACACAGTCAAAATGTAATTGGGTATATAACATGGCTGATATGCTCATGGCCATGAAAATTTAATTTACACTCTGAACCACTGAATGAATTATGCAGCCTCTGATCCTTGCAGAACAAAGTTTATAGGCCAGATTCATTGTTGGCGCAAGCAAACAGAGTTACATTGGCTTCCATGGTGTTGTCATCATTTGTTCCAGCAGTGAGCTTGGCTTGCCGTCCCTGCAGTGCAGATCCAGAGTCCTTTCAAGTCAATGGAAAGGGCCCTTGACTTCAAGGGACTTTGGATCATGCCTGATGTACCATGTGTTTTGCCAACTGGATTAGTTATACTGCAGAGCACCATGTACATACACATTCAGTGTCATGACACGTACTGACCCAGGAGTAGGACTGGCAATGCATCCCTAGCAGTGAGTACTCTATTTCTGTATCCTAGGGCTGCATTCGGAGCTGGTCTCTTCACAGTTAGAATATTTCCAAGTAGTGTCCAGCCCCTCTGTTTGCTTGCAGTTTAATTCCTTCCAGCATTTTATCCCATCACCTCAGCACATTGCTCTGTAGTAGCTGCCTGAAAATTGAGGCTGTTTTAGACGAAGCTTCACTGGAAAAGATGTGGTTATAGTCTTACATATCCATAACCTGCTGTCTGCTCTCTAACCCTAGCTGTGAAGATAATTTTCCTAAGAAAGCTCTCTGGCAGAAGTTAGGCAGGAGAAGAATGACAGAGAGCATGATCATGCATTTTAACCATGGGTTAGTAGTGTTTAGTTGCAGAGCTTGCTCTTGTCAAATGCTGTCAAATCTGGGTGGGGAAGGTACATGTGAGCCATGCAATGACTCCAAACATCACATAACTGAAGAAATGTAGAAGTCCGAGAAGTCCAATGAAGCACAAAGTGCTTCCCAATGACTTGGTGGGGCATCTCAGATCATATCTCTGGACAAGTTCAGGATACATCACTGGGTGGCTCATTCTAGTCCTGGAGACCAAGCCACAAGCCTCAGCACCTGCAGTCCACCTACCCTATTGGCAGGCTGAGAGAGATGGTTTTGATTTGTCCATCTCAGCACAACAAATCTGTGTGAGAGAAGTAAGCCAAGGAGAGAGAGAGACTGAGTAGACATATAGAAAAATGACAAGAGAGGGTATGCTAACAGGCACGAGTGGCAGCACAGTTTGATCACAAGAACTGAGGAGAATAAAAAATTTGCTGGTAACAGCAGTGTTTATCTTGATGGATGAATATCGGTGTGAACTTCAACTATCTCCTGGGTGATAAGAGGATATGATAGAAAATCTGACATATGCTATGTCTCAGGGAGCATCAAATGTTTTAAAAAGATTTACATACCTAATGTGACCTAATTGTGATTGAAACTGAATTTCAGCCTGAAATGGGATGTTGATCTGAGATGGCAGGTTTAAAATAGACCCTTTCAGAATATGAAAATCCATAGACGAACTTGTGAAACACCAGTTCTATAACTGATCATGGATTAGCAATGAAATCTAAGTTCAAATTCCAGTTAAAAATCTAAATTTATGGTTATAAAGTATAATGTTTAAATAAACCTGAATCTGACACCAACTTACCATTGCAAAACAAAATTAGGGCTGGCCACAGTTCTTGTGGGTTAGCATGAAACTACTGGAAGTTTAAAGCTTTTTCATGTTTTGTCACAATCTCGATAATGGGCTTATTATGGGGGGTTGTAAAATTTCATTACAGCACATTCATTTCTTGAACAAAATGAGACTCATTTTTCCAGTGGAAATAGCCTGGTCTTCATGATGCTCCTCTCTGTGCCAGAGAAAAGGTTCAGCTGGCTTCTTGGATCAGCTTTATGGCCTCTTTGCAACGCCAGAATGCTGCAGAAAGGTGAAGTATGGAGCCAAGAATTTGGCCTCTGGATTTCAGTGACATTAACACCCAGAAAGAATTCCTGGGAAGGACTACTTCCATGAGTGAAACTGGAGCCATTCCTCACAGTCTGGGACTTGTCTGCACATGAGAATAAATGCATCTGGAATAAGAGAAGCTGTAAATTTAAAATGGGAGTGTGGTAAAATGGAGTAAGTCATGTGGCAATGTGATTATTTCTTTTTGCTTTCTGATGGAAGCGGTCATGAAAGTCAGTTAAGTTGATGCAGGGAAAGACACTCACATTTCAGTCTCCCAGCATCCACGTGTACTATTGTTCTGGACGGAGTTACTTGGAGCTGTTAAATGACTGTGCTGGAATAACTCCTCCATGTGTAGACAGGCCCTCTTTTTCTATAGAACTGGGAGTAGTCTATCCAGGAATAAATTCAGCTAGGTTTTCCTCATAGAACTAAAGATCTGCCTGGGTGTGCAAGCTTAGTCTAAATATAATTGCCAGGATCAAGCAATCAGTGCTTCATAACTAGATGCTTTGCAGCCTGCTAAGCATTTTCAAAATATCATCTGAAAGATTCAATCATTTTTGCCTGGATCACTGCTTGTAAATGTCTTATTATCCCAAATAAATTTTGAGCTGCTGTTCTACCTTTTAAGGAACTTGATTGAAGGAGAAAAGATCAGCTAGCTGTTTTATTTATCCAGGTATAGGTCAAAATATGGTTTAGGGCAATTTTCTAGGGGAAAGAAGGAAGGAAGGAAAAGGAGAAGGAAAGAAGGAGGAAAGAGAAAAGGAAAGGAGGAAGGAAGGAAGGAAGGAAGGAAGGAAGGAAGGGAAAGAAAAAGAAAAAGAAAAAGAAAAAGAAAAAGAAAAAGAAAAAGAAAAAGAAAAAGAAAAAGAAAAAGAAAAAGAAAAAGAAAAGAAAAAGAAAAAGAAAAAGAAAAAGAAAAAGAAAAAGAAAAAGAAAAAGAAAAAGAAAAAGAAAAAGAAAAAGCATGCTTTACATTTAGATGCAGCTAATTTGAAGAGAAAAGTGAGTCTCAGTTCCGAAGCATTAAATGTTTAGAGATGGTGTTTATCTGTTCCTCTCTTTCTTGCCTGTCATTTGGTAAACATTTCCCTATTTTTTTTGCCAGCCATAAGCTGTCACAATATGCACACAATTCTTCCACTTTTATAGATGCTTTGTGTTCATACAGAGCTGTTAGGGATGTAGTTTATTATTCACTGCTGTTTCTGGGCACTGGATTTGCAGAATAGATCCTCTCAAAATGAATTCACAGAATGGGGGGGGGGGGGGGGGGGGGGGAGTGTAGAGAGAAACATGGGGACCTCACTTAAAATTACGCTTAACCATTCTGACCTCCCCTGGGTGCCTAGCAGTCCTGTTTCAGGGCTGAAGTGAGATAGCAATTCTGTCACATGAATATTAGTCAGACACACTTTGGAAATGAACATTGCCTATACCTTTATTTTGCACAGGAAAGCAGCTGTATATCTAAAGCTTTACGTGAAAACCTTCTCTGACTTGCAACAAGAATCTTTCATAGGCTACTAAAATTTGCCTACCATCAGGGTAGCATTTACAATAACTTTCTTCTGAAAATAACAATCTGTTTTTTTCCAATAACTAGCAAGATTGGCCATTTAGCATGATTCACCTAATTCATTCCAGATCTTGGACTTTGGTATTTATTTTGAGATATTTCTTATTTTGGAGCAGAGTGAAGGGTACATTTCACAGACCATTTTACCAATTTCATTGGGTAAGGAATGAATAACAATTCCCTAACTTGAGAATTGTTGTTTAACCACAGCTGTTAAGTGAAATCTTACTCTGCTTATGATTCAAGTACATGTCTTTGTTGTAAAGGAAAAATAAATAATTGTAATCCTAACCAGCACCAGATAATTAGATGCTTAATATGAGCAGGAAAAGGGAGAAGACGTTGAAATAGATCTATGGGAGGTGAACAATTTGTAGTGCAAAAACAATTAATGAGTACTGGAGTCATTTGACCCCATTAAATCTTTTCCTCAAATATCTTGTCCCTTTTTAACAAAGAGTAAATCAAATGACTGTGTTTTACTTCAAGACTGGTGTTTTCCCAAGAAAGCCCAGGTATAGAGTGATGGTGGCTGAAGACAGCTCTGAGTTGATGACCCCATCAGACACTTTTGGTGTGATGAAAGTCATCAAAACAGAGCACGTCTTGTACCCCCACAGTCCAGGATCTTAACATCAGCTTATCTCCATGTGCTGGTTTTGGTGTCATCAGAGCCTGCCACACATTTGAATCTCAGCTGGAGCCACAGTAGTGCCACACACTGCTCCATTCTGCTGTTGGTCCTGAGGATGCTGATCCTGAGCAAAGAAGCAGAGCAGGCAGGTAGAGCAGCAGTCTTAGTTCCATGCAAAAGATTCAAGACAATGTGGCTGTCAGAGTCATAAATCCTGTGTCCTAAAGAGTTTTCCTCTCCTCAATACCATTAATGTCAGTTATCATGTCATATTTTTTCTGGATAAACATTTACAGGGGATAGTATAGAAGGAATGAATTTGATACTTATGTGGTATAGCAAGGTGCACAGCGATCAGTGTACAATTTACTGTTATGAGGAGATGCAAAACACATATGTGCACTGTGCTACTTGTGGAATTACATTGTTTTGCTGTGTGTACTATGTGCTAACAGGACAGGACAGCTCTGAACAGTCTTTGCTGAGAGAATATATGACATTCTGGAAGGACTCCAAAAGCCCTTTCAAGCCATTTAGGTACAGGATGTTCAACCAGTACCTATTGCATTGAAAGGGCTCTGCTCTGGTAATCTAATATTTGAAGAGAGTATCTGCTGGAGGCTGAGCAGCCAAGTTAGGAAAACATTCCATTATTTATGTAATCCCAGCAACACAGGGGTGACTGGGACATGACCGTTTTGCAGCCAGTGTATGTAAGCAAGAGCTACAGCATACACTATGCCTTTTCAAGCTTCCCTACATTATGGATTTGATAGAATCATCAAAGAGTCTTACCTGTTCTCTTGCAAGATCAGACTAACACTGAGCAAACAAAACACCTTCAGAAGTCATCAGGAACTTTTGTTCAAACACAAAACCCGCATTCACTTTTCCCAGTCCCTTGTGTCACCTCAGCAAACTGGAGAGGTGGGTTTTTTGTTGGTTTGGTTTGGTTTGGTTTGGTTTTTTTATTCACCTGCTATCCTATGGAAGTGGCAAATATTTGGTTGTACTGGTGAGTGTGACTGTGCATAAGTGTTTGGTGTTTCTTTTCTTTCTGTTTTTCCATTCTGCATTCTCCTACTTCTGTCTTTAAGACCTAATAGCTATTTGCCCTGCTACCTCTATTCAGAAAATAGGAGAACCATGTTTTTCCAGAGACCTTTATTCCACACCTTCTCCCCCTGTCATATTTTTGGCTTTCCACAAACACTGGCATCATTTTGGAAGATGAAATGAAATACTTGTGAAGAATGGTGGATCTGACTCTGGTATAGTCAGCCTGCAGTCTCTAGGGGTTCATTTTTTCCCTTTCTAAATCACTGCAAGGAAGCAGCAGAAGTGAAATTATGTGTCTTCAATCACCTACTTCCACAGAAAGAAAGAAAAAAAAAAAAAAAACAACATTGAAGTATTGAAGCCACAGCCAAAGCAAATAGTTCAGAAACAGCCCTTGAGCTGAAATATGTTCCCATTCAGATGTGGTCTGTACAAGTTCAAATAATTAAAGTGACTCTAAAAATGATGTTCTGTTCACTGATAACACATGAGCAAAAGAAATATAAACATATTGTATTCCTCAGTAAATTAATATATGTATATATTTAACTTACCATGAGTATTTTCTTCTAAACTATACAGTGCCTGGAATGAAGGATTTACTTCAAAGGGTGTGCCCATGCTCTTAGGGCACACAGAGCATGGGTCTCTACCACTTTCTTTAGGTCCCGAAAGTTTAGATTCAGGTTTAATTTGGACTTGTTTATAGAGTTAGTACATTTGAGAAACTAGCATAATCATCCAGCTCAGCAGATCCCAAAGCAATATCTTCAGTTTGTGAGACAGGGAGAGCAATGAGAAGATGTTGCTGCTGGATCTGTAGGGATCTGCCCTACTGGAGCTGTGAGTGCTCTACCCACAAAGCCATAGAAACAAGCAACCAGAAGACATGAAGGCTCTCATGCCCTCAATCACCAAGTGGGCAGAAAAGCCTTTACTTATGTGTAACGCAGCTTTATGATGACCATGGTAGCTTTGCTTTTTGGTTCTCCATCCTTTTAGTCCTCAGCCGAGGTAAGTCACCACAGTGGTGCTTACACAACTGGAAGAACTGACCACAGGCAGTGAGAAGTGGTGGTTTTGTTGGTGATTTATATCAGATCCACGTTACGACATTTCTCTATGGCAGTTCAGTACTCTGCAGCTAAACATGTTGTGCCAAGGTAGTTTCTGCTCTGTCCTTAATTTTAGATAGGGCAATGGAAATTAAGCTTACATGAAAGCAGGAAGGAGAAGTGCAGCTCATTGCAGAGTAAGACAGTGTTCTGAAGCTGCAGTGAATGACAGTGTATATCACATATTATATATGTGATACTATTGCAGTCTCTCACTACCTGATGAAGGTTGGATTCACGTTATCAAAAGTTTCTTTTCTTTTCTTTTCTTTTCTTTTCTTTTCTTTTCTTTTCTTTTCTTTTCTTTTCTTTTCTTTTCTTTTCTTTTCTTTTCTTTTCTTTTCTTTTCTTTTCTTTCCTTTCCTTTCCTTTCCTTTCCTTTCCTTTCCTTTCCTTTCCTTTCCTTTCCTTTCCTTTCCTTTCCTTTCCTTTCCTTTCCTTTCCTTTCCTTTCCTTTCCTTTCCTTTCCTTTCCTTTCCTTTCCTTTCCTTTCCTTTCCTTTCCTTTCCTTTCCTTTCCTTTCCTTTCCTTTCCTTTCCTTTCCTTTCCTTTCCTTTCCTTTCCTTTCCTTTCCTTTCCTTTCCTTTCCTTTCCTTTCCTTTCCTTTCCTTTCCTTTCCTTTCCTTTCCTTTCCTTTCCTTTCCTTTCCTTTCCTTTCCTTTCCTTTCCTTTCCTTTCCTTTTTTTTAATTACAGTTTAGTAGGACTGGAAGTTCAGAGAGAATCACTTCTGTGATGTAATACTTCTTTCCAACACTTTTGCTCATGATGACTATTTCCTTCAGTATAACTTAATGACTGGATCGGACTAGTGATCCCAACAACTGTAGTCTGTGATTGGTGTACACAGGGACATAAGTCCCTGCCTGCTTCCTTAGGTCAACAAGTTCAAATCCTAAAAAATTACTGCTTTGTATCTGTTTAAGCCTGGAGCAGCCTGGTCTTCTAATTGGCTGCCCCAGAAGTTCCCACACAACTGCATTGTTGCAACTGGATAGCCACAGGACTTCCTAGATATGACAATCCAGAAATATGCAGGCTCCTTGGGACTTGACAAATGTGTCCACTGCAGGTTTCAAGACATTAGTGTTTTGTTTTGTTTTGTTTTGTTTAAGATACAACCAAGAAAGTGCAATTACAAAAAAAAAAAAAAAAAAAAAAAAAAAAAGTTATTGAAATGGATGGAATGCTCTCCTGGAAGACACAAATTGCCAGGTCTGTTTCCATGGGTGGGGATAGAATGGGAGGGAGGGGATCAGTTCAGTTCATCACGTACTCCTGGAGAGGGTCCAGCTCTCTTGTTGTTGGTGAAATCTGTTCTAAAGTCACTGTTTGGAGAATGACTTTAGAAGTGACTGTGTAACTGTGATATGATCTTACCCAGATAAGAAAGAATTAGAGTAGATATTTGATTGTTGAACTATGGAGTCTAAGATTTGGCAGAAGAAGAGTGAAGATGCCTGCACACTTTCACCTCAGAACATCCCAGAGCAGTGTTATTTGAGTTGTAGGACATGAACCTGAGGTCTACAGAGTGACTACAAAACTTCACTGAATAATCACAGTTCCTGCCAAAAAAACAAGCAATCAGACAAAATGAAAGAAAATTGAAAATGAACAATTAATAATTGAAATGTTATCATCCTCTATAGATCGTTGCAAATGAAAACTCGTATGACAGCACTGCACAGTATCACCTGGAAATTCCAAAAATGCTAGGCAGGCCCTGCGATTACAATGATTTGAGAAAACTTGCTTGAATCATGGTAGGTAGGGAACCTTTTTCACTATGGGTTAAGTCTCTCTTTTCAGGCAAGTACCTGGATCTTTGACTTCTCACAAAAAGACAGCTAACCATTTAGGTACAGGAGAGTTTTAAGCCTCTTATTCAGCCTCACCTCTTCCCACCACCTCCCCACACCCCCAGTATTCCCACAGTCTACATTCCCTCCTTGGCATTCACTTTTGGTGTCATGGGTAGGTCTGCGCTCAACTTGCCGAGTGCTTCTTTCAGAATCAAACTAAATTCACTTATAGTTTAGCATACTGTATTGCAGATTCCACCAAGCCGTACAGGGCTGCAAAGCTAGGCCCAATAACAGTAAGTATGATGATAACAAGTTCTTTCATCACTGCAGGCCTTGGTGGCTCTCAGGCCAAGACATGGACCTCAGACCCCAAAATCATACTTAATACAGCTTTTATTTGCCAGAGCTTTAGAGAAGTAAATCCTCTAGAACTCATGAGGTTGACAAAGTGGTACAAATCAGAAAAAAAAAATCTAATTCTCATTAAGAAGCTGACCTACACATAACTGGTATGTTATATGGACACCGCTGCTACCTGGTTTGCTCCCCTTTATCTGACCACTGTAGTGATGTGCTGAGTTCCTTGTTTGTGTGCTGAATGTAGCTGCATATGCCAAGCATTCAGCTCTTTCAACATCTCCAAAGTACCACACCCTCTCCCTGTGCCACAAAGAGATCAGGAGCTGTTCAAATTAAATTCCTTTATTAATGGAATGGTTTTAATAGACCAAAAATGAAATGGATGAAAGGAATGCTTGTCCTTTATGGTTGCCAGAAAAAAGTAAATATTGTCTACAGACATTATACAGCTTTCTTTTAACCAAATTAAATATGGTCTATAGCAAAGCAAGCAATCTGTAGAAATGTATTGTTATGCTGCTGTTATAAACTATTTACATTGAATAAAAAACAGGTGTCTCAAAGTCAGCTTTAACCTTAGTTGATTACTGTTATGATTTTGTTTAGCTTGCCCTCATCTCCCCTTTTTTTGCTATTATACATAAATCAGCCATTAACAAGGTTTTAAAAAGTGAGCGATCAAAAAACAGGTTGTGTGTAGCAGAAACAGAGGGAGAGCTCCCTTCCCCACCACCCAGCACAACTACTCTGTCACCTTCCTTTAAGATTTCAGAAGGAGTTTATCACTTCCCTGCAGGCTTTTCCCACAGTTAACAGTTTGTCTCTCCAATCAACTTATTTTCCATGCCAGAAATTTCCACAAAGGTAATAACTGGTACAAGAATATACATATTTTAAATATACATATTTTAACAGAGCATATTTTCTTTTAGCCGTATGGTGTGCCATCTCTGTGAATGCATTCACAGTAAAACCAAGTCAAATAAATATTTGTAGGAATCAGCACAGTGCATCCAGTTTCACTTTCCAAACAGAAAGTGATGTGTCTGCTTTTAGTGGTGGTATAAAGCAGAGACTTAATACAAATCCAACTTCGCTAAGTCAAGATCATGAACAAAGAAATCCCACCTAATTACAAAATACTTGATTAACAACTCATCCAAACAAAGGGATAGGTTTACTCTACACCAAAGCTATTTTCTGAAAAGGACTTCATTGCTGGCTTTATAACAGACATACAGCACAGAAAGAATGTTTTCTCAGTTTGCAGAAAGGATTAATCAGGATAGTTTGTCCACTCAATTAAACATTACTCTGCTGTAACAACATTGTTCTCAGTTCCCTCTCTCTTTGATCCTCCTGCCTGTATTTCTCCTCTAATTTTTGTTTTTCAGAGTCCATACTATAAAAAGAAGAATCTGTGCTTCTCCTAATCTTCTCAAACTGACTGAAATCTGCAACATACTTTCCATTTGGAGAGAGGGAAACCACAGGCACGAATTCATAACCCCAGTGGATCTCCTCCGGGATGTAGGAAGTTCTACTTTGACAGACGGCACTGGTGGACTCCACTGTGGCATTCAGGAGCACCACAAGCTCAAAGTCCTTCTCCTTGAGATTTTGAGGTGTGAGATCTCTTAAAGGGCTGCTTTCATCCAAAATATGGTAGAAAGTTAAAGGCAGAATGAGAAATGGACTTTCTGAAGAGGAGTCAACATTGAACTTGACACTGGCTTGATTCAACAGGATTCTCTCCCCTTCTTTGGTTTCATATGTCTGAAGAAGCTTCCCAGACAGCTGACACTGTATCAGAAGGCTCTTCCTCATATTTGCTACTCTGATCACCAAGCAAAGTTCTCCGTTGTGTTTAGTAATGACAGCACAGTGGCTGAACTTAATAGTCTCTGCCCTTTTTTTAGGTCTTGCAATTTTGGCCAGAAAGGTACCTGTAATGAAGATTTCAATCAAGGTGGTGATGACCAGTTGGGCCACAAGCAAGAAAATGGCATGCGGACACTCCTCTGTAATGAAACGAAATCCATAGCCAATGGTCGTCTGTGACTCCAGAGAGAAGAGGAATGCCCCCGTAAGAGAGTCTACATTCTTGACACATGGCTCCCTCTTCGGGGTGAACTTGTTTATTTCTAAATCGCCATGAAGGAATGCAATGGCATAGTAGATAACTCCAAAAAGGAACCAGGTCATAACAAAAGTAGCAGCAAATAAGGTGAGTTTGTACCTCCACTTCATGTCTATAACTGTAGTCCACAAATCTTGAAGGTAGAGTAGGTAAATGCCATCAACTTTGTCTATCCGCACATTGCTGTGACCGCTTTTGGACATCACACGGGGTTTGTGTGCTTTGAGTGCGGTGTCGATGCCTCCGTTAACCAGCGGGACACGGGACATATTAATCTGTGTGGCTTCCATTCTCACTGCTTCAGTCCTAAGGAGAGAAGAACAGAAGACTGTTACTTAAAGAAATCAAAACACATAACTGTTTCTGAAAAGCATTTAAAAATGTTGATGGATAGAAGGTACAAACATAATATAAACACAGCAGTAGTGAATAAAAACAGCTGAAATATAAAGCTACCATCGTACAATATCTGACATTAAAAATAATTTGATATATATATATATATATATATATATTTTTTTTTTTTCCCAGAAAACAAAAGAAAACAAAACATTCCTTGATTCTGGTGACTGCCAAATATAGAGAAGTAGGTTTCTTTTATGATAGCCTGCAAAAGAAATTTGACCAAGCTGAAATTTTATATTAGTACTTTATTTCTGTAAAATACATTATTTTTTTTCTTACGTTTCTCTAGAGAAGAGGCTCTTTTTGACTACTGCAAAGGTTTTCTTTAGTGCCCTGAAGAGAGACATCTGATCAAAATTAAAGTCGCGTCAGTGCTTGGTTTAGAACGCAGATCCAGTACACCACTTCTGTCTCTTCCTGTGACAGAGGCAAAATGAGCCAGACCAGCTTTCACTGTGAACAATTAACTTCCACAAGTGATTTACTCAATCGGATCTGGCTCTTTGTTGCGAATCTACAACTGATCTACAGGGAAACAAAGCAGACCTGAACACATCAAAGTTGAGTTTCGGAAAGGAATATTTACACCTAAAAACGCTTCGAAGCTGTTTGTACTGTATAGCACTCTGACTTTAAGCAGTCTAAGGAAAAAAAAGGAGGCGATTCACAAAGTCAGCATTCTTAGCTGTGGGCCCTGACCTGTGCGAACCCAGCAATCATTGGACCACCTGACTTCTGAAGTTTGTTTACTGTTCATTGGTCCGGATGGAGAGTAAGTGTGTGGACACTCAGGACGGAACAAAGCCCACAGAGTGAAGCAGTACGGTGCCTGTGCCAGCTTGATGAGGCAAGTAACAAGACCCGGCTTGCAGGACTAGACAGTGGTTACATAGAGCAAGGACAGTGCATGTTATACTCGTTTCCAACAACAAAACTTCCTGCTGAAAAAAAAAGCAACAAAGAAAAAAAACATCCCATGCATCCTTTGTGCTTTGGCAGGTCATACAAAAAGCATTGTTTTGTTCCATTGTTTTCCTCAAAAAGCTCCTTAAGTAAGTGATTCGTTTTTGTGAACCACCAAAAAAATAAAAAAATAAAAAATTAAAAAAAAATTAAAAAAGAACATCTTCCTTAAAACTACTTAAAAGAAATTTGCAGGAAATACAAGATATATTCGTGGTACACACATGTGCCAGCCCAGGACATCAGTGTGATTGCTCACTGAAGTACCTTTCCTGTTATGTTAATTAAAGAGAATTTTTGTTTATGACTATACCCATCACAGTGTTACAGGTTTTCTGGGAAAGGGTAATAAAACTTAACCCCCATTAACACCTGTAGCTCATTCCAATTTTGGTTTAACCACCAACTTTTCTCTTCTAAGTGCCATTGCCATGTATATATATATCTGTATCTATAAGAAAGGAATGTATCAATGATATCAATGATCCCAGTAGGAGATTCCTTATATGACAGTCAAATCAACACACAGTGCACAGCATGTCCGGATAATAAACAGGAAAAAACCTTCAAGTGATCTGAAAAAGAACAACGGGAGGAAATGGTGGGGGGTGGGAGGGGAGGGGGGGGGTAAGGGTGGGAAGGAGCATACAAGCAACTGCTCTTTAGGCAAAATCAAAATCAGGCACTACTGTCAGTGTGCGGTAAATACATGTAACCTCTGATGGGAAGCTTTTTAGGAAAACACATGCTGTTTTGTGAAGAGGCCTCATTCCCCACACTGAACCTTACCCTGGGTAAGCCGTAGATATCAAACATATGTAAAAATCTGTCTTAAAATAAGTTTGCCTCTTCCTCCCAAGAACACTTTGCCTTAGCCATTAGCTCCAGACCTAAACATTACATTCTCAGTCTAAATTTCTATGCCACAGATTGCTAGGGCAGGGGATGGCTGGCCTCTCCAATATAGTGCTGGGAATACATATCCCTTCTCAGCCTACCTGAACACCTGCTCTTGGGAGCATACTCCCCAAGGCTGCCAGCTCCTCCTTCTCTGGTGGCTACTAGGATGGAGGCAGCCAAAGCTACACCATCCCTCCTCAGTACTCCAGCTGGTGGGCTTGAGCTGATGTCTCAGGAATAGTGCTCATGGTCTTTGCAGAAAGAAGAGATCCCTGGCTAGGGTCAAGGGTAGCTAAAGACAAAGGGCACATGGGCACTTGGCACTTGCCATGGCTCTATCATGTCCTGGGCTTGCATATGTAAGGTGCATATGTAAGGTGCAGGGAAATATGGGCTTGCATATGAAAGGTGCATTGGGCATGCTGAGCAGATCAGGTCTGCCTCACTTGTGTTGTGGCACTGAAACTTCCTTGGTGTACCAGACTTGGTGCAGATACACTGTACCATTTATCTGCAGCACCAGTAAGACCTATAGTTTCAATTCATATGATGGCCTGGTAAGATTTCTTGCCTCTTCCTTTTCTTTTCCCTGAAATGAGTTGCTCCTTGTCTGGGAGCCCTGACTAGGGAAAAACCTGACATTGCACACTGCCACATTTCCAGATCTGGTGAAGGGTACCTAACATCACAGATGTACCAAAGTGCTGTAGTAAAACAGTTCCTTCCACAAGACGGGAGGTAGAAAGGTAATTGCAAGGCACAACATCTTCCCTGGTCTACCTCAACAAAAGGACAGCTGCAGAATTTACCAGGACATGCTTAACCCAAGAAGTGTGGCTTTGCTGCAGCCCAAGGCAATGTCTGGCATGTACCAGACTGTTTCAGCTCATAACCAAATACATTTCTCACGGTGCATCTCTAGTGTCTCCATTTGTAAAATTAGTCTCCATATGTAGGGACATCATGACAGAGCTGTTAGAGTATGGCTGTATAAGAGCTTCTCTGTCATCTTCCATATCCTCCCCGAACTGTATTTCTGTATGTGACAAAGCTACTTGGCTTTGCAGTGATTTCCTGAAATGGATCCCAGCCAATTTCTGGTGCTTTTTTTGGTTGTAGGGTATTTTTTGTTGTTTTTACTTCCCATTTTTTCTCTTACATCACTTTTTCCTGTGTGATCCTAAATTCTTCTAGTGCTCTTTTCCTCCCCTGGGAAATTCATGTTGGTTTCCTTTCCCTGCAGAAATACTTCCCTTCTTTGCCACGCTGATACGGGAAAAGAAGATCTGTCACACTGCCTCACAGCAGCACTGCCCCTGCTCCCTGCCCTTACCACTGCAGCCAGCAGGAGTTACCTGGGGGAAGAAATTCTGATGCAACCACCATTGGAATAAAACCAGGCTTCCAAGGAGATTTATCCCCTGCCCTCCACTTCCCCACTGCTTCTTGAGTGAATTGACCAGTGCAGTATACCAGAATAAACTTTTCATGGGTGTTTGTATGTATAAAACATATATTATAACACCTGCATAACTATTTACGACCCCATACCTTCCATAGGCACCTCAGATATTCTATTACCCAACAATCCCCAGCAGAAAGATTTTATTTTATTTTATTTTATTTTATTTTATTTTATTTTATTTTATTTTATTTTATTTTATTTTATTTTATTTTATTTTATTTTATTTTATTTTATTTTATTTTATTTTATTTTATTTTATTTTATTTTATTTTATTTTATTTCCTCCCTATCTTTCCCTCTAAAACAGAAAACATATCTACTGTGGTAAGTTAATACAAACAAACAAGCCTGAAAAATAATAGTAGTACATATTTTTACATCAAGAGAACATCTTTTGTCTGATATTTAATTGATTTTCTACCGCTGAAGTATTCTTTATTACTTAAAATAAAAAACAAACAACAACAAAAAACAAACAAACAAAAAACACAAACTGTAACTGCAAATAAAAGTGAACTAAAGTACAGCAAAGGAAACAGATACTTCAAGAGGGAAGAAAATAAAGTAGTCTCAGGTTTGTCTAGCACTCTAATATCCTATGAATTACCTCCTTTCTTCACGAGCCCTTTGGAACAGTCAAAGGAGACTCCCCATTGGAGCACATGCTGGTAAAGGAGTTTAGCACAGACAAAATCAATAAAATTTAGAGCTACATACCAAACCAACAACCCTGAATACCTTGATCTTAAGGTAATTCCAGCAGCCAGGGATATAACAAGTACATTAACACTGCTTCCAGAGACCACATTATCAAGAATTTGAAGCCAGTTTGCATACACACAAAAATGTTCCTGTTGCATGAAGCCAGATTTGCTTGTGCAAGATCTCTTCTGGCAGACGTAATTGATTAAAAGTGTATGAGAGCATGACTTGTTCAAATGGCCTCAGATGTTTTCTTGTTTTCAAATCAGATATGCTTTTCCACTTGAACAACCCCTTCACACCCCTATACACTTCACTACCACTTTGACACAGGGGCAAAACTTGAACTGTTTTTTCAACCAGCATAAGCCATTAACAGGCGTGGAATAAAATTAAATAATATATATATATATATAATAAAAAAATCAAACAAACAAAAAAATGGTCAGGAAAGAAAACATTGTGTCCTGGTTTCAGTTAGAACAGAATTAATTTTCTTCCTAGTAGCTGGTGGAATGCTGTGTTTTGGCTTAGGATGAGAAGAGTGCTGATAACACCCCGATGTTTTAATTGTTGCAGAGCAGTGCTTATACCAAGCCAAGGACACCTCAGACTTTTGCTCTGTCCTGCCAACAGGCAGGCTGGGGGTACAGTAAGAGCTGGGAGGGGACAGACCCAGGACAGGTGACCCGAACTAGCCGAAGGGGTATTCCATACCATCTGACGTCATGCTAAACAATATATAGGGGTGGCTAGCCGGGGGGGGGGGGCCGGACTGCTCGGGGTTAAGCTGGGCATCGGTCAGCGGGTGGTGAGCAATTGCATTGTGCATCACTTGTTTGTACATATTATTAGTAGTAGTACTATTATCATCATTGTATTATTATTATTATTATTATTATTATTTTCCTGTCTTATTAAACTGTCTTTATCTCAACTCACGAGCTTCACTTTCCATTTCTCTCCCCCGTCCCAGAGAGGGAGGGGGGAGGGTGAGCGAACGGCTGCGTGGTGTTTAGCTGCCAGCCGGGTTAAACCACGACACATTGAAAAGAACTATACAGTCTTACAGTCTTTAGATCTTTCTTAAGTTTGATGTGGTTCAGTAGGTCATAAAAGTCCTTCCTGAATTCTCAGTGCTCTGCCTAGCATGAACACCTTCCTTTGGGCTATCCAGGCTCTTGGAGGCACCAGGCTGTGCTGTGTGCTTACAAGCCATCAGAATCCTGCTCTGTGTCTGATTTATGGGATATAAAATTAGAGGACAAAAGGACAGGGACAGAAGCAATGGGTGCAAAAGGAATCTTCATCTCCACTACCAGTTGCTGCATGCAGTCATACAGCTGGACACTGCTAGCCTGGATCCTTCAACAAAGAGTCCTTCAGCTCTTAGACTAACCAACATTTATTTGTGTAGTAGAGAGTTAGTGGTGTTAGGTCAGGATTTGGTCACACTGTGAACTATGCTGCCTTTTAAAAACAAATTAACACAATTTCATATTCTTTCAAGAGAGGACCAAGCCCTGAGAACTGTAAATACACCCTCAAGTCCAAATCAGCTCCTCAGACTGTATATTTAGCTCCCCACCTCTCCTCACAGCCACCCATCAGTGTAGGGCAGCCCTGTGGATGGTGACACTCAGGAGCAGGTGACAGTGGTGGCACAGCAGAGTCTGGCCGGGGGCCAGAGGGCTGCAGACCTGATTGTACTGGAGGTCAGGGTGAGTGGTGTTGTGTGGGAGTTAGCAGCATGCTTTTCACCGCTCACAGCACGGCCAGGGCAGCCATTGACAGACCGGTATTTAAGAAAGTGAAAACCCCAATCCATCTTTGTCTCTCCTAGGCTGCCTGCCTGACATCTGGCCATGAAAGATGAACTAAAGCTGGAGAAGAATCATGGTACATTGTTTCTGAGAGAGATTTGTACAGGAATCTTGTTCCTTCCAAGGGCAGGATGTAAGGCTTTGCAGTAACTATTGATTTACGCAGATGAGCCTTGGAAACTACACTGATGCAAGCAAATAGGAAAACAACCAAGTAGGCAGTGAGAAGGCAAGAGATGACTCAAAGCTTATTGAGGTTAATAGAGAAACTCCCAGTGATTTCACAGGTCTCTGGATCAGGCCGCTAAGTGGAGAAAAAGCACATACCGCTAGCTTCTGAACAGCTAGCACACTGCTAGTGAGCTGTCTGTCAGTCCTTTCTAAAATCTGCTCTCCAGCCTCTGCCATGGGTTCTGCAGATAAACAGGGGACTTGGCTGTGCACAGCCTTCTTTCTGGAAACCTTCATGTGCACCAAAGTCTTCTTTCAGAAAGAAGTAAGTAAACTGATCCATTTCTGAAACTCTTATTTATTTTGTTTTTCTCTTTGGTTATACGGTTAATACACTGCTGTTGGAAAAGAGAGATACCAGAAACCTGTTCTGCTCTTTCATTTTTAAGAATGTCTTTTCTTCAGTAGTGAAATATTCAATACTTTAGAATGTCTCCCTTGCTGTATACTTCCACTTCAAACTTTCCTTTTTCAAACACTTCATTAGCACAGTTTAGCATTCAAAACCTGCCTCCAGTGTGATGCTTTTCCTACCCACTAACCCTTTCCCTGTTATTACTGTGCAAATCTTACCTGGCTCTTTCTACATGGACAAGTCTAAACAGACTCTGGGAGCCTGTCCTTTCCATTTCTGAGGAGCTGGGTGCCAGAACTACCTGAAAGGCTGACAGGAGCATTATTATTGCATTATATTTATCACACTCATACTCACTAATTCCGTGCTACATCATTGACCTCTTTGATCAACTGTAAAAACATTAGTTACTCCTCACATTAGGCCACTGACACAGGTAAGCATCTCAGCAACACCACAGTGGAGAAGATGAACTAAAGAGAGGATGGGAGTGATGTCTTATCCCACTCAGCAGTAGCAGTCAATACTAGCACCAGGACTAGAACTTCAGAAACCCTAATAGCTATAGCTGTCCTGTTTTCTAGGATGCTTTCAGGGGCTTTTAGTAGCAAGGTCCTGTCCTACTTTCTCCCTGAAATATTTCTCTTTTCCATGAGGTTATGTCTCGTTATCTTATTTTCCTCCATTTTGAGAAATAGCCCATTCTTCTCCTCTTTCCTGCTCTCTATGAATCAAAAGATTCAAACTAGTTATACTTACCACAACACCAGAGATGTGTGTAGATGGTCAGCAGAGTTGTTTCTCACAAGACTGTACCCTGGTTTATGTTTTACAGATATCTTACTTCAGGTTCACAGCAACTACTCTTGACCTCTCTATTACATGGTTCCATTTTCAAGGACTTCAACTTTTGCAAGGCCTCATCTGTTTGGGCTGAGGCTTTTGTCAAGACTGGTCACAAGCAAACACACATTCTTATTAATTTGTTTACTTCATGTATCAATCAAAACAAAATAGCCATTTCCAAAGTCACTGCCAAGACTATATGCTTTGGGGTGTTTCTACACCTATGTTAAAGCAGTTTGTGTGTCTTTTTCTTCAGGAGTCCAGAAGCAACATAAGCATTCTTTGGTGCAGACACTGAAGCTTACACTCTCCATTGCCAGCTGAGCGCCCTAACAGCTTGACCACAGAGTGGTCTTGATGCCTTCTTGCTTTCTGTCCTTACAAATCCTCATCCATGCAGTGGTGTAGCTTAATTAGGAAGAGTAGTCTACCCATCTCCCTAGTTCCTTATTAGCAAACTCCCCTACAAGGGTGAAAATGTGGGAATGATTCACCCCAGGCATGGGGATGAGTCTCACCTCCACCTCCTTCAATGGTCACATTTTGGAATACAAATGGCAGAAGCCATGCAGTGCGGGGAGCCTTGCTGTGCAGGAGGGAGTGGGGAGAAGAAGAGGAGGGGACATGCTGGGAGGAGGTTGAAGTCAAGCCAAGGAATGCCTCATTTCTGGCTCATCTTGCCTAGACACAAGATAAACACTGAGACATTTGGTGTCCCACAGGGCACTTAGTGACATGCCTGAACTCATAACTGTTGGGCGCCCTTCAAAATGAGGGCCAGAAACAGAGGCACCTGCACACTTCAAGCACTTCCAGCTCAAGACAGAAGCTGGGCAAAGATTTTCTGCAAAATACTTTTTGACTTAGTCAACTAAGGCCTACCTAAGTCCTACTTAAGTACTTAATTCCTTTTTTGGGAACCGGCTTGTCCAAAGACAACTGCTTTGGCTCCTATGAGTATATGCTCTCTGACAGCTCCTGCTGCCCTTCCCTTCTGAGAGGCCACCTGGCTAGAGCATGCTCCTATGTGCTTGGTAGCCAGGGAAATCAGCAGAAAGGCACCCAGAGAGACTGCTCTGCTCCTATCTCAGATTTCAGGTGGTTTAGCTGCTTGCCCTCAGGCGTATTTTACCTTTCTTTATGCGTATCTATGTATTACCTGGTATCAGTCACCTAGGTGTAATGTCACTGCATAAGCTCATGTGCCAAGGCTGTTTCATGTTTCTGTACACAATCAAGAGTGGCTGTGTTTCCTTGTAGTATTTTAGTCACATGGTGGTGACTTTTAGAAGTGTATAGAAAACTACGAGCCTGAACCCATCTACTATTCACATTGAAAATTCTGACCAGGCTTACAAAGAAGGGAGTCCCCTTTCAGGCCAATGCAGAGAACAAAAGTACAGGACTGGGCTACCACCTAAGTTTGCCAGGACTGTTATTCCCTGCCCACTCTGTGCTGGTTATGTCCTAGTTTTCTCCTCTTTCACAGCACGTAAAGGGCAACACCTTGATTTTAACCTCACTAGTACTCACCCACTGCTTCACACGTTGACAAATGCCTACTCAGCCATTGATTGATAGTAATATTTGTAAAGTTGAACTCACAGCAACTGACCTGCCAACCTGCAGGTGGTTTGAAATTTGCTGGTTTTGTTTCAGACCTGAGGAAGGGTTTGTGGGACAGAAAGCTTGTCTAGTTTTTTTTTGTGTTTGTTTTGTGTGTGTGTGTGTGTTTGTTTTTCTCTCAATTCATTTCTTAATCTAATAAAAATCTGGTCTCATTTACAAACAAACAAGCAACCAAAACCATAAGCACACTATTACTGTAGATTTTTAATTTAATTGTCAGCAGGTGGCTGAAAGCAAGTAGCAATGTGCCTAGTCATGGTTATGCAAGAAGCAGGGGGGAAAGTCAACATTCTTCTGATTGTTCACAAAAGCTAGCTAAAACGTCTTCAGTCTGCCTTTCACCAGAGCCACTTCTATCTGTTTTTCATCTACCACAGCTGGTGCATTAAAGGTATTTATCAGGCAGCAGGGGGATATTTAAAATCATTCAGAGTGGTTTGTGCCTCTGGTTCCTTTCTTGGACTACAGATACTTGGAGTCTCAAATGCAACTTGGGACACCAAGTCCCAGCACCAGCTTTGTCTCACTCTGACGAGCAGGGGAATCGGCTCCTACCTCCATTTCAACTGTACCGTATGAATTCATCCAGCGGCTCAGCAGCTCTCTTTTTAATTACCATCTGTGATGCCAATTCATTGCACTGTATCCCAGTCAAGTTGGGTTTTGTTTTTCAATTAGTCATTGCACACCACAGCTCTCATAGCTTAGCGTAGGTGTGGCAGGGAGGTGAGGCTCCCTGCAGCATGTCAGGCTTCTGCTATGGCAGATTTTTTTTCATGTGACCTCTACATATGAAAGCTGCATTTCTTGTAAACCACAGCAGTCCTTTAGCCCATACAATGAGAAATTACGCTGTTGGAGGAACAACCTTAGTACCTCATAAACATCTCACTGTATGTACACAATTGCAGACACTCGTGAAATGAACGCTTGTAATTTTCCATCTCTATACAGTCATTAAATTTCAAAACTTAAATATCAGTCTATGCAAAGAATTTTCCATTAAAAAAAAAAAGTATAATAAATCTGCTTCTTTTAAATATATAAAAATATCCATGCTGTTGATAACCTTGGTAGGGCTGCCTGCAAAAGGCAAAGAAACCAGCAAGGGAAAAAAAGCATTGCACCTACAGGTCATTATATTGAAGAAATTTCTCTAATCTTGTGCCTGATATGGACAGAATCTAATTGGAGAAATAGCCCACCTTGACCCAGCAGGACGATGGACCCAGTTATAGCAAACTATCTGTGACCATTTCTGCGTTTCTCTTCCTGTACTGTGTAGCTGCTTTGTCCTACTTCATCTATGCAGAGTAGTAATAAATACAGAGTAACCTGTTAATTAAGCCAGATTTATGTCTGATCTCTGAAGGACCAGGACATACAAATGAATTTGGCCTTGTGATTTTTGTAATAGTGCAAAGCACATTTCCAAGAAAGAGGGATGGGTTTGTCATGGTTTCATCTTAAAACTTGTTACAAGCTGATTTTCTCAAGAAGCTATTTGGTTAAGAATTGCCCTACCTGTGTGAACAAGTTCATACAGTAGAAAAAGTTTTCAAAAAAAGTGACTCTTCTTTCATGCTAGCAAAATACAGCCTGTGAAACAAAGTACCTACCTCCCTCAACCTAACCTAATGATTTTTAAGTTGGATGTCTTTCTCTCATAGGCAAAGCACAAATGACGGTGCTGGCACAGCAGACATACATACAGACTACTTGATTATTTTTTGATAATGAATTACTTTGTTGTGAATTACATAGTAAGTCTGTCCAGCTTTCTCTTTGAGGTACACAACAGCTTCAAAGCTGTTCATTTCTACTCCATTCTTTCTGCACTACAAAGATTTTATATTCCATGAAGTACCCATTTCCCCTAGTTGTTTATATCAGATATAAGGAAAACAAGTTTTACTTGATTTAAAATGATTTTTTTGATAGATATTTAACAAAAAACTAAACATTACAACTTTTAAATGCTGAAAAGAAAAATCAGTTCTGTCCAATAAAATTAGGACTTATACTATTTCACAGGAAAAAATATATGTGCACTTACATAGAAATCACAGGGTCATATCTACTGTTTAAAATAATATTTCATGGTATGTATATTTTCATAAATGTGGTGGTTATTCTGTAAATCACTAGCAGTTGCAAATGTGAAATATTGATATGAGAGATTTTGATGTATTTAGAGTCAGTATTGAATGCCTCTTCATTAGCATATGTTTGTCTTAGTGTTACTATTTCCTTTAATAAAATCTCTAGATGGTGACACAGAAGAATGTCACGTCACAATGTGATATCCACAATGACCAGTAATCACAACCTGTGGATATGGTCTTGGAGTAAAGTCTTTGCTCAGTCAAGTTTCCCTTGAGCTTTGCCAACGCAATGCCCAAATGGACACAGCACCATCCCTGGAACACTACTGGTGTTGCCCAGCGGCTCACACACCCCATCCCCATTCCCGGCCACATTCCCATCCTGAATCTGCAGCTGCCCCTGAGCAAGCACTGCCTCCTCACCAGCCTTGCTGAGGGTGGTCTCAGAGCCCAGGACTGACAGAAATGGTCACAGGGGTCCCAAACATCCTCAGAACACTGCATTGGTGTATAAACCAGAGGCTTTCACCTGCTGCTTCGAAGTGGTCTGGGCCAAATTAAAAACACCAGTGGCACTTTCAAATTTCATATTGGTGGAGGGCTGCTTATTTTCAGTAATGTCTAAGAGTTTTATTTCACGGCAATTTTTTCCCTCTCTCTTTTATTTTTTTTTTCCCCCAACCAATCCACGGATGTGGTTAATTTAAGGTTTAAAGGCTTTTTCTCATACACACACACACACATACACACACCCATATATGTTTTCCACTGAAGTCTGTGCTTTTTCCTAGACCCACCCAAATTCCAGTACATAGCTCACTTGTGTGCCAAGCTTTCATACTCTCCATGCAGTGAATGGAAAAATACCCTTTTTTCCACTTCTGCACATTTTGGGGGGAGGAGGGGGAGGGCGGGTAAAGGAGATGGAGGAAAGGCCTCTAGAGGAATTTAGTTATACCTGTTATTTCAGAGCAAAGACATGAGATTCCTAGCATCCTTGGAAATACTGTTTCCACACTTGGATGGAGGTACGTGGGGGTCTGATCCCCACTGCTTCCTTGGGACTCTGTAAATGTGGAGTGCTAAGGAGATTTAAGTATTAACAGTGATAAGGTAAAAGTAGTATAAACTGCTGGCTGGTGTGTGTCTCTATTTTGTTTATATGAAGTGCTCCAGTAGCGCTCTTCAATGCATTGATATTTTATGAGAGGGATGAAAAAAAATCAAAGTTTTATAGTGAGAAACATTAGGGAGTTTTATATGGAAATTATAGTTTTCAGCTGTATCATTCTACACTCCATTTAGTATGGTATTTCAGGCCTTGAGTATCTTGGTGAAAGGTGGTAGGCTGAGACCAAAGGGCTCCTCTTCTCACTGGTAATATCCTGGTAGAGAGAAGACTGCAGGACCCCCACCTTTCTACTCCTGCCTATGTTTTCCATCCTACAAGGGCCACAGTTGTAGCTCATGGGGTGGTGAGAGCTACCAGGACGTGGGGAAGGGGCCAGCAAAGCCCTGTACCTTCCCTGTGTTGCATCTGCAGGGTGAGCCCCAGGGCTGTAATAACATGCAAGCACTATGCAAAGCCTTTCGTATGGCACTGTCCTCCATGTATATTCTCTGATGTCCAATTAAGGTTGGTCCCCCTTGATTTCTTCTCAATAAAGGCATTAATAAAGTCTCTCTGGCTTAGTAACCCACCTAGTTTCATAAAGCCTGTTGGAATATCATTTTTGAAGCATCTGCTCACCTACCAAATTAAGCTGAAATTATCCTGTGGATTTAAATACATGGACTGTTTGTATCCCTTAGTTGGGACGGAACTGAACTGAAATTAAACTCGGTTAAATATTTAGCCTTATTTAGCCTTCCTGCAAAGAAAATGTTATCATTGTCCAGAACCTTACTGTCACTGTTATACTGAAAATAAATAAATAAATAACAACTATATATATTTTTTTAAAGAAAATGATGTTTCCTAAGCTGGTAGACTAGGAGGTTACTTAGTCCTAGATTGTATGTCTTGCAGATAAACTCAAAAGTGATCAGAGGGAAAAGAATATTTGTTTTCCTTATTGCTTTCCCAAATTATTCGGTCCCTGCCAATTTCCATGACACAGACCCCTCAGTCTGCAGCAGAGACTGTGGCTTCTGAAAGAGAGGAAATAGCATGAAAGTACTGGTGCACATCAGTATTTTGCAATTTTCCCGCCAAGCCAAAAAAATCAAAACAAACAAAAAATTAACTGAGATTGAACCAAAAGAAAAGCCAAATAAAAAAAATAACAATAATAATAAAAATGCTGTTCTGGACTGAAGACACTATTTGTTCAAACCAAACCAAAACCTGTTATTTTGATTTTATGTTTGTATAGATATGTGTGTATGTCCAATTTAACTCAGGTGAGAAACAAGGCCTTGCTTGAAATGAAAGACCATAATATCTATCTTCTACAAAGTCAAAATAAAATTTTATACTTTTCAAAATTGTTTTCAGACTTCTTCAGTCTAAGCTACCTTATCTTGTTAACATGAATGCACTAAATCTTACATCTAACCTAAATGTGTATTTTCAGTCCATAAGACTTTTGGCTGAAAAATCCCACTCTTCTGTAACTGGAAAGGCCAGCTGGTGTTCTGGGCTGCTTCAGTGACAAGTGAAACTTGTGCAATGAACTACAGTCCATCCTAGCTGAAGACAGCAGAAGCAATGCCAGGCTGCACTGTTGAGCTCTGAGGATTTAAATGTGTAATTCACAAGTCATTTTCCTTTGTCTTATAGCTTCTTGGGAATCTCCATGAAACCTTTGTGGTGCTAAATTACAACATGCTGAAAAAAAACACAACACAGTGATAATGTGCACAAACAAGAGAAAAAGCTCATGCTGGTTTTCAAAGTCACTATATTTCCTTATTCTCAAAGGAGGTTATTTTGCTTGTTTATTTACACATACCTTATCTTTATGACTGTTCCTTTATGATCCCGTATCATCTCAAAAGCTCAACAATCTTTTACAGTTGGAAACCTGGGAAAGTCTAACTTTGATCGCTGAAGTAATTACACTGAATGGGACATTGTTCATGTTCTGTTGGGAACAGTTTCCTATGACATTCAGAATACCGCAAACTTATTTTTAAAAGTCTACAATATTCAGCAACTTCTACCTTGTGTTTTTGTAGGTTTTCCAGATGCTATGAATTTCAGAAATTGCTTTGATGTTTTCCAAGCAGCCTGATTTATGGGAACAAAAATACCACCATCCCCCAGTTTCTTTCTGTCTCCCTGTTACAAGGCTTGATACATCAATGGAAATATAGCCTGGCTGAAGAGTCCAGGCATAAAGAACAACTGGGGTATGAGGAAATCAACTACATTTCCCATAAGAGATCATTCATTCAGTGGAGAATCAAACTTTTTGATCTCTAACCTCCTGTACTTTTCCTGTAATATTTAATTTTAAAAAGACACAATTTTCTTTGTAAAACACTGTGTAACCAGACCCAGCAGACACTTGTGTGTCATTTTAGCACTACTGACTAGAATTCACATTTAGCAGGTAATTGTTGAAGATAAGTGATTGCAAAAAGTAGCTAATTCAGATTATGACTATATCAAATTGCAGCAGCATGTTTCAAACGAAGTTAGGATATGGCATTGCTAGAAAGTCTCAGAGACTGTTATTCCACTAGGCAGCTGACAGCTTAATAGCAATACTGAAAACTCCTTTCACTGCCCTGGTAAAATCCTGTCACACCCATTCTTTCCCAAAACCCATGTACTGCCTTGAGAGTGCTTCTTCTAGTCCACTCATCGTACAGTTCAGACACCTTGTCTGTAGGCAGCTTGATGCCATAGCATCTCCAAAATCTACCTTTTCTTCATATCAGTCAACCAGAATTTCAGTTCTTTAATTAGCCATTTCCCAATGAATCTCTTGTTCATAGTCCTTCTCATCTGTCTCAGGAACAAGTCACTCAAACTTCTAGAGTAAAAATTGTATTTCCTTTCTAATATTTCTACCGTAATTTTCCACTTAATTCACAGAAACATCTCTTTACTTCATACCCATAAAGCTTGTGCCCTAACCTTTCCACAACTACTGCCCTAGTGTTCATAACTTTGTTTTCTTCTGTTCTTTCTTGATAACTCACTGCTGTGTCTTATGAATGTTTGTTCATTGGGATTTTTTGTTCCCTTCATGTTTCAGGCACTTCTTATTACATGCCAGACCAGCTTCCCATTTGACATATATGAAATTTCCCCACCATCACCTTCCAAACAAGTCAAGAAAATACACCTGCTTTGAGACACATTTCAACTTTAACAAACATCTGCTAGTCATTATGTTCACCTAGCAAGTAACACATCTGTGTTGCATCATGCCTCACTTGCTGTTAGATTTGGAAACATTTTAAGCAGATCTAAAGTTTTCCTGTTCTTTGTTCACTGCAAAGCATATTGTTGACCTACAGCATGATGATAAATAACATGGCCAGATTATAAGATATGTTCTGCATCAGTATTGATAAATTATTTGTTTTCTTGGAGGCACCCCTTCTTCAGGAAGGCTCTGACTACCCTGCTTGTGAGGCCTAGGATGTTTCTTCTTTATCTACCAGTAAGTTTTGTCTGAAAGAAATTTGGATATTTGTTTTTCTTAAAATTTGCCTGGGAATTTGAGATAACTAGAAACCTCAATGTGAGACAGTAGTTTTGATTTGATAGTTCTGAATTCCTCTCTGTTCACTTTAGAAATCTAAAAGATTTCTGTCTAGTTAGTCCTCTAAATTACTAGAAACAATTGAAAGAGCTTGACACCTCCACCCAGCAAGTCTATCCCTCTTTCTCTATTCCTGGACATGCCCATCTCCATGCAGTGCCTGAAGATCTGAGACCAGATCTCTAACTTTTAGACAGCTGAGATTTACCTTATCCTTGCACTCGCATATCAAGTCCAGTGTTTCTGAGAGGTGGCATTTTTATTGCTTGTATGGAAATCAACTGTTCCAGTGTACGTGACACACTTCCTGGTAGCACCAGGCTTACATATGTAAATTGTATCACATATGTATATACCTTAAGACAGAATATACTAAAGAAATATATGTCAATTTGACTCATACTGATGAAAACTTTCAGGTCAAATCCTATGACAGATGTGTGGTGTGGAACCCAATGTAAAATTAAATAACTTGGTGTACTTTTCCATCATACATATAGTTTAGTTATCATAAAAGAATGTATAATATTTACTGCACTAGACGAACAAGGTTCTTCTGTAAAAAGCAAACTATCCAAAAGCAAACTAAAACAAGGCATAGGAATATGTCAGCTCTGTTTTACAGGTTCTTGCCAATGACATTCTCATCATATGTCAAGTTGCTTGTCCATGTCATCAACATATACACTGTCACCACAATACTTACCAAAGTACAGAATCATTCTGCTTGTGCTTCAGAGGGGATGTATGTAATGTTTTTACATACACACCTCCAAAAATGATGTCTGGGTCTCCTTGCAAACAATCTATATCCCACATTTAATTCAGCTCTGCTTTTTCACACCCACTAATGTCCTGCATCTTTTTCACCACTGCTTCCTTCAAAGGTTCCTCTTTTCACAGTGCTGATCAAGTCTGCCCCTGCTTTTCACCATGCCTAAAAGCCCATTCAGCAAGACAGAACTAGTAATCAGCTGAAGAAGAAAAGAAGACTAAGCCAGAGCCATTCAGTGACATGTCATGTGTTCAGGTGAGCAAAGCTGAAGAATAGGGCTAATTTATTTCTGTTAATAGCACATGCAGTTTTGGGAACACAGCAAATTATGAAATTTTGACCATTGTTTTCTTCTGAAGCTGGGGAATGGGAATCTGATCCTCATCGAAAGAATTTTGTGGATTCCAGTGTTAGTGTTTAAGTTCATATAGTATTATTAGTAACATGCCTAAATCAGTTTCTAGTGAGAACACAAAGGTTATTGACTTCTGTGACACTTTCAGTCTTTATTCAGCAGCATGGGTGGTTCAAAAGTTTCCTAAGATCATTTAGATTAATCAGAAGCAAAAGCTTTTCCTTGATTGCCTAATCATTATTTACAAGATCTAAACAAGTAATGTAGCATTTAAAGACCCCCCCCACACACACACACACTCACACACTCCTTACGTTTTAACTATTTGCAAACCAGAAATGCATCTGCAAAGGCAGAACCCTGCACCTAGATGCAGTAGGAGGATGCGTCACTGGGATCATTCTGCTGGACTGTTTTCTTGGACCTTGGCACATAAACATTATAAAATAGTCTTGAAATATTATATGTTCCTTATCACCTGAGACCTTACCTAGGGGAGGGAGATTTACTACCAATAAATACTATTCTGAGTCATGGTCAAGGCCCAACTTTGGTCATTTCATTCTAACAGAAAAAGAAATCAACACTAAATTTCAGATATTCTTCTTCCAAATATATGTATGTATGTGTGTATATATACATGTACATATGTGTATGTGTATATGTACATATTATATGTAGCTGCAACAATAGAACAGACCAGGAATTAACTGGACCAGGCACTCCTTAAAACGTGGGGTGAAGCACCCATAATGTTGTGGCCTGTACTGAGGAAAGTGAGTGAGGTTTGTAGCCTTAAGCTTGTTGACAGAACTAACTCAAGAAGAGCAAAGGTAGGAGGAAAAATAAGATACATTATTAGGATTCCTGGCAGTATGACAGACCCTTAGACCTGTAAAAATCTAACTGAAGTACAACATAATTATCTGAATTTTGCTTGTTGAAATCTGTCTCACAAATAAAAACAAAAAAATCTTAACTTGGAGCTCATGGTGAGATGCCACCATCTGAAGAACCTCTACGATTCTCATAGCAGTATTAAAAGGCACAGTGCAAACAAGAACCAGACCTGAAACCTTTTGTTTGCCCATTATACATAGATATAAATTGCATTGTTATTTTTCCCACACCTGCCTAAGTTGTGTTCATTCACCTCTAGTCTTCTGGAAGCATTTTACACTTCAGGATATTTCAGTCTTTGACTCTTTTTTATGCCTTGACAAGAGATTTTCACACCTTTTACTTAGCATATTTCACAACGTGTAGTCCACGTATTGAAGGCCAGCACCCATGAGCTGATGTTCACTATGCTAATTTATAACTCATATATGGAGTCCCTTATGACAGAAGCCTTTCTACCTAGTCTTAGTTAAAGAGGGGTTATAATTTAAAAACAGAAAACCAGGAACAGGCAAGAGACCAACCACCATGTACCACAGAGGCCACTAAGTGTGCCTGTTAATGAGGCCCAATGCAGTAATAAAATAAAATGCAGTCTTAAAAGACTCTTTTTTTCATCTTAGGCTTTTGCATGTTCAATAATGTTTTGTCATTTGCCTAATAAAATGAATCATATTTGCAAGTGTTCTGTATCACCCCTACACCTCCTCAAATGTGCTGATTACCTTCAGTGTTTGAAATAAGCCCAGCCTTGCTCAAATGCTGTGAAAGCTGCAGAAAGCACACCTTTTACCCATTGCTGTGCTAGCTGTAGTTTGGCTGTTTATTGTGGAGAGAGGGGACTGTTGATAGGTTTGGTGTTTAAATGTTTGAGGAAGGAAACTTTCAGGAAACATTATTGCTGGATAAGGCAGCAGGAAACTGAAGCCTGTTTGCTTGGGTGAGAGGCAAGAGGGGGGTTCAGAAGAGGACAGCTGGCATGTAAGTTAGCAAGAGTAAGGGCAGGAACAAGGGCAGGAAACTTTGAGTAGGATAATCACTAGGCACAAAACAAAGGGGCATTTAGGGAACATGTTACAGATGATCAGAAATATACAGAAACGTGTTTTGGTTGAAATTTCCCTTGGAAAGTTTACTTAATGATCAAAACTTTTCAAACAAATATTTCATTTTGTCTGTTTGTTTGTTTGTTTATTGTCAGACTGTGCAATCCAAGTAAGGAAAAGGGGGCATTTTCATCATACTAAATTTTCACCTCTTCATCATTTTATGCCAATAATGTACCTGTTAAGTCATCTAAATATGTGTACCATTTCCTATATTGCTTCATTCCTGATTACAGTAATTTTTTCAACAGACAAACATATTTATCATATTGCCTCAATCCAAAAGTGCTAATTTAATTATTAGATAAGGAAAAGTTCAAAGTGTAGAACTACAGAGGTATCCTGTAAACTATGGTCTAACTAAGAGTGAATCACCTCAGTTAAAGAAATGGAGATTAAATTAATCTAATCAGGCCATACTATTGTTCCAGTTAAAACTTATTTTACTTTATCACTTTTGATTTACAAAAGAAAGGTGGCATACCTAGTATCTCTAAGCGTGGACAAATCTAGCTGACAATCTCCATGAGAAAAACAAACCAGGAAGGAGTCAAATGAGGTTTTAAAAGCTACTAAGATTCAGTTCCCAAGCTTTAGACTTCTCCACCTTAAGAGCCAGCTAAAATGCAGTATGCCCTGAAGGTCAAATTTCAGGGGCTAGTTTGAACCTAGTGGAATAAAGACATCTCTTAAACAAAAAGCCCTCCTGGGAAGCAACAGAAAGGCAGCCGTCTCCTATACCTTGGAAGACACAACACAGGGAGGGCAGGGGATTTTTGAGTATCAAATGTATAGATCAAAATGAATCACTGTAAAACGGAAGGATGGTGTCACTGGCCACTGACACCTGCAAAGTGGGACAGATCTCCTGAGTGTGGAGGCCAAGGGACTTCTCAAGCCTTGGTGACTAAAAACTTGCAAGGCTCTTCAGTATCACCAAGGGTGTCCAGCAGACAGACAAATTCTGCATATCACCATGATACTTCCCTGAGATACATGATGGGTCCAACCTATGTCCCAGAAGTCTGGTTTCAGCCTTTCACCATAGACAGCCCAGGGACTGTAAAGGACTCTGTTGGAAGATGGGATTTGCCAAAAACTTTTCTCCCCTCAGGTAAAAATGACTGCAGATATATTTTTCCAAAAGGGTGATAATATTTGAAGCACTCATGTTGTTTCTTGTTCCCTTTCTGCCTAATCATGACCCCTAACTTCCCATGAACCTCAGGGGTTGCTTTGCTAGTCATACAAAGACGATTTCATACTCTTAGGAGGTGAGCAAGATGTTGTGGTTACTACTTGCCATTTTTCTTCCTTCCTCCAGTCCAATTAGTAATGTATCCACTGATTTTGGCTGCTATCCATGTACATTTCACACCATTCAGGACAAATAGATTTAGAATGAGCAGGCAGTTCAATTAATTTACAACCAATACAAGAGAGCTGCCTGTTTGAACTGTGCCCTGTTTATTCCAAGAGCAAGTACATGCTTAATGCCAAGCTATTTACCATGTTAATGAAACAAATATATTGAGTGCTAAAGAGAGCCTCAAGCCTGTAGTAACTCATTCAGGTAAGTCATTTCCAAGGAGTCAGGGACAGCTTAGCAGGAAGGTAGCTTTCAAACATTTTACATTTAACATTTAATGAATTTATTTGGACTGAAATGTTTGATTTTAACTGTTTGATGTTCCAGCCAATATTTTTTTTTCTTCTAATGTTTATATACATAGGAGAGCCAACAAAGTTTTTCCCTTCATAAATTGAAAAAAAAAAAAAAAAAAAAAAAAAGTTATCCTATAATCAGTTTTGGTTTTCCTGGAAGCAAAGAGAATCAAAATTTATTTCAAAACTTTCTGAGGTTGAGCATGCATAACAGTTAAGTTTCTGTTTTTCTTGGCCCATCACAAGAGTACCATCTGGTACTTCACAGCTTTGGTCTCTACCTGTTCCCAAAGAACACAGCCTGTCCGTGTGAACTGTGTGTCTTAGGAGAAAGAAACAGGAGAGGAGGAGAGAATAATATTCCAGACTGCTTTAATGAAATCTGGACAAATAGAAATTTCAGCTCCAATCAGGGCTGTGGGTTGATGACTTGTTTGTTTCATTACATGAAGAGCCAGGATAAAAAAGAACTGTTTGTTTTCATTTGAAACTCTATAAAAAGTAACAGAACTGAAGTATTGTATGTACACTGGAAGACTGAAGCCCAAGTCATCTGCTGCTGTTTTTGTCTCTAGGCCATGCCTCATTTACCAGGGTGAAATTCTTGGGGAAGTTTTTGGTCTCGTCTACACTCCACTCTACAAAAGCAATGCCAGTTTGTACTGTACAACCAGCTGCACTAAGTTACTTTTCAGGCTTGTTTCCCCCCTTCCATAAAATGATTATTAGAGAGTGCAGAGAGCATAGTGACATTTTATAACAAAGGAAATAAAGAAGATGTTTCTGTAATAGCATGTTGCCCCCTTTCCCTTCCAGTTTTGAAAGAAGAAATCACAGCTAACAATATCACTGGAGAATAGAGTCAAAAGACGTGGAAGATAGGTACTCGGGCACTGTGTTCAGAAAGACCCTAGCAATGCTTCTATCTGCAATACAGCTAAAGGCAAGTGAAGAAACATGGTTAGTTGAAAAGTAATGTAGACACTCCTGGTTTACAAAGAAAAGCCAGCTTTGTTCCTTTTTGCAGTCAACATGTCATGGAGAGAGAAAAAAAAAAAAAAAAAAAACAAAAAAAAACACTTATCTGTAAATCTCTTTAAAGCATGATCTCTATGAGAAAATAAAAAGGGAGGCAAAAACAAGCTACACTGAAGGAGAAGGGAATTTGCACTACAGCTCAGACTCTGATTACTGAGGATAAGCCAAACCTGTTGTAAACAAGTAATGTGAAGACGCATGCAAAAGTTGGAAGAAAATGCATAATGTTCTCCAACTCAGACATGTTTACATTCCTTATACCTACCACAGAAAACTTACATAACCTTTTCTTATACAGATAGGTAACAGGGACTGGATAAAGTTCTAAGCAAGTTTCCCCAGTATGTCAAGTAAAACTGATTTCTGCACTGAAAAATGAGCAAGTGACTGAAAGACATGTCTTTAAGAGCCCACATAGTGCTATATGTTTCTTTAAGAAAGTCTCTACTTTTTTTTTTTTTTTTTTGTAAAAGCATACATTTACAAAGTTAGATCCAGGATTTGTCCCCCTCCCCAGCACACAAAAATATCAGCCACACACATTACAAACCTCACATTCATTAGTTTGCACCAGTGGAAAGACCAAACCATGACAGCTTTTGCCGTATCATCGTTAAACTGCTGTATCTCAAAGTTCACAAGAAGGAATAAGCTTATAAACAGATTTTTCTTTTACAGACAGTTTCTAAATCCTTAAATTACTAAAATAAGAAAGAAATAGGAAAATAACCTACTCATTAGCTTGCAGTTCCGCAGTTTCCAAAATACTGTAAAGCATGTATGCATTTTTGACAAATACCTCTTACCTGTAAAAGAGCAATGTTCAGATTCCTTACTAGATGTTATCGTCATGACAAGTCAAACAATCTGTTTTTTTGTAAAAGGTTGGATGTCTTTTCAATAAAGCACATGTACACGGCTTAAAAAAAAAAAAAAAAAAAAAAAAAAAAAACCCTCAGAGAGTCTCCCTTCCCTCACTGTCAGTCAAAAACAAGTTGGAATAAGTCTGAGTTGGAATTACCTGAATAAAGAGACTGGAGAGAGAGAGGGAGGAGAGGGAGGGAGGGGGAAAGAGAGAGAGGAAAAAAAAAGTCTGAGAGGAGACTCAGTGATGTCAGCAGTATGTCTTAAGGAAATCTACAGCTGAGCCCGGCAAACCTTATAACTACATAGCACTCAACACCCAGTTATGTGGTAAGCAAATACCTGCTTAAGAGGAAACTGATGTACTTTTACAGAACGTCAGTTAATCTTTGAAGAAACTTTAGCCAAGCTGATCAAAGTCCCTTAAAGGCCTTATTGCCTAAATAAATAAGGTTACAAGTGGTTGTATAACGTTAAGAAAAGAGTAAGAATTAAAAGTCAACATTATTGATTACCCTTTTCCTGCTGGCAAAAGAGAGTTTGAAACTCATCTGAAATACATTTGTACCATGGCTGTAACACACTGAGCTGTAGCAGCCACGGATGCAGTTGAAATCCCTGACCACCAAAGTTTCCAGTCTGTTTAGCCACTACACTCTTCCTCTTTGATGACTTATTCTGGGTTGGCTTCAGTGTCTTTCTGCTCATATAAAATCAGATGCTAAAAACACATAGCAGATTGATTTGGGGGAAAGCTCTTACATTCTAGATATAGAAAACACAGGTAGTTCTGATAGGATTGGGGGAAAGTTGGATACCTTTAACACAGAGAGGAAGAGATGTGAGGGTTTTCCGATCACAAAGCCTGTACACTACATTTGGTACCATGCCAGAGTTCAATGGTTGTCCTTGGATACCATTCTGTGCCCATATTCCCAGAGATATTGCTTCCAGGAATTACATATCTCAACAAGCTGGTCCAGCACACCTGTAGTTCCGCATCACTCACAAAGACATCCCATGGCCCAGCTGTTGCTGGGTTGCCCTCACTTCTTTTTGCTCAGGGGTAAGGAGATCAGCATAGGGTGAGTGGTTTACAAACAAAATCCTTCCCATCTCAGATTCATAGAGAAGATATTAACAAAAGCAAAAGCTTTCCTTTCCTCAGCAGAATCAGTAAAGAGACATTTAAATTTCATTAACAGCCATGAATAATGTCATGATATGCAACCATAGGAAACTGGAGGCTGGAATTCTGCCTTCATGTGGTAAAGTATGTAGGCATTCAGGCAGTGCCAGTAGGCAGCAGCTGTTTTGCATTTAAAAAGACAACAGTTAGATGTGATTTTTTTTCTTTGCCAGAGACTAAAGAATTTCACACGACTTGGATTGTTCCCCAAATCCATGAACCTGTTGCACTGGTATCTCTTTCTCTATATTTACTATGAGGGAGATGGCAACAGCTCCTATCAGTTTTCATTATAAAATAAATGCTTGTGAATATCTTTTTCTGCTTTCAGATAGGCTCTTCTATTTGCAGAGCCCTCTAAAACGTCATGGATGAAGCACCTATACTAGAAATTATTTTTCACCATCCAATTAAATTTTGTTTAACTGTAACTGAATTTGCATTATTAAAACTCCCCAAGCACAACTTTCTTTTTCTTCTGGCAAAGATTGGGAACCTGCACAAATCATAACTGATTATGGATACTCTAATGTGCTAGTCCCACACATCTCCCAAATCAGCATCCACAGCAACATGGTGTGTGTGAAATCAGCTATAGTGTAAGGGATCGTTAGGAGAGGGCAATACTGGGATATGCTCAGAATGAAGCTTTTCACACTTTGTGCAAACACACCACAGTTCAGGTTTTAATTACTGTGCTGTTTTGCTAATACCCCATGGATCCCTATCACATTCCAGAAGACAGAGCAGTGGGACAAAGGGATGAAATTTAAGTCGTGTATGCATTTCTCAGTTTTGCACATTTGACTTGAAAATGGCAATACCTTTCTTTGAACATAGTTTTCCATTCATTTAACAGAGAGCTCATGAGAGACTGGGGATCTTAAGAGGAAATGACAAATACAAAACCTCTCTCCCAGGAAGCTATGGTGAAGCTTCAGGAGATGACTGAATTGATCTCACTGCTCATGGGCATAAGAAGTAGTCTTTCAACTTCTCATTCCCCATTTTCCTTCTGGTTTAAGTGTGCTGTCCCTTACCAGCAAGCATCCAGAAGGGGAGAGGAAAAACAGAACACAGGTTGCCATAACCTAGCTGCCTGGCAATAGCTGCCTGTGCTCAGCTCTTACATGCCCTTTGTTACAAGCAAAATATTTTAAACAAGCTTCATTTCTCCTTGGGTGACCACAGGCTCCTGGGTTGTTCCCACACTGTTGCTTAGGCAAGCGAAACCCCTGGAGAAGTTCGTTTGTTAGTTTACACCCTCCAAAATGTGTAAACTCACATGTTGTTTCCTCAGTTTTACCTCAGTACTAAAGTCCATAAGCCTGGGCCTTATAGTAATAAGAGGTAAGTGTTCAAAAGTTTGGATTAGATAAGTTGAAATACGTATCCAAACTTATTTGATCAATAAGGCCGAGCAGGATGTCCCAAAAGATAAGAGCTCAGGGCATTTTCAGCTCTTATGTTGGCTTTGTGTACAGTGAAGTTAGGAAAAGAGACAATAAAACTAGAATCCCGGGTAGAAAAAGTTAGTCCTACACATCAGACCTGTTACTCCCATTTATCTTGAATCCAAAAGTCGATTATTTTACTGAAAAAGGGCTCTGGACTTCTCAAGTGTTCAGTGTCCTCGAGGCATAAGGATGTGCCCATCAGGCATAAGGAAAAATCACAGTGACACTTCAAGTATTAGCTATTTTTCTCAGCATCAAGAAAATAAAAAAAATGCAGTTGTTGTGAACTCCAAATTCATGACATAAAAAAAAAAAACAACATCACATGCATCATATAAATAATCAAAGAATCACAGAATCAATACGCTGTGTTGGAAGAGACCATACAGATCAACTAGTTCCAACCCCCTGCCATGGGCAGGGATGCCACCCACTAGACCAGGTTGCCCAAAGCCTCATCCAAACTGGCTTTTAACATCTCCAGGGATGGGGCATCCACAGCTTTTCTGTGCAACCTGTTCCAGTGCCTCACCATCCCCACAGTAAAGAATTTCTTCCTAACATCTAGTATAAATATCCCCTCATTTACTTTAAAAACATTCCCCCTTGTCCTATCACTATCTGTCTGAGCAAAAGTTGCTGTACAGAAAAACGTGTTGTTATATAAAACCAGACACCAGACTAGAAATGAACCTTGCACAAAATAAATTCAAGATGTCCTGAGCAGACACATCACCTAAGAACAACTAAACACCTCTTTGTACTTTTATGCACCTAAATATTTGTGTAAAGCTAATACTTGTCTCCCTAGTCCAGATCTTCATAAGGACCAAGGAGCACAGCTTCCAGAGAAATCACACTGGTGCTTAACATTATGGCATATGTGGTCCCTCAGTATGCAGACTCCCACTGTAATATTGATATAATGGAACAGGCAAACCTTATAGGCATTTCATGACAATTAAAGTAAAGATAGGGAGGAAAAGCACAAAAAATTACCTCTTGTAATAATGCGTTTATTTTTAATGCACCTTCCAAATCAAAACAATTTGGTAAAGTGTTCAGTTCTGATGGCTCAAGGCCAGAAGCATTCTGCCATGATTCATGGCACTCCTCATTCTGCAGCAATTTCAAACACTTATTTTCTGTTTCAGTTCTAAACTATTGGAAGTTAACATTTTCTGCATGTACCAGCTGGCTTTCCACCTTAATCTACACAAGTTATTTTTTATATTTTTATTACAGGCTTTTGAAAAATTACATCAAAAATACCAAGGCCTTCATTTAATAGAAGTGTTAACAATAAACTGGTTGGAATGCTGCTTAAATTGTCTATGGGCTCATTACTTCAAAATCTGTCTTGATTTGAAAGCAAATACTATAAAACTTATGCAGCAGAAACTATTCATATCATGCTAACAAAACGTAGCACACAATGCAGAACTAAGCCCAAATACCATTTTCTCAAACATTATTTGAATTATACCTAGTCATTCAGTATGACACACCTCCAGAATTAAAATTCATCTGCTAAAAACTGGTAAAAATATATACATTGCTGTGCACACAAAAGAATTTAATTTAAAAAGTAAGAAAGTAACACAAAATTTATTTTCTTATAGCCTTATTAGAAGATCCCCTACAGCTAAAATTTTACTGACTTTCTTGCATGGAAATAGAAATATATACTTTCCAAACCACAACACTTGAATACATGAAATCAAATTTAATCCAAAACTAGATCTTTTTAAACACAGAGAAACCCTCCATGTAAGAACTTTGCACTTTCTTTACTGTATGTTTACTTTAATTGTTTTAAAATAGTCTCCTTTTTTGGGTATTTTTCTGGTGTGCATTAGAGTATTTACTTGTAACTAACTCTAAACTGTGAATCAAACCTTTCATCTGCTTATTCACTGAGTTCTTGATAAAATAGAATTTATTACACATATTCCTCCAAAATTAGTTAACATTTTGGACCTGAAGGTGTTTTAGGAAATGCAGTTCTCCAAGCATGTTGATGCAAACAGGCACGTGAAACTTCCCACTCCAAAGATATCATTACCCATGTTCTCACTGCATGTGTGCATTGGTAGGATCCTTGATTGATATTTTTCTTTCTTCTTTCTTTTGTCACCCCCTTGTTGACATTGCAACAGTGGCTGTACCAAGGAATTCACAGCACATTACCTAGCCTGCCATAGTTTAAAGCAGTGGTTTGTGTACAAGCCCTCCACCATATGTTCTTTGCATTATGAAAGGCTGTGGCTGACAGTGTTGTTCCTAAGGGAAATTTACACACATGAAAAGCATATAATTGGAATGGGATTTTATTCCACTTGACGAATTTCACACGGAAGGATCTGGCTGAGAAGAGCCCAGCTCTGTTCTCAATGAAGCAAGCAGTGACCTTCTTGGAAACCGTGTTGCCGCAGCAGTTAGTGCTTTCAAAAGCTTCAACTTCAGCTCAAATAACTTGGCTTTGTAAACAGAGCAATTGCTGAGATGTGGCTTATCTGTTCACATTAGGGAAGGTGTTCTTCATCTGACTGGCTCAGGATTTCAAAGCCTCAGCAATGCTGCTGTCAGGGTAGAGAGAGAATTTTGATGGTGAACCTGATCTTCAACATTTAAGCTTCTGACCAGAGGTGTTGCTTCTTGATGGCAGAAGTACAGACATACTACTTTACCGCCCAAGATGTCAAAAGAATGACCAGGTGGTAAAAAGCTCTGGAGAAAAAAGCACCCCATGAGAAAAGCCACTCATTCCCATGCACTTTTGGCTGCATTCTCCCTGACTCTGGAAATGAGCCTCCTCCGGTTTTGGTTCTAGCCCAGAGACGGGACAGATTCATAAGCAGGAATTCAAATTCAAACTGACTTTCCGCACACCAGAGTGAAAATGAAAACGGGCTTCAGATCCAAGAGGGATCTATTTATTTATTTATTTATTTTAAATTCTCAGTCTGGTCAAGATGTCAGGATCAGCCAAAATTCACCTCAGATTCCTGGAACCCAGCCATGTGTCTTTGTTTTCTGATATTCTGTGGTGGGTGCATGTTTGGTTTGCTGCTTTGTGAGCCAGCAGGACACTTAAATCTCTCTGTGGGAATAATCTGCTCATATTGCTGGTAGTACCCCAGCAGGCAACGATGCTTTCTGTACCACTTCCATACTCCTTCCTATAAGAGTGAGAGGAGACAGCTGTACAGGTCACTCTAATATAAGACTGGTTTTGTTGCAATAGGAACAAGTCCACAGTCATGGAGAAGAATGCTCTGCAGCACTCAATTCTGGAAATTGTCCTCAGCTACAGGCAGGATTTCTGGCATAAGAGATGACCAAGGGTGATGGTCCAGAATGGTTTCTCCAGGGAATTCTGGGAGAAGCAGAGCTGAAAGCAGTCAGTGGCAAGAACCATTGACCACTAGAAAAGGAAGATACTTCCTCTGATCTAACATTTTCCTCCACATCATCCAGGATGGTCAATCCCCCTGGTATCCCTGTGGCTTCTCCTCAAGCCATGATTCTGGGATGTATGAATTTTAGTAGTTACAGTTAGAGCCACTCTGATGACCAGAAATCCCTCTGGGGAATGTTGGAAAGCCACAGCTTTTCAGCCATTGGATCCCTTCCTTCCATTGATGTGTTTTCTATGGCATGAAGAACACTCCTCAGCCAAAGAAAAACTCACATGTTTGACATACCATTGTTATGTCCCATCACATATCTTCAAGATCACATCTCAGACAACAGAAAGGGGAAGAGAAATCTCTCCCAGTCAGGTTTCAGTTACTTAGGGTCACTGAATCTAGAAAGCCCACTGTGAATTCTCCTCCATAGGGACACAATCTCTAATGGTCAAACACATTTCTTAGTCTGGGTTAGAATCCAGCAGCTGGGTTAGTTTTTTCCTCACCTTTGAAACTCAGAAATGTTTTAATGGAAATCCCCTTTGCAGCAACTTCAGAATTTTTTATTTATTTATTTATTTTTTTACTTGGAATTTTATTTTCATGAGCAGCAAGAAGGGCCCTGTGAGAATACCCATTCTGGACTTCCTCTTACTGAAATTCTTTGAGCTGTACAAACTTGGAACTATCTGGGACAAAAATATGGCAGTACTATTACCAGCTTCGGATGCCCAGACTAGATGACCTCTCAGGAAACAGTATGAAAAAGGCAGGCCAAATTAAAAGAGTCTTTTTGTGCATTTAAATAAGTCTTCCTGGAAAATAACTTTTGGCTAACTGAAAAGAACTGAAATGTGTGGTTTGCCAGATTTTATCAAAGGGGATTATGAGTTGAGCCTACAGACAACTATTGAGGTTGACAGAACCTACAACACTACTGGAAGTGCACAAAAGAGGGTAATAAAGGGAAGGGTACAGAGTTTGAGGTACAGAGTTGTATGTACAAAGACTATCCCCAAGCTTATTCTCTCCAACATAGATCTTGGCATCTATACTACAAAAAAAGATGAGGGAAATCGTTTTCCAAGAGCAAAGTGCAAACATTTGTCCAGACAGTGCTAAACAGACTCAATTTTAAGATGAAATTTTGTAGAAAGCAGAGTAGTCATAATTTATCTACTGAACTCAGCTTTGAGAGCAAGACATATAATTCCATGATATTGCACTGGAAGAAAATAATTGCTTCAAGACAAGAAGATGGCACAGGAGTGCTGTCCACACCCATTGTCGCTGTGATTTCACCATAGTTTCCATTGTAACCTCCTATTTTCATATACCATAAGCATTGCAAAATGCTGACCTTTGGGGCTGCATTTTTCCATTCTTGCTACCTGCCCCAAAGGTGAATTCTTTCATAAAGCCTAAGCAAAATCTTTTCAGGGACCACAGCTATTACTTTTTGGCTGCTGTCACGACAGCTTGCCTGGGGCAGATTATATAGCAACTGCTTTGTTCCTCTGAGCTACAATAAATCCTACCATCCATCATGTAAAGTAGAAAATTAGAAGAATGGAAAACAATTCAGAGCTCTCCTGATGTTAATGCTTGCAAGTTTTGGTTGTTAAGGCTTGCAAATGGCAACAGATAAAGAGAAGAGAGATTGAATGGGGAGATACCAAAATGAGCAAAATCTTCTTTTAATGAGAATTGTTGACACTATCATATTCATATCTGAAAGTTAGAGTCCAGGAACTCCTGTGTTACAGAGACAACTATTGACTACTGTTAGGTAAGGCTTTCAAAACATGACAACATAACAGGAAACAATCTATTTTGTCACTTTGAGTATCTCCTGCTCGGCATACTTGCTTTTCTCAAGCTATTTGTTAAGAAGTAAAAGGATGTGTATTTCTACCCACTGCCATAAGTTAGCTGGTTTCATAAAAGGTTAGGTAAGTTGGTACCAAGTGCATTAGATTCTCTGCATTTCTCAAAAGCAGCCTATTTGTAGGAGTGTTAAAATGTAGATATTGATACTGAATTGCAGGCATCAGTGCTTGAAGATGCTCTCTCAGGGTTTTAAAGACCACAGACTGTGCATGAGAACATAAATGATTAACGGCACTGAAAGCCAAAGACAATTCTGAAACAAAAGCCCATGTCTACTATTAAGACAGCACCCAGGTGGCCTTATATAGCCTCACGCATTCTCCTGATTTTATCATTCATAGAAAATATGTCTGAAAGATACTGTACCAACAGGAAAAGCCAGTCTCCCTATAGGCCACAGTAAAGACTAGAGCTGTCCTAAGGTCTCTGGGAGTGCAAATATATCTGTTTCAGTAGTCCTAGTCCATGAGAATGCACACTCCACAGCCTGCAGCTTTATTTGTTGCCAAGTGGCAGGCAGAGAAAGTTTGGTTGCAATATGATCTTTTAACACTGCTGAGTAGTTCATTAATATTCAGATCTCAGTTCATCTCCTATGGACTGGTCTTACAGGGATTTCAACCACAGATTTCAAGGCACAAACTGCATGAAAATATGAAATAGGTTTTCTAGAAGCAAATAGGATGGCTTCAGTAAAACACAGACATGATCAAAGACAAGTTACACTGAAGGTTTAATTAATGCATCAGCATTTTTGCAGGGAATCTGTCATGATTTCTTTATATGCCTTCTTTTCCTACATCTTCCAGAACCTCAGCAGACACCAGGAACTGAACAGCATTGCTGCTAGTTCCTCCACGGAGTCCAGTTTAACTACTTCCCTGCACAAGGCACCAGCCCACTTCACTGAACCTATTCAGACCAACCAGTTCAGTCCGCTTCTTGTTGAACTGACCTTGACTGCATTTGCATGACTATCTCTGACATTCTGTTATCTGTTTGATTTCTGCGCTATTCCCACCATCATAATCTTTTCAGGTTTAGCTGTTCCCATGCTTTGATTTCACCTTCTGTACTCCTTCCAGTTTCTTCATTTGTCTTCAAATGATTTCACTTTACATCTGCTCTTGTTCCAGTTTCAGCCCTTTTGTGTCTGTTTATCTACTTTTGTTGACTATGTTATTCAGTCTATAAAGTCATACTGTTCATGTGCTGTCTGGATACATGCTATTTGACACTAAATATTACTCTTTAATGCAATACTTTTAAATCCCAAGCACAACAAAATGCCTAGCAAAAAACAAAGCTTACAAGGTATGCAAAATAATCTGCTTGTTCTATAACCTTCTTTTTCAAGCTGCAACTAAATTATCTATGTGACAATCACTGACAAATAATTCCTCTAGTTTTGTATGGTATATGAGAATATCTGTCAGATATGCAATTGCACCTGTATATGGACCTTAATGCCAGGCAAACAGTGCCTTTGTTCTCTAATACATCCACTATATGTAATACCTGATTAAAAGCAAAAAGAGGGATGTTGAATTCACTTTCTTTTGTCATTCACTATTTTTTTATCTGAAGTAATTGCTTAACCCCCATAAATCCTTTTGGCACTGTTGTGCAGTATTTCAAGAACAGCTTTTATCAGTGCATTTATGTAGAACTCTCTGTGACTCTTCTACTTCTCATAACATACCTCAGTTGAATGCCATGATAAATCCAGAAGAAACAATGACACTCTTTTGTCTCAACTCTCCATAATTTTCCCAGTACTGCTGGAGTAGATATCTGGAACACTGCAACATACCCTGATTTGAAGTCATGCTCTATCTTCCACCTACTCTGCAGCTATCTGCAGCCTGTTGACAATTGATTTCATCAGGACAATGAACTTATACCTCTGGATTGCTTGGAATGAAAGTAACTCTTTTCCTCAGGGTTCACACAGCAATTTTCTTTATTCAGCTACCTCATACCTCCACTTGCTCCAGTATACCTTTGTAGATTTTTTTGCTGCCTTGGTAGAATTTGTTCTTCCAGATTCTAAAAGGCCAGTTGTGCTATTTATCTCTTCATGCAGGACATCTGCTTTTAACTCTTTCTTGGAACAGAGTTTCCTGATGAAGAAACTGAGTTAATGCCCATTCAAGCACGTCTACTGTTTCTGCATTTCAGAAGCTTCTGCAAGCTTCTAAACCTCTTTACAGCAGGCTTCAAAATATTCCCTCCATACTACTTCACTCCACACTTCTGTGGTATATGGTTCACTTTTTTTTTTTTTTTTTTTTTTAATTGCTGCTATTATTGGCCCAACTGTATTTCCACCAAAATTCACCTTTAGCATACTGCTCTTGTGCCTCATTTTCAGGATCCTCATTTAGATCTTTCTCTGCCTATCCAGTCTTGGAGTGATTTGTTAATTTTCTGCAAGATACTTTCACTTCTTTTTTTCCTTTAGAATTTGATTGTTTACATTTTCCCAACATTGCCCTGGTTTATTGCTTGTCTATACTGCTTTTAACTATGTGTACTGTCCAATAACTTCCTTTATTTTTTTTGTATTGCTTCCTTGAATATTTCCCAGATGATCTGTAGTGAGATTTCTTCATCATTGCAAATCAGTAACCTACAATGTCACCCAAAAATGCCCTAGAGGACTACTTCCAAGAGCTATCCTTTAGTATAGTCCTGTACTTGTTGGACACAGGAAGTTGGAGGTGCTTTGCACAGGAGAACAGAAGCAGAAAAGCACTCTATATTGAGTGAATCTATAAGGTTTCCACCAAATAATGTGAACAAGTTGCTACTGAGCCAGGTGTAGATGAGGGACACAGACTGCAAGCAGGTAGCTCAGAGAGCCACACACCTGAGTTTGCCTCTGAGGACAGCTCTGATTTCCCATCTGATTTCTGAAGACCTGCTCACTTTGGACAGCAAAAGGACAATACTCAACAGTCAACGTCTGGTCCTGGCTATTCAGTGGGTCCTGACGTGGCTTTCCATCTTTCTGGACAAAACAGGCTGGCCAAAAAGGCACCCACTCTGTCCAGAAGAACACTGTGAGCCACTCCGATTTTTATGGAGCTTGGCCATCAGGCCTAACCCATCGAAATCACTCTGGATTTCCAATAAGTTGAATCTCCAGGAATCTGGAGCTATCAAAACGGAGTGAGACAATTTAATTCCAGCATTGGCAAGACAGCATTTGGACTCAGCACATTACAAGATGTCCTGCCAGTTCTGGTTTTGGGCACACACTCCAAAGCAGGTGAATCCTTCCTGATTTGTAGTTCCACAGTAAATAAAGCATTTCACAGAGCTTCAGCAAAGATGAAACTAGCTGGCTGCTAGAAAAAGAGGGCCAAGAGAAGTGGTCCATTTCAGAAGAACTACTGTACTTGCTGCCAGTGGTTTCTGAAATGAAAGCCAATTAAATTAACTGTAGTCTATATCTATATATCTATCCATATATACGTATATCTATATCTGCATTGAGATATGCACCTGTGTGTAAAACATAAATTTGTATATACACACTCATGCTAGATAGTATATGTATTTTGTGTGTATGTGTGCACATGGGAGCAGAGGTGCTTTCTACAAGTGATCTGTTCACACTTGCTGTGGTAGACCAGACACATCTTCAACTCCTGTGACCCCAGATACCATGGTGCTGGAGAAAGAAGGGGTCCTTTGCTCCTCCCAGGTTTCTGGAGCTAATTCACTTCAGACACTCTCATTTTTACATCTCTGCTTCTGACTCATTTGCCAATCAAAGTATATCTCTATCTCCCTCACTTTTTTACCATCATGTTAAGAGTAGGACAAGTTTTGTGGACTTTGGCAACTGAGTCATAAAAAATGAACCTCGAGAGCTTTGTTATAAAATAAAGAGGGTTGGGCTGGATGGTGTTGCCAAACTTTAAAAAGCTTCTGTAAAAATGTACATTTTCCTATAGTGCTACAAAGCCCATATTTACCTAATAGACTGTGGAAAGTCTAAAGAAGCTTCTACAAAATTTCTTGTAAATAATATTTGTTTTAAGAATTGATATGCATGCCAAAAACAATGTACTGTATTTATCAGCTTGGAACTATTACAATCTTTTTGGTAAATAATATCCTGTTTTCTGAAAAGCCTAAAATGTGTATCTAATCCAATTGTGTCACCTCTCATTTCCTTCAAAGACGGGGAAAAAGGCAAAGTTAAGTCTGAAATTCTGTTTTGAATTAACTGCCACTTTATCTCTAAGCGACTTCTTTGTGCAAAGCTGTTACTGCAAATACTGTTTCAGAGATCATTCAGTCATCTCCGACCCCTGCAATGCATAACTACAAGGTAGTGAATGCTATCAGCACTATCATCTTGCATTTATGCATGGCATCTCATCCAAAGTGTTCCCGCTTCTTGCAGAGGGATCCTCTTGCTGGGGACCAGCTGCACCCTTCAGGGTCTGGTTCATAGTGTGGATGTGATGGGTAGAGTAACTGGGTTGTAGGAAGTCAGACAGACACTTTGACTCCACTTAAATGTGACATGACTAAAGCAAATAACACCCTCTAAGGTGAAAGCCAGTAGCAAGTGCTCCATAGAGTCATACAGCCATTGAAAGCAGGAAATGAAGAATATCTTGGGTGTTATTCTCAATTCCATTCATCTGTTTTTATATCTCTCTAGCAGTATGAAGTAACCTAAGTGTAAGAAAGGTTCAGACACTCTAATAGAGAATGCAAGACTACAAAGGGTACTTGCACAGAGAAACTTGGTTATCCCAGTCATAATAGTACCAATTCTAGTCAGGACAAGTGTGGTAAAAGCTTGAATATTTAAATTGGGTTGATTAAAAACACAATTTTCTTAATTAGACTAAAGTAAATTTAAACTCATTACACTACTCCTTGACAGTCATTCCAGCCCCTCTCTCTCTCCACTCAGCCATGCACCCACAAATACCTTTCCATACCAGTCCATTTACTCTTGGTCCCTCCTCCTTGTCTTACTCAGCAATCAGGGTCTCCTCTTCTTGAAGGCATCTCCTGATTGCATCGGCAGTCAGCTGCTGAGTGCTGAGAAGCTCATCTCACCTTTGTTCTGCCCAGCTCTGTCATTTCTTCTAGCCGGACTCGTTCCCTATTGCTCCTGTAGCTTTTTTGCTCTCAGCTGCTGGAGAAGGTTGAGGTGGTGAGCCGGAGAGCAAAGAAGAAAGAAGAGAATTTATACTTTGGTATTTTGGAAGCTGGAATCCAGGGAGAAGCTTAAGAACGTGACTTGAGGCCAAAATGCTTGGCTCTCCAGTTACAGAGCAGAGCTAGGCAGGTTTATTCCTATCGTAACATTGTGGCCCATGTCTGGTTGTGAGCTGCCAGCATTGGTGAAGTGCAGTGGGTTCAGACGAACCTCTCCTTCACTCATCTCCTCTCTGCAGCCATGTGGGAGGGAAGGGGTAATAGAAGAATTAGCAGCACAGTGAGAAACTTGTCAGAGATAGAGCAGTCTACTGTGGAGCATAATGCATAACACATTATGAGACTGTATGCCTGGAAGTTATTATGGGGACATCTGGAGGTTACAATTCCTCCTGTCACTGTCCTCCTCAACTGTCCTCTGTTTCCCTCATTCCAGCAGACTTGTGGCCCTGAAACTGTTAAATTGGTCTTTGACTATTTCATTTATCCCAGCTGCTGAGTTGGGGAGAAAAAAAAAAAAAAAAAAGCTGCAACTCACTGAAAACAGATGCTGCCTCTGTACTAAGCAGATAAATTAAATACATAAAGAATGAGTCGTGTATAATGTTGATTCTTTGTAAAGTTTTAGTGTTTTTATCCTTGATATTAAAATTCCAAGAACATTGTATCTCTTTATTTTTGATCTGTCTGGATTAGTGAAATATATCATTGGCATTACTTATGAGTTCTGTAAATTAGTACTGTAAATTAAATGGACTAACAATTTACCACAGAAATTATAGTAAAGAGAACAAAAAAAATAAATCCATACAATGTCCATAATTTTATACATTGGAGTAAACTCCCCACTCCCACACCTGTGCACAGACCTGCATATACACAGATACACAGGAACATGGTTCCTCAAAAGGATGCTGGACTCAAGCCCTTCTAGTACACTCTCTCAGAGCTTACTGGCTGTCCAACAGAGATGTATCCTACTACCCAGTTATCTGAACTGAGATGAACACTCACCTTTCTTTCAATACACTGCAATAGTCAAAGCTGATCCTAAAAATGAATAAGCATGGATGTTTTTGTTGGAAACACCTAATCAGTGTTTACAGTTCTATGGAAATGCAATGGCGTGCGTAATACTTGAAAACTCAAATGTGAAATATCTGTGTTTTTCAGGTGTTAAATTTAACCAAATTATGATCTTTGCAACTTCAATCTATTGAAACTGAGTCTACTTCTAGGAAAGACAGGCAGGGAGCTTGCGGTCTGCCAGAGCCAGCAGAATTTGGAATTTGGTTAAGTTTCAAGATTTTGTGCCTCAAGTTACATTAAGCAGAATATCTATATGAAAGCCTATTAGTGTCTGCATTGATGTATGCTGATTTTCATCTCAGCAGTAGGAAAAATAATAAAAATTTAAAAAGAGAGTTTGGCAGCAAAACCACTTTCAGACATGGTTAGGGAGATATGAGTGAAATGAATAGGAGCTAAGGTCAAAGTCAAAGCATGACAACTGCAGAATTTCATGCAGTACATGTTTATATAGGTTTCCTTCTCCTTCCTCCTTTGGCACTTGTGATAATCTTCCCCAGGCAGATGCAAGCAAGATGCCACAGACATCCTGGCAATCACTTCTGGGCATCCAGGTTAGAATAAATGCTGGGTATGAGGGCAAGGAGTGGTGGGAGATTATCACACCACAAGGCAACCACAGATACTGCTTAAGGATAATCTCTCTTTGTGATCCTTCTGTTATATCTTCTACACAGGATTTAGATGACTCAGTTATTGTTTTGCCCAGTCTCTGTGAGGAAAAAAAATGTCTAAATGTGCAGAGATGGGGAAAATTAAGTCTCTCACACTTACATCTCACAACAAAATTTGGGGAACACCTGCCTTTGCACTGTTTTCCTCGGAAAAGAAAGCCCCATGCTAAAAGTCAGTCATTTGACTAGCTTTAATTTGTAGATAGGCACCTATTTTTCCATTTCAGCCAAAACACTATTGTGCTTGTTGCTAATGTCAGAGACTTCAGAACAGCCCTTATCAGCACCCTGTTGTACAGTCTAGTACAACATGGGTAAAGCAACAAGACAAGAACAGGAAGCCCTGATCTCCAGATGAGCTGCAGCAATTTCTGAGACGTTGGAGTTCAAGATCCTGCAAGGAGGAAGCAGGGCAAAAAGTAGGACTTCACCCCTGGATTTCAAGAGATCTAACTTTGACCTATTCAGGGACTTAATTGGAGGAATCCCCTGGGACATGGTCCTAGAGGGAAAGGGGGCACAGGAGACCTGGCTAATATTCATGTACCACTTCCTCCAAGCTCAGAGAAAGAAGCTGAGCAAGGAGGACTGGAGACCTGTGTGTATGGGCAAGGAGCTCTTGGGAAAACTTAAACAGAAGAAGAAAGCATACATGATGTGGAAGAAGGGACAGACCACTTGTGTGGAATATAGGAATATAGGAAGAGAGTGCAGGGATGCAATGAGGAAGCCTAAGACCTGGTTAGAATTAAATTTAGCAAGAGATAAATTTAAGAGATAAATTTAAGAGATAAATTTAGGCTTCTTCAGATTCATCATCAGCAAAAGGAAGACTAGCAAAAATGTGTGTGTGCTGCTAAATGAGGTGGGTGCCTTGGTGACGGCAAATATGGAGAGGGCAGAGTTACTGAATGTCTTCTTTCTTTCAGTCTTCACTGCTAAGGCTAGCCCTCATTCAATGCCAAGACAAGAAACAAGAGAAAAAATCTGGAGAGAAAAAAACTTTCCCCTATTTGAAGAGGATTGGGTTAGAGATTATTTAGGCAAGCTAGACACTCACAAATCTATGGGCCCTGATGGGATGCACCTGTCATTCCTAGGCCATCTTAAAGGTCTCTTCCAACCTTAACGATTATATGATGATTCAAAATAGTAGTATGTAAGCAATTACAGATGGCCAATTTCTTATATTAGGACTGAGTTTATGTATCTTAGTAATTTTCTGTTATTACAAGTAGCATTGTGAGGTAGGTACCATCCTATTCTTTATTATTATTATTTTGATTGCAAAACAGCAATTCTAGTATGTGGTAACTTCTGTGTGCACCAACCTGCTTACACCAGAAAGCACATGCATTAAGTGCCCATGGGAATTAGAGCTGAAGATACATCTTGCTTCTGTTCTTTTCCATAAAGGATAGAATGAAATTACCTCAAAACCAGTGTTAAAAATAAACCCAGGGCACAGGATGGGAGGTGAGGGCACGTGAGGGCATCTTCCAGGCTGCTCCCAACACAGCTGCCTTTAGCCATGCATGGGCCACATCAGGTTGTTGAGGTCACAGTGGCCACCACTGCCCCAACTTTGCTCCGGGCCCTATAAAACAGGACCCCTGCAGCTGGCCCACATTTGCTGAGCTTCTAGGCACTTTGACAGCCAACTTGTGTGGCAGCAAGGTGAGTGACAGGCCTCCTCAGTGTGAGAGGACAGCGATGCAGTCCAAGGAAGCACCGAGAAGGAGTACACCTAACGAGAATGAGAAGTGTCGTGGGCAGAGGGGTAGCACCTGCATCACAACAGACACCAGTGCCCAAGGGACCTCTGGCACACAGCCCACAGACACTTACAGGCAGTACCAGTGGCACCACAATGACACGGGGAACAGGCCGCCTCCTCAGCCATACAGCGACAGGGGGCTGAGGCCTTCCCATTGGCACAATGGTGGCATGGGGCGAAGGCAGGAGCGTCAGCTGGACAGCCGCGTGGAGCAGAGAAGTGCCTGTCATCCAGAACACAGTGTGGGACCCAGCCATGGCTGTAAAACAGATGGCAGTGTCAAACCCAGGCATGGAAATGAACTGGACAGTAGCATGGGACCTAGGCATGGAACTGGGCGAGCCCCTGTTTTGGCACCCTGGCCTGAGAACATTCCAGATGGAAGGCATCCCATTTGGGCAGTTCCAGGCAAGGGATGGCTTATCCTTCTGCCAAACACCATGGAGCCCATGGGGCCAGATCCACCAGAAGATGTGGAGGAACCAATGGAATTGGATCCACCTCAGCCAGACCAGACCTCTGACTACCGCAGCATGTCTTCGCCCTCTGCCATGCGAGCACACCAATAGCATCACAGGAGTGCCCGGTGAGCTCCCTACTCATCACACAGCCTTCATCCCAAGCATTAGCTCGGAGCCACCAAATACCATGGACATCCCGCAGGTTCACCTGCAAGATGTCCCAGTGATAAAGAGCTCTGTTGCCAATTCTCAAGGATTGCATGAGTGTCTCTACAACTACCTTAACGGAAGGTGTGGGGAGCCTCTTTGCACAGATAACTAATGATAGAACTAGAGGGAATGGCCTCATGTTGCACCAGAGAAGGTTTACGTTAGAAATTAGGAGACATTTCTTCTCAGAAAGGGTAGTTAGGCATTGGAACGGGTTGCCTGGGTAGGTGGTGGCATCACAGTCCCTGGAGTGTTTGTTCAAGGAAATGTTGGACCTGGTGCTTAGGGACATGGCTTAGTGGGTGATATTAGTAGTAGAGTGATGGTTGGACCAGATGATCTCGAAGATCTCTTCCAAACTAAATGATTCTATGATTCTATTCAGGTGTGACTCCAGTAAGGGACTCGGACGGCACCAGACTACCAGATTTTAGGTGTTTGGCTCAAGTGAAATTCAAAAGTGTAATTTATGGCCTCATGTACAGTGTGCTTTAGGTGTCCAAAACATGTTCCACTTAGATCTAGCTAATAAGAAACTATGAAAGCAAGCCTGTATCCAAAATTTAACCCTTGGGAACACAGGCACTCAAAAGAACCTTTTTGCAGACTTCTTCCGAGGACAGATATGCTTTCTTTGTGGGAACTAGGCCAGCCTTTTGCACTGTTTGGAGATGGTACCTATAGTTTGACCAACTATCAGCTGTTACTTTCTCTCCACCAAGAGGTGGGACACCTGAATGGATATCCTCAGTCACACAAGGCTCCCATTGGGGTTAGGCCCAAACCATGCAAAAGCAGTCTGCCTGGGGAAGCACCAAACCTGGGCTTCCACCCTCCTGTAGAAGCTGGCTGTTGAAAAGAAAATTACCATATGATAAATTAAGGCATCACAAGCTCATCTTGTGAGGGAGTGTTATTTTGTCAGTGTGTAATAAGTATCTCCAATACACACTGACATGAATATTAACCTTGAGGTGGCATAGATACAGAAATTATCTATTGCATGATTAGTCTAGGCAGGAACTCACTGTTTGGTTGTTTACCACAGGAATACATTAGCCAGGTGCACAAGCAGAGATGTCAATCAGATGAGTTGATCCAAACAGATCAGTATTGTATGAACAGTTGAAATTATGGATCACCAGATAAGTTTGCTCCCCAGTCACTTCAAAAATTACCCATTTCTTATGTAAAACTTGTTAGTTACTCTTGTTAGTCTTTTGGAAGACATTAATCCAATAGTAAAACCTGAGTGAAAGCATGTGAACAGTCGATTCTCTTATCACAAGGACAAAGATGCAATCCTTATTTGTCAGATAACCTACAGTCTGCAAATATAAAATCTGTCCATGATGCAGTGGAAGCCACCGTGTTATCATATTCTTTGACTCAAGAACATTGTTTAACGCATCAGTTAGTTTCCTATTACATATGAACTGTATTCTGGTTATTTTTTAACTGTTCTTGATGAGCAAAATCCTGAAAAAGCACACTGAGGGAGTCATTAAGCTCGGATGAATTCCTACCTTTAGGTAGTAATTGCCTTCACAGTTCTGACATCCTTCTTCAGGTCCAGAGGTTAACTGAGGATCTGACTAGCTTCTTATAAATCTGTGGGGACAAATCCTCTCCAATGGCTCTTTCAGTGGGATGCGTCCATGAATCAAGCCATCAGGATCTTCCCATTATCATAGGGACTGAATGGAATGTCATTCAATTCAGTGGTGAGCAAGCACCACTGTGGCAGAAGGTGCTGAAAGAGTCCTTTATCTCAGAATGAATTAACACTAGGCAAGAGAGTTAGGGATTGTAATTGTCAGTTTAAACTGTAGCATAATTTTCATTTAATATGAAAGCTTTCAAACCATACATCCTGTAACCTTTTGTAAAAAAGCAAGACCTGACTGTCATACTGGGTGCATGGATATGTCTCTCAGTAATACCAGAAATTATTAGAAAGTGTGAAAGAACAGCTTGAGCTAAGAAAAAAATGTATTAGGGTAGAGGGTAGAGTGATCAGATTTCTGTATTTCTGTAGTATCAACATGAAGATCAAGGTCAGAATGCTGAGCCAAACATCCTCAGCTATCTTTTAACACAAGTTTTTTTTGTTTTGTTTTGTTTTTTTTTTTTTTTTTTTTTTTTAACTTGTAGCACTGCCATAGCAAAACAGATGCTAGAAATTCTCACTCCAAAACTCTTTGCTTTTCATCCAGTTTTAAAGCCGTGGTGACATTCCAAGTTAAACTCACAATGGAGAAAGAAGTATGCTGGTGTTTTCATTGTAATATGAATTTTCCATTGAAAATGTGGTTGAATTAGCAGTTCATTTTTTAACTATTACTTTAATTTGTTCTTTGTGGTCAATTGTGTTTTTTTTTTTTTTTCTTTCTATAAAAATCATGCCTCAGTCCTATGTCTTTTGAGACATCTCCACATAAAATGCCTTACAGGGTAGGGAATTGTCTAATTATATGTCTGTAAAGTGGCTAGAGAGCTTCATTTGTGTGGAGTAAAACAAATAAGAGAAAATGTGGAGGAATGTGCTGCTGAATGAATGTGGGCATACCAATCTTGTTCCCATACATGGGCAATAATATTAAGGTGTTGGGAGTGATTCTGAGTCTAGACATCCATTAAAGGTTTTGTATTTTCAATCCCTCTTTTAACTTGTGCCTGGAGTAACTGATGTATGTGTTTGCACACCGGGGCATAAAAAAACAAGGCAGGAAGAAACTTTTTTTTCTTTTTACCCTTTTTAGCACATGGAAAGTAAAAAGGATTTAGAGATCTTTAGTTAAAAAATGTTTATGCTTTTTTTACCTCCCATATGCAATGCCTAAGGGATTCTCCTGTCTGGATCAATGGTGGGCTTTCAGAACCTGAGATACAGAAAACCGTTAGGATTATTTTAAATTGTGTAACATTTTCCAGGAGGTAATTTGTAAGGAATTCAAGGCCGGTAGGTCTTCTTTATCTGGACAATCAATGCAGAGCTGTAATCTCAATGCCAGTATCAGCCACCATGTGAGAAGGATAAATACAGCTTATGATTCCTGACAAATTTTGCCTGTTTGTTCCTATCTTTTATGTACATTAGAAACTAAGAGTGTTAAGCCATAGCATACCAGAGGGAGGGGAAGGTGGCTGTAGGAAACACAGAGAGGCATAGTTCCCCATCTTGAAGCTAAATAGGAAAGAAGTGAATCTGGCTCAGTGAAAAGCTGTGGACTGTGAAAAGGAGGAGGAAGGGCTCTGGGTAGTAAAGATGGTTTTTCCCTCTGCTCACAGTAATAGTCATCTATCTCCAAAGAAGGAGTATTGGACAGAAGCTGCAGCTGGGCTCCTTCCAACCTGCCATATCTCAAGATATGGATACTCTACACACATTCTATGCCAAGGCAATATGAAGAAATTTCAGGTGCCATGTGCAGACCCAATAAAATAAAAATTTCAGTTACATTTCATGAAGTGGATGCTACTCAGGATCATCAGCAGCTGTTTGATCCTCAGAGTAAAAGCACAGGCCAGCAAACCTTAAAAGAGCCCAATGTTCTTTCCTCAGGAGATGCTATCCCCAGGCTGTGGAACTTGGTGCTCTTTGACAAGGTCCAAGGTAACTAATGAAACAAGACATTTTAGTGATGGCTGCATAAAGTTGCCTGGCTTTTCTATTTTCCTGCCTAAGGCAGGACCAGAGGGGTCCCAGGTAAAGTCACCTGGGTGGTTTGACTGGCCATTTTCACAGATTTGGAGCTTTTTCTCTTCCACTTACCATCTATTTTATAGACAGCTAAAGTTCCCTGCAGTCTACAGTACTGCTTTGGGAGATTTCTTCTTTCAGGTTACACTTGTGTACTCTCCGTAAGCTTTCCTTAATGTGACTGTACTGGAGTTTTTAAAGTATTCTTAAATTCAGTTTGTGATTGCAAGCTATTTGCCCTTTCTCAGTGTGCAATTGCCAAAGAGGAGTGTGAAGGAAGAACCCTCTAAGGGCCTGACTACACTTGTACCATACCTGAGCACACAAGCTGATTGTTAGAAGCCTGGCACTAATAATTTACCGTATAGGTACAGTAAAGTTTTTCAGCCAGGCCTGATATATCATGTAAACTGGAAAAAATAAAATAAAAATAAAAACAGAACAGTGTTCTCGCATGATAAGAAAGTACAATAATTCATGAAGTAAAAAACATCATTGACAGGTTAAAAATAAACTTAGTGAGACAGACATCTGCTACCTCTTCTACCATCCATTCTAAGGGGTGAGTTTCTGTATTTATAACTGTATATATAGTTATATATGGCACCAACAAAGTACAGTCTATTTTGCCTTTAGAAACATAATCCGTCTTCCATTCTAATACATTTTAACAGACCCTAAGTCCATTGCATCTTAATCTAAATTCTGTCTGTATCAAAATAGGCATTGATATCAAAAATGTCAAATCACCTTGATTTGTGACATGTTGTGCTTATTACTTTTTACTCCTGAATGACAATCAGAAGTACTTCTGTACTCAGGAGCCTCCTTTTAGTTTCTGTCAGTTCCTTCTTAATAGTATGATTTTCATGACTTTTCTTCTGAAGGGAATCATTAATTTCTGGGCCTGTTCATCTGTATTTCCTACCAAGGAATCCTCCTCTGGCCCCTGTAGTCCATAGCTTCATCTCACAGCCCTCTCTTTTAGTTTTCCCCCAAGGAAGCTGAATTTAATACAGGTTCTGTTCTATTTTAGTGTAACTCACTCAATATGAATGATCATTCATATTGTGCCCTCTTGACTGGTGATTTTTACATTCTTTGACTGCAAATAAGCACAATTGCATTCAGGGATCAGTGAGTCAACCCAGTCCAGCCAAAGGAGCTTCCTGTAGAAAAAAAAAAAAAAAAAAAAGTTCCAAGAAGAGCTGTAGACTTTCAACCAGTTGAAATATTGATTCAGCATTAAACTTGAGCAAGTCCCTGAGAAGGTGAAGTAGAGAGGGAGGTGCTAGTCTTTGCTCCCTGGTCACTAATGACAGGATACGTGGGAATGGCACACAGCTGCACCAGGGGAGGCTCAGACTGGACATTAGATAACATACCTTTATTGTGAGGGGGAAATATTTCTTTCCTGTGAGTGCATTAGGAAGCACTGGAACAAGCTTCCTAGCAAGGTGGTTGATGCCCCATGTCTGTCAATGTTCAAGAGGCATTTGGACAATAACCTCAATAACATGCTTAAACTTTAGGTTAGCCCTGAAATGGTTAGGCAATTGGATTCGATGATCTTTGAAGGTCCCTTTCAACTGACCTATTCTATCTCTATTGCTATTTCTCTGTGCTGTCTCTAAAGACTTGAGGCTGCCCTGCACAAACCCTGTGTACTCGCAGTGATCTTTGTATGAGAAAAGCTAGCAGGGTTTAAAGAGAGACGCTTGAAGCCCTTCTTCCCCTGGTGTTAGCAAGCTGCTCCAATAATCTTCAAAAGCCCTTTATTTTCTCTCTGTTAAAAAAAAAAAAAAAAAAAAAAAAAACACCTTGTCATGCCAGTGAATTAACATATCCTGCTTATTCTCATTGTTGCATGAGAGAAAGATGGCCATGTATCCACTACCACTGGAGATTTTTTCCTTCCCCACCTTTTAGCATGGATAGTGCTGAGCACTTTCAAGAGACTCTGAGCTCACCTGACTCTTCTGTAGTCCTGTATGACAGTACTGCCTTTGCTAGTCACAGGCTATAAGCTGTATTGAGTATCTCTTTCTGTAACAATTAAATATGGACTAGTAATGATTAGTTTCTTAGGCCTTCAATAAATTTGTGATTTTATTTCTACATAAAGTATGCTTTCCTTTTGCCATAAGCAAGATTTTAAGGGTAGCTTTGTCAGTTTTGCAGGTCTGAGTCTTTTACTTCCAGCAAAGACTTCAAGTCAAAGTGGAATGAGAGCTACACATTTAGATGTGTTTCATGGGAGCCAAAAGACTGTATTAATAAATACATGCTCAAAGCAGGTTTGCTTTTCCTAGCAGAGGCCCAAGTGGCTAGGTCAGAGGCTACACACAGTGGGTGGCAGGGTGCAGCTCCAACACTGAGTCATAGACCCATGCACAGGACTGCATGGGCACCACCAGGCCAGGTTGCTCACATCAGCAGCAAGCAGAAATTAAGAAGGGACAGTGTGTTATGGGAAAGGGAAGTCCACAAAAGGCCTCAGCTGGACAGTGAAGGACTTATTTTGGTTGAACTTTCTATCCTTCGTGTACCCGGAATTGCACCAGAGTAGGCTGCACAAGCAGAAAGGCCAAACAGGAGCAGATAAAGAGCATTAAATTGTCCATGCAATGGACCTGGCTATCTCTACCCATACTGTCAGGGAGCTAAACTTCAAACTAGCCTTAGTGTGGGCCCATGGAGCAAGTGCCATAAGACTCCTGTAAAAGTAGAGAAAACAACTGCCTTCAGCAGCACCCTCCTGAGCTGATCTAAAATGCCAGTATGGGTGATGGCACCCCCTGACTAGTCCTTTACCACCATGACCATTTTTCTAAGAGAATTACCTTTCTGAACTACTCCTGGGGCAATCTCTGTGCTTTCTCTTGCTTGCTGCCCTTTGAGGTTGCAGTCCCATTTGTTCAGCTGCCTGCCTTCTATAGTATCCAACTCTTAACCTATATACACAGGCTCCCAGGGTCATCATCCGGCTATTCCAACCATTACACTGGAAATGGCTGAATATCAGTGATTCCTTCTTTGTTTAGAAACCAAGAGTCAGTGGTTTGATTTATAACAATAAATGACTTCAAAGGACAAACAGCATCCAGCTTTCAATCAGATGAGTATATGCAGCATTTTGGCAAGCATTAAACATAAAATTCTTATGCTTTGCCAAAGTTTAAAATGTATCAAGCCATATCTGTGTTACGTGATTGGAATAATGCATGCATTTTAAAACTCTGCATTGAGTTAATAGTCAGTATTTTAATCTTGAAGACTGATTGAGGAAGAGGTTGTGTTTAAATTCCAAAAAAGTTAAAATTCAGATCCTGAGTCTGAGGAGAAATCAGTGTCAAACTTTTTGGATAGAGTGCTTACTGGTGAGTCTTACAAGCAATGGGGAAATTAAAATACAAGCGCAAAAAAGTGTCTCAGGAAGCAAATGAATTGAGGTGTCATTTCAGACAGAAATCTGTAGTCTACAGAGAGGCAGAAAGCCAAAACTAAGTACTTTTATAACATTAAAAAATAAATCTACTGGTGATTTGTGATTAACTAACTGAGCACTGAGGCATAAGAACTCAGCAAAAAATGTTCAGTTACAAAACAGCTAACTGTTGACATGGTTATTTTCATTTCCACAAAACTACTGGATAGCAGTGATAATTATTTGCTGCATAAAGTACTGTATAAGCTTCAGCAAATTTACCCTCACAGCTCCAACGGCCAGTGTGGCAATAGACAGTTAAAGGCTGGGCAACCAAACCTGCCCAAGTTCCTTGTTGGTGTCATGTCCCCTCACACAGCCAGAACACAGAAGGAATTGTGACTGGCCCCAGGAACTTCTGATTCTCAAACTTGTCCTCAGATAGACAGCCAACCCCCTGTCTGAAATAAATCTTGCTGACCTGTATTCCCATTTATTTCTCTGTGTGTTCTGGTCATTGAAGAAACCAAAGCTTTCAGCTTGTACAATTCAGTGGTAAATGTACTAGCGGTGGTGCTGAAATCATTTTGCTGACATTTAGCACTTCGATAACTTCTTTCAGAGGCTGTGGAAGAACTTACCTCTACATTTTTCCTCACTGCTTCTTTTTCTAACTCATATACCCTCATTCCTTTTTTCAAAGGCATAGCCAGACAGGCCCCGCTACACAGATATTGTGACTGTGCTTCAGACCTGGTTCTTCACAAGGTTATTTCCAATTGTCCTTCATGTTATAGCAAATCAGTTGTACACTTGTTGTCAAAAAAGCAGAGCAAATACAGTTATTCTTGTCTTGAATCTGTAAGACTTCTACCATGCTCGTGTCAGAACTATTTGAATGTCTTCATGGAGATATTTTGCATATGTGTAGTTTATCTATAGTTTGTCTGAAGGCATGATTAAGGAGAGCTCTAAAGTGACACTTAGTTGAATCTTTAATATAACAAGTCAACCAACAGATATTAGAGAAAAAAGGTTGTAAAGACCTTTTTTGAGAGGATCCATGCTCCTCTCAGTTAATCAAGCTTTACACACCAAAGAAAATACACAAAAATTGGTCTAAGCCAGAATGTGCCAAGGAATGCTATATCTCATCCCAAGACTTTTATAAGGCCAGATATATTTACTTGGAAGACATTCTGTGATTTGCTGGGATGTGGCCATTAATTAAGCTTTGTTTCATAAATACTTCTTTAATTTATTGGCCTTCAATTTAATACTAGCTCCAAGATAATGTACTGAGGAAACTTTTATACATAAAAATTCTGGATAAAATAAAAAAAAAATAAAAAAAAAAGGAAATCATATTTTCATATTCTGAAATCATATTTCAGAACAGGAGATATGCTACTAAAAAGCTTGGGGGGAGAGGGGGGAATGATGTCTGTTTTTTTCTTTTTTATTCTTCACAGAAACTATAGTTTTCACTTTAAACATAGTGGCTTCTCTTCCACCAAGCAGTATTTTTAATTATTTACCACAGAAAGTGCTACAGGTCATAACAAAGATTGAGGTCTAAGCACCTTTATCATTCGTCAGGAAAACTGGTTGGTAATTTTCTGACAACAACATTATTTCTGTGGCGAAAGTTTAAATTTCCTAGTGTTTTCCAATTTTCCAGTGGACCATCGCAAATGAAATGTTTCATTGTGGGTGACCTTGAGCTATTGGCTACAAAAGGAGTTCCTTCTTGGCAGCCACATACTAGCTGGAGCCCAGTATGAGAGGGGTGCAGTAGGAAGGCCTGTGGGATCAAGGAATTCACAAGTGAGATGAGCAGGGAAACAGCCCACTTGTGAATGCCAACAGAGCTTAGCCATGGGATAAGTACACAGAGCTGTCAAGACTTCTCAAGATCTTGAAGTAGCACGGGAGTATTTATGTAAGAAATGACAGTTTTTCTAAGAGTGGTCTTCAATTTCCCAAATTACATTGGGAAGGAAATGGACTCTTCCCAAAGGGTCTTTGGGAAAACCTTAAGTTTGCTGTACTTGTCTTGCTGTATGACTCCAGCTCTGGGTGACTGGTCTGTGCTCCTATACAGCCACTGGTATCAAAGCAGAAAGCAGTTTTCCAGTTTTGTAGTCCAGTCTCTTACTTACTAACCCATGTCTCATTTACTTATTTCTCCCATTCTTACACAAAACAGGGAGCTACACTTATGTTTGTACATAAAAAGCATGAGAGACAGAAGTCTCAGTTACTACTCAGAGAAGTGAAAGCTCCATCTTTGCTTTCTTTCAAGGTTTCTGAGTCATGTCTCAACCTGAGGACTACAGAGGTGGGTGTCCAGTCCTGATCCAATACAAAGAATGATGCATGGAAGAGTTGACAAAATTGCACCTTTTCCCTGATGATTCAGATTAATTCTTAACACGGTTTTCAAAAAAAAAAAAAAAGGGGGGGGTTAAATTTAGTCATATTAATAATTGTTGTAATTTTCAAAACAATTGCCTCTTGTCATGTCTTCACAGATATCTTTCCCCAGGATGGTTCTATTAAAGAAATGTTTCTTACATGTGCAAGAGCCACTCAATGGACCATGTTAGAACAAGCAGAATTTTCCTACAGATTTTTTTTTTTTTTAATTCCAACACTTTCCCACCCCATTCACAGTATGAATGTCCTTCTGGTGTGAGAACAGACCCTGCAATGGCAGAAAGCAAGACCTTTTCAGGACTTTGGGATGTCTTAGGATTCATCAGTGTCTTTCTTGTCTGTAAGCTGTCAACAACACTGCTTTCAATTTTGATGTGTGACCCATGTTTTCCTACATTTTGAACAGCACAGCAAAAGTGTGACAAGTCACAGTCTGCAGTATTATGTTATCAGTAATCTACTGTGTATAATTACTATCATTCTGTATGTTCTTTTAGTCAAAGATTATCTTTGTCTATCTATAGGCAATAGATAATTCTGCCTCTATGCTAGTTCTACATTTATAAAAATACCACAGGAGTCACTCAGATTTTTGATTTTTATTTATTTTTTTTTTTTACTTTGCTGAATATCAGAGACTAGAAAAGGTAAAAATATATACCTGTTCCATGTCCTTGCCAACTCAAGAGGAATAGTAGCAACACACTCAATAATATCCAAGTTAATTTTATAATACCCATTATTAAAACATAATCCACATTCATAGCATCTTAATAACATCCAAAGAAATACCCTTCCTTTTCAAAGCCTTTCCCTTGTGAAGCTATAGATAGGCAAGCAGACCCTCCTACCTCTGTGCTTTATTTACAGGCACCTTAAACTTTGCTGTAGCCCCTTCTGCATCTTGCAGCCAACCCAGGCAATTTGATGCCCCTTGCTGACTGTAGGCTCCAGACTTTGCAAGAAGCTACACCCTCTCCCTGTCACTGCCCATAACTCTGCTGGTCAAGGTCCTTACACCTTTCCTCACAAACTGGTTATTAGAACTTTGTCTCTATTCTCTGGAAACCAGTATTTGCTGAGGTAGCCTTGCTGCATACAAGGTAAGCTAGGTGGAGTTATTTTTCCCCCTATGTAACAGCATTTAAAGGCTTCCCTGCATGAGGCTTGCAACGTCTATGCCATCTTCTGGATGTTCAGTGAATCAGATTTATCCCAGAGCATGTCTGGCAGTTGCATGTTCTGATGAATGAATATGTCAATCTCTTTAACAAATGCTTGTATTTCCCCAAATCAGTAAGGAACAGATTAATGATATTAGGAGGGGGACAAGATTGACTAGGGTCATGTCTTCAGAGGTGTTTCTGTTTACTGTCTGCATACTAGACAAAGTGTTTGTTCTACTGCTCAGTGGACTCCCACTGCTATGCTGAATTTATGTTACTGAATTTAGCAAAAAATTTCTCATCAATAGGGAAGCTCCCTTCCCTGATTTAAGCATTTATTAAGTGCTTTTTTTTTTTAATGGACTGAACACCTGTTGAGAGTTTTTGTCACTTCCCCCCCCCACACACACACTAAAAATTCTCAAGTAATACTTTTCAGTTTTTTCTCACCCCTTTTATCTGGGCTGCATGTCACAATTTCATCAAAACTTATAGCCAGCCAATGGTTTTAGAAAAATTGCGTCTGAATGATGAAGAATTTGTGATTTTCCTAGGTGGTGAAGGATCAACCTCACTTTCCTTATTCTTCTACCATTATTTATATATAAATTGAAATTAGAATAAGTTTGTAATTTTCTTTGATGAGAACTTGTTAGAATTCTTCAATAGTCCCTCCCACATGGAGCCCAGAGTTAGTGAGGATATAATAATTTAAATAAACTAATAATTTAGTGCATATTTTTAAAGTATGTTGTTAGCAACATACTTAAATGACTTGCTAAATCACAGCCTGGAGAGTGAAAACTCAGGGTGATAATTTCAGCTTTAGACAGAGGGACAATGAATAATACTTATTACTTAAGGTTTCCACTTAATCTTCATTGTTTAAAGAAGTGCAAATAATACATTGGAAAAAAAAATGGAGAAACAGTAAGCTATTTAATTATTTTAAATGTTGCTTTTAACAAGTGGGCAAATCTGGATTAATCAGTAAGGCCGTGAGGCTGTGCTCCTGCAAAATAACATATTGATTTAAAAGTCAAATAGCATTTTTAAGATATATATATATATTTAGAAATTAATATGAATATTACATTTACTCCAAAGTGAGACTTCTTATGACAGTCAACTATCTCAGATATTAAAAAATACACATATAAAGAAATAAAGTTTTCATTACCAGATAACTTTTACAGTAACTTAGTGTTGAATGGTACTTTCATAGATGAATGATTATTACAACCAGTTGAAAAAGAAAAAAAAAACTGTCTTTAATTTTCATTTTCACTCAATTGTAGATTCACATTATGTCCAGGAATGAAATGTTGAAGTTTCTCCCTAAGAGTTATGCTTTTTTCCACATAATTGGAAACAGAGGGCATTGAGATGTTACATTTTTATCATATTTTGTAGATGAAAGTGTTCAGGGAATGTATAAGAGAAAATGAATGTCTGAACTTCTAGGTACTTAAACAACCAGAACACCTTTGAAATCTTGTCGACTTTACAAATGGTGGAAAATACTAACCTCATACACCAATGCAGGGGTTGTGTGAACTCACTTGATTTCTTAGGATCTCCTGTCCTGAGAACGGAAGAACGCAAGCAGGGCTTTGGGACCACTGAAATAGAGACTAGGGGCATGGTTCTGGCAAGTTGTATGTGTACACCCTCAGTTATTACCTTCCTTCTTCTGCTGCTTCTATATTCACAGTGGTTTCTCCTTAAACACACATTTCAGTTTCACTTTCTTGTTGAACAAATTCCAGAAATGAGATAGATTTGTATTCCATCTCACATTCACCTGGAAAGAAACAGATTCCTATATCCTACTTATTCTACTCTACAGATGAAGGTAAAGATGCAGACACTAAAAGCTCCTGACCCAAATCCTGGATCTGAAAAGCAAGGGTGGACAAATACAAACCTCAGGACACTAAGATCCTGATGATAAGCTCACTGTTTCTCAAGCAAAAGCCCAAATGTTCCTTCCAAAGAGCAGTCTGATGGCAGGCTGACCCCTAAAATTAACACATTGTGCCTTTTATTAAGGAGCTTGTCCAATGTGATATAAATCAGGAGTAAAGAATTTAGAAATTCTGGCTGTCCTTCCCAGCATGTGCTGCTCCATCCATGCTACAACCCTTCTTAGACCAACTCCTGATTAAATCTCACAGTATTAGGACCATAACAAAGTATTTTGCATGAGGTACATAAGCTACAAACAAGGGAGCTTGCTAAAATAAGGCATATAACTTATTTAGTATATTTGCCAGCACTGGGGACAGCTGGTTGAAGCTATCAGATATAACTAACAGACAGGAAGATAAGTAACAGAAATCTAAAGATTATGTGAAAATTTAAATGAAACAATGTGACTGCAGCATGTGTTTTCAGGATTTCAAGACACTTGAGAAATTCCAATTTAGCTATCTGGAAACAGTAGAAGTAGAGAACAAATAAAGATTAAGGCCATCATTTCTGAAGCATCCGCTTCTTTTTATGGTATCATTTGTTTTAGAGCTCACCTATGTGTTCACATGCCAGGAAATGAGACTAAAAAGTAGAATTCAACACAACATACACCTAGTTTGCATTGGTGCTAATCATCAAGTCTTCATTTACAGAATAGAGCACAGACAGGAGGGACATTTTGAAAAGGTGGATCATTTAGATGTATCTGCATCCTAACAGAGTGTAAGCAACAAAAGCTAATAATTTCTCCTCTCAGTCCATATCATGCTGAGATTTATGGTACCTAAAATATCCTTCTAACAGCGTAAATTGGTGACCTGGGCTCTTTCCAGAGGCAATGTGGACAGAGAACTCCAGGGGGAAACCCACTCCACCTAATTTAGTGATCTAAATGGAGAAGGAGAAAGACATAGCTGATGATTCATAGTAAAAGAAAATAAATAAACCACACCTGATTATACCTCTTAAAAGAATGCTAATCCCTGTGCTAATCCCCATCTCTGAATTACAAAATATCTTTACCTAAGGTGAAACAGGCACTGTTAGTAATTCAACATTCTGTTTCTTGTTGCTCTAAGATTAATCTATTTCCCTCCAAAATGAGTCATAAGCTTCTGGAAGGAAGACTGTAAACAAGACCATTCAATATTCAACCTTCTGCATTGTTCTGTAAAGAACCATCTCTAATCTAATGATCTGGTCCAGCATATTTATGGTACTACTCCCAAATCCACTTGTATTGCCAAAAGATTATTTCTGTCTATGTAATGGGGCTGTCTTTTATTTGCTGCTTATTCATTACTTCTGAAGTAATTGATGCTAAACCCATAGATGTTTGGATGAAAGCTCTGATAGATTTGCTCTAGGTTTGCAAACAAGTGTTATAATCCCCTGAATATCCATGTATTTTCAGTCTGTGTTAAAAAGCTGTACAGCTAACTGAAATATGTCATACAGCAAAGGCCCATGTTTTTAAGATGCAAGCATTAGACATCCATCTGGTCACAGTTGTCTAAACAAAGAGAATCAAGTATTCTCTCTAAATTCCCACACTAAGGGCTTGGTCTAGTGAAGAGGTAGGCATGTCTTCACAGGTGCTGTGGTCAAATAAATCACATGCAATGCTGAAAAAAGGGCTTGACCCAGTTTAATCTTTCTTTTGTCTTCCAATGCCCAGAGCACTACCAACCCATGGGAGAAAGAAAAAAATAAATATATGTGATTGGGAAGCAGGGTGCTGGGTTTAGAAAGGTTTACACTTGTGTCTGGTTAACCACAGAGATCAAAGTCACATTGAGCAGCTACTGCTTTCTAAGAAACCAAAGTACATGAAGGGGTATCATGCATTATTGCAAAGGGAAGGTTTGGGCACTATGCTGCAAGACAGCTCCTGACTCATATTCGTCATTGCTCTGTTCCTCAGGGAACCGTTTCTATTGAGGCATAGTTACCTCCCCTCTGGTTGGTAGAGTCAGATGCCTACTTTATGTCAAAATAAACTGGGCAAAGTGAATTCACCAAACACAGAACATGATTAGTTTCAAGCTGCCCTGGTAAATCAAGACTTACTCATCTTCACTTACGGATCCATGATCCATGTATGGAACCATGGCATGTATGGTTCTACACAGAGCAAGTTTGCTCAAAAATTTTTTATTAGTAGTTTATTAGTAGCAATCCAGCATCTATAAAAAGAACATGGCCAGTAATCTAAATAAAATACACCAGACAGATTTGATATTGTAGAAGGGGTTGTGAGAAGACATAAGTATGTAGTAGGAGTGACACTCAAGGTGGATTCAAAGGGATTGTTTTCATGTGTAGCCTGAACTTCTAGTATAATTTCCTTACAATTATAATGATTTATAATTACCTTCCAATTAAAGATTAAATTCTGGCTAGCAGGCTGTTGTAAAGGGAAATGAATTTTATATGCTGTAGCACACAGACTATTTGACAGTTCATTATAGGTAAGTATAGACAGAGCTATACCCAACTCACCTTAGCAGCTTCCAATGTATTTCCCTCTGAGATTTGCAAATCTGGCTAGCTGGCCAGACATGCTGTAATAGCTATATTGTATTTAAAACAGCTGTCCCTCCTCATTATCTAGCACCAACAGAATAATTAATCACCTGGATCTGCTGTGCTGTTGGATGTACAGTTCGCAGCTTAAATTTCCATTGGTTTACTAGAATTTGGAAAAAGCAACAACAAAACTGGGAGTCTGCTGTTCTTACCAGGAGCAGACTTCTATGCAATAAGAAAAAGGGTGGCATATTTTATCATGAAATGTTTATAATTCATCATACAGATATACATACAGAGGTGAGGTTTTATTAAGAACTTCAGCTACTGGGTATGATCTAGAGAAATTCCTGTTTAGAAGCTACAGGGCTGAGGTTCCTGAGGATTTCTGGTGAGAAGAGGGTCTTAAAGCACTGCTATTCCATTTCTGTCATAGTAAACACTACCTGAAATGACACATGGTATGCAGAACAGGGAAAGGAAAGTGGCATCTGGACCTCCCAATATCCCCCTCTGCTCTGCTTGCTTGGTAGTGGTCAAACAGATGAAGTATTTCTATTATTTTTATTCTAAAAGCAAGCCACTGATTTCTCTTTCTATAGGAAGCACAAAAGTCTGTGTAATCTTGTGGAGTTGAAAGATTCGTATTTTGTTTAATGACCTTTTTCTCTTACCTTTTTAGTCAAATCATCTAGAGGCAGAAGAACCCATCATTTCCACAAATACTCCCTCCTTCTGCACTGACCTGTAGCTGGAGGATAAGGGTATTCTTTGCATCCATTCTTAAGAATTTATTATGGAAGAACTACACAGGCACAAGGGCATGCATATAATGTATATCTTCTATGCACAAATACACTCTGCAGTGACCAGAAAAAACACAGAAGTATCAACAGGACCATTTGCATGTCCCAGTATACTTATTTCTCATTGCAGTATGACAGAGGTCAGAATATGGCCCAGAAGCTGTCCTACACAATGCCAGCACATGTTGATGCAGTTCCATGACTTTGTACACAGCTATATGAAATAGAGGCTCGAAAAATTGCCATACCACAGATGAGGAACTAACACTGTTTCTTTCCATACTGAATTATACCTGTGCAGTTGTACTGCAACTGACTAGGACAGTAAGGGCTAACCAGATGGGGTAAGTAAAGAATCAACAGACTCCATCAGCCACACATCTGTATGCAGACAACATTGTTCAGATTTAAAAATATAACTTCCATTTCTTAGTTGCAGGAAACAGAACATGACTTTGAAGCCAGTGGCATTTATCAACAGTACTCTGATAACGCTCTTATCAAACCTGACTCAAGTGAAGTAAAACTTACAACCATTTTCAATAGTCTCATATTCCTCCTCCCCCTGAATTCCCTGCTCATTACAAATTGCTTTTCTACCTGATAAATAAGATCAATTGACTGTGCTCTCTTCTCAGTGTATTTATGTACTTGAAGAAGACTGAGAATAAAAATATTATGTAAACCACCCAGCTGCTGCTTTGCTTACTGCTCCAGGCTTGACAGGATCTGAACTGCTGTTGGAATCACTGACAGAGTTCTTGTCAGAGAGAAAAGGTTACTTATATCAAAGCAAAAGCAGTAATTTAAGACAGTTTACCCAGAGTGCTTGGATAGCACTGTTTACCTCTAGGATAAAGTTTCAAAGCCAACTTATAAGAATGAGCTCTGAGACTGAGAAAAGGATTGGGTAGGTCTTGAAGTTTATGTAAGCCATGGAAATGACTGGAAAACAAGTCTTAGCTAATCAGTAATGGGTATGAGAATGGAGGGGATACTAGTTAGTGAAAAACATTAGTCTGTTGGCTTTATCATGGACAGCAGCAGCAAAACACGTGATGCTGAACCCTCCCAGCTTCCTGAAAATTTCAGCATCCATGTGCAGCTTTTTGTTCAACATAGTCTGTTTTGACAGAGTTTTCCAGTGTCTTATGGGTATTACTATTACTACTAGTTTGCTCTTAGGGTCTTTTGCTGAGAGTTCAAAGCAACGGCTCATAGCAGACCTTGCACTGAGTTATACATTATATATACACATGACTTAGGTTGCAGAACATTTTGGCTATACAGCTGTTTTATTAATAAAGATCTTTTTTTCTTTTCCTTTTTTTTTTTTTTTTCAGTAAAAAATTTTTGCTCTAGAGTTTTCAAAGATGAGAATAAAAAAGCCAACATCATTTCTTTTTGCCTGTTTATATATTCCCCTCTGCATACAAAGTGCTAATGATCAGTTCTTAAATAAATGACCTGTAAAACATCTGGCAAGTTTATGACCAAGACAAGCATTGATTCACTTTCAGCAGAGAGAGAAGAAAGACCAGAAGAAAATCTACAGAAGGAATAAAGAAAAGATTTACTATTGAAATAAAATAAAATATAAAATAAAATAAATAAAATATAACAAAATTAAAATAAAATAAAATAAAATAAAATAAAATAAAATAAAATAAAATAAAATAAAATAAAATAAAATAAAATAAAATAAAATAAAATAAAATAAAATAAAATATAAAATAAAATAAAATAAAATAAAATAAAATAAAATAAAATAAATAAAATAAAATAAAATAAAATAAATAAAATAAAACAAAACAAAATAAAATAAAATAAAATAAAATAAAATAAAATAAAATAAAATAAAATAAAATAAAATTAACCTGGGAGAAGCAGTTTCTTCTGTCCAGGCAAAGAAAGAAGTATAAATAATACTCACACAGAAGGAGATTACTGCAGAGTGAACTGCAGCAGGCACTGAGCAAAACAATACTGTTAACTGAGAACTAAAAAAAATCCACATAGGTCTATCTGTTCTTGGAAAACTACCTGCTACTGACAAGGATGTCAGTGTTAGAAATCCCTCACTTACTCTGGCTTTGAATATCTCCCAAGTACTTTTTCAACTGGTGTTGACAGTGACTTGTTTGCTTGAGTTAATGGGACAAAAAATTTTCACCACTAATGCAGAAGGCTTGCTTAGAAGAACAGTGCTTAGTGTCCTTAATACTTTTCAGTCTCCCTCACACTAATACTTAAACAATTCTTCTGTGCCAACTCCTGTGAAGACAGACATGGGAAGCCAGTTGCTGACAACCCATATCCAACACATGTTATTTTGTGGTACAGATGGTTTCTGGAGTTTTGCTTGTACCATTGATAACATAGGCTCAATATGGGAGGTGACCTTTGGCCGCAACCATCATCTTGCAATGAGGTATTTAATTTATGTTTAGCAGAGATTTGGAGCACCATATTTAACACCAACACTCTTTACTGAGCCAATGGGTCAGCAATCCACTTGCCTTAGGAGCTGTGGCTTTACAGTGCTAGGACTGTTCTGGTATAAACAGCAAAGGATGACTTTTGCAAAATATCTTTAGAACAGAAGGCACTCCAATGAGTTGGGCAGCACCATATATTCAACTGCAGAGAAAATGAGACAGTTTGTCACCCTGAGAATATAAGGACTTGGTTCTGTAACAACAACAACAAGAACAAATAGCCATCTTATAGACATAAAATGTCTTCAATGTTTTTAATTTTTTATTCCAACAGATGGGATCTATAACCCTGGTTTTAGTATCAAGACCCTCCCTACAGCGTGCAAGAAGACAGAGTCCTGCTGAAATGGCCAGTTTCTGTTGTAATGGCCTCAAAAAGGATGTGTCATGGGACCCCTAGCTACAGCACAAGGAGCCTGGTTAACTCCCTCCTGCATAAAATAGCAGAGCCAGGCTAGTTTCCCCATATCCAGGTTTTTCAGCAACTCAAGTCAGCACATTTAATCTTCTGGCGGACAAAATGATCAGGCTGTGATGATAATAAGAAAAGCTGCTCTAGCACTGCTTTGGGACCAGGCACTCAAGTAGCTATTTATAGATGAGAGAAGAACAGCAACAGGGAAAAGGAAGGAAAAATGGAACTGGCTGAACGTGTGAGCGACATTTTTCATTTTTAAATTATACATCTGCAAAGTGATCTCAGGAGCTAGCAACTCACATTCTGTTCTCCAGACATCTGATTTCATCAAGAATTTTTAGGGATGTTATAATCCCTTCATTCACAGTTGTAGATCAAGAAAAATGGCTAGATATATACATAGTGCTCTGGATCTTCAAAGCCCTCATGACCACTGGTGCAATGACTCTTGCCATAGCCTTTCAGTGTAGGAAGCAAACATTGTCCCTTTTCAAGGATTAAGAATCACATGGAGTCCTGTCCTCAAGACCAGCTCTCACATTTCAGGTCTCCCAGGTCCCAGTAAGGTTCCTATAAGTAATTTAGAGCAAATCTGTTTGTTTGTTTGTTTGTTTGTTTGTTTTCTAAACTGCAGATGATGAAGCAGCTTCCTAGAGAGCTATTTGGAGTGGGAATTGCTGAGTGAACAACTGAACTGCAGGGCAATTTGCTCTAGCAAAGACCTAGACTAGAGCCACCCTAGTGGGTCCTGCTCTCTCACCTGACCCCTCCAACACCTCTGCTACCCCTTGGATATATTCCCTTCTGCATCTGGACCAGTGCAAAACAATGAGGAGCTATATCGCCTGTGTTCAGTTAATTCTCTGGGGCTTAGTATGGTCTTGCAGGCATCAATTCATCAGCTGTTAATGTGTTTCACTTAAGAAAGAGAGGAGAGGAGAGGAGAGGAGAGGAGAGGAGAGGAGAGGAGAGGAGAGGAGAGGAGAGGAGAGGAGAGGAGAGGAGAGGAGAGGAGAGGAGAGGAGAGGAGAGGAGAGGAGAGGAGAGGAGAGGAGAGGAGAGGAGAGGAGAGGAGAGGAGAGGAGAGGAGAGACGAGACGAGACGAGGAAAGGAAAGGAAAGGAAAGGAAAGGAAAGGAAAGGAAAGGAAAGGAAAGGAAAGGAAAGGAAAGGAAAGGAAAGGAAAGGAAAGGAAAGGAAAGGAAAGGAAAGGAAAGGAAAGGAAAGGAAAGGAAAGGAAAGGAAAGGAAAGGAAAGGAAAGGAAAGGAAAGGAAAGGAAAGGAAAGGAAAGGAAAGGAAAGGAAAGGAAAGGAAAGAAAAGAAAAGAAAAGAAAAGAAAAGAAAAGAAAAGAAAAGAAAAGAAAAGAAAAGAAAAGAAAAGAAAAGAAAAGAAAAGAAAAGAAAAGAAAAGAAAAGAAAAGAAAAGAAAAGAAAAGAAAAGAAAAGAAAAGAAAAGAAAAGAAAAGGAGACGAGAAGAGACGAGACGAGACGAGACGAGACGAGACGAGACGAGAAGAAAAGAGAAGAGAAGAGAAGAGAAGAGAAGAGAAGAGAAGAGAAGAGAAGAGAAGAGAAGAAAAGAAAAGAAAAGAAAAGAAAAGAAAAGAAAAGAAAAGAAAAGAAAAGAAAAGAAAAGAAAAGAAAAGAAAAGAAAAGAAAAGAAAAGAAAAGAAAAGAAAAGAAAAGAAAAGAAAAGGAGATAGTACCACACTGAGATCTAAGTCAAGGCTGAAAAACAGCTCTCCTTCCCCCCTCCTGCCCACTCCTTCTCTCCACATCACTTTGGGTTCCCAGCCACCTTGAGCATCTCCACGTTTCCATCCATTTCATGCTTTAGACATTCACTGTCTACTGCCTTTCCAGAGGAAATGGGCTGCTCTGAGGTGGACACCCTTTTGTTTTCTTCTGTTAAATGTGCTTGGCCCAGAGGGATAAAATGAGAGAGGGAGGGTGAGAATGATGTCTTGTATCTGAGGCTGGACTTCCCTGGGACTTGTGACAAGAGGATTCCCCTCCCCGCTCCAGGTTTCGAGCACAATGTGTATGACTGGTGTAAGATACAGCTGTCAGCAGCTGCACCAAGTGCAGGAGTGAAGAAAAGCACTATTTTTCCCCCTCCGCATTGAATGCTTTGCCATTTGGGTTCCTAATCCAGTGTCCCTGTATGTCCCCTTCCCAAGGATGTGTATGGCACTGGGGTATAGCCCTCTGCAGCTCCCGACTGCAGAGCAAAGGGGACGGCAACTGCCCGCAATATTGTGCGGTGCCAGCACCGTCTCCTCCCGCAGAGAGATGCCATAGTCGTTTCCACTAGATGGCATCTCTGTCCTGCAAACACCTCCTGCTCCCACAGCGTTATCTAACTCTCCTCAATTCACACGGCTCATAGATCCTCGTTCCAGCGTTTAGCAATTAAAGGCAGGCAAATATTTCATTAGCCTACATCAATTTATCTGCCATGGTGACACAAAACAGTGCTGCAGACTTGTGGCGGTGGAGTATCTTCCTTTCAAACATCCCTTCCTAAACACTGGTATTGCCATAAAAGACCTGGTAGCAAAGAATTTGTTCTCTCAATACTTCAGCACATTTTTTTCCAGGTGTGCTTTCTGATTACAGAAATCTTTTCAATGCTGATAGTGAATTTTTGAGACTTGTCATACTTATGGCTTAATCCATCAGGTCAAACTATCAAAACAAGGCATTTATTGATACTGCAAAATTCCATCTGTGAACTGTGTTATAACATGTACACACTATATAGTCTGGGACATGGTTAGTGTCATGAATAAAATCATCTCTAACAGACATCTCCAGGGCTCCTGTACCAAAGACTCATCAGAACCTATGCTGACTGAAACTTGTAATAAATGCCCCAAATGATGTGTCTGGAGTGAAAAGGGAGTCATATTGAAATTGGATCTGCGAAAACTAGTTCATTTGCTGACACCAGGGGTAAAAGGATCCTGTCTTTAGTTAACCGATTTTGCTAAAATACCTGCAACTTTTCTGTGACTGACAGAACTATCCTGAAGCAAAAGGCATCTGTTCAGGTGAACACCCTTAAGGACACCAAGACACCACGTGCCTGCCCCTCTCCTCTATCACATTATTTATGTACTTTGGATATCCATGATATTCATCTAGATTACAGAAGAGAAGTTGTTCCAAAGAAACTTAAAGTACATTCCTTAAAATTACCTGTCAAGGTAGGATAACACCAATTGAAACAAAGCCCCAGTGCTGTCACACAGAACTCCTCTTCAATAGCAGTCAAGTGACCTATTTATTTATTTGTTTGTTTTAAATTATATTACCATCCTATTCAATGGCTTCTGGTTCAAGTCTTAAATTACTTACCCCAAATCCACCCCTGAGCACTTTCTTAGTGGCAGAACATTTCTCAGCTTCTGTCCTGACTTTTCTTTTGAGGCAAATGAACCAGAAGAAATGCCAGGCATCAGCCCAAGAACTGGTGAAAAAAGCCAGATTTCTGCTTAGGGAATTCATCTGTTTCTCCAACACTCTTCTGGTGTCACTGCAGCCACTGTAATGGGGAAAATGTATCAGAGATTAGATTAGGTTTGTTTTCAATGGAAGATACCATTAAGGCGGAAATGGTGATAACAAGCCGATATGTCATATCCATTGAGATTCTCAATATTTTTGCAGTATTTGACTAAGTTAGACACAGACATTGCCCCTAATAAACTAAAAACAGACAATAGTGCGGACGCCATAATAATATTAATCAAATAATAATTTAAGCTGTAACTTCTCTGATGGCGATTGCATGACATAATTAAGACAGGTATGGCTACAAGGGCAAGAAAGCCGTACAGATAAAAATACACAACAACGTGGTAATGGGGTAGCAGGGTACTGGGTGGGGTAACAGATTACTGAATTGAATGTTGAACAAGTGTCATTTGATATCATGGCATTCCAGTGATTTAAGGATTATGTAGTAAGCAAGAACTCTGGCACTGCCTAGTTCTTGCACATAATAATTAGAGTTACAGCAAAAATATTGTAGTAAGGAGCTAATGCTATCCAAACCTCAGATGACAAGTGACAGCCCAGGCAACCCTAGGTGAGTTGATGAGGCATTGATCTGCAAGCCTCAGGGCCTAAGTTTAAGTTTATCCTGTGTCTCTGGCAGACTCTGTCCCCTCAGGTATCTCTTCATACACCTCCATGCTGTGGTTTTCACCAGCACCGGGGATGTCCAGCACATCCCAGGCCCTAAGTGTGACCCTTGCCTGACCAACATCTCTCACACAAGTAAGGGTGTCCTCCTCATGAAGTACCCACATTTTCAAGTGCAGAGTAGACAAAGCTCACACACCAAGTCATTTTCCACTTGCAATCTCAAACCCACAGCTGGTACAGAGATGGCTACTACTATTCTTTCCTGCAGCTACATTGGTTCACATTTGGGTGGGGGGGGGGGGGAGGGGGAAGGGGGTGAGAGAGGAGTGGCTGGGGAAAGGGATTATTCTGCCAGCTTATTGCTAAAAATTGTCATTGTTTTTACTATTTCCAGGAGGAATCAAATGGATTAGGTATGAAGAGAAAAAATATAGCCATTGAGTTCAAAACCTTGAGGGTCTATCTGAGTTTAAAATCCCTGCAAATCCACTCTTTGCTAATATATCACTAGCATCATTGCTCAAAGAACATTTGCTTTAAAAAAAAATCTCTTTCTTCTGTGGGGAATCTCTTTTGTAATGATAATGCTGTTTTGATACAGTTAAAAGCATAGGCACTTCATTCATATACATATTTCTTCTAAATAAACAATATGTCAGGAGATTTCAGGTATGTTCTTTTGAGAGAAAAAATTGCACCCCCAAGCCCACTGTAATTGGTTTGACTTTCTACTGGGGTAGTCAATTCTTTAGAAAAATTAGAAGTATAATGAAGGAAAATGTCACCATCTGTCTGAAACTGGCGAAGAGTGAAAAAAAATTAAAAATGCATATTATTCCCAAAAGTAATTTATCATTTTGACCCAAAGATGAAGAAAAATTACTATGAATCCAACATTATACTAGTCATGAAATCTGTGTGTTCAGAGGCTTTGAACCTTTATGGTTTCTTCTAGACATTTGCCAGCACTTGATGATGTCAGTGTCAGCAGGAAAGCTCTGCAGGTGGAAGAAGATCAGAAATGGCAACACGAAACACAAGGAGCCTGACAGTCCTAACTCATAGCACCACAGTGGCACAGCTCCTGGAGCATATGAGGAAGGTCTGTATGCAGCCTGTTGTGTGATGATTTGTGTGGCCTGCTATGCCCAAGTAAGCTTCAAAACTCAGGTGATAATTTTGCAGAGAAATAATTAGTGTAATTACATAAGACAAACAAGTACAAGTTCTGATCAAATAAGAAGAGGTAAAAGCACTCCATAACTCTCCAGAATTGTCTTCTCTTCCAGTGCATTAGCTTTGTTTTTTTCCCTTTTCCTTGCCCTACCTCTTTTCTCTCTCTCTCTCTCTCTTTTTTTTTTTTTTTTTTTTTTTTTTTTTTTTTAATGTTTAGCCTTTTCTATTCTGATTACAGCCTAGCTGAAGTAATAAACCTCTCTGTCAGACAGCCCTGGTAGGATTTTTATGTCTTGTCCCTGGTGGCACAGTATGTTGCCAAGGTAATAAAACATGTGGAAACTTTTGGAGTCAATGAAGTCCATGGATGTCTTCCTGTTAATTCTCAGAATCTCCCTTGATTTCTTCGACATACCAGAGCTCCATATCTCTGACTCCAGAGGCCATTTCTGCTGTAGTGCTGATGCCTTAGAAAATTGTTTCATTTCAAGAAGTGGTTTCATCAGGAGGAATGGTCACCATTCTTGCTGCACGATGTGCAGCTGGGAACAGTTATACCACTGGAAATCATACTCAGCTTTACCACGTCACTACTGCATGTTGTGACCAGTCCTCTGATTTTATTACCTTGTCAGTGCTACTGAAGGTAGACAACAAGGAGGTAATTTCAGAACTGGCTGGAAAGTCTTGATTTCCCAGGATTTCTGCTTGTTTTTCTTCCTTCTGTTTATTTCCACATTCTGAAGTTAAAGCTAAATATATATATTGAATTGAAGAGAGAGAGAGAGAGAGAGAGAAGAGGAAAAATAAAACAGAGATTAGTATTTTCTCACTTAAATTCCTCCCAATCCAAAAATCCCACATTGAAATAGGGGCAACACTGGGAGTCTCCAGAACAGTAGCATTAATATATAGCATCTGATATTCATAAGATCTCACTGAGCTTCACATAGGAGGTAAATTCAATCTTCAGTGTTTTATAGATGAAAAAAGAAGTATGGAAGAGAAATAACTTGCCCAAGATCTCACAGCAAGTTAACAGCAGGACTGAGACTAGGACACAGATACCCTGTGGCGTTTCCCACCAACTCAGCCAACTTGGCCTCATATCGTGCTTCCATTATTAAGCTCCAATCACCCTCTGACCCCAAATATGATTCAGTCCAAATTTATCAAACATAAGTTATCACTGCATTAATGTTTTAATTCTGACAGGTTTTTAGTCACTTGTAACTCTTCAGTGCTTCATCCTTGCTGTGTCCATTCCTTTACAGCTCTGTTTCTGATTTATATCATAGTGGTCAAGATTTGTATCAGTGTACATCTGCTATCCATCAGGAATTTTGCCAGAGATGATATAATTCACAACCCACAAATCAAGTCTTTGGACTCTTCCTAGAAGCAAGGAAGACAAGACCCCAACCAGCAGGTGGGAAGGGCCATTTGGCATACAAGGTTACTGCAGCCACCTCTAGTCTGTCCTGAGGACACCCCATGAGATGAGCCAAGTACACCTGCTAGTACCAAGCAGGAGATGATCTAGATGACGAGCATTTTTGATGCAGCCGTCCATCCCAGTCTGTGGGAAGCTGGTCTTTGCTACTGCCCAGAGCTGAAGCTAAGTCTTGTCAAGTCACACAGGAGAGAACTGTGCCTTTATGTTCAGCTGCTTCCCTTGCACTCTCTTGTTTTGCTGCTTTGCTGCCAAGATGCTGAAGTACTTTAATCAGATATATAACAGAGACTATGGCTACCCTCCCAGAGCACTCTGGGCTTGTCCTGCCTTAGAGCAATCACCTACGATCACAGCAGTCAGGCACTTAGAAGCCGAAGTAGGAGTACATGACTTTTTCTTGGCAATTTGTTAAGGAAATTAGGGAGCAGGGATAGAGGAGAGAGCAAGACTGAACAACCCACAAGGAAGCCACAGAGGAAGAGAAGATGCACTCCTCTCATGCTCTTGGGCAGACATTTTGGAGGTTGAGAAGAGCAAAGAAGCATGAACTCTGGATTCAAAGCCAGTTCAAGCTGTTTACAACTGCAACAAATCTCTGCTAGCAAGCAAGGGAGTGGCAGAAGCTCCCAGATCATATCTGAACCCATTATAAATCGGGAGAGTTGTGTTTGTGTCTCTCCAGACAGCAACATATCACAGTCTGCCTCCCAAATGGGGCCCAGAAAAAGGAGCAGAAACTAGGACTGCATGCTGTATCGGGGGTACTTGACATTTCTTCCGCCTTTTCACTTTACTGCCATAACTGTATGTGTCCACTTGAGGTAGTTAAAGCAGGAACTATCATATTAGAAAGGAAGTTGGTTTTCCTTCAGATTTCAGTAGGGGAGGTTTGAAGAAACCTAGCTCAAGATTACTTCAGGCCTTCACCTCTCACTGCAGCATTTGCTTTCTCATGTGTTCCTCAGTTCACAGAATCTCTCTTCTTTCTTCTTTTCTCATCTCTGCTTTGAGAAACTCCATCCCTTCCCTGTAGTGAGCTTAATATTGCTCAGGACAAACCTGTGAATCCTGCAGGTTAGTCTGTTATTTCCCTCCACTTTCATGTTTTATCTGAAATCATAGCTGCTTTAAAAGGTGATCCTAACCTAAAATTTGAGCAATGTTGAGCCTCAGATTGTCAATCACAAAACAGAAATGCCTGTCCAGATGTGTGCTGGGAACTTCATAGGGTTTGGCATTCCCTCTTCATTGTAATGCAGACTTTTCATAGTGCAGGTTCCTGCTTTAAAATTTCACCTCAGCAAATAATAAAAAAAAATAAAAAAATTTCTTAGCAAGAGTACCACTGAAGGTGGCTCCTGGGTTGTGCAGATAATTTCTACATCATTTCATTTCCAGAATAAGATTGAGAACAATTAAGTATGGAATGAAAAAAAAAAAATCAACAATATTTTACAGAAGGGAATTCCTTTGACTCACACACAACTTTGTTATAAGAGTTGTTTTGCTCTTTAAAAAAATAAAAATAAATAAAAAATTGATCCCCAGATTAATGTAGTAAAAAACATCTTTACAAGCACAACTCCAGAAGGGTGTAACCATATACAGACTCTGAGGAGGGGAGTTTTAGGGGATTAAGTTTCTTCATTGTTTGGCAGACTGAAGAGGGGTTGGCAGGAGGAGTTTTACAGATTTTGCAAAGCTTCTGGGGATAGAATAAATGGAAGAAAAATAAGAGTCCAAAATCACCAGTTATACAAGAACATCAAAAAGGTATTTCACAGGCAGAATAATCACCTGTTGTGGTGGGTTGACCTTAATCAGCTTCCAGACAACCTCTCACTCTTTCTCCTTCTCTGACTTTGGTATTTGCGGGATTTTTTTTTCACACTGTTTTGTTTCCTCACTCCTCTCTCACAGTTGTCACAAAATGATTTTTAACCTTTCTTAAATATATTTTCCCAGAGGCACCAGCTTGGCTGATGGGCTCAGCTTTGGTCAGCTTTGGGTCTGTTCTGCAGAGAGCTGGAGTTCTTTGCAGCACAGTGGCTGCCCGAGTCTCTTCTAACAGAGGCAACCACTGAACCTCACCCCTGCTGCTAAAACCTTCCATGTAAACACAATACACTGATAAACTCTACAATGTTGGAGAAAGTCTGCAAAAGCTGAACAGGTCTCCGATATTGGTTATGAATGATCTGTTTTCTTCTACTTATGTCTTGTATCATATGTATATGTCAAAGCATCTTTTCACAGCAACAAAACCTTTACCTTTACCTCCAGCCATTCTGCTAATTGACACTCAAGTGTCCTTATCATAGCACCTCTGCTATGGGTGCAGAACATTGCCCTCTAGCAGACAACCAAGAAACAAGATAGGTTGCTGTGGTTGGTAGAGTGTGTGTGCATCTGTGTACATTCATACACTGTCTTCAAGAAAGCCCAGAGTTTCTAAAACTGTAAGGGAGATAATCCCTACAATTGAAGGTTACTTTGTGCTATGAAATAGAACAAATTGCTGGAGACAGTAGCAACTCTCCAAGTCCAACTATGTAAGAGATGCTACAGTGAAACTGCTGCTCGGATTGGCAACTTACAAGCTGATCCCATGTTCAAGTAAAATGAATTTAGAGTTCATTTTAAGGGCAACTAGCCTCATCAAGCAAGCAATGTTCATTTTAAAGGCAACTAGCCTCATCAAGCAAGCAATGTACAATAAAGCAAAAAGAGGAAGGGTAATCAAAAGTCATTTGCTCTCATCTTCAGCAATCTTAAAACAATTTTATTAACCATTTTCTGATCTACTGAGATGTATTAACCAAACTTGTACAAGAGTATGAACAAGTCCCAGTAGTTACATTACCCCACCCAAACTGTTATACACTGATCATTGGTCAAACAGTTAAGGATAATTAGGTAGATTCCTTATGACCATATCACTCTTAGTTTGTAGGTTAAAATAAAATGAAAAGCATTTAACATGGAAAATAAATATATATATATATATATAAAATTCTGTGGGTTTTTTTGTTTGTTTGTTTTGGCAAAAACACAGTCAGATGAATGTGTTTTAGAGACAGGGAGCTGTCCATAAAATGCATGGGATCTCAGACTCTCCCTGGTGTTCAGCAACCTTTTGCAGTGTAACAGAATCCAAGTCTAGCCTTTGTCTGACAAGCAAAGTGGAACCAGAAGTGGGAGAAGAAAAAACATGACTTGTCCAAAGGCCACCCAGCTTCTCAAATGTGTTGGGTCAGGCTTGCAGAGTAGGTTCTCTTCCTCCAGTCCCTCCTGTGGCCTTATTCTTATGCTTAGAAAGGAAGAAAGGAGGATGGAGTTATTTGGCTATTGAACTCCCATTTCAGTCAAGTGTGACTTTCCATTAACATTATATAAATCACCAGGATCTAAGCCAGATAGCTCTGAAATAATGTTCACAGTAAATTGTTATGCTGGACCAAAAGGCTTCTATGTAATGTAAAAGATTTTAGGAGGAAATGAGGTGATTCCCTAGACAACAGATCTGGATTTAAACAGCTTAAGGAAGTTCAGAATTGCAATTTTTTTCTTACTTCTTATTTCTGGCAAGTTCCAAAACAGAGAAGAGAATCATTTTGGGTAGAGGGAGAACTTTGGATAACTATTTAAAGAGATATGCATAATCATTTGAAAATTAACAAAATTAAACTGTATTGTAGTCTCCTATGCTTGTTATCTTTCATTGGCTTCATTTCAAATTTTTTCTGCTTTCCCAGTGGAGAGTGTGTTTTTCTCTTTTCTCATCCTCTGTACTTAAAAATAAATAAATAAATAAACCAACAAATCCAAACTTGCTCTTTTTGAGCAAAAGAAAACTCCAGAGTCAAGCTAGGAATGTTCTGTTCTTATGCAAGCCCCAGACTAAAACTTCTGCAATTGCTAGTGTGAGAAACGAAGCGGAGCTTCCTTTAACATATCCTGTTTTCTGTACAGAGGTAATTGCATTTTCTAGAAAGACTAAGACCAGTGTCTCCCATTAGCGTGAAAACAGTTACCATTCCTGGAAAACTAAAAATAAGGCCACAAATGAGAGACATGACACAGAAACATATAGGTGTTAGGAAAAAAAAATACAGTATTTTAACTGACTATAAATACATGAGGGGGGGAAAAAAAAAAAAAGGCAACAGAAAAACTTGTCTGTCAACATTTTAAAATAGGATTTTAAACAGCAGCTGAACAAGGAGGTGTTACTATCAACATTGTCCTAAAATTCAGTGCATTTTCTGCCCCTGATCCACACAGAGGGAAAGTCCCAACTCTTTTGAAGTGAAAGACTTGGCCTTCAAGCCTGTTACTGACAGAACTCCCCAGGTAACGTCCTAGAGCTCGCAGCCCCAGGCCAGCTCAGACTACCAGCCCTTGTATGGCTGGTAGGACCGAGGGGACCAGAGTTCTTGGACCAATAGCACATAGCTCTAGTATCTCCACCAGTTTCAGGGCTATGAAATACACCAACACAAATTACAAGTAAGCACAAACATGTCTCAAAAGACAAGCCATCCTAACCAACCACCCTACAGTATCTCACCTAGCTGCATCTAAAATCGTCTCGATTCTTTCTTTGGGCAGTAGATATGTAGAAATAATTTTAGTGTATGATTCGTTTCACCTGTTTTTATTTAAAGATAGGAGGAAATCCCACTGGAAATGTCAATTTCTCTCTCACTTAGAGAATAAACTCAGATAATTGCCCTACATGAGACATCTAGCTTGCAGCTGGGTAAAATAAATCCCATCGACAATTATGATCTTAAGAAGCCTCACAGAAAATCTCCTTCCCTTGTCTGGGATCTCCAGGTGTAATTAAAACCATTCCCCATGGTTGTGGGAGCAAACTATGCTACAGAAAAAAATGTATTCAAGAGGCACAGCATATGGATATTTGTAAATCACTCACATATCATGGCCAAACCATTTAAGTGTGTAAGCCCCTGCACTGACAATGTAGATTTTCATTAGGGTCTCGTTTACAGAGGGAGACCCCTTGACATTAAATGCCAGGTGAAGAACAGAAGCAACATGTGGAAACTGTTTACATATAGTCAACTTTTCACTTTTCCTGTATTGATGACAATTAAAATATTGTTACATACAAAGGCCTATGGTTTCTTTTCTTTTTTGTTCTTTTTTTTTTTTTTTTTTTTGGGGGGGGGGGAGGAGGTGTTGGTTGGTGTTTTGTTTTTTTCTTTCAGAACCTATGAACATATATTCCAACAATTTTCATGGGAAAAAAAAAATAAATATGAAGGCACTTAAATAATTTTCAAAATTCAGTAGGAGATGTTCACTTAACTCAGCATTCAGCTGTTAGGTCTAAGCTTCTTGGCTGAAGAGAAAGCCAAGAGTACTTGAAGACTACAGTTATTTTCCTGTCTACCCTAGGGCAGCTGGAGCATGGGATCTTTCCCATCAGCCACTTTCCAAGTCCCTTTTGCTGAAGGGGCTGGATTCGTTAGCTGTGTGTCTGCTTTATGTCATCAAAACAGTGCAAAGAAGCCAAAGGATAGGGCTCTCTCAGACCTTCTATAGATGTTGGGTGCAAAGGGTTAAGACACCCATAAAACCACAGTCTCCAGAACAAACAAGGCACAGGCTCAGATGCATCCAGTGTGCAGTGTCTAGTGTCAGTGCAAGTGCAGAGATCTGCATGAAATATTCTAGGATGGGCAGCCGTTAAACCTGCTTGCTCCAAACCAAGGAATTATTTTTGTTGTTGTTTTGAACAAACATCAAAAATGTTTTGTTTTGTTTTGTTTTTCTTTTTTCCTTTTTTTCTCTAAACAGAAAGGACATGGCAGGACTGAGTAATTTGTTTAAAAGCAGCCTGAATTACCCAGAGAAATATGATACTATGGAAGAACAGCACAGTACACAGCACGGCAAGCAGATAACATGCAGAGATGCAGATTTTATTGAAAAGCTACAACCTACTGCAGCAAGCTGCAATGACAGAAAGAGGGAGAGAGATCTTTTCTTATATTGTTCACAGTGAAAGCTGTATAGGGAGGGCTGATTTCTCTCTTCAAGGCTGAGCACTTTAAAATGCCAACACCGTTAACCACTTCACAGCATGTAAGGAAAAAACACAGAAAACTTTGCCAAAGGTAGGACTCATGAGGAAACAACTAGTTAAACTGCCTCCTGCTGCAGTCAGTGGGGTGGGATCAGACATGGGCAATGTTAACCAGCACCACTGGCAGAAAAAGACCTAACTTATTTCTCCCTAAAATCAAGAAGTCGTGCCAGGCAGAGGGTCTGGGTTGAGGGGGATGCCAAATTCAGTGAATATGGCAAATTTGGTATGAATTCTCACTGGTCACTTGGAAATTATGTTTCTTTTTAGCTAACAAAGGTGGGAATTAGCTTGGTTTTGTGTATCAGATCATTAGATAGGTATATAGATCAGGATATATATTTAATCACAGAAAGACAAAAATATATTACTTCTCACCTACTTTATTTCATCCTATTCAGAAGCAACCTTGAAGGAGAAAACCTCATGCTCTCCTGCAGCACAGCAGAGCAGGAGCAAGCCCCAAGTGCTCTTTTGGACTGAAAGCCAGAAGAAAGCTGAATGTGTTTTCTCTGTAACATCTGCATTGCCAGCACTGGAAAATGCTCAGGATTTCTAAAAGCTGCTATTGCAGATAGTTTGGCCAAAGCTGGCACTTGAAAGACAAATCGTTCAGAATCAAACAGACACAGTCCTGAACTTCCAGACTAGCTTATCACAGAAAGCTGATGGATAAACTGAATATCAGAGCATAAGTAATAAAAGAAAGGTGAAATGGAGACTTTAACAAGGGGTTTACAGAGGTGCTGTCTGACACACCCTCAAACCAGGGATTAGGCAAGGTTTAAGAAATCCATGAACTTGGTGATGTGTGTCTGCACAATTGCAACTTTCACCGTAATCAGTCTGGCAGTTATAGAGGAGACAGTGTCCTGACTAAGTGAGTATATTCAAGTGCTGTCATAATTCAGCATTTCATATACACTGACAATTTTGCATACTTACCAGCTTCGTTTAAAAACAGGAAACAAAACAATATATCTTGATAACTAAAGGGATCTGATTTTCCATATGTGACCCACTATGCAGCTTTTTTCAGACATAAATGGATTTAATGGATACAGCCCTGCTTGTATCAGTATAGAGGTATAAATACATGTCTAACTACTGCAGTCAGCTGCAGCTACACAAGTGCGTTCACCTCCCCACTGTATTTCTATAAAACATATATCCATACGTAGCAACAAAAACCATTACAGATACATAAAGAGCTATCATTAGTCCATACTTAAACTGAGTAGGCTAAACTAATTTGAGTGAACATTCAAAGATAACATGTAAAATCAGAAGTGTAAGAGTTATATCACTGTTTCATTTCTATAGTATTCAAAGCACCTTTTCTTCCCATCATCTTCCATACTGAGTCTGTCTTTTCCCTTTTCCAATTTCTGTATGACCTCCTGTGCTCCCTTTCTCCCCTGAAATCTCTTTTAGAGTTTCTTCATTCTTTCTTACATCTAGGTACTCCAGAAAGCCATGCAAAGTGCTTTTATTCATGAAGAGGGGTGGGAAGGTCTAAAAACAGCAATTAAACCAAATCCAAACCTACAATTTCACAACAGGCTGGAAGCAAAGCTAGAAAAACAGTCTAGAGAGCAGAGGAGGCCCCCAGTCTTACAGCAGCACCAGTTCAGTCATGTTGCCTGTCTGAGACAATCAGTTAAACCCTCAATTATGACACATAAATATGTATCTTCATATGCAGTGCTTATGCAGTTGACTTGTGAAGCATCAGCCATCATTTATAAATGCTAATAACACCTTTCTGCAGATTACTATATCATCTCTTTCTGATGTTTTGAAATTTGGTGCATCCTAAACATTGGTGTTTATTTCCCTGCACAGTCCATATCTTTTATGGTTTTTAAACATCTTCCCACTTTCTTTACTTTACTGGTCCTTTCAGAGAAGCATGTTGCTTTGTTGTATCTCTGTACTATACAATCATATCTGTTTCTTTCACACAGTGGTATGGTACTCTGCCTTTATTTCAAGACAAACAGGTATGGATATTGATGCTATTATTTTGGCTACCAAGGAGCCCTTTAATTGGAGCCAAATGCACAAACAGAATCAGCTAGGAAACATGATATATCAGACAAACTGCTTTTTCAGGGATGTGCCAGATTTGATGCAGGGACATTGCCATGCTTGATGCAGAGCCAGCTAAATGGGCATTTAGACCAGATGGGCAAATGGGCTCTCCTTTGAAAATATACTCTGGCCTCAAGTGTTTATTTCAATACATATTCCTCAGTCATCCTTATAGCTCTTACATTTTTACTCCGTCCTTAGTCAAACCTTAAGAAAGCATGTAGTTTCTTCAAGCAGAACTTCTCAGGTATGGGGAGGTCTGTGGTTGGGTGGGGCTCACTGATGAGCATAAATATTATACATAAATACTGTGTGGTTGCAGATGTCTTGAGTAATAGAGGTCTCAAGAATTAAACCCAAACTTGCCCAGAGACAGCATAAGTATAGTTCCAATGGACTACAGAGTATGCACAACAAAGACCAGCCTAACTCTCAGTGGCAAACACGTAGAGCCAGAAACTGCTTTGTTCTGGTAAACTGGGTCCCCCTCTGCCTCTTTGCTCTCCCCTCTGCACAGCTCTGAACAGCAAGGTGAGAAGGAAGACAGGCAGCACACGTGTGCTGGCACTCTCTGGAGCAGGCTTGCTCTCCCTGGGGAAGCAGAGCCAGCTGAGCTCAGGTTGCAGCAATCCCCAGGCTGCTGCAACCAGACACAAATCCTTCATAATTGGCTTCCTGGCAATTCTGGCCCCAGCAGACCTCGGCTGCAGCAGGGACTCTGACCCCAAATGCCCCGTAATTCACAAAGTATTCCTGTATCTAAAAAGTTTCAGGTCTCATTTTCCACTGTTAACACTTTCTTGCAGAAAGAAATGCTGCCCAGGACAAAATTAAATGTATTAGCTACCCAGAAGCTACTATTTATTTCAAATAATGCTATAAAGGAAACCTACAGTCTGTTGTGATCAATGAAATTCATGCCACCTGTACTGCAGTGGAGACAAAAGAAAACAACCAAAAAAATCTGAAGGCTGAAGGAGAACCTATGAACACTAATTTGTTTTCATATTGTTGTAGTACCTGAGACAGCTAGCAGCAGAGAATTGCAAGAGAGCCGAGAGATGAAAATGAACTAGTTCCAGCCTCCATGACAGATAATAGCAATGCTCAGTAAACATTTGTGATAAATGAGGGAATGAAAGCAAACCAAATATTGCAGCAACATGAGCTCTTCTTTTCTCAGTAAGGGATGCCTAGCATTTTTATGCCAAGCCCACAGGCTCCTCAGTGGCATCCAGTGTGGATCTCCTTGTTCATTCATGTGGACAAGCAACAATTATTGACAATTAGCATCTCTCCTGATGAAGGCAAATTAAGTGCTGTGAAAAAAAAAAAAAAAAAAAAAAGAACAAAAAGAAAATGAACACTGAACACTGGCTAAGCTAGCATGTATATCATTTAGGTGCTTTGTAATTGGAAAGCTACCTGGGTTTTGCTTTTTGGCTTATTCAACAAAGCTCTATTAAATGAGGCACGAGGCGAAATACAGTAGTGATTAACACAATGTCACACTGTGACAATGCACAGCACTTTAGGGAACTTGGGAATTAATAGGTAGAAGCCACATTCACAACACTAATATCCAATTTTGAAGTCTGATTCATAGACCAGGTGCTCCAAAGGAAAAAGTGTCACCATACCTTTGGTGACATTACAGTCCTCTAGCATTCAGTTGAAACAAGTTCACAAGGTTGCATTGGTGTACCCCCAGCATTTCTGTGTTGTGCTCATCATCATGGTTTCTGAGCAGCTTTTTGATACTATATCATAGTATTAGAGATGGGAAGAGAGGAAGTAAGAATAAAGGGAATGAACTATGATAGAAAGTGAAGGGAGTACCGCAGTAGCCATCCTGGGCACTCAGCTGTCTTTGTTGATGTTGCTAGTGGGACTCAAGGTCACAGGGGCTGAAGGAATGCAACCTTCTCACATTTCTCTTGCATAAAGAAGAGGACATGACATACATCTAAATGCAGAGGAAAGCACTTTTCAAGACATTTTCCTTCAGTGAAATTCTACTAGGAAGTGCAAGCACACAGGTACTTAGGAGGGCTATGGCTTTATGTCTTGCTTGGGATGGTAGGCTGAGCAGGTCTCCCTGTCTCTCTGTGGTGGTTTTTACCTTGCTGGGCAGCTGAACTCCACCACAACCGCTCTCTCACTACCCCTCCTTAGAAGAAGAGGGGAAGAAGAAAGTATACTGGAAAGAAAAAAATAATAATAAAAATAATAAAATTCACAGGTTGAGATAAGGATGATTTAATTAAAGGGCAAAGGAAGAGGGAGAAAAATAAAAATAAATAAATAAATAAAAAGAAAGAAAGAAAGAAAGAAAGAAAAAAAAGAAAGAAAAAAAAAAAAAAAAAGCAAGCAAAGGAAGGCCTCATGGAAGCACAGAGAGAGAAAAGAAATTACTCTATTTCCCATCAACAAACGATGAGTGGCCATGTCCCAGGAAGCAGAGCCTCAATACACATGGCAGTTGTTTGGGAGGATGGATATTTTCATAACGAGAGCCTCCCATTCTTCTACTTTCCCAAGTTTTATTGTGGGTGTGACATCATATGGCATGGAATATCCCTTTGGTTGGTTTAGGTCAGCTGCCCTGGTGATGTCCCTTCCCCACCTCTTGCCCACCCCCAGCCTGCTGGCTCCTGGGAAGGGGGGGTGGAGGGAGTCCTGGTGTGGTGCCAGTACTTTGCAGAAGTAGACACAACACCGGAGTGATACCACTGCTGTTCTAGCTACAAGTGCAGAGCACAGTACTGGATGGGCTGCTGCAGGGAAAGTTAACTCCATCCCAGCCAGACCCAGCACACTTACTGGGATCTGCAGAGAAGCTGCAGCCCTCTCCTAGAAATATGTGAACAGGCAGCACCACAGCAGGAAATCAAGAGATAGAGACATTCCCATAAGGACCATAGATTGGTGTCTGATAATACACTCCTGGCCAGAAAGCTGTTAGATGTTCCTGCCATCAATTCAAGACTCCATCTTCAGACCTTCTCTAGACTTTTTTATTTTTCTTATTTGTTCAGAGGCAAACAAACCCACAGAGGAGAAAGATTAGATAGCCCTTCTGGGTGAATTTTTCTCACCTCTAATGTGTGGTCTAAGCACCAGGCAGAATACCCAAAGAAATCCAGGAACTCAGGACATGAAGATGAGAGCTAAGAGCAAAGAAGTGATGAGAAAGACTTACATGTGCAAAGCAAAACAAGCTGCTTAACTACTTTCAGCACTGGTTCATACCATCCAGGAGCTCACACTCTCAACAGCTGCATCTCAGCTGAAGTAATAAACTAGCATATGACTATCTAAAGTGGCTCCTGAGCCTTGCCAAGTTTCTTATAGCTGCAAGTTCCAGAACTGCCAACAGAAGAAGTTTTTGGAACAAGATTACTGGTCATATTTGTGCCAGTGACCAAAGCTATTCTGAAATTGTCTTTCTCCTGCAGGGAACAGCTTACCAACTGCAGCTGTGCACATCTTGGCTTGACCTGTGCACATATATGCATGGTTCAAACATAATAGCAAGTTAAAAGGATTGCAGGGCTAGGTTTTGGGACCAAAGTATACAGTGCAGACCCACTTGTGAACTCTCACCTCTATCAAATCCTAATTAGAAAACATGAGAATGCCACTGCATAAACAGAGAAAGTTAAAGCACTAAAGGTCCTATGGAAGCATACCCTACTAAAACCAGACCAGTAGTGCTGCCTGAAAGCTCAGGTGGACATACTACTTAGCTAGAACATGTTCAGTTCATAAGAACACAGGAGTGTGATTGTGTGCTCTCTCCCACACACACACCTTCCCAGCTTTATTTCCCGTAACATTGCTCAAGTGATAACCACCAGTGGCAGTCATGATGTATGCCATCTGGCTCACAGTGGCTTACACAGGGGAGATAGATAATGACTCAAGCCAAATTTGGAAGAAACTAACATCTGCATTTGGTATGCAAATATGACTGTAAGTCAATCATCTTACTCCATAAATAGTGAGAAGCCCCAGAGTCCTTTGTGCTCTCTTGCATGGCAGTGGGCTGAACAGCAAGATCTCCCCTTGAGTAGGGATGCCTCTCCAGGTTAATCTGCTGCAGAGATCCCTTCCACCTTGATATGAAGAAATTCCTTGCCACTACAGATTCTTGGTAAGTGACCAATGGTTTGCTAAACTTTATAAGCTTCAGGAAAATTATATCTGAGTTTGATTGTGCATACATAGTCCTTTAGACATAAACCACTGACCACATAGGACTAGGAGTGCATTCAGCTGCACCTAAGCTCCTTATCTCTTCCATTTAGAAAGGAAGGGGGTCCACTCTGAACCTCATGACTCAACAGGAAGGTCTCCTGAACAAGCGTGTTTAACCCTACATGGTGAACAAATGAGTGTACCTTGCCAGTGAATTTCATTAAGTCACTGTCTAATTACAATCAAGCTTTGTTAAATCACTATATTATATCAATAAAACATATTGCTGTTTCTCTCTTATGAGTGAACTGCATTACTCCTTCCACAATAAAGAAGGAAAACCTATATGCTTCAGAATGGCAGAAGCATTCTGACCTTTGAAAGAAATTTGGTTGACTATGTGTGCACCCAGAAGACAGAACATAGGTATTAGATTACTGGCAGTGAAAAGCAGTATCCTGTACCCTAAACATCACAGAAAGCACAAGCTGCCCAATTTATACAGTGCTACTACACTCTCTGTGGGCTGAATCTGTTTATCAAAACAGCAACATCTTCTGACCTTGGTCAAAAAAATGATGTTGTAGTGTGGTTAGCTTCAGAGAGCATACTCCTTTACTTCAGCGCAGAAAAGTGTGGCCCTTGCAAGTGGAAGAAGGGATACAGGCAGGCACCAGTATCTCCATGTCCCACTCCTCTGGCACTATCTTCTCTGTCATCCTGCTCTCTGGAGAAAGGAGTTCTGCTGGATCGTGGACTTCAGCAGCATGAGCACAGCTCTTCTGTGGGACATTTGTGGACAGATGCCACCAAGATCAGAGGTCAAGACAAGATACATCAACTTCTAGTCTCAGGCTCTAGAGGCTCTAAAAACCTGCTTATGGGAAACAAGCTGAAAACTGAAAAAAAAAAAAAAAAGTGCAAATGTTAACAGAGCAGGTCCCCTTTAGTAAGAATGTCCCTCTCCCACAAAATGCCTCTTCACTCCAGCCCAAGCATAACTGTTTCAGCTCTTTCTTGGCCTCATGGGCTCTTTCTGAACACTGTGCCCTCAGGTAGTCTAAGCATCATCAACACAGCCTTCAGTCAGTTGTATTTGGTCTAATTTTCTATAGATGAAAGGGTACGTAGGCGCTCTTCTCAATTCCCGTTTCTCTAAACTCTTTAGTGCTCACACAGACTTGCAAAGGCCAAAGTCATTTGCCTCCCGCAAATGGCACCCATGCTCCCAGCTCCCAGTCGTAGGCACCACTGGCTACAGATCCCCTGATGTGATTCATGTACTGGGTGACCCACCAGACATGCCCCCCCCCCCCCCCCCCCCTTCATTGCATGTCTTGACGTGCTGATATCATGTTAAACAACTGCAATGAACAAGTGGAGCAGGACAAACTCACCATACGTATCAGGAATGCTTTCTGTTGGTTCCTGGAACAGGGGTAATCATGGATAAAAATCACTCCTCTCTCCTACAGGTTTCTTTATAGATCTCTCAGCATGAGAAAAGAATCAAGGGAATACCACAATACTGGTTGTTTATTTGACATGCAGACTTTAAATGCATTTCCTGTTTTGTTTCAGCTTTATATGCAATAACAAAAGTATAAAGATGGCTGAATCAGCATGAAAAATACTATGTTGAGTCAGAAAATGAATTTCCATTTTAAACAGGAGTGAGAACTTATTATATCTAATAAAATATAGCAATGATCATTATCAATTCAGTATAACAAAACACTAATTTCTGCTTAGGAGATAACTAGTGGGTTCATGCCCATATTTAATTCACAGACTAATAATTTCCTCCTTACTTATTCATAATTATTGAGGAACGGTTGCTGCCAAATTCAGAAAAATGTACCCCCAGGAGTTTGGTTTTGTTCATTTGGGCTTTTCTGAACATGAAGGATAATCTTTTTACTAAAAGATGAGCTCAATTCTTAATAAATGGAGGTCCTCACTAACCACAATTCTCATATTTTCTGAGAAAATTAGTGTCAGTCAGGTATCTGGGCAAATTCTTTCAGAACAAAATCCTGTTCCTTAGTTAGACTAAGTCCTTGTGATGTTCATCAGCAACAGAAGCTTATATAAGTTTATATAGCTTAGATCTGGTATGCTGGGCCATATGGTACTATCCTTTTATAAAGAGAGGTCTTCACTAAGATGAAGTACTCTCTCAAAACTGATGGCATGTGTTTTGCAGATTTCTATACAGTAGCTGGTGTTGCCGGGAAGCTTAAAATACCACCTTTAGTGCATTCAGAAATAACAACAGGTATGCTGGGGAATGTTCATTGTACCTAATTTTAGGCATATAACCTTGCTGTCTGGTCTTCTCAGGACATCCTGGAGTTAGTGAATAAAGACAGGCTTCTCTCAGGATGACCCAGAGTCCCTAAGTTGGGTTTTGACTTGTACTCCCCCAGCATAATCTTCCTTGCTTTACAAAAGACAACCAACTTCCAAAACAATCTCCTCACCTCTTTTGTATAGCTTGCTTGCTTCTGGGAAAGCTTCAAACCTGTATTTAGCAATATGTTTCTAGCTACAGCTGGGCAAAAAAATATTTTTTCTTCCTTAAAGAAATGCATACATATGCAAGTCTCCTTCTGCAAGTGTAAAATCAGTCTTCTTCAGTCTTTCAGGAAAGACAAGAGTCCAGCTAATCAGTGGCTGTGGGATGCAGAATATTGGGGTTGACCTTCTCTACTGTATATGTTCCAGAGTGTCTACTTCCCATGTGAAAGCTTGACTCCTTCCTTTAGGATATTTTGGAAGAAAGAGATGCATTTTGCTCTTGGTATCCTCTATTTTACCTCTTGTCTTCTATCCCCCAGACTCCTTTCTGGATTGGAGATATGTAGGCTGATGAACACGTGTGGTTTTTTGAAAGAAGTACAGGCCTGAAAATGTCCCAGTTTTTCCCACATTTGACAAAAATACTTCCAAAACCTGAAATACTCCAACCTGCCTAATTCTTACATCAATATTTAAATATTCAAGCCAGGATGTCCCACTTTTCAGAAGTAGTGAACAACACAAAATGCAGCCCAAGTAAGGTACATAATATTCTTAATTTGAACTCATCTAGGAAACAGAAGCCTGGTACTTCACTTGCCTTGGGAGAGAAAAGGATGTTTGAATGTTGTTAAATACAAGAAATCATCAGGTACAGTAAAACGTTGGTAGAGACTAATTTGCTAAATAAGAGGTCTCTTGGTTTATGAAAACAATAGCTTTAAAAGATAATGACTGCTTCTATTCAGCTCACATTAAGGTATTTGATACAGTTTTACATATCAAGATATTTAATACAGTTTTTATTATGCCACTATAGTGTTAATGTTATTAACTTCATCTATTCCTACTTGCTATTCAAACCCCCTAGCTGACAGCTTAAACCCCTCTGAGTGGGAAAATGTATGAGGCATTATATATGAAATGTCTAATAACCATGTCTACAGAGGGAGACAATAAATAGCATTTTGATGGATAGTGAAAGAATATTTTGAAGATACAGGCTTATGAAATGAGTGGGAGTGGAGGCTCATGATCATATTTGATTCTTCTGAGGTTATGACTGTGTATTCATTTTTACTTTTAAAGAGGCAGGAATAGCACTGCAGAGTGTAAGCAAATTAACTTTTGTAAACACTTCAGTAGAAGAAAATGCTGAGCAAGTTTACTGAGATTTTGAACACTAAGTGCAAATAGTATAATATGTTAACAGGTCATCAGTCTGTCATTTAAAATGAGCAAAACAATTGCAGGTGTTAAGGCTAAAATGAGGCCATAGCATTGCATTATTTTTCCGTAGGAAGTAGGTATTAAGCTATTCTGATGTCAAAGCAAGATGAACTGAAAACATCTCTCTACCTCATATTAAAGATGCTCAGTAGATTTGTTAAGGTGCCAAAACTGTTCCTGGTAGTGAACTGATAAACAATAATCTTCCTTGCATCCTGATTAAAAGGTGAATCAATTAGTCTTCCTTAATGGGATTCTGATTTACAACAAAACCACAGCTGGTTTATTTCAAAATAAGGGAATATGGAGCCTTAAAAGCACTCTGAGTGGAATGAAATGCTGGCTTCCTCATATTTTTTAATCCTTGGTCTACTTAATGGAACTAGAAAAGCAAAATGTACTGATCTGAGCAAATTCAAAGTCCCAGAAATATATGATTATCTGTATCACCAGAAAGTACATTCCTGATACACTAGACCTGCTGCACTCTTTTAAGACACCTAATCAAAATAATGGGAAACACTCGCTCATTAAAAATACCAGTTCCAAGCCGTTAGGATCTGGACCTGTTTTCTCATTATCCTCTAAGTTTTATTCACTACATTTAGACAGAAAGGTTCAAATAAGTAAGCTGCCTTTGTCTAAGCTTCACTCTGCTCTTTGTATTAGAAGCCACATTTTGCTTGCCTTGCTGAGCTGGTTCTCAGCTTTGGATCAATAAGAGAGCTCCTTGCTTTCCCTCAGTACTATCATCTCATGTAATAGCTAGACTGACCCTTAGTCTTTCTCTATCCTCTCACAGCTTACTTTCCATCAACTTACTCTTTTTTGTCTCTAGTCTGTAAATGTAGTGTATATTTTCCTTAACTCTTTGTGCACCCTCTTCTGCTGCTGCATAGCAGAAGGCCATGTACATTTTGGGTTGGGCTTTCCCTTATGTAGATATATACCCTGTTTCCGTCCTATATATACCATTTATATAACCTTTAATTATCCACATCTATATCATGTGCTCTTTAACATGACTTCACTCTTCCACATGAGAGTAACAAAGCCATATCACAGAATCACAGAATCACAGAATTTTCTAGGTTGGAAGAGACCTCAAGGTCATCGAGTCCAACCTCTGGCCTAACGCTAACAGCCCTCCACTAAACCATATCCCTAAGCTCTACATCTAAACGTCTTTTGAAGACTTCCAGGGACAGTGACTCCACCACTTCCCTGGGCAGCCTGTTCCAGTGCCTCACAACCCTCTCCAGAAAGAAAAAATATTTCAGCCTTCAATACAAACACATATATTTGTTTGGGTATATAGAAGATACTTGTGTCAGAGCCAACAGTAGGTGAAGTGAACAAAAGAAAGATTCAGTCCATCTTTATACACACTGAAAGATGACTCTAAAGTCAGGCAGTTTTAATAGAGTTAGAGCATTGTCCCTCCACTCACCTTTCCATTCTCAGAGTTGACTCACGGCCCACCACTGCAGGAATCCATCTTGATTAACATTAGCTTGCCCCTTGGTTCACCAGGTATACATGTCAAGGAGTCTCACGGAGCTGGACAAACTGAACCAGGGCCAGAATGGTGAAAAGATGCTATCAATCATCTCTTTTTAAATGCTTATGAGATTTTCTCAGAAGCTGGCAGGCAGAGAGTTCCTGGCTGGTAAATTGATTAGTATTAGTGAATTAGTTTATTAATGTAATCAGAGTCAGACCACAAACTCTTCAGACACTCACTACTTTTGTCCATGTATTGGTAAACTGCAAGTTTAAGTCTAGGCAGAACTTTTCCAAAGTACTTTGACTTTCAATTCCTTGTGGACATCTCAGGTGAAATTTATGATATTTTGTGGCCTAGGATGTGAAATTTAGAGATGTGTTCTGATTTTAAGTTCTAGATTTCAGTATTTTGCCTTGTATTTGAGCACATACCAAAGAGGTCTAGGTTTCTGTTGGTGTTATATGTACAGAGAGTTTCAGTCTAATGCCACTTGGTTCCTTAACTTTTTATCTAACTTCTTGTAAGCTCTGCAATACTGCACAGAACAAACTCTGTGGGTAGCTACAAAACCATCTACCTATGTGTGCTGCTTTTGATGATGAACTTGATTAAATCAGAAGGGAATTAAAATACAAAATGGTTTTCTTTTAAAGAGAGGGACACCCACTGATGGAACATCTCCTACATATTAAAAATAGATGGGTCAGAAAGGAACATAAAATTAGGGACAACCTAGCCTATATTTTAATTATCAGAGATAAACTATCATCGCCACATCAACATTGGAGTGTTGCTGTAATAGCCCAGAAGTGACACTGGCAGTGAAGGCATGTATTCATATCAAACAGGTACTAGATAGGCATACTGAAACCTAGGTGTTCCCAGCCCAAAAGAGGGGACAGGTTCAATGCGTGCTTTCCTGACTCATTGAGCTGGTTGTTCTCCTCTGCCAAGTGGAATAGCTTTAAATGAAGAAATAACTCACTTCTTTTAACCTGCTAGCAGCCTTGTGGCTCAGGGTAGCTCCAAGGGATGAGCTGGAAGTCTGAATCCCTGAGAGGAAGGAAAGCATGCAACCTAGTCTCTTCCTCCTGTGTTCCCTAGCCACGAGCAGTGGCATTACACCCATCTCTGTTACTTCCAAGGATGGTCATGGCTCTGCTTCATTTTAAAAAGAAAAAACACTGGGAATTACTTTCAGAATTGGCCCTCGATAAGAGAGAAACATCTCTCAGTAGTGCTGGGTAAGATGTCTATGTCCCAAGTTTGAGACATACCCTTTTACTAATCTTTTGTTAATGATGAGTTTGGGTTGTCTGTGGTCTATGTTATGACACAAATGTTGGACTTCCCAGTTATCTGTGTTTGCAATGCAAGGAGCTGCAGAGCCTCTCCCAGGCTGAGGGAGTCTGCAAGAGTGGGGAAGAGCATGGGACCCTGGCACAGCTCTCTTCTTTTCTGGGGAGAATCACTGGCTGCTGTTGCTTTTTCTCAATGAGCATGACAGTTTCCTGATTTCACTCAGCTCTTGCTAGTATAAAAGCATTCAGTTTTCAGTTGGGACAGGGAAGGTCACACATACCACTGATGAAGAGCTACAGCATGATATTTAATAGTATAAAGAGGGCACTCCTCACTGCTCATAGTAAATTCCTTCAGATACATTTCCTTGGCCTATATACTGTTTTTGTTGCTGTTGTTTTGTTTTGTTTACAGCTGGAACTGTTTTCAGAATCTGGATATAACCAACACAGTTAGCATTTCCTTTGCTATATAGTGTGCTCTCATAAAAGAAATCCACTGTGCTTGGATTTTTACAGAATGCACCTTCCATTGTATGTGTTGTAAGTACTGTTTTACATCATCTCAGGGAGAAATACAACATTTCCAATACATGCTTATTAGCTTCATTAAACAAATAATATTTCTTGCATACACAAAAGATAAAACTTTGACAGCTGAGTCACAGAGACTACACATGCTCTCTTACTATTCTTTGAGTGACAGCCAGTCCTTTGAGGAAACAAATCCTTTTGTGACAGAATCTTACAAACAGTGGGCCAGAGAAATCCTAGCACAAGCTTTGGTCAGTCTACATTTTAACACTGTTAGTAAATAATTGGCCATTTCTTTGCTGGTGGAGCTGCTATCTGGATGTGCTCAGCACAGGATTAAGGAGGGGAAGTGCTGTATGCTATGAATTAGTCTGAATCTGGTAGAATATAGAACTGTCTTGGGGCTATGCTAAATGGCAATAGATTCCCCCCCCCCCTCCCTCCAAAAAAAAAAAAAATGAATTTTTAACCCCACATGATCACCCTTACCAGAATGTCCATACCTTGGAGTCACTAGAGCCATACAAGGAAGAAGATGACAGAGTCAACCCAAGATACTCTTCTCGGCAAGTTATTTTAGAACAAATGAACTTTGAAGAATAATGTACTTGCATACTCCCACCTCCCAGCAAGCCCTCATGAGTCATAGGTAGAAATAAAAAACAAAGAATAAAATGTAGTTTGGGAGGTTACTAGAGCAATTTCTAGCATATATAAACTACGTCAGATAACTTCATAGAGTTTTGGAAGATTTTATTCTTAAAAGATGAAGACTTACTAAAGCAGAAGCTAGCAGTCTCTTCCACTGCTTAAACACAAATTAAGAATCCAACTATGAGGACAAAAGAAATGTAGCCTAATAGCAAGAAGTGCTGTAGTTGCCTAGCTTGGGGTTGGTTCAAAAGGATTGCTTCAAAAATCACAGTAAGGGTATGTTCAACACTTGTTTCAACGGCCACTCACACCTCCATTTAAAACCATAATTACAGATAACACAAAACCACTGTGCATTTCACCCAGATTTCTAGTCATGTCACAGAACAAATATTAGCAGTGAAAGTGCAATGTGACTACAACTTCATCAACCAGATCTATTAATAAACCTCATGAAAATTACAGTCAGTCTTTACAGTTTAGTTTTCACTAGCACTAGTTTAACTTCAATGACTGATTAACCTTTCTGGAAAAAATCAGTCCTCTTTAAAGATGTAACACTCTCCCCCTAAAGTGAGATCAAATCCGTTCAACACTCCCACTCACACTGCTCTTGAGAAGAACCAGGGAAGAGAGGAGAAAATATATTTTAGAAACATGGCCAGACATTTCTTAAACAAGGTACGGTGACATAAAAAGAAAAATCTTTCAAAAATACTTTGCATATCACTTTTAATAACAGCTTTCTCTTTTGTATCTGTTATCCACTGAGGTCTGTTTTTTCCAGAGCAGAAGAGGAAACGTTCTTCTGTCTTACTAGATGCCCACACAGAGGTGCTAAGATCTATGATGGAGTGGCCATTAGGATCACTATGACTAAATCCCCCAAGAGCAGGGTTCCAGAGCAAAGCAGAGAAAGGCAGAGTTGTGATTGAAGCAGAAACCAGGGCAGGAATTCTGAGATCCAGGTGGAGAAGGGAACCAAAGTGGGGGGCTCACCATGGGGAATGCCCCATCCTCCAAGAGGCCTCCAGGAGGAAAGGCTGGGGATAATTGCTCCTCACAAGGCACCAATTCTGCACAGTGATCAGTCAGACATGATGACAAGTTTAACTAGAGTTGTTCTAAGGTCAGGACACCAGTCACAGTAGTTAAAAAGCTATATCCCCTGTTTTTCTTATTGATAAGAGGGAATCCTACTGATTACCATAATATCACAGAATCATAGAAGGGTTTGGGTTGGAAGGGACCTTAAAGATCATCTAATTCCAACCCCCCTACTATAGGCAGGGATACCTTCTACTAGGCTAGGTTGGTCAAAGCCCCGTCCAGCCTGACTTTAAACACTTCCAGGGATGGGGCATGAACAGCTTTGCTGGGCAACCTGTTCCAGTGCCTCACCACCCTTACAGAAAAGAATTTCTTCCTTTTATGTAATCTAAATCTACTATTTTTTAGCTTAAAGCCATTACTCCTTGTCCTATCACTACCTTCCTTGACAAATAGTCCAACTCCAGCTTTCCTGTAGCTCCCCATTAGGTATTGGAAGGCTGCTGTAAGGTAACTTCAGAGCCTTCTGTTCTCCAGGCTGAACAACCCCAACTGCTTCAGCTTGTCTTCACAGGAAAGGTGCTCCAGCCTTCTAGACATCTTTGTGGCCTTCCTCTGGACTTCTTCTAATCTCTGGGGTTCTTGCTGCTTCTCAGTCTGAAGCCCCACACAAGATGAATACAATGCTGATATTTGCATACCAAAATTGCAATACAATGTAACAAAGCTCGCAGACATGGACTAGAAATACTAAGCAAAATAGGTCCACAGGTAATATCACCTGAGATGGGATGTCGACCTTCACATTCACCTTCAAAGTCATAGCATCCCCATTTCTGTCCACATCACTGTACAGCTAAAGTCCGCTTTGTGCTTTGATTCCTAGCACAAATGTCATCTCAGTAGTGAGTGTTCATTTAAACCCTTTTCAGTTAGTGGCACTGCACCAGTCTGGCATGCATGACAGCTTGTGATGCTAAACGTGGCTTAAGATCTTTTCATGCAGACCAGGCTCCACAGGGATGAATAGGACACTGCCCTCACCTTTGCTGCCTGTGCCTCTGGCCGAGAGAACTTTCTTCCCCTCCATTTCTTCCTTCTCCTCCTCCTCCTTCTCACACCTCTTTCCCTCTGTTAAAAACAGGCAGGACTGAAAGCCCTCTCCTTCCCCAGTAGCTACCACATAGCAGCACTGTGAGGCCACATCATCAGGGACTAACAGCTTGCAAGGGATCACACTCAATTTGCCCAGTGCCAGGCCCACAAGAGTGTCATAAAGAAATGATCTCCAGAGAAAGACTTGCAAAAAGCCTCTCTGATGTTTAGAATGAGATACGGAGTAAAAACAATAAATAATGCAATTTTGATTTCATGCAGTGAGAAGTAATATGCAAAAAAAAAAAAAAAAAAAAAAAAAAAAGTTATGATTTATCTTTTCAGATTTTTGGAAAATCAAATCATCAAGATTATTTTAAATAGCCCCAACAAAACCAACTTGAGCATCAACTACCCTTTAAAAAGAAGCAAAGCAAGAGTCAGCAAAAGCCTTTCCTCCAGTAGCTCATGGTGTGCTCTCTCCGTTGCCCTGACAACCAGCAGGCTCTTGGCTCTTTGGAAATTGCTGCAGATAGAGCAACTTTTAGATTTCTCTTTATAATGTTATTATTGTTATAAGACACACACACACACACACAAAAAAAAAAAAAAAAAAAAAAAAAAAGTTGTGTCAAATTTAGCCTGTGCACCCAGGTAAAGAACATTTAGAAAGTCTGTTTTTTAAATAGCTCATAATGACAGGGGCACAGTCTAATTTCAGAGCACTGTCAATCAGAAAAAAAATTCTGTAGGAGCTTTGATTCCTCGATGGCAGGAACCCTGTAACTACCTAGACTGTCTGATGTTGAAATGTGAACTCCCCGTCTGGATTTCTGAGTCTGAACTGTATCTCCTTCTCCTCTGAGGCTAATCCCCATTTTCTATCAAGGATGCAAGTTGATATTCGTCCTAGTGATCCCAGTGACTACATTTACTTATTCTGTAGAGCTCTTGCACCCCGTTTCAATCCTAATTTGGAATAGATGTCATTGAAAACATTCACATACCCATACTTAGAAAAAATATATTAACTTGCCTTTGTTATAATCTAGTTTTTTTCCTAGAAAATTGATTGTCACCTAATGTCTTAGCCATAACAACCCAGCCCCGAGAATCCAGCAGTGGATATTTTTTATAACTGTGAGACTTGAACTAAAGTGAAAGCCTAGCTTTTTCCAAAGTACTAATGAATTTAAATCTAGTTTTCACCTTTTCTTTTCCCCTTTCATCCAAGCTTTTCTATTAAACTGGAAGTCTGGCTATCATCGTCTTATGGCCATCTAGAAAAACACAGTTATTTTAAGGGTTTATCCAAAATGGACATGTTGCCAGCAATACACATAATAATCTAAATATAGTCTGAAAGCAATGAAAAGTAATGTTACTTGTGTTACTTCACCTATCACCCAGCCCCCACTGCTGTTTCTCCCCTCATCCAGGAGAAATGGTGAGCCAGTAATCAAAACACTTCTGGGACATGCTATGCTCTCAACTGTTCTGGTGTAAAGCTGGAGCCATTCCATCAGTTTCACATTTTCGGTAACTCCACATTTATACTTCTACGCATGAACAATTTTTGGCTGTGTGCTTTGATCCCATTTTGTCCAAATATACTCAAAAGTACAATCCCTTCACCAGTCTAACATATTACCAGATACTGATTTACTATGTGCATTTTAGACTTTTGGCCAGAAAAAATAGACATGAATCATCTGTGACAGCATGTCTTCTGATAGCACGCAATCATCTGCAGATCGTTGGTATAGCCAGTGAACGGCTGCCTTTTACATCTCTGCAGGTCTCAATGTTTAGATGTCATGTGCATGGAAATTTCATTTCATTCTCACCCTCTCCTAAGTAACCCAGTTACTTACACTGTCCGTGTTCTTTAGCAGGCAAGCAGACATATCATGCTGTCATTCCTCTCACTCCTGTTTATAATCATTATATTATTAACAGCTGTACTGTTTATTAAACAGAGACTTTCATAGATCATGCAACAGAATAGAGAGATAAAGTGATCTTTTACTCATAACTTGTAAGCTACATAGTTACATGCTTGATTTAGGACCTAACGGGTTTATTACACAACAGAACAAACAAGACCAAAAAATGAAATGAAATGAAATGAAATAAAATAAAATAAATAAAATAAAATAAAATAAAATAAAATAAAATAAAATAAAATAAAATAAAATAAAATAAAATAAAATAAAAATAACCAAAACACACCAACAACAGTCTTTTCAGTTCAAAATAAACCTCACAAAAACTGTCCTTTGCATCATATTCACCCAAACATATTATCTTTCAAAATATCATACAATTGAAAAGCTCGTGGCCAAGAAACATAGAAGAAGAAAAATAATCTTCTGGTATGTCTTAGCTAGGCAGACATTGCAATGAGAGTTCAGTTCAAAGTTCAGTCTGCAATCTGTCCCTCATATGAAGTCAGATGTTTTGTAGGATCCAAGGTGGAGTTAGAGAGGGAAGAAATGTACCCAATATCAAGTCATACACACAGCCCGTCTAGTGTCAGCACTACACTATAAAGATTGACAGGCCAATTACAGCCACTTTGCATCTTCTGTGCAAAGCAAGATTGGGCCACATGATTTACATCCCATTCTTAGGGATGTTCCCCTATCCTTTCAGGGCATAGGAGCCTATCACAAAGACAAAAGAAGAACCCAAACTTAAGGCAATAATTGCAAGGATAATCTGGAGAAAAAAAAAAAAAAGAAGAAGAAAAATTAGGTTGAAGGAGAAATAATCACATCTTTGCTCACACCTCAGTGGAAAAAATATACAGTGTTGCAAATTCTCATGCTTCTGTCCAAACTGATAATGGTCAAGAAGCACAAGGCACCCAGCTACCGAGACTGAACTGCCTCATCTCTGTCTTCTAGGCAAGCAGAACCTGAAAATGAAATACTGGCCAACCAGTATGTTAGATATATTTTTAAATTGAGAGCTACAAAAATATTGCTCTGATTGTAAAATGAAGTGATAGAATTACTTCTGTTGGCAGTTTATTTTTGAACTTAGTACAATATGCTAAGAATGAACACATTAAACTTCCTCTAAAGCTTAATTTTCCAGTGCATTATAAAATGATAGAAGATAGTATTGCCTGGTGATATGTGTTTTCACTACCACAATGAAGCAGTAGTGAGAGGCACTTTCTTACTCAAAGATAAAAACACTGTAAGGGGGGTGCGGAAAAGGGCCCCCAGTGCCCTATTCTCGTTGGAGGTTTTCAATGCACAGAAAGCATGGTGAGAAAACCATGACTACTGCATCCTTTCAGATCACACAGCCCTGTAAAAGCTCCTTATAGTTTTCAGGGAAAAAAAAAAAAAAAAAAAGATGTATGGGGAAGTATTTCCATGAGGACTCATTTCCAAGTTCCTCACTGACCAGAGTTCACTAGTAAACAGACCTTACCTCACATACAGAGACTTTTTATCTGTCCATTTGTGTCACTGCCCCAGAGCCTGTGCAGGAGGCCATCTGATTTTGTGCATCCCCAGCTAGTACAGCATGCTGTAGATTCTGCACATTGTCTCTTGACAGGCCACTTTGGGCTACCCAGTGTGCCCTGGACTTTCTCCACTGGCATCCCATTGAAATGTTGACCAAATTCAAAATATTGGTTCCTTCAGTAAAGGTGATCAATCATCTGGATTTGTTGTCTCTAAGTTAGTCTGTAACATGTAGCTGAAACTTTTGGTAAGAAATTCTGTTCCCTCAGCTCAATGGCATTTCTTTCATAAGAATGAAGATGTGGCACCTTCCATTCACAACCACATACAGACAACATCATAGAAACTCAAAAAATAATCTCTTAAACAATTTGTTACCAAAGTACTATACAAAAGTACTATACAAAACAGAAAAGACAATGAACCAAGGAAAGTATTTAAACACTGTGGTAGTGAGGGATGGTGTGAGAACTTTGACAGAACATGTTAATAAAAGCAGATACTTTAAGAAAAAGGAAGAGACATGAATTCAGTTCTCTGGTCTAGGAAGAATACTAACGTTTTAAAAGTAGTTTCATCACATTTACAGAAATAAAGTGAATTAGCGATTGAGATGAGTCATTTGAACTTGAACTTGAAGGGGATGGGGAGCAGAATGTGACCCTCACTATCCATGAGGAAATGGTTAGCGACCTGCTACAGGACTTGGATGTGCACAAGTCGATGGGGCCGGACGGGATCCACCCGAGGATACTGAGAGAACTGGCGGAGGAGCTGGCCAAGCCACTTTCCATCATTTATCGGCAGTCCTGGCTATCGGGGGAGGTCCCAGTTGACTGGCAGCTAGCAAACGTGATGCCCATCTACAAGAAGGGCCAAAGGGCAGACCCAGGGAACTATAGGCCTGTCAGTTTGACCTTAGTGCCAGGGAAGCTCATGGAGTGAGTGTCATCACTTTATCTGTTATCTTGAGTGTCATCACGTGGCACTTACAGGGCAAGCAGGCAATCAGGCCCAGTCAGCATGGGTTTATGAAAGGAGGGAGGTCCTGCTTGATGAACTTGATCTCCTTCTATGACAAAATGACGCGCTTGGTGGATGAAGGAAAGACTGTGGATGTGGTCTACCTTGACTTCAGTAAGATCTTTGACACCGTTTCCCACAACATTCTGCTCAAGAAACTGGCTGCTCATGGCCTGGACTGGTGTACACTTTGTTAGGTTAGAAACTGGCTGGATAGCCGGGCCCAAAGAGTCATGGTGAATGGAGTCAAATCCAGTTGGAGGCAGGTCACTAGTGGCATCCCCCAGGGCTCGGTACTGGAGCCGGTCCTCTTTAATATCTTCATCAATGATCTGGATGAGGGCATCGAGTACACCCTCAGTAAGTTCACAGATGACACCAAGTTAGGTGCATGTGTTGCTCTGCTCGAGAGTAGGAAGCCTCTGCAGGAGGATCTGGATAGGCTGGACCGATGGGCTGAGGTCAACTGTATGAAGTTCAACAAGGCCAAGTGCCGGGTCCTGCACCTGGGGCGCAATAAGCCCAAGCAGTGCTACAGGCTGGGAGATGAGTGGTTGGAAAGCTGCCCGGCAGAGAAGGACCTGGGAATGATGGTTGAGCCAGCAGTGTGCTCAGGTGGCCAAGAAGGCTAACAGCATCCTGGCTTGTATAAGAAGCAGTGTGGCCATCAGGTCTAGGGAAGCGATTGTCCCCCTGTACTCAGCTCTGGTGAGGCCACACCTCGAGTACTGTGTTCAGTTTTGGGCCCCTCGCTACAAGAAGGACATTGAGGTGCTTGAGCGAATCCAGAGAAGGGCGACAAAGCTGCTGAGGGGCCTGGAGAACAAGTCTTATGAGGAGTGGCTGAGGGAGCTGGGCTTGTTCAGCCTGGAGAAGAGGAGGCTCAGGGGTGACCTTATTGCTCTTTACAGACACCTTAAAGGAGGCTGTAGTGAGGTGGGGGTTGGCCTGTTCTCCCACATGCCTGGTGACAGGACGAGGGGGAATGGGCTTAAGTTGCACCAGGGGAGTTTTAGGTTGGATCTTAGGAAGAACTTCTTTACCAAAAGGGTTGTTAGGCATTGGAATGGGCTGCCCATGGAAATGGTTGAGTCACCATCCCTGGAGACCTTTAAAAGATGTTTAGATGTAGAGCTTAGGGATATGGCTTAGTGGAGGACTTGTTAGTGTTAGGTCAGAGGCTGGACTCGATGATCTTGAGGTCTCTTCCAACCTAGAAATTCTGTGATTCTGTGATTCTGTGAACCTTCCCTTCAAACCTTAGGCTAATGTGGCATATTCCCCAGAGTTCACTGTGGACAAGACTGATTCCTTAACAGACTCTGGATTCGTACCAGACCACATTGCCACAAGGATGCTGAAAGTGTAAACTACAGATATAGAAAATAGTTAAAATAAAGGTTCCTCTGAAGTGCAAACAACCAAGTCTGTTGAGCACATACTTTCTTCTAAGTTTCCAGCTTTAAGCACAACCTTAAACTTAGACACAAATTTAATTACTTTGCTCAGACAGAACCTTTGAGAGCTGTTCACCCAAATGTGAAGTGCAAAACAGTTTAATAGACACATTTTCAGCCTCTTTTAATTGTCAGTACCATAATTCAATTTTCCCTTAATAACATGCGATGACATTTTCACATCAATACTGCATCCTACAGCTTTCAAGAAAAGCAGAACAACAAAATACCTTAAAAATCACAGTCCCCTTCAAATATAGGTGCAGTTCACAGAGAGAGATTATTATCGTCACCACCATCATCATTATTGTTATTCTTATTAACTAGACAGCTGATATAATCAGAAGGGGAAAAAAAAAAAAAAAAAAAAAAAAAAGACTTTCAGGCATAAATTCTTCTTTCAAGCTATCATTTCCAATACAAGGGCAAAAACATTGCAGTTCATTACAGAGATGAGAAAAGAAGAGACAAGGGATGGTGACAGGACTGTCTTAGAACAAAACAAGGCCACCTATAAAGGCAGAATGAAATAAAATGCCAGAAGAGACAGAGGATCTGGGCAGCACACTGCACTTGCCTCCAATTGTCAAAGAAAGTGCATCTTGTAGCTAATAGCAAGTGTAGTATCCATCAGCTTTGCTCAATGTTTGGGTTCAGGGGATATAAAAGCAAAATCCTGTCTTGTAGTGCTTAGGTAGAAGACCAAACCACCTGCAAACAGGCCTGATCCTGATCCCAGCTGGGATCAAGCTCAGTTATCATAGATTATTGAATATTAGCTTTATACTCTATTGTCTTCCCTGGAGAATAATATAACACACACACAAAAAAATAAAATAAAATAATAAAATCCCTCACAAAAATTGATCTACTCTGTGTAGTTTCCCTCACTTATCTTTAAGCACTTGTGTGCCAGCAATAGTTAATACCCAACCCTGATTTCCCCTGTGTCCTAAATTTTTCTGTTCTTTCTCAGTTAGAGATGCCAAGGCTCATAAAATCAGATCTCTCTACAATTAGTTACTGTATGAACACAAGCCTCTGGTACTGCTTTGCTCACTGCCCAATTCTCCCCATCAAAGCAATAATCAGTAAGGTAAAGCAAAAGAGAGACTATAAATACTGTCTGCATGTGCATGTATATGCACACATGAGGTGGGAACAGTCCTCAGATTATTACGTGGAAACAGCTGAAGAGAGAATTTCAGAGCAGGACCTTGACAAACTCATCCTCAGTGATAGGTTCTTAACAGAGTCCCCAGGCCATTTGCTGCCCAGCACATCACCAGCTCAGCCTTTTAGCTAATGCACTTCCATGTTATCTCCAAATGTGGCATCTCCTGCTCTGCTTGGCACGACCCCTGTGAGAGATGCTCTCAGTCAGCCCTGCTGATAACACTGAGCCCTGCTTGGCTCACTACTGGCTGAGAACACTAAGTGCATACATGGTTTCTGAGGTCTGGACACAATCTCTCAGGAACTTTCTAGTTCTCTGTCTCAGTGAGGGTATGAACACATCTGCTGTCCCTCTGTTCACATAAGGAAATGGCTGCCTGCAAAAAACATTCCTCTTGCACATTACAAAGCAGTAACTTACAAGTTTCCCACTCCTTTATTATATACTTATTTTTCTTTTGAGTGGCTTATTTGTCATGACCAGCTCTAGCATCCCTTAGGCAAGGATAACCCAATTCTATTTCAGAGTTTGCAATATTCTAGCTGCCTAAAGATACACAGACATGCAGGGGGTGACTACAGCCTTTATATATATGCACAGGAGTACAGTCAAACTGAATGATTAAAATATATGCCGGTGATTTAATCAGATGAAGAAACTTCTCCAGCTCCACTGAAGTCAATGGGGACACCCACTCATCATTCCTCATGGCCATTCTAGGACAGTACACATTGTACACATGTAAGTTTCCACTATTGTGCAATGACACCGAACATCAGCTGAGGATCTCTCCCTGGCTGTTCCTGTCTTGCACAGAACAAGATGTAAATAATCTTCATTCATTTCAAGGAGTCACAGAGGATATTCACACATCAGGAAGTTCAGATTTAGCCAAGGATACATTCATCTCCTCACTTGCTTGCTGTAGCACTTTTAAAGATTACAGCCACTCTCTACAGTGAGGTCTATGCCTTGCATGATCTTTTGTAGAAAAAGCATTCAAAGAGAATTCCCAAAGTTGCATATTTTACATTACCTTCCCCAGTTGGCAAGGGTGAAATTAAATTTGAACTAATTAGTCAAAAGTGATGAAAGCCTGAAATTAACTTCACACTGCAATTTAGAACTAGTAGCATTTGTGTCTAATTCACCCATTAGATACTGCGAGCTATATTCAGACTTAGACACCTAAGTGTAGCATTGTAGCATATAAAACTTAGACTTCTCACCCCACCAAGGTGATTCAGATGGTCTAAATTAGATGTTTATGTAATCTTGGAAAAACAGTTACAGGTGCTTCTAAAAGCCCTCAGAGGGTGTTCCAGTAAACCTAGATTGGTGGCAAAGAGCATGCACTTTCCTGTGAGACAACTCAGTGGTCCTATAGGATGAGTCTTTCAATTCAAAAAGCTGAATTCTGTTTTGGCCTATTGCGTGGAGGAAGCAGATACCCTTTACAAGTTAGACTACTAGAAAGTGTAACTGCCAGAAGAGGACACTTGGTCTGCCTGCCTCACGCAGCCTGAATCCAGGAGTCCTGCTGACATACAAGTGCTTTATCTCCAGTCAAACAGTTGGCTGCAGGACCATTTATTGCTAGTGTTAAGGGATGCAACCCTATGTCATGCCATCTGCCAGCCAAGGCACACACTGAACATTACTTTAAGCTATATAGGATAATTGGGATTGGGTGACCATAGCACTGCACCTGAAAGAAGCAGGTCATCTGTCTTTTGTCACCTGGATGTTGATTGAGGACTAAGACTGCACTTGCCAACTGCCCTGGACAGTCTTTCACTCACTTTATAGAGCAGGTTTCTGCAAAGCACTGCTGAATCCTGGCAGATAATATATGCCCCTTCCTTTCTATATTCAGCTTCAGTCAATGTTCCTGTTTTTACACCAATATGAAGAAAACTAATTTTTTTGGCTGTTATACTCAAAGCATGAGATTTTGCCCCAGTTTTGATTATCACTAGGCCCTGTACACTGTGCACATCTTCATCTCTGGATTACCCAGGGCCTCAGTAAGGATATCCACTTCTTTTTATCAATATTCATGCTTAGCTTTGTGAACAAACTTGAGTCCCATCAACGCCAGTGTTTGAAATGCTTAACTAACAGGAATGGGGATAACCACATGCTTAAATCCTTTGCTAAATTTATCTCCCAGAGAGGAAGAGGGTTACGATTCATGTTCATTGATTGCATGTGATTTTAAACTATTGCAGGTTCTACTGAACTTTCTCATTAGCAAGCACAGCAGGCCATTCACTTTGAAAAGCACTATTTATTTTATTTCTTCAGAATGCAGTTTTATATTTTCACTTAGTACATGAAGTTGAACCTGAACTTCTATATGGACTCAACTCAGCTTTATCCACCTATGAAATGAGCAGATTTCCATCTGTTTAAGGGAAACAATAACCACTACATTTCAACATGCGGGAAATTAGAAACTTCCCTAGGCCTAAGTTCAGTCAGTTTTTCTTCATGTTCCTCACTTTTCAGTAGAAAGCAGTGTGCAATATCCTGAACTGTCCAAGGTATTTCAGGACTATAGCACTGAACATAATTGTAACAGCTAAAATGTCTACTTAGCAAGCCCTAATTGAATATGCAAATTGCAAAACCTACATTAACATCTCAGAAATGTGTGATTCTGTACCCACTAGTGTTTATTTGCAGTTTGAACAATTTGTTTCTGGAAGAAGAAGAAGGAAAAAAAAAAATCTTTCAAGCTTGTCCATTAAATTATTCTACCAGCTGTCACCTTATTAAAAGTCTGCAGTTAATAATAAAACTACTTCAAGCCACACACCAGAAATTGAGAATTTAAGAACAAGCTTCCTTCCCCCAAGGCTTCCTTGGAAAGGTTCTAAGATTCACTGACAACCTCAGATACACATCTCATCCTGCCAATATTCCCACAGTACAGCAGAACCTAACAGAACATGAACGCAGAATTTCAGATCTGAAGGTAAGGGAGAATAAGATGGATTTGTTCTGTGAGAAAAACTGCCCAAACACAGTACAGAAATACTGAGAAAAACTGAAACTATAAATAAACATTTGTGTTTTTTTTTTTTTTTTCCGCATTTATAAACAAGTGGTGTAAATTAAGAAATAAATCAGAAAGAAATAGAACACGTGATTTTGTAAGACATGAAGGAAAAAAGAAGAGCAGTATAAAGCAGAAAATGTAATGCTCTTTTGGGCACTATTGAGCAAAACATCAAAATTTAGATTAAAATGTAATTTGAGGTCAATAAGGGTCAAGAAAGTCAAAATTTTTAACACGCCTTGATCATCACAATTCCCCAGCAGAAGAGAAGGGACTCCTAATGAGAGAAAAAAAAAAAAAAAAAAAAAAAAGAAACGATAGTAAAAATCCCATCTCACATATGTACAAACAAAAATTAACATCATGATTTATTTCTGAGGGTGTAAAACTCATAAATTTTGTATCACACAAAAGAAGGTGAATTGTGGCGTCAGGTTAGTAAGATGATAGGATTTAAGGTTTTGGGCTGTTGCTAAAGCCCTGCTAATGTGAATTTTGCTAGCTCTGCACCTTTAGCTTATTGGGTTGCTATCTAGAGCTCATCCGACCGGAATTGGCACAGTTTATGTCCGTTTGTTCTGTGCAGGAAACAAAAATGAAACTACTACTGGATTTGAGCCATGACTATCTCAAGTGTGGGGCAAATGAGGTAAACACCAAACTGAGACCCTGTGCATAAGTGATAGTGAAAGTCTGGAGCTGGGGAAAAGAGACAAACTTTCATTTCATCACATTGCCATCAGCAAGAAGGAGGGGGAGAAGTTGCTACGCTTCTCCTATATTTGTGAACTGGGAAAGTGTACCACTGTGATCACAGTCACTGAGATAATCTCCAATTTAAAAATACATAGTTTGCATTTCCTTGCAAGGAGAAAGAAGGAAAGAAGGAAAACAGAAGAAACTAGCATGGATGAGGTTTTATGACATGCCTCTGTGACTGTTGCTGATCAGAAAGAATGAAGAGTTTCAGAAGAATGACTTACCTCAACCAAAACAAACAGTTTGGTACTGCCTAGGTGAAAATACAAGCAGTCGGCCACTAGATCAACAACCAACATACAAGCAAATCGGACTACCTGCTCATACGTTTTCCACTAGGCAGTGATAAATTTTTGTTTATGGGTTTGTTGTTTGTTTTGTATTTTTCAGCCTTTTAGTCATTCCTCATTTCTTACAAAACTCGTCAAAAAATCCAAATTGTGTTCAGCCGGTAATGAATGGGATAAATAGTACTTCCAGTCTCTTAGAAGTTGACAGTACTCCTGTTCCAGCTGATCAACCCTCAGTGATGTTTCATGATGAAAAGTAGCACAAGAAGACTGGCATCAAAAAGGAATTTTCCATGTGTATAACCTAAAAGGCACAAGGACATTACATCCCACAAGCCCTGTCTATCCATTTTGGAATCACCCCCAGAACTTGGCATTCATATATTTTCATGCCCAAGAGAATGATCCTAACATTCTTCTAGTCATACATCAGTTCAACTAACTTATTAGGTCAATCCAACTTCCACTGAAACTCATAGTATAATGTTCTTATCTCCATCACTCCAATTTATTCCATTGCTTTTAGAAACCATGAGTGTTCTATTGTATCTAAATGTCAGTATGAATGTCATGCTTGCTAAAGGCCAAGACCAAAACCAACCTTTTCCAAGATTCCTATTGACTGTCACTGGATCACAGACATCCTAATGGAATAAGACTCCCTTTACTCACATTCAGTCCTGAGAATAACATTTGCAAGAAGAGTAACCACAAGGCTTGGAACAGAATGAAAATTAATACAAAACTATATATTTGTAGTAATGATGACACTAAAAATGTCTCCTTTGCAGGATCACAAATTTCTTTAGACTATACTTCAACCAACAACTCTTCTCTCAGTGGCATGTTTGGTCCATGGGATTTCATGGGATTTTGTAAAAAATTTTTTTTTACATTTTTGGTTGCTGCAAATGCTTATCTTGATAAACTTGAAATTTTTGAGATTAATTAACTCTATTTTCTTTATATGGTAATTTTACCACTTGTTTGTGTCTAACCGCTTCCTTCAATTTTAAATAGATTGTCTGATAAATGTACAGTGATGTCTGACAACCATTAAGCACTAATCGTTCATTTGCAGCATAGATCAACAACATTCAAATTTAGTGATTTCAGAGGGTGAAATAGCTGCCAAGAAAATTCAACAACAAAAAACAAAGACTGAAAAAAATAAAATTAACTCACCAGTTATGCAGAGAACCACACTGTGAGATGCCTGTCATTGTCATGGCCCTGAGTACGCCAGAAGGCCTGACAGCCAAACTCATCCAGAACACACATCCAGGAGCATGGGAACCCCATTTCAGATAAGCCCAGGGACATTGGTGCCTGCCCCAACAATGACACAATAGGTCTCCATACCTGATTCTGGCTCTGCCTCCTGGATTGGATCTCAGCCCTGTGCTGCAATAGCTCACCTCCTGGATGGATCCCAATGACAAACATTGCAGCCTGTCCTCTGCTCTCTTTCTGGTTCTGTTTCTGTCCAATGGATAAACTTTGGCCCCACACCATCTCTTTGTCTCCAGCCCTGGCCTTGGGTCTGACCCTGTCTCCCTAATGGTCCCCCAGTACGGATCCTGGCTGTGGCTTACCCCCTCATTATGTCAAGGGCAATTGATGGACCCTGCTGTTGACCCAGCTCTGCCTGCTGATCTCATGCCCCAAAGGCCAGCACTGGCATCACCTTCCTACCCAGCTCCCCAGACCTGCAGGAGCAGCCTGCCCTGGCTGTGCCTTCACAGGCATTTCTAGACCTGAATATACAAAGCCTGAACTGCACACCTTTTTTGAACAGCAGAGAGGATCCATTCAGAAGCCATGACAAATGACTCTTTCTGTTTCTTTTTCTCAGTAACGTTTTTATAGCATTTCAAAACCCAGCAGCACCTGGTCTTTTTCCTCACTTCCTCTTACATTGTTCAGCATTTTATGTGTAGCAACAGGCTGAAGTTAGGGTACAATGCTGTGATAACTAATTCCTCCAAGTGTGCATTATATGTATTTGAGTCACACACAAATTTGTAATAACTAAAATAAATAATTAAATAATAATAAAAAATAAAAAGAAGAGGAAGATCTCCTAAAATTCTTTATAAAACAAGACATTTTGGGAGTTCCCTCCCGAACCATCTGCACCAAAAGCTTGTGTCTGCAGAACTTCCCAGAACAAATTTACCAGCTACCACTCCTTGAGCTCAAGCCCACTGTTTTTTTCAACCTCCATTGTCACCAACACAGTCACATGTCCCTCTTCACAACAGTTGCTGACCAGGCAGTATGTTTGGTCCTCAGCCTGGAGTAAGGAGGTGCTCTTTTGGGCCCCTCGCTACAAGAAGGACATGGAGATGCTTGAGCGGGTTCAGAGAAGGGCGACAAAGCTGCTGAGGGGCCTGGAGAACAAGTCCTACGAGGAGCGGCTGAGGGAGCTGGGCTTGTTCAGCCTGGAGAAGAGGAGGCTCAGGGGCGACCTTATCGCTCTCTATGGGTACCTCAAGGGAGGCTGTAGCGAGGTGGGGGTTGGTCTGTTCTCCCACGTGCCTGGTGACAGGACGAGGGGGAATGGGCTTAAGTTGAGCCAGGGGAGTTTTAGGTTAGATGTTAGGAAGAACTTCACTGAAAGGGTTGTGAGGCACTGGAACAGGCTGCCCAGGGAAGTGGTAGAGTCACCATCCCTGGAAGTCTTCAAAAGACGTTTAGATGTAGAGCTTAGGGAAATGGTTTAGTGGGGACTGTTAGCGTTAGGTCAGAGGTTGGACTCGATGATCTTGAGGTCTCTTCCAACCTAGAAAATTCTGTGATTCTGTGATTCATACTCACAATGAGTCACAAAGCAAGAAGAGCTGCCAGGAAGCACAGAGGAAAGACTGGGTGAGGCAGAAAGGAGACTGTTGTGCCTTGCTTGCTACCGTGTAGTCTCCTTTATTGTAGTCTCTGCTAAGAGCTGCATTTAGTGGGAAAAAAAATAAAAATTAAAAATTTGTTTACTGTTTTGTTTTCATCACTCATCTCGGTAATGGATTTTATCACATCTCATAGGCTGGTGTAACTTTAGACTAACATCTTTATGTAGCAAACCTTATATTTATTTTAGTGTCACTACTGGCATGATTTTGCTTGGTAATATCACAGTAATGTTACAGTCAAAAAGCAAAATATTTAAATTAAGTCTGATAACCTACAAACACGTAACAGAACATATACCTTTACTCATATGAACTACTACTTCACTAAAAGTTAAGTTTATAAAGAAATACTTGAATCAAATAAGCGTATTTGTTTTCCCACTAAAAGCCTTCTCTTTTGCATAAAGTCAGTTACTGTGAAAAACAGAAATGATTAAACTTTCAATAGAGTAATAGAGTGACTAGATTTTTAAATACACACAGACTATCATGTTCTAAATGACAGATCTAAAATTAGGCTTCTAAGCTTCTATACATGGGATTTTCAGAAATATCTGGGCTGATTTAAATGTCTCACCAAATTCAAAATAAAATTCCTAATAAAGAAGTGCAGTTTGCTTCTCTCTCTTGTCAAAGTTATTCGAAAATGCTAGCAGACACAGATATGACATGAACAACGTTTATCAATTCTGTTTTTCTTATTATATTTTGTTTTTTCCACTGTCTTTTCATAGGGAGCTTGAGACTGAGAAGTACAGTATCAAATATCAAAGCTGAAATTCTACTAGTTATTTAAGCTTTAATAAAACAGGTACAAGACAAGAACATTCACCACTTACAATTTTAAAGTATAATTATTAATCTAGCTTGACATATTAAAGCTCATTTTCCAAAGTTACACACATTGGCATGGAGCTTCTACCAAGCACCTGACATAAGGGATGTAGAAACAGTTTGCTAAAGTGTTTTTCATTGTTCTAGGTACATTTTATCTGTACTGACCCAACACTAAGTAAGCCTAAGTAGAAATATAGCTATTATTAAAGAAAGTTCCAATACAAAGGTGTATGACAAACATAATATATTTTTGTGTTTCTAGGTTTTCATTAAAACTATTTCCATTAATTAAAATCATGGAATTCCACTATAACCAGATATCTCCAATATCTGTGGAGATATTGGAGATAATGTAGAGATATATCTCTATGTAATGTAGAGATGATATATGTAGAGATAATCTCCAGTCACAGCGCTGTCACTAGCAATGCACTCCCCATGATTCAGGAAGTCTTGTAGTCCAAAAATGGATGCTGACAAGACAGGTATTGAGGCCATGCAGATCCAAATCTTACCTGTTTCTGAAAAACTGTGTAAATGCTCCATGCTGGGACCACCCAGCTGGGATTTAGCTATTTTATGACACATCCAATCTGTGCTGATAAAAGAAACAGTTCTAATTTGAGATGCTTACACAACAAGAGTGGACAAAAAAATAGCTTTGATAGACTCTACAGTATCTCTTCAATAGCCTTTACATGTTTCTTATTAAGAAAACTTTTCCTCTACAAAAAAGGTAAAGAAAGTATGTAATCTTTTCAATCACATCCTTATCAGAATATAAATATTTTCTTTCTGGTATAAAACATTAACAGTTATTTCTGGGACAGGTGGGATCAGCTCTTCACTGTTGTCAAATTGAATTAGCTTCATGTAATACACCTGAATAAACATACCTCAAAGGTAGCCACAGGCTTCTCAGTGTACTTGTACAGGGGACAAAGACCCTAAATGATTTTTTTCTTCCATTCACTTCATCCCTACTTCTTTAGTCTACACAGAGTACTTTTTTCCTGCTTCTCAGTGGAATATACTGAAAAAAAAAATAAGTATTTCTAAATCAAATTTACTTCCTTTAAAGACTTAGCAGCAAAGGAAGTAATCGAGTATATTCAAGTTTGAAAATTACATATTAAAAACAAAGATTGTTACCGTAGAACAACTTCTCAGTGTTTTCTCTTCGATATGAGTTTTCACAGACAAAATTCTTAAATGCTTCCTTGACTTTCTCAAACGGTCTTGTTCTGTGGTTAAGGCGGGCTGTCTTCTAAACTACCAAATGTCTGCCATCTAGAAGTTAAGCTACTTGTTCACACTCTTGCCAAAGTCAACAGAAAGCTAGACAATGCCATAAGGCAACACATCCCATCCTCAAGCAAGTGCCTCAGATTGGCTGGATTACGACCAGCAGCTGCCTCGGTGGGTAGCCTAGACAGTATCTACAGAGAGATGCCTCGTGCAACCTATGATGTCTCAAATGGCATTAGATGCCTACACTTGGCACCTACATCATGCTCTATTTGGATGTCATGTACATGTATTTAATGTTTTGTTTAATCTGTTACCCCTATACATGAAAATGATAGCTACCATGCATCATTCCCATGGATAGTACTAACAGGACACATTTTGTTTTAAATAGGGATTGTCATAATATTCTAGCTAGTGATATAGGTGAGCATGGACAAACACTGTAAACAGACCTCAGGTTTTCTGGCCCCCATCTTCTTTCAAACAATCTCTAGGTAAACTCACAAGAAAATTCTTAACCAACTCTTTACTTCTCTCATATTTTACTGCTGGAAAGAGTAGCAGTGACACCATTGTGTTCGGGACACCATTACTTGTGTTGCAATAGTAATGAAATCATCGTCGTTATAATTTAATTGCATTAATACCTAGGAATTTCTGTTCAAAGCAGTAATCTGAATGTATCCTGAGAAATTATTTACTGGTGTCAGAATTTAATGCAGTTGACAAAATAATTGATCAAAATCAAAAGACAGTAATAATGTAATACAGAGATAAGTATATCTTTCACCTGAGTATTTTTAATTTAGTGACTTAATTTAATAATTTGGGAAACTAATTTAATACCCTTTGCTTCTGATTTGTAAATCCATCAGTATGCTTTAATCATTCCATTTGATTTTCCATTTTCCATTAATTTCTGTCAGAGGAGCACTGCTCTAAGATTTCAGTAATCTAATCTTCTACTTACTTTTGTTGATTCATAATTTAAATTTAAAATTTGGTTTGCTCTTTGATAACTTAATCTGGTTCCTAAACAGATAATGTATGGTGCTGGAATCAGATCTCTTACAGGAGGCAATAATCTTCCTCTTCTTTCAGAAATCACCTTTCAACCCTCTCAAAGCATTACCAAAATGAATAGGCTGAGGCTAACTTGTTTACTCTGAAATGAGCTCTCTAAACACCCAGATAGGAAAGGAGAGTTGCTCCTGACACGTTGCTGACTCCTGCAAGGATTACAGAAGTACTGCACAATTGGTTTTACAATCCCAAGTTGTCAGCACCCTTATTTACAATTATTATTTTACTCTATGTTTTACTTCAGGCAAGTGAACACAATCACAAAAATATCAGTTAAAAGCATTAAGTCATATGATGTTGACTAAATAAAACAAAGACAAATACATTATCTAAAAATGTAAGCTTATATGTAAAGATGCTATTACAAAGAAAGAAGCATCTGGTGAATAGGAGAGTTTTAATTTGCTAGAATTAAAGTCAACTGAACCATTGTGAGAAGACCTGATTTACTAAACTCTCAGAAGTAACAGCACCTTTTACAAACTCAGTGAGATTCAATTGCAAAACAAATTAGCTAATGGGGAACTTAATTAGCAACTTCTTACACTCATACATCTAATAGGAAAGAAAAAAGAACACACAGTTGCTGCCTAGCCCTTCTGTGAAAAAAGTCAGCACTCTATAAATGAGTACAAGAACCAATCACTATAGAAAAGCAAGAAATGTTATTGCTTAAAAAACAAAGTATATCTACTGTAAATTCAGAGATACTTACACAGTTTAATCAAAGGTGAAAATACCAGTGCAGTAAACTGCAAACAAAAGAGAATTCCGAACAACATATAAAATTTGCAGTCCAAGAGATGTATCAATAAAGTTTCTCAACACTTAGCAGTCAACACAACCCCAGTACCTCCATGTGGCATATTTTTCTAAGGCATCATTAGATAGATAAATACATTTCAAGAATTCTGACCCCTCTCTTTGGGATTATAACTCACAAGGCTAAATGAAAAACAGTACCCAACAAGTTCTTAAATAAAGTGTTTGGATCCTTTCAGAAATACCTTTGTGGATTGAAGTAAATCAGTCATCACATGAAGAAATGTATTTACATTTCAGAGGGAAAGAGGAAAGCACAAAACAAATGCCCTGACCCTAGACTCATCCAATACAAACATACGTAGTGTTTAAACAGCCAGTCAGTTCTGAAAAGTTATAAATTAATATCTTTATGGTCACTTTGGCTACTGTCCCATCAGAGAAATTCAAGACAGCTGTGGAGATACTAGCCCTCTTTCACATCTCCATCACAACAACATCCATTCAGCCTCTCTGGCCTCCCCCCCAGACAGAACATCGTTAATGATTTTGGAGGTTGCACCCTGCTCTTATCCCAGAGAAAGTAAAGGGTCTGGGTATCTCTGCAGCCACAAACAATGACAGGTCACAGCCCACCAGCAACTCAGTCCCTATCCCATTCTCCAGTGATGCCAATCATCAGTTTTCAACTTGGTGTTGTACATAAATCCCTGGTTATAAAAATAAAATAAAATAAAATAAAATAAAATAAATTCTTTAATCTCTCTCTTCTACCAAATAAGGTACATAGAGGAGGGAAAGGAAGGTTACACTTTTGCTTCTCAGGATGTATAAAAATCCAAACTGCTCACAGAGGTTGTTATCATACTTAAATAACATGTTTGAAACACTTTGAATGGCAAAGATGGAGCTTAAAAGTATAAACATAATTTGTATTCTTAGAAGATGTCTTCTCCTAAAGGCTTTTCAGGCTTAGATATTAAACATCATCTAATACCACTGTTCCCCCAGGAGCAATTGCTCCTTCTGCAGATTCCTCAGAGCAGTTGAATGCCAAAATATGAGATTTACACTTGGGACCACAGATCAGGGGTGTCCAGTCATGCAATGGGAGATCATATCTGCTACATGAGCAAGAGGCTGTAGGGTTTGAGTGCTGGAGGGGAGTGCAGGGGCATACGGAGCACAGTGCCACAGTTTCTCCTGCCCATATGTGCTTATGCACCAGGTGCAGCTGGAGGACAGACTGCAGAGCTATTGGTCAAGAGAATGTGGATGGGAGCCCTGAGGGAAGGAAAGGTAGCAGCACTACTCTGTGAGACATATCATTGCAGTAGGCAAGTGTGAGGAGACAGGTGCTAAAGTATCTTACAGTCACTGCAGGATACTTAACAGGCTTATTTGCAATCTGCAGAGTATGGAGCTAAAACAGAAGGTGAAAGAAATCCATATGGGAGCCTTGGTGTTGTAGGGAGTTACGGACTAGACAAGCAGTATCAGAGAAAGGCCCAATTCTTTGAATCCCAACAGAATGAGAATCTACAGCTTTCACCATATCAACAGAATAAAACAGGAGTGGGAGACAGCTATGCCCAGCTGTCTGCTCTGTACACATCCTACCACCAAGCACCACACACAGATGTTGGCAGGTACAGAAGACTACTGCTACAAGTGGCAGTAATTGCCACTGATTTACTGTTTCTGTACAACTACATTTTTGCCTGGCTCAAGTAGACAAAGAAAAGATTTGCTTTCTTTTTTTCTCTAGGGACCTGCAAAAAGATCATAAACTGATTCCAGATACAACTCTAGGATGTCTCTATTCATGCTTCAGAGCTTCCCAGAAATCTACACACTTTTCAGTGGTTTCTAACCATTACTAATTATCCCATAAATATCTAAGAGTCCTTTCCCAACTGTTCAGTAAGTTTGTGTCATGACACGGATTGATGTCCCTTTGCTTTGTTTTCCTATTTCACACAGTCAATCTGAAAAACACTGGATTATGGATAAAACTTCTATTTACACATAGCAATGCTACATCTGTTATGGAATCTGTTTTGTTTCCAAAACAGAGCATTCAGTAGAAATATTTCTACAGACTATACCAGTTATTTTTGCATGTGATACATGAGAACGCTCACAAGGATCACTGTGAAATTGTATACATCCACAGGTGGATGTTGGTTGCAAGAATATTTTAGTGAAGCTCTTTGCAAGCTTGATGGAAAAATACCAAGGACTTCTTACCTTTGAGGATGGCACCTCTGAATTACCTATCTATTTAAGATCGCTATTCTTGTTGTAGAGATATTGAAGTGCAATAATTTCCAAGATGTGGAATAATTATTTTTCTACATATTCCTACCACCAGGTACCTAGCGACTATCCAGGCCAATTAAAATAAAATTAACCCGTACAAGTTAAAGTCAGCACTCACTATCAAGTGACTGTGAAAGGCAGAACAATTTTTAGCATATTAAGAATTTCTAAAACTATAGTGTATCTTACAGCTGACAGAAAAAAAAAAAGAAAAAAAAAAAGTTACAGGAAGAGAGAATATACCCTCCTAAGTGATAATGTAGGATTTCTTTAGAAGACTATATTTCTTTACACTTGAGAGGAAATTCTTTTGATTACAAAACTATGAATGAGCAAGGATCAGTAAGAATCTAGAAATCATTTAAAGACTCATTTGCTTTCCGCCGAGCACAGGAAAGAAAAAATGATTTTGGCTTGGAGGGGAAGAGAAAACTCGAGGAAGAAAAGAAAAGCAGAAAACTGAAAAATACCATGTCACTAAAGATAAAAGTTTAAGTTTTAGCATCTCAATTATCTTGATAACTCGATGAAGGAATATAACAGATATTTGTTTCCAAATTTAATTTGTATATATTTGTTGATAGGGATGTACCCTTTCAACTTTTTCATAACCTACTGGAGATAAACATCCTTAAAACAGACCCTCCAGCAATTTCAGAAGCCAACCTTCCATCTATAATTAACAGTTGTTTTCTTCTTCCCAGAGTTCTGACCTATCTTCTATATGGATTTCAATAATATTGTTTATTAGGCTCTTTATTATGTCTAATATGTCAGACAGTCTGTCATAAACAGCTTAAAATGCAATAATCACAAAAAGAAAGTCACTAGATTTATCAATAAGTAAGTACCCAGCCACAGGCAGATTTAAGCATGCATTATTTCATCATACTTTCCAAAACAACAAGACTGGCAAGGAGAAACATAAGAACTTGTCAATTATTGTGAGAAACAACTTAACAGATATGATAATACAGTACATTAATTAGTGTTTAAAGCCTGCCAAAGACTTATATGAGTGACAGCTGGTCAGGTTGCCAACTAGAGGTAAGATGAGAAAGAGAGTTATGCACCTGAATGTTATTTTTTCCCTGGTGAAGAGGAAGTTAAGGAGAGATGACTCATTAAGACAATCTGCAATTAGGAACAAACCAGGATTCATAAGAGTAGACTCAAAGACCAGTTTTATACTTTATGGTGAATCCTACTTTTTACGTTTTTTTCATGAGCAGCAGAACTAATGAAACTGATTTCCTAGAGACATGTCCTTCTTCTCCTGCTCACAGTCATACTCCTTCATTCATACTCCCTAGCTAATGTCATGACATTACATTACATTACATTAATGTCATGACGTTACATGACATCCTGCTAATGTCAGAACACAAGGACAAATGTTGATAATATGACTAGAAACCACATGTGGTCAATTAATTGCAAATGTTTTGCCTATCATGAATATCTGTTAGCAGCTAATTGATTAACAGTGTAGAAATGCTGTGCCCTGCCACAGTGGGGCAATAGTTAGGGTCTATCTCTTGCAGATGGGAAGTTTCACCAAAGTTATGAAATTTTAGTTATCTTAACAACTTGCAGTTATCTTAACAACTTGCAGTTCAACTTGCCCAACCAATTTGAAAGATATTAGAGAAAGGGTTTTGCTGACACATGGATCATACCAGACTTTTTTATTTTGGAAAACAGACTAATAAAAATAAATGCAGCTTATTTCTGATGGAATATAGGAATATATATTACTGACACGTTGGGATTCTGACATCTGATTTGTATATTTGAACAAAGTTCAAGGGAAAGCAGAGGGGGGGTTGGTAGAAATCACTGGTGATCTTTAATTACCTGGTGCAGCAGGTGCTCACCATTCATCTGGCAATGCTTTGAAGTACCAATTTAGGTATCACCTAACTGGTGATATATATTCGCTACTGAATTTTGCCTACTTAGGCATTTGTGCACACAGTATGATGAGAAAGGCTTATATGCCGAGGCTTTACTAGCAGAGCCCATCACTGATGTCCTAAATCACTTCCCATGAGGGCCTACCATAACAGCAGTATCAGGGCTTGCAGGTAAGGCCTTTGAGCCTTACACTGTCAGGACAACAGCATAAAACCCACAAGGAAAATGTTACTACCACCAAATCTACGGAAAAATCTGTCAAAGAAGCTTAACTGAAAGTGTACAGAGGCATAAGTGGAAAGCAAACTGTGAAGTTGCAAGTGAAAAGCCTTTAACAAGGGTTAATTCACCTAAGAAACTGTGCAGCACATTGGACTGTTAACATTTAACTTGTCATTTGTGGAGGTTGCTCAGAGCACTTCAGACTATGAAAGTCAGTAAACAAAACCAAACTCTATTATTGCTTTTTGCAGAGTAGTCTGCTTCCTAGCAGCATAAGTCATTGTCAAGTAGTGGATACACAGTGCACCTGCAGCTATAAGAAAGCTATGAACTTTCTCCTCAAGCACTGATTTCAAGGCGCCAAACCCAGTGGTTTAAGCATCTCACAGAGCGTGGATGTTCTAACAGTGGTATAGCTATGGCCAGCTCTATATCATGCCTCTGCAGAGCCTGTTTTTGCCCTGTCAGTCTTAGCTGTGTCTCTGTGTTGTGGTCACAGCTTGGGGCAGCATCTAACTCATGGTCTGATTGCCAGGTGGCAACAAAGCCCTTTATCCACGAGCCATGAAGAAATACAATCTAACGCAAAGAGGTACAAGCTCAAGAAAATTGTTACTTTTTCTCACAAATGAACCATCCCACCATTCCACACGAATGTGAACGTGTGTTATGGACAGGGGATGTAAGAGTACAAAACACTGGCCATGTATTTAATGTTAAACACATAACAGGTGAGTGAGTCTGGTGTGAAAGGTCTGCATGTCTCACCTCTCTTCTCAGATGTATAGGGCTGGATGGGTTTAAACGTGAGACCTGCTGTGGAAAGCTCATTAAAATGCATGTAATATGAAACCATGTCCCCAGCTCATTTACCACAGGTGGAATTATTTGATTTCATCACAGCTGTGGATCTGGTCATATTGCAAAATAAATGAAAACAGATTACTTCAGGCTGTAGTAAAACTGGCTGCTCAGCTCACTTCGGTCACCTGCTAGGATATATGTTGTTTGGTTCTGGCTATATGAAGCAGACAGTCCTCTGGTACATATAACACCTTCATCTATGCAGGTGATGCGATTTTCATGACCAGAACATGCCCCCAGAGCCACTGCAGCTGCAACATGTGCAGACCCAGTGCAGGATACAGACAGTCTCCAATCCAACTCGAAAAAACAGGTGGTCCCAGTAAAGGTCTAGACAGCTAATGTTTCTCTTTATTAAATTCACCTGCATTTATGCCCCAATTAGGTTAGTGGTTTCCTTTGCCAGGTCATTAGCACAACTACAATATTTCACTAATGACAAAGAAAATACCTGGAAAGGCTAACAACCTTGGACAATAACTTTCTAGTGAGCAAAGGTTTTATGCAGGATAAAGAAGATGTTTTAGATGAACAGGAATGTGAAAATCCTAAATGATCAGTTAATCTGTGGGAAAGCTAGAGAAGGAAAAAGCAATTATAGAAATCTTTCATAATTTTACAACAAGAAAATATTAAGACAAATACATTTTATGTATCTGAAACAAAAGGAAAACCAGCCATATTCTGCATACCTTTTCCACCAGCTAACCCTTATGTCTCCATCTTGCAGAATTTTCAGAATGCAAGAGGCATCTGGCAGCTACCAAACACTTCCCTACTGCACTACCTGAGTCTACTAGCTATGCAAATCCCTAAACCCACGCCCACTCAGGGTACGTATATCTTGAATAAGTTTTCTCTGTGTCACAGATCACTTGTGCACAGCACACTGGCCACAAAGCCAGAGAAAACCTGGAGAAACATGTGCAGATTCAGTGTTTGTGCCTCCAACAGTACCCTTCCTGAATGCACTCTTACTAGAAGATGACCTCTTGCTGCAACTTGTTGCATCAGTTTCTTGTCCACAATGTGATATTCCAAGCAAGCACATGTGCATAATTCTCACCCAGTACTAGAGGAGGAGGAGGTTGAGAGTCTAGTTCAATTACTTTAAGATGACCGGCTCAAGGTGACGTTTCTTATTAAAACCAAAACCTGTGAAGGAAGTCAAAGTAAAGAAATCCTTCCAGCCTATGGCCTCTACAATCCCTCATAAGCCTTCATGTAACCCCCAAAAGGAATCCAGTTCTGAGTCCCTTCTTGAACAAGGTGTTGGCCAGGCTGTTATTTCTAATAGAAGGAAAAAAAAATAAAAAAAATAAATAAATCTGTTTTTGTGTGCAAGTGGGACCAGAGAAAAAGATTGCTCTAAGAATGTCAGTCCTGCCCCTTGAAATGGAGACTGACCTTAGATCACTCCTGATTCCTCCACAAACCAGCAACACAATGCGCCATCCTGGAACACAATTGCCTTGAAAGAAAAATGTTGTAAAACAAGAATTTCATCTGAAATGCTTGAGGGGGAAAAAAGGGATAGCAGCTTCAGAGTTGTGTAGGGAAATAGTGGCAAATGCTGGAAACAGCTGTTGTCTTTTGGAAGTATTTTGGTCTGGTTCTGGAGAAACTAGAGCTAGTCCCCAAGCTATCTATCAAAAAGCTGCTTGTACCAGCTACATTCCTCTGGCTGCTGTTTCCTCTCACCAGAGCAGAACCAATTGTGCTTGGTTTAGTAGGAAACTGTTCCTCTGCCTCTTGCTGCCCCCTGCTTGGATGTGGACCCCAAAGTCCTCATACAATTTGCAGCAAGCTCTCCCTGCTGGCTTCCTTGTCTCAAGCCTCAGCCGACAGTCATGCTGTCTTCTTCCACCTCACCATGCAGGTGAGAACCCTTTGGCAGGAGGATATTCCAGAGACACTACAGAAGCTCAGGTCTAGCTGTGGCACAGAGGGGAGCAAGCATGCCACTCCAGCCAACACAAATAGACTTGTGGGGTGTGGCCCCCTCAGTCCTCCACAGCTTATGGTGTTTTGTGTTTCAAAAGATGGACTGTCCTGGTTCCCATGCCTAGCATCCCTTACACACCACACAGATAGTGCCACCATAGCTAGGAGGGCGCTGCTGGACAGATAATTACCTTTGCACAGTGCATAATAGAAGAGATGGTTACAGACTACAGAGCATAACAACAGTGTCTATGCTGTATACTGTCAAATTGTCAAGTGACATCAAACTACTGGTGTCATTTATCCCCCTGAGCTGCCCCAATAAGGGGATCAGCACAGACCAAATCAGGCTGTTTCTTCTCCTTCATATTTGTACCTGTGTATTTCTTTCTGGCACCATCTCCTGAATGGGGCATAAATAAATTTTTTTAAAAAATAATCCCTTCTAATATCTCCACAAACCTTCTGTGACTCTTGTCCTCAGTTTAGGAGATCTCTGGCCACATATTCATTGAGATGTGTGCTCATTTTGTCGTGCACACCATGTACCCTGGCACCCCACAATGTTCCTAACTGGATGCCAGAGTTTCTTCTCTTCTCCATGCCCAGGCTGGATAGAGCCACTGACCCCCACCACCCTTACCATGCATATTCAGTGGGGGCCTAAGTATTCCTTGTTCCAAAACTCATCTTCCCCCAGTCTAGTGAAACAAACACACTGCTTAAAGTCCTTTCCCATTAGGCCCATCAGTATAACTGCGTTTACGCCACTTCCTCCTCCTTCCTTCCCCACTGCAGCCATCCAAGCACAATGTCATCCCCCTTTACATTTTGGGAAGTGCTGCAGTGAAATATATGCACACAGTTTGGACAGCAATACTTCTGAGGTCCTCTCAGCACTTTGATGCCATGGACTGATGGGTTATTTGTCATTTGCTGGCTCACCCAGATAGAAGCTGAGGCAGTAAGATAATGCTGTCCCCTGTGCTTGCTTTGCTACGGGCTGTGTCCTTTGGCAATGAACTCTGCAGCCAGGGTGAGTGTGCTGTCATCCCACTGCACATTGCAACTTGTAAACTCTTTTATGAGAAATCTCTCTGCAGTTGCCTGCCAAGTTACAGGGATAATCAGCAATTCATCACTTGCAACAGTCCACTATATCTATACCCCATCTAACGGTTTCCCATTCTGCTCTGTTTTATTAATCCCTGAGAGTGCATCAAGAATTTGTCTTGGATCCCTTCCCAAACAGGAATGCTGGCTGCCAAGAGGATCTCCTCACATATGGGCCTCCAGTCCCCTTACACTCACACATGCATGTTCCCACATGTCCAATACATCAAAAAGCTTAGAAAAGAGTGGGTAGATTCTGTTGAGGTTACTGTACTCGGCTGCACTTGTTGAAGTTAGAATTACAGATTTATTTTAAAAGCATCTACAGCTGAATTTAAATTTGATTTCCTCTGGCAACAAAGTTAATGGGGCTTTCCCCCCCCCCCCCCCCCCCCACAGAGCTGTAGGCTTCTTAGCCTTAACACTCAGCAAACATGAGATTGATTTCCATGTAAGTTGCTTCCTCACTTGCCCTCAAGCTCTCCCTCTGCATCACCTCAAGCATCATTTATTTTTCAACCAGTCCCTTTTAGAGAACTTTGCAGCTCTCAGAAATAAATAAATTAAAAAAAAAAAAAAATCTTATGTTATAGTGCCCCAAAAACTACTGTACAAGTTATTTCATGGCATTATCTAAGCTGTTAGTAAATTTCTGCATAGAAATATATAACTCCAGACACAGGCAACATCTCCTCTGTCACTGTGAGAAGCAACTTGGAGAAGAGGACTGCACTGTGCAGGTGCTCGTGCTGCCTGACATCTACTGTGGTAATGGGCTTTGGTCTGTGACGCTCTTAGGTTGGTTCTGATGCCTTGGCAAGTCTGGGCTTCATCTCACAGGACAGATTTTTGCAGAACAGTTAGTTAATTTCCCCTTGTTTTACATAACAAGACCAGGTCCACACCAGGTTAGTCTAATTTTTTTTTATGTTAGTATTGCTTTTATTGTGCAAGGAGATTTTGTGATGGCATTTTTGCCACTTTTGTCTAGGACTAGTGTTTTTTATTCTACATTTACTCCAAAACACACATACACAAAAATCCTAATTAATTCATTTACTCTTGGTAATCAAACTTTATTTAGTATGTAACTAAGTAGCTGAATAAATTTGAATGATTTCTTTAGGACGTTATAATAGGAAATATTTTCTATACAAAATCTGTTATATTCAAACTTGAGACCAGCAGGAAGTAGTTTCCCTATACCACAAGAATTTTTAAATAAAAATAAATAAATAAATAAATAAATATTCTGTCTATCCTGTGTCAAGACACAGTGAAGAAATAGAAAAAAATACATAAACAGCAATAATAATAAAAAAGCCATCTGAAGTCATATTGTGTAGCTTCTGAGTGATTGCAATGTTCTGCTTTTAATGCATTGTATTGTCCTTTTCTTTTTTTTTCTCTCTTTAAATTAGTGTTTGAAATCTCATGGGAAAAAACAAATCTGAATCATCACCTGGATACCCAAAAATAGTTTTCCAGATCGACACAGTCAAACAAGAAGTCTGAAAGTAAATAAGAATTTTGAAAGTTTTTTCAAAAAAAAAAACTAATATATATATCTACATATATATATCCAGGTTACTTTTTGCTAACATATTTGCTTTTGAACATGGTTGGAAAATTTGGGAAAAGCATGAAAATAAGCAAAAATTAAAAAGAAAGGAATGTTCAATGAATTGATGACAAGTTCTATTCAAGATATGCAAATCACTACATCTGAATCCATTCTGCATCCCATCACATCAATAATCTGCAGCCAAACCTGACAATTTCTACAGAATTCTATGAAGACCATCTTTCTGTGAGAGGTCATTTGGACTGTGAAATGTATAGGAACCAGAAATGTATAGGAACCAGACCAAAAGTGCAAAAAATACAGGATACAAACAGCTGAGCCAGTAGAATGTATCTTTGCTGGTTGAAACTTTTTCAAAAAGATGTCAGAAAAGTATGCTTGTTTCAGCAGTCTTTATATTAAACCAGGAATAATCTGTCCTCCAGACCCAGGCTGAATCTAGCAAATACATATCATATACTCAGTTTAATTTGAGGAAATTCACTTTGTTGTTCATATCTCATCCAGCTGAAATTGAGACAGCTGAGTTAGTGCACTGTCCCACATAAAGAGCTTGAATGGCTATTTTAGGTTGAAACAGTCAAAACATAAGTTAATATTGCATGTACACATCCTAATTACAGCGCACATTATTTTAATAAAATACATCTAGTGTTACAGCACGTTGTCAAATCCCAAGCCAAAAATTTGGATGCAAATGTCTAATGATCGAACAAGGGAATGAATTCACAAGTCCTGTGCCCAGTATTGCAGAAAAAAAAAAAAAAAAAAAAATTCACCTAGAGTGTATGCCTCACAAAAATATTCCCTTAGTCCCTTTACAATGAACAGGGAGTGAAGGACGCAAAAATGTTCCTTCCTCTGCTAATTCCTAGAATGTGAAATGACAGTAGAAGATTTTTGCAGCCATGCACCAGGCAGATTTAAAAAAAGAAAGTCTGTGTGTTTCCCATGGGAAAGAACACACAATTTCTAGTCAGATTGCCAGGCGGCTCCAGGAGTGAGCACAAGCACAGGGTTAGAAAAACAAATTCAAGTAAAATGCAGAGTGAAAAGAAACTGGAAGCAGTTAGAGGAAAATCCTGTCCAAACAGGGAATAAAGGTTGAAAATGAGCTGTCCTTTCTGCTTGGTGGCTGTGTGGCAGAATGGCAGCTGCTCTCCTTCACCTCAGCACTGAAATAGGCTGAAGGTGATACAGGAGAAATTGGGAACCCCAGGAGTCAGCAATTGTCAAGTCTTTGCAGTACAAATTAAAAGAAACCACTCATTAAACATGATTAAAAATTGCAACCAATACTTAAGAAATAATTTTTGTGCCTGGAGTTCTTTCAGGGATGTTGTAGTTAACAAAGCCCTGTGGCTGTGACACTGGCACCTGACATGAGAAAATACATGATACCATGCCAATGAGAACAGAGGACAGAATTCAAGCCATTTAGGCATCTCCTGGTATATCACTGCCCAGATAAGATGCATCTTTTATTGCATCCCATGCCTACATCATGGCAAAATGTCTTTATGTTCTTCGCAATGAAGTGCCAAGGTTCTCATAGAGTCCTATGGATATTTTGCATGCAAATTCAATAAAAGAATGGATAAAGACCATTAAGATTGAAGACATCTTGGGATTTTCCAGTTTCCTTGGAAAACAAGGTGTATGCAACTGTATGGTCGGTCTGCTGGTCACCTCCCTCCAATCACTTCTAAACGTTTCACGAGATCACTTACATTTAGTAATACTGAGCAACCAAACAGTGCATCTGTGCTGGTCAATCACCTTATTCCTTGCTGAAGAAGGAATTCACAGGCATATGTGATGCATACCTGCTGGGAAGCAGCTTTCATCAGGTTAGACTTGACTCTGTCACTTTGAGGAAGATTTTCTACCATTGAAACTGAACACCTTCAAGCCTAGTGTGCAGAGAGTCTTTTGTCAGTTCTCAACACATTTATACCTACACAATATGTTTTCAGCTTCTAACTACCATAGTATCCTGTGAAAATGCTATTCTGGAAGGCTAGATCAAAATCCTGACATTATTTCTGGTACTTTGAGCTGAAAAATGACAAGAAATTTAATATTTGCTCCTTATATGCTCTATATGGGGCCCAGAGGAGACACAGCCTGAGAGCCTGAGATCTACACAGTACATGTGGCCAATCCACTCCAGAAAGGATGGAAGCTGCTCTGCAACATTTGGCCTCTGGGTCAGGGATTGCTCCCTGGAGCAGCAAAGCAGAGTCATTTTCAGGAGCTGGACACAACATAGACATATTGAGACCAGTGTTTACAGCACAAGAAGAATTATGTCAAAGAATGCATTAACCACAGACTGGCAACATAGTCTGGTAAAAATCGAATGCTGCAAATGAAGATGATATCCATAAGAGAAGAAAAGGCGAATGGTGTGGTCTGCTAAGACTGAATATCTAGGACAGACTCACTGCGTGCATTTTCTGCTTATCATTTGGCCTTAAGTTTTGCCATCCTCATACTGTTTATAGACTAAATTCACAAACGGAACAAACTATGACAATGAGCTTTTGCAAGAAACGATGATCTGTGCAAGAGCTTAATGAGATAATCAACTCATAAGGTCCCAAAATACACTATTACACAATATGTTGCCAAGTAGTTAAGTCAGTGGCTACTGAAAGAGAATAACTGGAGGACTCTTTTGCTAATGAAATAAGTTATTATTTCTCCTTTGTATCTCCATATTAATTTATTGTTATTTCTCTTTTGTATCTCCATATTAATTTATTGAAAGAGATTTCCAGCAGAGATGTCCACTTGAGCAGGTGTGAACTAAACATTTTTCTTTCCAGAGTTTGTCCTGGAGGGGAGAAGTGCTGGGATTTGACTCATCTGCCTGAAAGACAATACAAACTTGTATCCCGAAGGATAAATGTTTCCTGCTAGTCTACAATCTGTGTTAATTTCTTTAATTGTGACACAAAAAATACAGCAAATATGTAATATCTGCTGGAGTGGTAGTAGGACGAAGCAGGAGACCTGCTGGAATTTACAAATTGTCTGTGACAAGTTTACACAGAACCATGTTTCATAGAAACAGTGAATTGGACACTTGCCTGATTCAGCAAAGAAGCTGTCTTTATAATTTGTCTTTCACCTAAATTTTATGTCCCCAAGTTTTATTTCCAACAAGTTGGATTTTGATAGACTGATTTTTTTTTTCTACTTGCTCCAAACTTCATTTCCCTTGAAACAATTTTTTTAATTAGAGTTTTTATTTATCAGTTGTCAAGTACAAAACCTAATTTGATTCAGCATGAAACCTAGTTGTAGAACAGAACAAAACTGAAGGATTGAATCAATAGCAAAATTTGGTCAGCTGGTCTTCAATTCACATTTGAAGAGAATTTATTTTAAAGTCTGTTGAATGTTGAGCTGGCATTTGAACAATGAAAGGAATGCAAGTAAGGTGTCATTTTAAAAAAGAAATTATCAGGAGCCCAAATCTCAAATAATAATAACAACAACAGTAATAATAATAATTTTAAGAAGATGCTTGTGCAAGTCAAATTCCTGTAAAGGAAAAGAGGATGGTGGGTAGGGGTAAACGTTTTGAACACACCTTTGACTATTGCCCAAGCTCTCTTTACACAGGTGGCATCTGTCTCCATGGCCTTCCAACACAAGGGCTAAACACAATCGTATGCAATCACTGGGATCCACACACCTGAAATATCAAGCAAATTGAAATATTTGGTAACATTTTGAGGCTGCTTTTCGTTGCTGGAACGTTGGCAAAGCTGATTAGGAAGACTGACAGTCAGATGTCCTGTTTGCTCCCAGATTAGTCTGGCTCTTTCACTCAGCAATGCAAAGAAGCATTGATTAGAACTCATCTGAAGCCACACAGAGCCCTTAGGTGCTCTTGTTCAATAAGTCTGCTTAGGGGAAAAAGGTGAGTTATTGCACCTTAACCTTGTGTAATACTACTTCTCTTGATGGAAAGAAAACAGCTCTTCCAAGAGTGGGCTGGGAGAAGAACAGGACCAGCTATGTGATTTCATTTCATTTAAAAAGCAGTTTTTATAAGCATCTGAGCACAACTTTCTGATTCTTCACTGTATAACAAGGAATATAGTACTTGGCAAATCAAATGGGAGGTACAGTTGGGACTGATTAGAAGTGGTTGAAAGGTTTCTTATTTGGTTTTAGAAAAGCATTGTGGATTATGCCAGCAAATGCCCTATCTTCCCCTCCCCCCACCCCCGCCTCCCCCCTCCAGTCTCCCTGCCCTCAAAAAAATAAAATAAAAAAACTAATACAACTTTCAGAAAACTATTAAAATGGTTATGTTTGGTATGAAGAAGGGCTTTATTTAAATTCAAATGAAAACTATTGGTGATTGGACTGATTGTAACTTTTAAAATTACATTTTGGGCATCATGAAATTGTAAATAAAGACAAATGACAGCAAGCATTTTTACTGCAGTAAATGAAAAATATATAGAGAATTGACAGTCTCCAAAAGCTTTGCAAAGTGCAATATCTGGAATTCACCAAGTCTTAAGGAGAAAACAGGAAAGAAAAATAAAATAAATCAGAGAAGAAATAGTAAAACTAAATGGTGGGCAAGGATATTATGCTATACCTAGAAATACTTGCATGAAAAATTCATGTGTGACAGATGAAGCTAAATTACAAGACTGCTTAGTAAAAATTACAAGCACAGAAGAATTAAGAGTAGCATGGCACAGATTTTTTAATCAAATAAATAAAGTATGCAACAGCCTGTAAAATCTATTCAATATAAGCCTGATTTAAACTCAGTTTTGATCACTGGAAAGATGACAGTGGACTTCGCATCAGGACACAGGCACAGTAATTTGAAATATAAGCTGAGACAGTATTTGAAATGTGTTTTGAATAAGACCAAGAATGACTATCTCTATAGAGCATAGTCTGAACTGTGGTTTTGGAGAAATGAAGAGGGAGTGCCTGTTCAGGTTGCCCTGGTTTCAGCTGGGATAGAGTTAATTTTCTTCACAATGACTGGTACGGTTCTGTCTTTTGGATTTAGGAGGAAAATAATATTGATAACACACTGATGTTTCAGTTGTTGCTCATAGGTGCTTGCAGTAAACCAAGGAATTTTCAGCTTCTTGCACTGCCCTGCCAGTGAGGAGGCTGGGGGTGCACAAGGAGCTGGGAGGGGACACAGCCAGGGCAGCCAACCCAAACGGGCCAGAGGGATGTCCCATGCCACATGGTGTCACACAGAACAGTTAAATAGGGGAGTTTGGTAGGGGGGCTGCCATTGCTTGGGGACTAGCAATGTTCATTGCTAACATTGATGTTCAAACATCAGTGTTCTGGTGGTGAGCAAATGTATTGCGTATCACTTCTTTTGTGTATCTTTTCTTTTTTCTCTCTCCATTTTCTTTTCTGTCAAAACTGTCTTTACTTCAACCTGAGAGCAGTATTTTTTTTCCCCAATTCTCTTCCCCACACCACTGCAGAGTAGAGTGAGCAAACAGCACTGTGGTGCTTAGCTGACTGCAAGGTTGAAAGACAACACAGATGCAAAACACTGCCAGCACACCTGCCTGCAGTGATGGGTGGGAAGCAGATCCAATGATGTTACTATGAAAGCAAAGCATTCAACAATGACATCACCACCTGCTGAGCAAACATGAATCCATTGCTATGCATAAAATAGAAAGACCACGTGTATTTTAAATGAAAACAGGTAGCAGGGTTACTTTTTGCCTAGTACTGAAGACTTTCAATGAAAGAAAGCTTTTACCAGCTCCCTTAATGGGCAGGCAAGGTGTTAGTGTCTCCAGAAGAAACGAATTCAGGAGGTGATAATGATACTGTGAGAGCTACTGATGTTAACTAAGGAAAAGACAAGTGATCTTAACAACGATAGTATTAATCTTAGTTTTGAATTGTATTCACTTTTCAGATCATTTACTCACACATTATCTGGCACCTCCTGTCTTAAAAATACAGATTGCTGTACTTCTTATTGTTGAAATCCATTTTTCTCTTTTAAGAGGCTCAAGCTTGGCTGTACATATGTCCAGACATTGTAGCAAACTCTGTAAAGACAGACCCCTTTCTATCATCAGTAGAGGTTCTAGCAAAAGCCCTAGGAATCCCTTTTAAAGCAAGCTGTCCTGTTCTACATGTATTTGTAAACAGTGAAAAAACCTGTATGCACTGAGAGGACTTCTATTAGAAATGCCCTTCATCAAAACCAGATGAATATCTGCACAGGAGCAGACAGCAGACTGAAAACTTCTTTGAATAAAATGAAAATCATAGGCTAGTTTGAGTTCAGTATCAGTAAGAGACTTGAGCAGAAACCTACAGACTCCACTAAATGCCACCAAAACCATTTCTCCCATGAGCTCACGGATTCTTCTGCAAAGATCCAGCACTATGACTGGATGCTCCAGGTACTTCCAACCAGGGCACAAGAGGGATGCAAGAAAAGGCTTATAAATACATGATGCTTTTTTGCCAAAAGCCTTTCCTAGATAGGAGAAGGTAAAGTTCAGAGATATGCCTTAATGCAAAGTATCTTGCTCATGGAATCAAATGGCAGAGTTCATTCACAACCACATTTGCTAGGCTCTCACTCTATCAGCTAGTTTTACAAAATATAATTTCCCTTTGTTACAGTTTGCAGAAACAGTTGGTGGCAAACATTTAAAACAAATTGGGTGAACATTCATCATTTTATTAAAATGATGTAACCACATTTTATGCCACTTTAGTAGGAAAATCCTAAAGCAACAGTGAGTTTCATAGAACATTAATTTTTCTAGTGTATGAAATAGCTCTGTCTTTGTTACATAAAGCTTAAATTGGCAGCATGGGAAAAACATCAGTACGAGGCTTAATGAGAAAGCTGATGCTTTCCAAATGCCTCTCACATTTTCCAAGAGTGTTACATGTTGGTTTTCCAGGTTTACATATCTACTAGCAATTTTGTCACTTTATCCCAGTTACTTATACTTGTTTCTCAGTCACTCCTTTTACTTTTTCTCTGTTTACTGTCATGCTTTAAGTATGACAGCAGTTTTAACCTTTGACATGGTTAAATCAGCCACTAAATTAGTTGTTACAACTCACTTCCTGCTGCCTTTACTTTATTAGACATATTGACAGTGCAAAATTAACAATTTCACATTAAAAAGGGGATGAGGGAAACACTGAGGTTTCAAAATTAGTCCTTGTGTGTAAGGAAATAACGGAATTGTGGTTTTCTGTTTTACCCTAATTAAGACTTTCAGTATGTATGCATGATGACAAGTACCTGGTCATGTACTCTTTTCTTCCCCATGGGAACCTTACCTCATTTCATGCACAAAATGGATGATAATTGCCCAATGAATTGCTCTACAATTGCTTTTTACTGCTGTAATTCAGTCTGTGGTGCAACCCTAATTTACAGCCCACCTTGCGAAATCGGCATTGGAAGACTAAAGTGTTATCTTTCTGATTGATCTGTCAATAGGGCTCATGACAAATATATGGGAGATTCCATCCAGCATGGAAAGAAAAAAGAAAAAGAAAAATAGAAAAAAAAAAAAGTGTCTTCAGAGCTCTCCAGTGACATTACGTAGGCCTTATTCTTCTTCCTTATACGTGGTCAGCTGGAAAAAATAATCTTCTGGAGGTGTTTGTCTCTCTCCACTGACAGAGAGAGAGTTTGCATGATAAGCGTGACTTTTAATATCTTAAAATTAGGCAAGATTTATTGATTTGGCCAGCATTATTGTGCTGATTCTGCAGTGCAGGTAGAGAGACGCAGCAACTCTCCAAGGCAACATGCAACCTTTTACAAAAGAAATATCTTTTTCTCTTCAAATTGTCTCCATCCTCCTTCAGCATGCAGCTTTCAGCTTCTGCTAGTGAGGTGAGTTTCTTCCCTACAAACGTCTTCTCTGCACTTTACAACCCCCCAATAAAAATGATCAGGATCAATGATGGTTTAGGAGCTGATTCTTCTACTGTCTCTGCTGATAGTATTCATTGCCAGACCCTTATAACGCTAAAGTAAGTCATATACATGCTAAGATGTGAAATTTTAGGTCCTAGGAAACTGCAACACCAGAAACACCTCAGGATGCCAATCATTGATACAGACTAATAGTTCTGCCAAGGCATTTCCTTTCATCAGTGTCCCCAGTAAAGGATTTAAGCCACCTGCTTTAAATCCACTTACTTAACTTTGTAGTTTGGAGGACCATGACACTTAGCTGCTGTCACAAATTTATTTCAAACTATTGCCAAGGCAGTACTGGAACAACTGCAGAGTGAGCATTAGAGGTGGCATTACCACTAGCAACAGCTGAAGTGATGCCTTCCCACTGCCTGTGCCCCACACAACCAAAGAGGCACGGGAGGCAGAAAGAGGGAGAACAGCTAAACCTGGCATCCTGCATTACATAGATAGTAGCTGTCTCTAAGACAAGATTTATACCTTTATGTCCATCTTGACAATAAATGATAAGGTTATATCTTTTTGTCAGAGGGCATGACTTTGCAAGATAGCAGATTCTTTCATATCCGGTGGTACCATTTGCACTATTCAGTTGATAAAGTCTCATATTAGCATTTGTGCAGGAAACAAATATATATATATATATATATATATATATGTTATTATCATGACTTACTTGCTCAGGTAGAGCTTTATAGATGCTGTCTTAAGTTAGTATCATTTGCTTATTGGCTGAAAAACACTGTTGTGCAATGCAGTAAAAATCATAGGTACCTCTTAGGACATGTAAGCCTGGAGGGTAACTAGTGAGCAGATATCATTCTTGTACTTTACACAAGAGCAAACGCCATCCCATAGGCATTAGTTGATGTGCCTTGAATGTTCACAGAAGATGCTGTGAACTCTCTTTTCCTGAAATATTCTCTGCATTTCAGTGAAAGAGCACAAATATTACATCTCTTTGGCTCAAAACACTATTGAACAGGCAACAGAAATACTCCTTATAATAATTCAATATCCTTTCCTTGCTATTATAATTCTGATTTTAAATGAGAACCATAGTCAGGTGATGTAGTCCTTTGAGATTACCATTTTCAAGCAAAAATGAGTCATTTTTTCCTGTTGCCATTCTTATAAATGACACTTTCTGGAGCAGCCCTATTGCAAAAGATTGGGAAATACATGAACTGTTAACCTTTATATTTGAATGAAAGTGTTAGGCTAATAATAAGTGGTGAAAAAGCTGTATTTGTTCTGTGCATTTAAGAATCAAGATAGTTATATACGGCATGATAGTACAAACTTGTTTACAGAGCAGGAAAAGCGTCAGAAACAAAGGAAGGAAAATATAACAACTCAGGTTGCAGCTGAGGTCTCATTGAATAAGCCACTCACAAGCACATCAGAAAAACAATGACTTGGTTGATTTCAATGGTATGAGGATGGGATATGGCCAGACAAAGGTCCAATGCAGAGCAGTAAACAAAGGGTCTAAGCTGAATAGAAAATCTGCCAAGTTTATAACAAACCTTGCTGATTTACATGTGCTTTCCACTGTTATTAGACACCTGCATTTGGAGATCTGATTGATCATAAGTATTTGCAGGAGTTGCATGACTGTAACATCCATGTTGTTGATCACATGAAGTATATCGCATAAAAATTCCATGATATTTCTCTACGCTTGGCATAGGTACACAGGCAGTTATGGCAATCCCTAGACCAATGTCTCTGTGTTTTGTAGTCACCTTTCTCATTTTCAACTTGGGCTTTACTACAGAGTGTAGCCCATTAAACTCAAAACAAGAAAACTGGGAAATGCATGTATATAAAACATTGTTCTCCCTCTCTGATCTTTATGTAATTCAGCCATTGTACTGTGACCATCACTACACTGCAGTACCTGCTTATCTTTAAAAAAGTATATGCTTATTTTTAAGTACATGAGGAATCATATTCATGTCAGTGCATCAGTTCCCATGTCCTAGCTTCCCTATGTTTATATTGCATTGTCCAAAAGGAGATTTAAGCCACAGAAAGAGAGAAGGACTTGAAGTTTTCTCTGTAATTTCACATCCACCCAGCATACTGGGAACATAAATGCCTCTCAAGCCCAGTGGTGAAAACAAAATCTATCTTCCTGACATGTTGGGCAACAGGATACCTGCTGAGTCCTGCAGCAGGACATCTGTACTGCAGACAAGCTGTATTTACAGAACAAAAGAGCTCACTTCTGAAAATCAGAAGAGAATACTGGATATCCAGAGTACTTCTTGTACCTGAAGGAGACATGGTATGAGTTTACATACAACTTTTGAGATTTTCTTTCAAGTAATTATGGATGTGTTTCAGCAGTCTGAATGCCAAATCATTCTTTGCCTACATTTGGATCTATGGGTGTTCACCTAACAGGGATTGCTAACAGAATGGGTCAAAAACCCAAGGAAACACATCAAATCCATGTAACCTGAATCTTAAGCAGTTTGGTAGGTACAGGGTTACGTATACACATGTGGACAGGCAGAGTGCAATGATGCCCAAGGAAGTGGTGGAGTCACCATCCCTGGAAGTCTTTAAAAGACGTTTAGACATAGAGCTTAGGGATATGGTTTAGTGGGGACTGTTAGCGTTAGGTAGAGGTTGGACTCGATGATCTTGAGGTCTCTTCCAACCTAGAAATTCTGTGATTCTGTGTGATTCTGTGATGGACAGAGTGATTCGTGGTCTGAATGCAGCCATGCCAGACAGTCATTGTGTTCTGCCCTTCATCCCTCCGTTGTTTCCCTTGTTAAAAAAAAAAAAAAAAAAAAAAAAAAAAAGCCTATGTCAACAGAAACAGAAAATCCACTGTTGGACAGTGCAAGAAACAAGGGGATCATCTCCTGTAAACGTGAAAGAGGAGGGATAACTTTTCTTGCTTTTTGCAGAGGAAGGAAGGAGAGCTGTTCTTTTCTCCTGTCTCTCTTACCTTCACCTCTGAGGGTTATAACATGTTTACAGTACATATTTTCTGTGAGGATCAGTTAGCTAATATTTGTACAATATTTTGCTCATGGAGAACACTATGTAAGTATTACAATTAAATGAAAAAGCTTACTGCAAATGTTACCCACAGCAAGTGGGATAAACCAAAAAATTCAAGACGGGATGTGAGTCATCTGCCTATAATGATAGCCCTGTGAATTCTGCTGCTTTCAAATACAAGCATCAGATATCAGATCAAGATTAATAATTGTAGCCCTGTTCTGAGTAAGACAGAAATGCAGAATGACTTGTGTGTAAAAGTGAAGAGGAAACAAGAGTCAGCACTGTCATAGATGTCCCCAGAATAATCCAAAGTCATTAAGACTTTGCAATCACTTTCCACCAAGCATAAACAATTCACAGAGTTAAAACAAATGTTACATAAACAAACAAATGTTAAGATTTTTTTAAGATATAATGATAGGTTGCTCACAAACACATTCAGGCTTCGCTAGATGATACTGGCTGAGAATATAAAACATGTTGCCTATTTACATAAAGAGACATTTTTAGTTTGAATTTTAAACCCATTCAAGTCAATGACAGCTGCCAATTTTAGAAACAGTCCAGTCAGGCCTACCAAACTGAGATTGTACCAAACAAGCATTGGCTTGCCTGGAATATCAAATGATAATCAAGAGCTTAAATATCCAAGCATTACCATAGGATAACAATTTAATATGCATCTGCTGATCTCTTGTATCTCAGCACATACACTACAGGCAGAAAACGTGAAGTACTAAAGTACTTTGACTTAACTCAATCAGCTTTCATTGAAGAAGCTAAGCTTGCATAAATTACATCAGGTTCTGCAGGGTAATATAAAGCATGCATGAACTACTATCATGTATCATCTGTTGTATAATGATCTGTTGCCCTCCGATAACCTATTTTGCTACTTCTTCAGTGAGTATAGCAAAACTGTGTTTAATTTGGTGTAAAATCTGTCTTATCCTCTTTTACCTCTGCTCAGATACTGTTATTTTTAAATAAATATAAAATTATTTTTATATACAATATAAATATAAAGGTGAGTTTTGGAGGAGTAGTGATTAGGTTTGCAAGCAGTAGTTACAACCTACCAGCTGTACAGGATGTTGTAACAGGTGCATCTTTATAGTTCACAACAGTGAAGGAAAGATAACTTTTGTCTTCGTGTAAAACCTGGGCCTGTCATTTAGTGTACCCACATCCCCACTACAAAGTCAAACACTGAAAATAAGAAACAAATTTCAGTATTTAGATCACAGTCATTTTCTACTCCTGCTTCAGGATAAACAGAGAACTGGAAGGAACTCTGCAACTTTTTCAATGTCGAGCAACTTGAGTGACTTGTGTTACTTCTACTCAATAATATAAACGTTTTTGTTGTTGTTGTTGTTGTTGTTTGAGTTTTTGAGCCTGTCTCACACTGTCTTAAAAAAACATACAAGAAATCTTGTAACTGCAGCTATTCAGGTTGTCCTTCAGTGCTCTCAGGTCTACTATGAGCACTTTAGATACCAAAACTAGTTGGCAAGACAGGACATACTTAAACTTGTTTTTTGTATTGTATCCTCTGAATGAGTTTCATTTCATATATTTTAGGCAATTCTTTAGTGTCAGGCAAGAAAAAAAGTTTTCAAAGCATAATTTGTCTCTCTTCAGTGGTGATAGATGGGGCCAGAAATGCAGCATAGACTAAACAGAAACATGAATTGAACAGGTACTGTTTGCAGTTTGAGGCACTACAGTATAAGAAGGACATAAAACTATTAGAGTGTCCAAACGAGGGCTGTGAAGATGGTGAGGTCTAGAAGACAAGACTTCTGAGGAGCAGCTGAGGCGCCTTGGTTTGTTCAGCCCAAGCAGAGCAGGCTGATGAGAGGCCTCATGGCAGCCTGCAGCTCCCTTACGAGGGGAGCGGAGGGGCAGGCACTGAGCTCTGCTCTCTGGGGACAGCAACAGGAACCAAGGGAATGGCATGGAGCTGGGACAGGGCAGGGTCAGGCTGGGTGCTAGGGAAAGGTTCTGCATCCAGAGGGTGGTCAGGCACTGGGACAGGCTCAGCACGGTCATGGCACTGAGCCTTCTGGAGTTCAAGAAAGATTTGGACCATGCTCCCAGACATAGGGTCTGATATCTGGGGAGTTCTGGGTGGATCCAGGAGTTAGACTCAATGATCCTTGTGGGTGCCTTCCAACTCAGGATATTGTGTGATTCTGTGATTCTATGAGCAGGTGAGTCAGTTGACGGTAGTGTAATTAAAATTTCCTGATACAAAATTATCCAAGTAGTTGTCTCTGTGTAGAAGTGAGTTAATATATTAAGACTATTGTCTCATTTAATCTGGTTAAGTGCCATAAAGTAACATCCACACAACAAAAATCCTTAGAACAACAAATATATTCGGTGGACATGTAGAGAGTTCTTCTAGAAACCAAGAAATCCAGTACAGTGTTTTTCAGAAACATGTAGAGCAGCTGACCCAGCTTTATGTCACCAGGCAGCAACACTAGGCAGTTTTGAGGTTCTGGCATTGTACTGGCAGTGACCAGTATATGACTCACCCATTACTGTGCAGCGTTATGAGAAGGAAGGATAAATGTGTATATGCATGCACACATCTGCAAAAGATACATTTGCCCATTCTTATCACACTATTCTCATTTAAAATACTCTCAGAATTCCAAAACAGTATATTTTTTTCTTTTACAGAATGGAGGAAAAAAGTAAATTGGACTCTTTCCAGTCATCTCACAAGTCAGATGGTAGATGCCATGTTTTTAACCCTTAAATTACTTCTAGAAAACAATGCTTTCAAAGTTTAGTTCTGTGGTATTTATCACAATGGAAAAAGTAAAGACCACTTTTCAGCTGGACAAAACATCAGCTGATTAGACATCTCAGTGCTGAGCTAAGCCCCAGATTTAGGTTTTAGCCTGCATTTCAAAACAAATATGCAAAATGTAGTCCTTTTATAGCAGTATTTTGATAAGTCTTCATTCTCCTAATCAGTCACATTGTTAGAATAACACTTAAAAGAAACTGAAGCTAGCAATCTAATAGCAAAATCCATACAGGCCATTGAATCACCAACTTTATGAGTCACCAACAGTACTGCACACATTATCTAAAGGTAATGTCTGGTAAATTATTCTATTTTGACAGGGAAACATATGCTTATGCATTGACTGACTAGGTGTTGTTTTAGTTATAAGTCTAGTGCTTGCCCATTGCCTTCTTCCAGCTCAGACTATGCTGAATGAGCTAAACAAAGTAAGCAGGGGGCCTAATGGTCAGCCTCCAGTTCATGGACTGGTTATTTCTCAAAGAAATCCTGTCTCTAGTCATCTAATCCTATCTGCAGACATGGGCTTCCTGGCTTCCCTATTTACACCCAAAGCTGGGGAAGAAAATCTCTTGAAGTCAATTTGAGTGATAATTTTGGACAGAGTCTGAGCTAAAAGTTCCATAGTTTTGAAACTAAGATTTTTTACTAGGTTGGATAATATATATATATATATCACTACTTCAAAGTTGGGCTGTTTTAACTGTAAACTTTATTTTAAAAGAAAATGATAATTGCTGGCATTCTGGAGACACAGATGCCAACTACATGACTAAATCCTATATAAAATGGGCAGAAGTTGGATGCTTTGTGCCCCTATATGACATTAAATATCTCCCACTAAGCCTTTCTATTAAGCACCCAACAAAATATCATGTTTTCAACTCATTTACCTGAGTGTTCTTACTAAATTAGTTGAAAATGTTGATCTTAGTATTGGACATTTTCATTTGTTTCTTCTTAGAAATGATGAAAGGAAAAAAAAATCCACAAGAGCTTATCCACAGCTGATGGTTATTAACTTGAGGGAAAATTGAAGTGAAGTATACTTTCTGGACAGTAGTCAGCACCTATCTTTTAGCTTACTTCTTGTTCAGTTACCTGGTACGTAGCTTGTAGGCAGCTGATTCACAGCCTCTTTGTCTTCTCATGAGTGAGCCATGCTGGGAGCTCCCTGTGAATGGGACCTATCTTTGCCCTGCCTTGACTGGTGCTGAGTGTCTCATCTACCCTCAAAGGCAAGGGGCATTCAAAATATCTCATATTTTATGCATTGATCCCTTCAAGTGTCAGGAAAAAAAAAAAAAAAAAGGATCACATACTTAATCTGTAACCCACCATAGCTTTACTTTCCATTTGTGTTACCTGATTATGCTCATGCCATGGAGCACATGATAAATGAGACTGTTTATCAGTTTATCTTCCTGCACATGGGATATTGATAACACTATTGGTAATACTGCAGTGAGAGTTTCTACTACAGTTATATTGTCCAGAAACAGAAAAGTTACTTCTGCTTTGCTTTACAGGTACATTATGCATCTGTTCCAAATGCACTTTTTACCCTTTGGAAATCCCTCTTTTCCTCAATAAATCAGCACAGTTCTGGACTACTTATTGATATTAGGGAGAGAGGGAAGGGAGGTTGGCCACCTTGATTTAATTTCCTCACTGAAGTGGAGCATATTTTGATTAAGGGAACCACAAGGAGACATTCTCTATAGGGACACAATATCTGAAATTTAATTTCCTTCTTACTAGCCTGTATGTTGTTGCTGGAATCAACAGACGGAACAGCTAACCAAGTGATGAAAAGACTTACCTGGAGGTGCTGTGACTGCAATTTTCATTTCAAAAATCCTGCTAATGTTTCATGGATTTTGTGACAAAGAATTGCAGAATTTCTTATACAATACTTTTTTAAATAAAATGCATGAAGTGCTTTTGAGATGCAGGAGGTCAGCTACCTGTGCAAAATAAATTGTACAACAGGGTAGGAAAAGGAAAATCCCAGATCTGGGTATTTTATACTCATTTGATAACTGTTACTTAGTAGAAATTCAGTATGTGTTCATACTAACGCAGCTGGAACATTGGAATGGAGGGCTACAAGCTTTACAGGAGAGATAGGCTACATCAAAAGGAGTGTGACCAGTAGGGCAAGGGAGATTATTGTCCCCCTCTACTCTGTCCCCCTCTACTCTGCCGTTGTGAGGCCCCACCTGGAGTACTGCATGCAGTTTTGGGCCCCGCAGCTAAAGAAAGATGTGGACCTTTTAGAAAGAGCCTAGAGGAGGGTCAAAAAGATGATCAGAGGAATGGAGCACCTCTCCTATGAAGAAAAGCTGAGAGAGCTAGGGATGTTCAACCTGGAGAAGACTCCAGGGAGACATCATTGCAGTTTTTCAATAGTTAATGTGATCTTATAAAAAGGATGGAAACGGACTCTTTATTCAGTTAGATAATGATAGCACAAGGGGGAATAGTCTTAAACTAATAGAGGATAGATTTAGATTAGACATCAGGAAGAAAGTCTTCACTGTAAGGGTAATGAGGCTCTGGAGCAGGTTGCCCAGAGAAGCTGTGGATGCCACATTCATGGAGGTGTTCCAGGCCAGGTTGGATGGGGTCTTGACCAACTTCATCTTGTGGATGGCATCCCTGCCTATAGCACAGGAGTTGGAACTAGGTGATCATTAGGGTCCCTTCCAACCCAAGCCATTCAATGGTTCTATGATTCTAGCTGTAATTAACCAGTGACACATTTTGATTTGTCAGTGAAAAATGGATACAGATAACCCTCTTTACTTTTGATTGAGCTGGCAACATTATAAAATTGTCTCTTGCCACATTTTCCTTCTCTCTCTTTACTCTCCCTGGGTGTTCAGCAAGTGTTATGCAATGAAGTTAACGGTGACATTAATAATATTGCTGAACTGTGCTGAACTGGAGTCATAATGCTTATTGCCACATCCCATTAGTCCCAACTGGGCCTAAGGAACACAGAAAATACCTTTCAGTAACTTAACAGAAGTTTGATACCACAGCTATAATAAAGAGTTTGCCCAAATTTACAACACTATTGATAATGCAGTTGAAACAAACAAACATACCAAAAAAGTCCCAACTACTGTAAAATATGCAACTACAAAAGGCAGTATATTAAGTCAAATAGTGAATATGAAACTTGATTATTTATATAAAGTATTTAGAGACCGGAGATAACCCCTGGATAACCATTTCAACACCTATAAAGATTGGTAAATTGGAGCAAAGAAAAGAACACGTCTTTAACAAGTCTTCCCTCCTGACAGCTGGATTATACAAAAAGAAATTCATTATTTTGTTGCTATCCCTTTCTTTCTAGCAGTGAAACTAAATGTAAAAGCAACTCTAAAATAGATTTTCCCTTAAGGCTGCTAAAATAAAAACAATACTCAGGACAGATGCCAAAGTACATCCCCAGCTTTTATGTTTATCCATTTTTCTAGTGATGTGCTTAGTAGAGGCACATACCAGAAAATTAACTGTACAATAGTCCCTTTCATATTACAAGGAAGTGCAGTAAACTGATGTAATACATGCAGCAGGATCTCACTAATTTACACGAATGGCTGGCAGATGAATTGTGAATTACCACAGATTGCAAATTAATGAATAATCAAATAAAGACAAGCAGTGAGCAAGCATAAAGCTTCACATATTGTACTTCATTCATTAATACTGATAGCTACCCTTAAGTTCTCTCATGATAATTCCGAGTATTGTCCTGGTAAATGAAGTGTATTAGATTTTGTACCAAATCCCTCAGTCCAAATCCAAGACTTCACTGTAACATGTCACTTATATATTTTACAAAGATATAACTGAGATTACCAGATTCTTTCTGAACATAATAAAATGTGCAGATTTTTTTTTCCACCTGGGTTCTGAGTAATATGAAAACCAATTCCTCCAAGTTGTCTCTTGAATAAGGTTGTCCTCACAAACCTGAACAGGTGAGCCCTGCTGGTAAATCTGGTAAGAGTTACTGCAATTTATAAAAAATGAAATCCTAGTCTAACAAATTTAAGCGGACCTAGCTTCCATATACTTGAAACAGCTTATTTTGGATTGTTGGACTGTTCTATTGATGATTTCAAGGTTTTGAGATTCTATTTTTCAATAACATACTGAAAAATCTGATTTCTCTGTGAGATTTTTACATTGCCCCCACTGCATAGAAACTAGAGGTCTTACAATTACTTTCCGAAGTACTCATTTTTCAATCTCTTCATCTATCACCTCATAAACTGCATTCTCTGCCTCTTTCTAGTCTGACCTGCCTTTCAGCATTATTAAAAGTACTCAAGATTTAAATTGGATCTCTGGAAGATCACATTCAAGTTCACATTCATAAAATAGAGCTTCCATATTTGATAAAAAATATTAAAGAAAAAATATTTGCCTGGGTTTTTCAATCTCATTGTTAAGGCAAAAAAAAACAAAAACAAAACAAAAAAAAAAAATCAAAAAAAACCACCAGTTGCACCTCAGCACTTTCCACGGTGAACAAGTGTTGAAAATGTCTATATACATGCACTCAAATACTTACTTTGAAAATGATAGAGATGCAAAATGCTTATCTTGGTAAGCAAATGTAATATTAAAGGAGTTTTGCTAAGTATTTCTACAGGACTAGTGTTTCACCCAAATTATTAGTTTATTTAAATTGCAGTCCTTTTTATTGCTACATTATTCCTTCTCCTTAACTACTAAAACAGGATATAATAACCACCATGTTTTATTGTTTGTGAAGCTTGCAGAGGGTGAAATTTTGTTTTGGTCTGTTTTGTTTTGATTTTTGTTGTTGTCGTTGTTTTGATTTGATTTGGTTTGTGGGTTTGTGTGTGTGTGTGTGTGTGTGTTTTTGGGGGGGGTGGGATGGGGGCTTACTTTTCATGATTTTTTATAAGACCCAATTTGCTTTATTTATTCAGAGCTTGTCTTGCCATTTGTAGAACTATAAATAGATCAGATCCATGTTTTATCCAGAAGTATGTTGTTACAATGGACACTATATGAGAAGCAACTAGCCTAGACTAAAGTTACATGATTTACAAAGACTTTTTTTCTGGCAAGTGATTCCTTTTCAGATTGTGTCCCGGTACATCCCATCCCCAGATATTTTGTAGAAGGACGGAACTTAAAGACAGTACTAGTTGCTGTGAGAATACTTCTACCTGAGAGAATAAGAAATTCTCAAGACCAGTCCCTGTGTCTGAGACTACAAATTTAATGCCTTTGCTAAAGCAGGAAAATTGACAAATAAAAATTATCAATGTTTTATATATTCAATATATATTGAATATTTATATATTCGATAAAAATATCAATAATTTTATTTTATCAAATAAAATTATCAATGAAGTACTTAACATGCAATGAACAGGGTTGGTGGTGTTTAGACAGGAAAGGATACGTCTAGGACATCATTCATCTTGTCCTAGGGTTAACATCTCAAATAGACTGAAAACAGCAGTATCCATTCTTGGAAATATGCAGCTGTCTTCACTGACTACAGAAAGTTCCAGGTGAGTAGTACAGATGCAGATGTCTATATTGGATTTGTTTAAAGTTAGGTAAAGGAAATTCCATCCTGAGGGTTTACATGACTTTTAGATAAAATTACTGAATAAACTCTCTAAGAAGAAATTGCAAAACCAAAGAAATAAACAATTGTCATTTAGGGTTCTAACGGCCATAATTCCTTGGAAAAGTTCCAGGAATCTTTTCTATTATCATGATCTAAATGATCTTATAAAAATGTAGTTCTCCTCACATTTACCTGTTGTTCAGGGATTGCATGCATCATTTTCCCACACCCTTCCTTCACTTTCCAGGCACAGCAATAACCTCTCAAACATCTCTCTGCAACAAGCATTACTTTCCATCATGGAGTACACTGTTCTTTTTCCCTTCAGCCAAGGTGCTCCAAGACAATCACTTCTCCACTCTCCAAACTCTTATTCGCTGAGCTGCTTCTTTTTATTTTTTTTTTTTTATATTTTTTTCCCTGTCCCATATCAGTCTGTGCTTGTCCTGCTTTTTCTCTTGTGTTTCTGTAACAATTTGGAGCTATATTTTACAAGTCTTTAAGTGCTTTGGAATTTTCTGAATTTCAAACTTCTCTGGCACTATATTATGCCTCACAACATTTTAAAACCAAACCAACTAACTGATATCCCTGGTTAGTTCATTTCTACTCCCTTCTATGCAACTGCTGTCTCAATACTACAGGATAATGCCAGCATCTAACCACAGACTTAGGAAGTCTGAGGAACAGATTACTTGGTACCTGGCATTTTGGTCTACTTGGTCAGTTTGAAGAGACAAGGCACTCTTTTAAAACGAGAGGACTTATCTCCACTCTTTCACACATTTTAGGTCATACTACAGTTATTTTTAACAGCTTCCCCTAGCAAATTCCAAAATATGTATTTCAAAAATTCATGATTTTTCCATAAAAAAACAATGTACACTGTGATTGAACATGAAATGGACTCTAAAACTGATACTATGATGAACTCTTCTTCTTTCCTTAGGTCTTGGTATTTGTGGGTCCTAATCATTTGAATATAAAGCTATTGAAATCCCCAGTTGGAGACAAACAGGAGTCTTTTCATGTCAGCTCCACTGTAAATATTAGACATTTGCTGATGCTTAATAGTCTAAACCCTGAGTCAGCTATCAAAACTCCACAGCTCATAAGGGATCAGGCTGTGCTTAATATCTCAGCATTCATATCTGAATTGACTTACAGCTCACATTAAGTAAATATATTCTTAGCTCTACCCATCAAACTCTGTTAAGAGGCATAGAAGTTATGATGAAACCTGTGCGGTAACTTTAGTTTTGTTCTTCATCTGACTTATTTACTGTTGCAAGCTAAAGTAATTTTCTGAAGGACTGAGTGAAAAATCATCTCTTAAAAATTCAAGGCAAAATGCATGTAGCATGGAAGGAAAATGTAAAGGGATGAAATGAGTCAGGGTACCATAATGAAAATCTTTTGCTGTTGTGCCAGCAATGTATAACATTGTTCCCAGAACAATGGAGACTCTAAATTAATGTTTGTTCTTCGAATGATACAATGAAATAAGTTGGCAGTTTTGGTTCAACTGTCATTATAAAAAGGACTCCATATCACCCAGGTCATCACACTGTCTAAGATTGGCATCCAGATTTACCTTAAGTCAGCAGGAGGGGAAAAGGTTGAAACATAGGTCATGAATGACTTAACCCTGCAGACACAAGTGGTCCCTCAAAGTGACAACTGCTGGGGAAGCTGGAGAGGTTGGGGTTTTGCTCTCTTTTGTTTTATGTTCCCTGAAGAATTAAACAAAACAAAATAATAAACAAACATGCAAAAAAATACACAAACACGTCAAAAAAAAAATAAAATAAAAAACTGTGAGGGTATAGGTATGGGGCTTTTCTATCCAAAACAAGTTCAAAATTATGATGTTCCTAGCTGAAGCTGAAAGACAGACAAGAATTTCCATATCAACCTTTCATTTACACATTCGTATCAAGCTTAAAAAAAAAAAAAAAAAAGGAAATAATAAAACAAAACAAAACAAAAAAAAAAAAACAACAACAAAAAATAAAGAAGAAGTCTGTAGCCAAGATAATGAATTCTATCATACATCTTTAATTTAGATTTGGAGAGATAAAGTTTAAAAAATATATCATCTTCAATTATTCTGCAGGCAATATAGACACATAGAAATTCTACACCCACATAACTCATTTGTGAGGCCAGCAATATTTATGACTATAAAACCTTAGCAGAATTTATAAAAGCAGACACTTTTCTGAGTGAAACTTCACAACTATTTTTATTTTCTGATAATTTAGCTGCAACAGCAAAAAAAAAAAACACATATTCTGTGAGCCAAGTTCTCAGCTGTTGAAACTTAAGTCAGTGGCCATAAGTCAGTTTAAATGACCTAAGAATGTGATTGAGAGAGTTAACCCCTTCAAATCAAGAGCAACTCCATAATTGTGAGATATAGCTAGGTAAAGTCTACTAAAATGACACCTCTGTTTTCAGAAATACTAGACTTTTCTTACAGAAGAGAAAATTGCTCTTTCCAGCTCAAGTCATTTATAGTATTAAGACCAAATACTTTTTCTGTTGCTACCTTAGTACCTTCTGTGTTAAAGCAGGCCAAATCTACCACTGTACTATGAAAAGACCGTAGTTAGGCTTTCACACTTCTTAGGGAAAATAAATGAATAAATAAATTTTAAGAAGTCATGGATCCAAAGACTATTTCTTGGTAGAAACATTCTATGTTTATTTTTAAGAAAGCTCTCTATTTTCTGCAGTCCCTGTCAAATGAAGAAAAATTAACATACATTCTCATTTTCCTAGTCATATTTAATGATATATTGAGATTTTCTTTAAAAAGGTGACTATAACTCTCAGGATATATGTAGATCCACTGCTCCCTGCTCATTGGTTTTCTGTCCTCTGAAAGAATTGTAGAAGTATGGTATTTTCAGATTTTAATACAGAAGAACCAAAACCAACACTTCTTCTACTCTGGAATTCATAGTGCAATTGTCATTTACTCTGCTTCAAAGAAGATGTCCTCCATTTGAGGATATGACTAAGATCTGTAGGAAAAGAACCAACTATAAAAGGAGAAGATGACCTGTTGTAAGCAACCCTTGTAGACAACTCCAAATAAACAATTTCGGTTAGTCTGACAGAACCCTGAACAGAGGATGCAATAAAGACGGAAACTGACTATTTTCTAAACTGATGCACACGGTTCCAGATTCTTTCAGTGAGGTAATCAGTACCCCCACAAATCAAATGCTCAAACAAATATTAATGAGTACACCATGAGTCCTTCTACAAAATATTTAGAGCTGTGTTATTTATCACTGCATGAAGTCCCTGCATGGTGAAGGTCTAATTCATAAAAACTACCTTTTCTAAGTTTAAGAAAAGAGGAAATGGCCTTAAGTTGCACCCAAAGAGGTTTAGGTTAAATATTAGGAAAAAAACGTTCACTAAATGGGTTGTGAAGTATTGGAATGGACTTTCCAGGGAAGTAGTTGAGTCACCATCCCTGGAGGTCTTCAAAAAACCTGTAGATGTAGAGTTTAGTGACATGGTTTCATGGTGGACTTGGCAGTGCTGGGCTGAAGGTTGGAGTAGATGGTCTTGGAGGTCTTTTCCAACCTAAATGATTCTATTATTCTATGCTCCAAATTAGCGTAATAAAATGTAAACACAACTGTTAAGGTTATGTATATAGATAGCAGAAATACAGTCAGCATTACTGGTTTGAATAACTATGGAAACTGGAGTGCAGGACTTCCTATTGTATTTCTCAGGAAGTAAGCTTATACAAACATACTCGCATACATGGAAAGAAAATAAATAGATGATAGATAGATAGATAGATAGATAGAAAGATAAAGAGCAGGTCCACTAATATGTTGGTTGTCCAGCTTCTTTGCTAACCTTAGGTTTATATATTTATAGGTTTATTTAAATTTATATATTCATATTTCCCTGTTACAAGTATATGCACACTGTCAGAGTGACAGGCAATATGCTTAGAATGGTTTGTGTAATGATGCTGTTGAAGATGCTACTGAGCAATAGTCATTGTGCTTTGGTTGACTTTCAGACAGTATTTGATGATGAAAAACACCTGATGGATGTGACAAAAACTGACATACATGGTTTTTAAGAACAATATATTTCTTTTTTTTTTCCTTTTTTTTTTTCTACATATCAGAAAAACACATAAATGAGAAATGAGTGTATAACTGTTCATAACCATCCAATATCTTCCTGTCCAAAACTCTGATTAGTTAAAGCAAGTCCTTTACAAATACAAGTTAACAGATTCCAGGAAAAAATATTTTTAGAATAACAACAGAAAAGTCTCACAAGGTATGCTCTACAATTTAAAGAACAAGATAGCAAGTGTACCCAGCATACAGTGTATGAGTGTCTTTGTACATTGTTTATTTGATTACCGAAGGATATGCACAACACTGCAAATCACAGTACCCATCATAAATGTCATGAAGCCCAAGATATTTTGATGAATACCTTCAAAAATTCCTTTCTAACTATGAACTTTGAACTTGTTTGATTCTGCATAAAATAATGCTGTGAATATTTGACATAGTGTCATGTGTCAGGGATCATACTCAGTAGGTACATCATTAAAATGAATGGATTAAAATGAAAACGACAAAGAGAGTGGGAGGAAGGGATGGAAGCCAGGTAGGAGGGTAGGAAGCTAGCTTTCAGAAATGATTTCAAAATATTCTTTGTTTTGGTCAATCTTTTATGGTTTAAATGAGTAATGAATTACATTCCTGAGAGATATGTATAAAGCAAAATCCATGGTGATATTTTTATAGGCATACTGAAAAGAATTATTAGTTTATATTCTAATCTTTAGTAAGTATTTTAGTAATACAATCTAATGAATAACAGAAACGGCTGTGTTTTCACACCATAATTGCATTACATGTCATTCACCCCATTGTCTCCTTACCAGATGGCATACTGTTAGAATTTAGTGGATATATAAATAATGGATTTGGACTGAAACAAAATCAACCTTAACTTGTGAAATGCAGTTTACATTCCATTGCTGATTTCAGGACAAAACTCTGAAATATAAAAGCTGGAAAACCAGCAGAGGGAAATCACAAAGAAATATTATAAAGCCATACAAATGAATCACTGCAATTCATGCTCTCCATAATCTATACTTTTTCTGCACACTCAGCTTTCATTGATATAGTGAGAGTGGGAGAAACAAATTACTATTTATGAAATTTGTGGAGGACACAAGGAGTGTTAAATACTATTGAGGACTGATCAGTTATATAAAGCAATCTGAATTGCTTGTTAAGCTGAACCTGTTCAAGTATCATACATGTAAAGAATAGAAAAATCAAAGTTATAGAAACAAAATTTGTGGTGTTCAGCCAGCAAAATTTGTAAGACCTTAAGAATAGGCACTGGTGTTTTAACTGGCAGAGTTTCTCAAATGGTCTCAAAGTCAGAGGATTCACACAAGCCAAAAATTCACACATCAGCACTGAAGGGGGTAGAGGGAGTGGGGGTTGAGGGGGGAATAAAGTTAATATGATGTTTGTGTTGCCACAGAGAGAAGTGGCAACAAGGTGATCTTACAGTGACATTGGTAAGAGTCACGTGAGTTTGTTATTACTAGCTCTGTTGTCCACATTGCAGAAATTATAAATGAAAAACTGGGGAGAACTATGGGAAGAATAAATATTCCCAATAGCTGTTGAAGGCACTATGCATACTGAAAAACAGAAATTTGGCCAAACATGATAGTTAATGAATAAGATAACAAACTGACCCAAGTACTCTTTCTAAATATCCTGAAGGTGAGAAAATGTCAGATAATAAAGGCTTATATCCTTTATCCAGTCTAGCGAAAATGGGTTTTATGAATGATGAATAAATAAATTCACACCAGATATAACACTATTATTTTGGGCAGAATTATAATTAACCTTGTTTGAAAAATGCCATGATGCCTTCTACTCACATGGAGATATTTTCTTCTGTTATTATTTGGAATATCCTCTTTAATTAAACACTTAAGACTTGTAAAATAAATAAATAAATAAATAAATAAATAAATTTATGAAAGAAGTAATATTAAGTTTGGGGTAATATTTCTGAACCTTAAAATCTCAACATGGTATTCATGGACCAAAGTTATTTGATGTAATCTCATATATAGACAGAAATCAAGGCAGAGATGCTGTCTTTTAAGTAAATGAACTCTGTCATCTTTTGTCCCGCTACAACAGCATAGATAAAATTTATGTTTTTTCTTATTTTCTGATATTTTATATTTAAAATCCATTTATAAGTGAAAAAATAGATAAGACAACATTTATATCTTTTTCTCCCTTAGTTATTATTTATACACTCATCTCCAGAGCAATCAATTTAATCTTCACTATAAATGATATCTACCACTGAAGCTACGGTATTAACCATAATTAGGGTTTCCAGTGGGATACAGACCCTTATTTCCCTTAACTTCTCAACTACAGAAAAGGACTGCAGGACTTGGCTGTTAATCCTGGAAAAAATGAAAGACATAAAAAAAATTTGATTCATCTCACAAATAGACCTATAAAAAACACTATTAGGCTTTTATCAATAGGAACAACATAGTGTAGGTTGTACATGTGCATGTGAGCACAAAATCACAGCTGGTATTTCTAATTCTGTCTAACCCAAAAGATATATGATCTCAGAAGTATCTGAGATAATTGTACAAACTAAATCAAACCCAAAAACTGAATTCACAAGTGGAAAAAATTTTTAATGTGTCATATATAACCATTGAACCACTTACTTTCCATGTGCATACTCTAATTTTTCTTATCACATATTATAATTATGAATATAATAACCAAACACATGTTTACACCTCTCCCATCCACCACTCCAAACAAAACCTGCTGAGACAGTACACAAGCTTGTTGCTCTAGCATGCTATCCAGAGGGATCATGTAATAAGCCAGCTTGCAACTTCTGTAGGCTTTAAAACAGGAAATTATGCTGAACTACAAATAACCTTGTCTAAAAGTATTTTGTATGAGCAGAGTGGATACACACAAGAAATTTCACAAGAAATTGCACTACATGAGAATTTTGAATAAATTCTCTTTCTTTCACTGGTTTACCCCCGTAAGAAGAAAAGCATCACTTTTCTCACATATTACAGTTCAAGACCAACCCCGTTCAAATAGCATGCAGTGGTTATAATTACAGCTTTAAATCTAGACAGGAGATAGCCTTGTTACGGTGAGTGTAATTCACAGGAATTTTGACAACAGTGGAAGTGAGAAAACCTCTCTTCTAATGTAACAACCCGTATTGCAGCACTTCATCTTTCCACAATGCAGAACGCAGAGGCTTTTCAGTACAAGAGGGACTTGGAGACTTCAATAAAGCCTCATCCACACGGTAAGAGGAATTCAAATCTGTGAGGGTAGAAAGGAAAGGGTAAAACATTGTAGCAGTGTGTACCAATTCAATTGCTAGAGCTCTGTTTATATTAAATGCAATCCTGTGAGCAATTGACTCATGAGTAGCTCTCATGTTATATGCAAAAAGTAATTAACAGAAAAAGCAGGCTGTGCATGAATTCTTCCTCAATTCAAGTTGTGAAAATTGCAAGCTCAGTGCTGAGTAGAGCTAATACAGTTTATTTTGTTTGAAATCATCATTCAGGTTACATCTTTAAAACTATTTTGTTTGTTTGTTTGTTTGTTTGTTTAATCATATATCAAGCAACCTGTTCTATGAAGTTATACTTCAGAGTTTGGGGCACAGATTCTATAAATACCTTCAAAATTCTCATACCAACTGTGCTATCTGTCATATACACATTCTACAAATACCACTGCATAATGTACACATATATTTAAGTACAGATTTGTAAAAACAAATGCATTATTTTGTCTTGTTTTCTCCTATTCTGAAGATTTACAAACACAAACTGAAGAATGACTTTCAGAAGACTAACTCCAGCCGCTGCTTAATCACTATTAGCTATAGTCAGGGCACTGTTCTGCCCTAGGGTATTCAGACAGGTCTCCTTCTAAAAGCATTAGGAGTCACCAAGCAGAGGGAACTGGCCATAGGACTTTATTTGTAACTGAAATTGAGAACCAAAACTGTTCCATGGGATAGAGTGCTTACATTTTTCTCTCCATGTGTGTTCCACTAGGCAGGGAGAAGTCTCTTGTTTAGCACCTCTAAATAAAGATGCTGAATAAGTGACAGTTTATTTATGAAATATTGTATCATTTGGTATAACTGCAGCTGGCACAAAAATCCGTTAAACATATGTGAATGTTTGCAAACTTGTCCAGTGAAGGTGAAAACAGTAATATGTTTCTTCTTTAACCTTTTTCACCTGAAAATGTCAGTTGTAAATCAGAAAGTTTTACAAGATATATTTAAAAAGAAATCTGCATAAAATATGCATAGATAATATGCATTATATGATAGCATTCACATAATCACTTGTCATTGTACTGCCTGTTTTGTAAGTGGGAGTTGTTCATGCAAGTGCATGAGGTGCATTTCTATAAAGCAGCAGGGCCCCACCCCTGTGGCTACATAGGGATGGCTCTAGGGCTAATCTGTAAAGCAAATCAGTAAATCACAAATACACCATTTGCTCTAAAAATTGCATTCAGGGACAAATTAAGTGTAAAACACTTGCCTGAGAGGCAAACTCCAACTCTGTCCATTGCTGACACTGGGCACCCAGACATGCTCTTGCCTGCAGAGCAGATAAGCTCCACCATGCTTCGTTTAACCCAGCTACCTGCAGTATATCACACCTGCTCTCCCAACTTTGTCACATACAAGCCTGACACAGGGCAAATAAGAGAGCTGGTGTCCCTCCTGTGTGACTGCTAGGATCACCAGCTGGCAGAGCAGATGGGATTTGTCAACAGCTTGAACCTATGTAGACTACCTGCCTGACAAAGATGGGTCTGAGGGGCTCATCTGCCATCTGAGCATAAAGTGATGCTTTAGCCTGCAGCATTGCATACAGAGACATTTTGTGACGGAGCAATTCCTTTGTAAAAGGTATGATTTTCCCATGGTCATATATCAAATGAGGGACAGAGCTGGAAACAGAATCTAAGAGTTCCAGACCAAAGCATCTTAATTTATAACTAATAGAGACAGAAAGACACAAGGGGAGGATGAGAGTGCCTCTGTCAGCCTTCAGGGAAATAGTCTTACTGCCAACAATATACAATAGTATTTCACGATTTAGCATAAGCGGGTTTGATTTCAAAATGAGCAGGCACTCAGAAATGATTACCTAAGACACCCTCCATATTTACATTTTTTCTGTCCCCACGTTCCCAGCAGTTCAGCACATCATTAGAGCACTACTAATTTTAATGGCTGTTTACCAGAAAATCGTATAGTGGGAAGCTGGTTGTGTTGGCAAAACTACTTAGTCTTTCTCTCACAGGGATGACATGGAGTCACAAGCACAGAAGGTGCACAAGATCAGGTTGTCTTCCTCCATTCTTCTTACAGGTCAGTACCTCATTTCTAATAATATTTGGACACCTCAAGGCTCAGCAATAAGTTTGAAATGGGAAAGAGACAGTACCTACAGGGTGAAGTATCCATGGGGTAAGAGGGAAAAAAACAACAACAACAAAAACTGTCTTCTACTGAAATAAAAATGATGCAGCAAACTACAGCAGCAGTAAATCAGAGTTAGGAGAATTGAAGGTGGTATCTAACCCACCAAGTTTCATAGAGAATCAAAGATCTAAATACTTACACAAACAGGAACTTTATATATCTGTACATTAGTGTGCAAGTTCATGCTCCCCCTCCTCCTTTTTTAACCATGAACAGAGACATAAAGTATGGGTGAACTTCTGAACCCATTTTACTGCAGAGTGCAACATGACTGTTAGGTAAGAGGGAAAAAATCTTATGGACAGTCAAGACCCAGTGGCCTGAGAAACCTCCCCCATCAACAAGCAAGAGACCACTTCAGAGATGATAAAATACTACATAAATCTTCTGAGAAACAGATAAGAAAATGAGCAATGTCATAAATCCTTAATATTTAACTCCTCTCAACCCCACAGAAGAAACACTTTTTCAAAGAGGCAACCAGTAAAGTCAATCAATATAAGCCATAAAGAGATGATCGTGTAGGGAGTGAGGGGAAATTCTGACAGTTGAGAGAAAAAAAGAAAAAGAGAGAAAACTAAGAACTGCAATGTCCTGCTGATCTGCTCAGACAGGTGAGAGAGTATCTTGTAACAGATGACACAGTTTTGTATCCCAAATAATTAGGAGAGTCAATATGTATCTATCAATAAATGTGGGCTGAAGAAAACACTCCCTAAATTGATAATCTTTTTTTTTTTCCCCACTGAGTGCAAACAGAATTGGCTTATGTGATATAAATGACACCATAGAGCATTTCATGCAATTATAGCCAAACACTCCCTAATTAGTATCAGCTATTAACCTTCAGTCAGTGGATCACTGAGGTCAAGTCTGGAGATTTATAATCCAGCCAATTTACACCTATCTCCCTGCAGAGTCAGGACTGCAGAGTGGCCTCTCAGCAAAAGCGTTTCCTATGCAAGCACAGAACCTTTTGCAAAGTCATTAGGCCCAATTAAAATTTGATGCAAATTGTACAGTTGGCCTGTCCACAAACCAAGGGAGATTTCCTAGTCAGCTGGAGGTAAACTAAGGCTGGCTGACAGTGTTTCAGTCAATACTGTTTTTCTGCAGGAAATATGGGGTTTGGTTAAATAAAATTTCATGAAAACTGTCTACTGCAAACAGAAAATAATTTGCTTTTGTCGAAAGCTAACTACAACAGATGTTTTCATCCATTTTAAAATGTTGTTATGAAAAAAACAGTCTTTCTGATATGCCTGTGCCCCTGTTCTAGACTATGAGCTGGGCCAGCGGAGTCTCCCAAGCTGTGCCACAGACCCAAGATGCACATCAAGGACTCAGTAAAAAGACTGTGGTGCACAAGAGAATGATTGTTGCAGTCTATTAGCCCACCCACAGAATGGTGGTGACAGGAGACATCTAAACTGTAACATCTACTATGTACAAATACATCTGTTTTCAGCCAAAGTTTTTACACAGAACAAATATCATCTCAAAAAATCTTATGAGTGAGTAAAGCAACATGGGCAGACACAAGACATGCTGTTTAAGCAGAAGAGTGCAAAATTGCCTCTCGAAAACATCAGTAATCTCAAAGGACTTGATCCAAACTTATTAAGTTAATGAGACTCTTTCTATTAGCACCAACTGGCTTTCTATTTGATCCCACGCAGCAAGATGGGAATTTTATTCCTTTAAAAAAACAGCGTGGATTAAAAGAGCATTTCAAGTGAAAGGGCCTTTATACTCTTATATAACAGAAGTCGTACTTCTGCTATTTAACCAGAAATCCTGAGAGTCGAGCTCAGTGTAGTGCATTTCACTCCATGCAGAATTTTGTAAATATTTTGATGGATAGAAGGGAGCCCAGAAGCCACAATAATTGTAGAGCTTACTTTGCTTGAAAATGAAATATTTGCTTTTCAGTGTTGGAGTTGCAGTAGACCCAATGTAATTTAGACCTGGCAGATCAGGAAGAATCCACCAGAATACTGGCAGCTTAAACTGCAGAGTTCTAGAGAAGCCTAGAATGCCCCAGGCTACTGCCCACTACTTGGCAGGGCTACCAAAGGACTGCGAATTTATAGCTATCCTATTTCTTTCTTTCTTTTTTCTTTTTTTTTTCTTTTTTTTTTTCTTTTAAGACATTTATTTTGACCTCACAGAAAAGTCAGAATGCTGGGAAGCAGAACAAAGCTGACTAACATCCAAGAGAGAACAGGCAACATAGGCAGAGAAGTTAGAGAGAAAAGCAGCAAGAAGATATTACCAAAGGAAAAAATAAAATAAAATAAAATAAAATAAAATAAAATAAAATAATAATAATAATAATAATAATAATAATAATAAACAGCCAGCAGCTACCCTGGCAGTTTCCAGTTGCCACTCAAGGAGTTCTGACTGGACTTTTACAGGAATAAGTGCCTGAGAAATAGGCCCATGGACACCCAGAGGCAAAGCCCTTTCCACTGTGTTTCTTCCTGGGTGGGAGAACAGAAGTCTGCACTAGAAACAAGCAGATGAAGCTACGTACAACAGGAGCTTCCCCACATGGGTCATAGCACTGAAAACAGCCTACACGTGGCTTCACAAATCTAATTAGATACTGCACAGGGAAACGAGAAGATATTTCCTGTCTACGTTCCTTGCAGCCTTTGGCTCCTATCCAGAGGCTACCAGCAAGGTTGCCAGCAACTGCCAAGCGTAGCAATGGTGTCATCATGTAAACACCTGTCCACGGGACCACAGCTATACAGCTCACTCAAAAAGGCCGCCAAACAACAGATGGTAGCGACTTTTGATCACTACCAACACGGATGGGATTTGAACCAGTGAGTTAGAAGTAAAAATATCTCCAGCTTATTTCTTATTCTCTTCAGCTATTTTTCCCCCTGCTAGCATTATATATTATGTATTACCTTACATTAAGTCCTGGAGAAGGACTCGATTAAAAAAAAAAAAAAAAAAAAAAAAAAAAAAAAAAACTTCCTTCTCCTTGCTGTGCAATACAAAATAGAAGTGGCAAACTTGGATGTCTACTGTTTACATTTTACAGTAAGAGGGCAATTTCACACTGCCTACTACTGATGCTGCAATATTTCCATACCCACTTTTTTGCTGTTTGTTTTAACTCAGTTCATGCCAGAATTAAAATTATAAGACTCATCAAAACTGCCATGTCCTCTCCATTACAAGGAGTTTGTGTCAGTCCTCTGCCTGTTTTTTTGTTGTGTTGTAACATTGATTTACTTGCAGAACCAGGTCAGCTCTGTGGATGGCCTAGATAAAACAGCAGGGATTCATCCCTTACCCAGTCCCTGCTGCCTGTCAGCCAGCCTGTGACTGTGCCCCTGCCCAGGTGACTGTTTCCACACGCGGTTGCATCTCTGGCCCTACAAACCCAACCATTTCCTGCAAAAGCCCTCAAGATAAGGAATTTCTTTGCACCTAAAAACATCCAGTCTGCACTCACCTAGACTTCCTTTGCCATCTGCAGAAAGTCAATGAATCAAAATCGAAGCAGAAAGCTAAAAGTTAAAAGCATCTGAGTGGATTGCTGAAAGCATACGTCGTACGGCAGGCGTGCTGCAGAGATGTGTGGGTGGCCGGCTGCTTGTCTGGCTGCCTGCCCGGCTGCCTGCCCGCCGCTCCTCACATGCTGGCGGTACACCTCCAGGAATCTGCCCTGCAAGGATCAGCTTCAATGGCACAGACTGCACACCCTTCAGGAGATGTGCACAGACCTCCTGAGTTTGGGGAGCCTTTGAGTCTGTGGTTATTTAGGCTTCTGTTTATGAGCCTGTTGTGTAATAAAAATTGTGCTAGAGGAAAGCGTAGCTTTTCCATATCTCAGACGTTATTACTTTGACAGAAATTAAATTATAAGCCCTTATCACCACTTAGGAGTGGAAAGGACTGAAGGCTAAAAACCTCCTGGGGGAACTCCTAACACTATGGAAAGCAAAGGCAAAATTACTATTGGCATTAATAAAACCAAGTCCTCATTCAATAGGTGGGGGGTGCGTTTTCACAAAGAGTCAGGATTACTTATTAACTGACATGCAGAGACTGCGACAAAGACTGCCCACGGCCTCATCAAAGCTTATGGAAATATTCCTAAGATTCTCACTTCCATTGAAACTGCATGCACAAGCCAAATAAAAATCTCTTAAACCCAATATGTGTTTTGGTTTAGATATAACTTATTTGCAATAGAGCACACTTAAGCAATTACATGTTTTGTGTTTTTTTTTTGTTTGTTTGTTTTCTGAGATTAATATCCATTTGGGAAAATGAAAGTAGGAGTGCATTATTCTGTGTTTTATTAAACCACATTAATTACCATGCTTTAAGTGGCCTTCTCAGTTGGAAATAAATCTCACCTCACTGGCTAGTAAGTTTAGACTACAGATACTGTACAAAAGCAAATTGGCTGTGAATGCATTATTTCTAATAGTGTATTTCTTTTATTATGTATCTGCAATACTTGTCTTTCCTAGAGGCAAGATGTAAGAAATGTTTTGTTGTTTTCAAGCAGAAGTAAGGATATACATTCTGCAACATAATTTTTCCTAACACATCCATTTGCTTATTCTGAGATCTCCATGGAACTAGATACATAAATTTTATGAATTTCAGCTGCCTGTTTCTTTTCGCCTGAGCACTTTCTGGCAAAGGCAGATTCTCCAGTGACGTTAATGACTACAGATTCTTTGGCACACATGGAAATACAAGTAACTCCACTGGAAATCTGCTCCAGGTAACCAGAATACCATTTTTCTTAACATCTGCTAGGTTTCACATTAAGTTGTATCTGGGTACAAATTATTTAAAGAGAACTGATAGCTCTTTTTCAATCCAAGATTTGAATTTAGACCTTCACCTTCCTCTTTGTCATTTATGTCTGAATAGGTATAAGGTTGCTTTAGAACATGCATACCTGCCATAAGTTTATCTCGTCCTGACCAGAAGTCTATTGTGCTTTGCCTCAAGATTTTTCCTAGCTGTGTGCTGTTTCTTCACTAACTTTTCTCAGTTTTTCTCATGTAGCCACACTTCTGCTCTCACACAACTCCCTGGTGATGTCCTTTTGACTGAATGGAAGTGCAACCTTTTTTCTAAGTTTGCCCTCTGAGTCCTTCTCTTGCTTCTCAAGAAGCAATGCCACTCAGTCATGTTTCAGTCTTCAGAGTTCAGTGAATCCTATTCAGGATAGGATTCATATGAGTTCATTCCAGCACAGTTATCTAATCCACACTGGTTGTATGAGCACCCATGAGAGCTTCCAGAGAGGGAAGTATCAGCAGGGGATAATTTATCTCACTGTTACTGTAAATGTAGCCTGAGCTGGCCAGGTAGATGTGTCTCCACAAAAAGGCTGAGAGGTTTAAAACCTCAAAAGGCAGGGAATTAGTTAAACACAAACTACAATGATGAAGTTTTACTTGGAGAAAGCTGTTACATGACAAGGGAAGACACAAAAATAAAAACCACTTAGTCATCACTCTTATACTCTGTTCTTCTGGTTTCTAGAAGTCAACCAAGTCAAAGATCCAGACCATCCTGCACCATTTTTTCCTGCTGCATCTGGGTGCCCACAGCATTTGTGGTCCTCAATCCTCCCAGCATTTTCTCAAGCTGTCCTTGAACAGCAAGTCATGAGCACCATAATGGGATATTTTTCCTGCCTATAATGGGATTTTTTTCCTGCCTCTTTTGCTTCCCATACTCAGGGATCTGCTCCACTGAAAAGGCATTACAGCTTCCCTTAAGAAGGAGCAAACCTCTCCCTTGTAGGGTTCCTCCTCATCCACTCTTCATAGAGGAACACCACCCTGCTGGGAACAAATAAAAAATAAAAATAAAAATAAAAATAAAAATAAAAATAAAAATAAAAATAAAAATAAAAATAAAAATAAAAATATCTTCTGTCACAATAGGATATGTCTATGACATGAAGAACAGTATGGGTCTACTTCTCTGCAGATCACAGAAAGAGCCTTTCATTTTGCTCTTCAATTTTAGATTATTATTAATCCAAAATGGCCAAAGATACCAGTGCAAAACCAGTGTTAAAAATATCTTATAAGATGGCAGAAGGCATAGCAGCAACTTTAGTGCTTTGTTGTTGTTTGCTTGTTTGTTTGTTTTTCTCAAACACACACACACAAAATAAGCACTAATTCATTCCTTGGTTAGACAACACACATCAAACTTGTTTCTGCACACCATCTTATCCCAGGCCATAAGGTGATGTGAAGATGAGAGTGTGTGTCCTTCTGGCCATATTTAGGACAAAATTCTCAGGATATGTGTCAGGCAAGGAATCCCAGGAGCACACCCAAAAGTTTTGATACCACTTTACACTATGTGAGAGAGCTGAAGAAGGGAAGGATCTCACAATCTGGCCCATTACCATGAGTAACATGTTCACCTCTAAATTTTCAGCAGTTTTTCATTTTGGGAGAAGTTCTTTTAGCTGGATTTTGTAAGGGACAAATAAACAATTGCTTTTTCCTATTCTAATGCATTATCCACACACTGTGAATCATCCTATGAAAGAAGCAGCAGTAGCACTATGTGTTTTTCCATTACATTTAGTTTCTTTTGAGTTAAGAGAGAGATGCTACACCAACACCACAGCTGGTGTGTCTCTGTTATCATAGACTTGGACCAAAAAATCTTAGAGGTTAATCCAATTCCTCTCTTCAATGTCTATTTCACTTAGTTCAGAATTTACAAGGAACAAAAACCAAAATGTAATTAAGTTGTAGGAAGAAGGGTATCAGGTTATAATTAAAGTGTTCAGGCTTAGAATTGCTAGCACTGAGCAATGCAGTAACAGTTTATGGCTGATATGAAATAACAAATGCCTCTCACATAAGTCCATTTTTCCAGATTTTTAAATTTAAATGAATTCATTCATATTTGTGTTCTTGCTTTAGAGAGGCCATATATTTTAATTAAAAATCATTTAGCACCAGTAGGCTTCTGTAGCCAGACATTATGCTTCTGTTCATTTCACCAAACTCAATGCCTGTGCTTATGAAATACCACTCTTAAAGAGGGATGTGTGCTCTTTTACTCCAGGGTATAGCCTCTTTGAGATTCATTGGTAAACAACAGGTGGATGGAATCTGTCTTCCTTCAAAACCCCTCAGCATGTCCTCTTGAGTATATTATTTTTGTGTCAGGGCATTTGTGATTGATATGAACAGTCTGTAGTACTTTAACTAATTACCATGTTTTACCTTGAAATTATGGCAAAAACCTTAGGATAGCTGTTTCTTATATCCCTAAATCCAAAGTAAAAATATATCCTTTTTTTTTTTTTTTTTTTTTTTTTTATTAACCTCAAATTGCACCAATATATTCATAGTGATTTCTGAGACCTTTTTTTTTTTTTTTTCTAAATTAACATTGCCATCTTCAGTTTGTTTCCTATCCACAGATTTGTTTTTATTGATACAGAACTTTTACACTTTTAAACTCAGTCTCCATTTACCTGTGTTCTTTGGAAGAGATAACTGTGATGGCAGAAATAACTCCAGTATGACCAAAAATGAAGGGATAGGTGAGTATCTCAAACCCTTTTAACACAACAAGAGAACAACTAGAGGCAATATCATCTTTCAAATCCAACCATTTAGGGCAAGGGGTTTCTTGCTTAGCTTGCTGTGTCATTCTGAACTGTACCATGTTTCAAAACATTATTTTGTAGGAGCATAAGGCTTTTAAACTAGTTATTATACACTTTGGAGCCTTACCAACCCCCAGACAAAATCATAATAAATAGTAGTAGGGAGAAAAGTAGATACTTTAAAGTCTAATTAAGTATTTTGATTAGTTCATACTTGCTGCATTTTGGCTGCTGTTTATAATTAATTTTATTATCTGATGTTTGTCAGTGGTGGTATTTCAACTACTTCTTTGTTTACTTAATTGGGTGGTTTATAATAATCACTTAGGAGAAATATATTTTGCTTTTTGCTTTTATAACTGATCACATTTCACTAAGCCTTTTTTGCCCTTTCAGTTTCAATACCCTTCATAACACTGGCAGAATTTACCCCAAGCAATAAACAAGCTTTCAATTTGCAGTGGCAAGGTACTGAGCCTCGTTTCTTACCTACAGTCAAAAACAGACCTTCTTTTACCATCAGCCATTTTTTTCCTGCAATATGGAATCTATTTCTCTCTAGCACCAATTTGCTGTTTGGGTTCATAAAAGAGAATTCTTGCACCTATGAAGAGGCCCACAGCAGAGCAACGTCAGTCACTGAGCCTTGCCATCAAACAACTGCAAAATCAGAGCCAATAGCAATTTTGACTTTTAAAGTCAGTTAATTCCTTTCTCCTATTCAGAAAACCAGTAATTTAGTAAGAAGACATAAGAGCAGATATCCCAAACTGATTTATATTGCAAGGTGGGAAAGTACCAGTGAAATATGTTGATGTTGCAAATTGAGGCACTATTGTCTGTAAGACAGAAAAACTGGGAATATCATAGTGACTTGCATGACCTTGAAGACTAAAGTAATAGGTATGGAATGAGATTTAACAGCACAAAGTGAAAAGTCATGCTTTAAGGAGAAATTTCTGCTGTCAGGTATAGACATGATTGGACTGACAAGAAAAGAGAGAGAATTGGCTGTATCCTCCTCAGTCAGAGGCTAACAGAGCCACCAGTGCAATATAACCATAAAGAAGTAAATGTGATCGTACATCATATCAGCTAGGACATTTCCTCTAGAGTGAGGGAAATACTGTTTCTGTTGTGCATGACACTGATGAGCCCTTTTCAGTAATACTGTCACAATTCTCGTTCCTCCTGCACAAGTAAGATGAATTTAAACTGATATTGTACAGAGCAGGACCAGCAAGCTGATCAGGAGAATGGAGAGCTTGAAGTATAAGGAAAAGATTGCAAGAACTCATCTAGTTTACTTTATGGAAATAAAGACTAAGAATGGATTCAGTTATTTGTTATAAATATATTGGATCAGATGAAGGGAAGGGAGGAAGAGATGTAAACGTGGCCTTAAATCTATTGGACAAGTCACTACCAGAACAAAAATATTTCAACTAGATGTGTAAAATTTTAAAATGCAATGCAAAGGTGGATTTCTAACTATCAGAGGAGTGAGTAATGTTTGAGGAATTGTAGCAAGAATTAAATAAATAAATAAAACACCAGAATGATTTTACAGTAAACTGCAGTCACTGAAAGAAAGGGATGCCATAGGAAGGATCCAATGACCTTGCACCTTGTTTCTGGGTCTTCAATCCAAAGCCAAAACAGGTTAACACAGATGATTTTTTATAATCCATATATCAGTAAACAGGAGGCTAGAGTATACAAGGTAAGCAGTAACTGAAAGTAAAGGCTAGATGCAATGACTGAGAAACAGTCCTGGACTGCTCTATAACGTATATAAGGAAGACCACAAATGCCATATTTACCCTGACCACCATAAGAAAAATTTACCTCTTGAAAATTAAAATTCACAATTTTCATAATTGATTAAGAAATCCCAGGCAGACAGAGAGAGAGAGATGAAAGGAGTCAGCTGTGATTTAAAAGAAATAATTCCACATAAAAGGAATAAAAGGGATTTAAAATAAAACAAGTTTTGATTAATTAAATTGGCATGATAAAATAAAAAATCATTGTTTCATATGATTCATATGTATACTAGAACTTAAGAAGAAAGAAAGAAAAATACTAACAAAGATATTTGTTCTCCCCTCATGAAGCTACATATTGGGAAAGACAGCTTGCACATCAAGTAGGATATTGTGGAAAACATGCTGAGATTTTTCTTCTGCATGCACTGAAAGTCCAGGCTTGACATTGCATCACTGTGGTGGTTACCAAACAGCTTTATTTAAGCAGTTTTTATAATGTTCTATGATGAGCTTTAAGTTTGCTTATTTGTTTTGTTTTGTTACCCTGTTAAAAACATACTTGATTACAATAGGAAATTTGCTCTGTTGTGTCAGGTATGATCCAAATATATCAGTAACGATAAACTTTGCCCTGCAGAATACAAAAGATAGATAAAGGGCAAAGGGGATAAGGTTATTGCAAACCTCTCTGTAATAAATCTTGGCCACTGTGAAACCTACCTCCGTATTTATAACCATTCCCTATCTTGACATCCAGAAACAGGAATGCTAGTGAGTGAAATAGAAGCTTGTGCACAGTAAAGCAATCTTAAATATCAGACAGGTTTTCAAAACAGCTGTGCTAGGTTTACCAGATTGCATTATGGAAATGTTAGACACCAAAAAATCATGCATTGATGTGTAAATAAGGAAAAAATGGGGGTGGTAGGCTGGGAAAGAGAATTCCCTCTGGTATTCTTCCTGCCAGAAAACAAAATCAGACAGCTTCCACCCACTTGTCTCTCCTTATCTCCCCTACAGTTTCCAATGGCTTGCTCTGCAAGATTTTCCCAACTTCAACAAGCCATAAAACCTACTGAGCATTCTAAACTACTGCTAGATTAGCAAATTTTGACCCTTTGTCAATATTATCAGGTTGTGTGAACCAAAACTGTTTTAACTGATCTTTAAGCAGACATTTTATAACCATCGTTTTTCTTATTGCTGTGCAAAAAAGCTCTCAGTGTCACCATATGGTCTGAAGCAATATCTAGACTTACACTTTCTAGGCCATTGAGATAAAGTGTAAAAATGAGAGGAGGAGCAAAGGAAGCTCTGTTCAAGGAGACTTCTCCAGATATGCCAGATGATTTGTTCCCTTTGTACATCAGAACTCCCTCAGGCCTGATCTGTACATGCTTTTTGCTTTGCAGCAGTATCTAAAAGCCTTGGTTCACAACCATCTAGCCATAATACTGTCAAAGGGTACATCTTAGACACAAAACCAGATGCTTTCTGATGCATTCCGGAGTAATTTTGTTATCTACAGGTTAAGCACCATAATTTTGAGAACTTTGGACAAAATTTGTCTTACAGTTAAACAACAATCCTTTAATGAGACAAAATAAAACTATTAACTTTTTAAAATAGTTAGAACTCAGAATTCTTGGATAAAACACTATTCTGTGGCCAAAATTCTTCTGCAGACACATTTCAGATTCATCTGCTCACCCCTTCCAAAGAAAAGGAGGAACATATACCAAGAAAAGTAGACATTTCAGAACCCATGAGGGAAGAAACAAGAGCTCTGGCTCAGTTTCAACAGACTTCAAAGATGTCATGTTGTTTGTCATGCATGGGACTGCATTTGTAGGATGCACACAGCAAGCAAACCCCACACATGCAGGACTGGCATAGGTGATTCAGTACATTGGAAACTGTCATGCAGGTAGCAAGTTGATAGCATTGCCTACGCTTATGCATGTGAATTAGATAATGCTAACATGAAGTTATTGTCACGAGTTTGCAGGATCAGGTCATGGGAATAACACGTGCTTTCTCATTTTGTACCAGGAGCTGTAACTTCACTGAAATACAAGTATCTCCAGTTGGCAAGCATACATCAAAATCACTCATAAGGAGGTGCTGGCAAGTGGCTTCACCATGTGTAAAATTGCATTGGCAAAACGAAATCTGGAAGGGAATAATTATGTGTCAGATTCTAGATTAGGCAGATAGTCTCCATATAATCTCTCTGCACACAATCTCCACACAATCTCCATGCAATTAACTGTTAGTGAGGTAGTGTACCTCCCAAAAGGCAATCCATGATCCAATTTGGTTTAGGTGCTCTGAAAAGCCCTCTGGGGGCTCCTCTCTTTCTCCGGTGGCCTAAGAGCTAATTCTTTATGTAATCCCTAGGGTTAGGCATCTAAAGTAGAATGTACCAATTCTCTCCACCTCCTATGCTTATCAAACTATGTCCCTGTTTTTCCTACTGTTAAAAGAACATACTCTTAGTTCCAAAAGCAATTCCATAAACCTCGAGCTGATATAAACTTCTTCTCCTGACATAAACTGCTCCCTCAGGCAAAGCACAGGTCTGGTGAAGTCTGGTTGTTTCTGGGACTATCTTTTCCAAAGGGGAGAGGGAGGGATCTCTGAGTCAAACCCCATTAACTGAAATCACCTTGAAAAAGCAATACAGATTTAGAGACTGTCAGTTCAACCACTGAATTGGCATTTAAATGAAATACAAGGGGAAAAGAAATCTCAGCAACATACAGGTCAGGCATTTGCCTGGGACTTGACGAAGTAGTAGGCATCTTTTCTGTGTGTACGAGCATAAATATTAATAGACTCTCAGAGGTTCTGCAGTGAGATTCATGGAGCTGACTTTGAGAAAACTGCAACTGAGACAAATAGATGGAAGGTGGACAGTAGGTTAAGTATAAAATTATTATTTGTGCACCTGTTCAAGAGCCATTTTAATTTTTGAGCCCCAAGAGAAAAAAAAAAGTGTCATTTCGAATGCACAAGAGTTTGTTAGATTTAATGATTCTATTATGGTTCCTAGTTCAATGTAACCATCCATATGCTGTACCTCTTGAAATACTTAACAATTAGTAAACATAAAAGCACCTATCACATGCCACGTGGTGTTAGGATCATGAAGTCAAGAAGGATAAGCTCATACATATCCTTGTCACACAGATGCCCTTCCTCCACTTTCAATATACTCACTTTTCCTACTGTGTTGGCAAATGAAAACATGAAAAATTAGAAACAGGTGGAGCAGGCTCTAGATAAGCAACTTCAGCTCAAAGGGCAGATACCATTACAGTAGATGTGCTCCTAGCCTAACGGAAGAGATTTTAAAGAACACAGTAATTTGCAAGAAGAAATTAATAGTCATGCAAACCTCCAAGAAAGAAGAGGTCTTCTGTTGCTCTTTTCAGTGAGGTTCCTTTTTATGGCAAAAGCTAAAGAAACCAGAACAAAGCCATTTTTTAGATTAGCATGGTATAATACATCCACAACAAAAATGCATGGACTTGGATGAGATTATAAAGAAGAAAAAAAAAAAAAAAAGCTCCCAGAAAGTACACTAGGAAACGTAGGAAGGTGTGAAGAGGAAGGGTGAGGTGAGAAAGGAAATGCAAATAAGGAGATTTCACAAGCTAAAGTGGTGCTGGTTTAAAATACTACTTTTGTCTCAGAAGGAATAAAAGATAAGATCACTGGTGATCTGTGGTCACAGAACACAGACGAGCTGTGGAGCTGATGGTTGTGCTTGCAGCTAATCTCAGAAAAAAATACAGAGAAACTGATTTGACTTAGAACATAAACTCATAGAACAGCTTGGGTTGGAAGTGACCTTAAAGACTGTTGTGTTGCACCCACCCTCCACCCCCCACCGTGGGCAGGGTTGAAGTGGAAGCGCAGACTTGTTATTTGTTACCTAAAGAGCCACAACCCCATTCTGCTACCCACTGCATAGCTTGGAATATGGGTAATTTAACAAAGTATAGTCAAGAAAGATAAAAGGCAAGGTGAAGCAACCTCGAAAAGATACATCCTACAAGGAAAATGGTCAGGATGATGTCTGGCAAATATCTTCTTGGTCCTACCTTTTTAGCTAGGTTTTGTAAGAGAAGAAGGCTTAAGTAAATTGGCTGTGTCTGAACATGTGCACCTGCCTGTTTGTCTGGCAGCCACCATTCCTTCCTGGGATTGTGGAATCTGGTGGCCAGTTTCAACCAAACCTGAGTGGGACAGTAGTGGCAGAGATACCAACGGGCTAATCCTCGAGAAGGGTGGTGGAAGATTCTATTGAGTGTCGTAAAAGAAGTGGAGGCTTGCTTGCAGCGTGAGACCAGCCCTCAAGCACCGTAGAAGCGCTGCGGGACACAACCCCGTGCCTCCTGCTCTCCACTGCTCACCTGGCCGCACTCTCGCTTCCTCCGGACGCCTCACTGGGGAGGACGCATCTGGGGACAGAGCGGGACGGTCCCACGCCTCCACCTGGACCTCGGAGCACCCAGCAGGGCGACAGGCGCCCGGAACAGACCCCACACTCCGCGGGAGGGCGGCGCAGGCTGCGGGCAGGGCCGCCCCCGCGGAAGAAGCGCGCCGCCCCCGCCGCCCCCCGCCGCCCCCCGCCGCCCGCAGGTGGCGCTGCCTGCAGCCGCGCTCAGCCCCGCCGCCGCCGCCGCCGCCGCCGAGCCGGCCGGGCTAGCGCAGCCCCCCGGCGCCGGCCGCAGCCCCTGGGCCCTCCCGCGGCTTCCTCGGCGGGGCCGCGCTTCCCCCGCCTCCCCTCCCTTCTTTTTTTCCCTCCCTCCCTCCCTTCTTCCCTCCATCCCTCCCGCCGCGCTCCGCGCATCGTTGCCTCCCCCGTCCCCACGCCAGGCGGACACGGGGGCGCCGCCGCGGCCGTCCGGTGGCCCCCCGCTCCCGCGGCCAGCGGAGCCGAGCGGAGCCGAGCCGAGCCAAGCAGAGCCGAGCCGAGCCGGGAGCCGGCGGGTGCCCGTGGGTGCGGCGCGGGAGGTGGGCGAGCGGCGCGGGGAATGGAGGACCCCAAAAGCAGCCTGGGGGCCGTGTGACAGCCAGCGGCGCTCGCACACACGCACACGCTCGAAGCGGCCGGGAGCCGGACCCCGGTGCAGAGCCGGGCAGCAGCGCCCTGCCCCGTCCCGCGGGGAGCCAGCATGGAGTGAGAGCAGCGTGCCGCCACCAGGTAAGGCGGGCAGGGTTCCCCGAAGGGACTCGGAGGACGTGAGGGCTCGGGGGTGGCGTTTCGGTGCCCTGCGGCTCGTGTCCGACGCGTTCCTCCAGCCCCCCACACGCACCCCCCAAGGAACGCCCTTCCCCGAGCCCCCCGGCAGCCACGGCGGCGGTGCGGGGGGATGCGGGGCGCGTTACTTATGTAACCGGGGGGCGAGCGGTCTCAGCCGCTCCCCGCTGGGCAGACGGCGAGCTGGCGGGCGGGGAGCAGACAGGGAACACGGCGTGGAGGGCGACGGGGGGCTGGCGGCCGGCCCCAGTGGCCCCGTTTCCAGCTGCCGTCGCGGGAGCCTCTCGAGGAGGAGCCCCGCGCCCTCGGGCAGAGCGGTGCCGCCGCGGACCCGGCCGGGGCTGCGCGGGGTTCCCCACGCTCCGGGTCTCGGCAGCCGGCACCCGCCGACAGCGTTGAGACGGGCGTCCGGGGGAGCCCCGTTCCTCCCAGTCGACCCTCCCCGGCGGCGCTCCGTCTGGGAAAAACTTCAAAGGGAAGGGTGTAGGGGGGCTGTTTTGGCTGCTCCCGTCTCACTCCTCCTCTGGGAGGCCAGCGGGGGGCGGCCCCGCTGGGGGGAGCCGGGGTCGCGCTGGGCTGAACCAGGCAGCGATGAGGGCAGCCGGGGCCGGGCTGAGGGGACCCGGAGAGGTGTGGAGGGGGCGGCGCGGCCCCGGCCCCGACGGACGGGTAGGAAGGGAAGGGTCTCCTCGGGGGGAAAGCAGCGGCGGGAGCAGAGGGGACGGGGGGGGTTCGTGAAGGGGCTGCCCGTCTCCTCTTCGTCGGAGGGAGAGCGAGCTCTGTATCACCATGGCGACCTGAGGGAGGAAAGAGCTAAATAAATAAATAAGTAGGAGATAACTCCCCCCTTCCCCTCCCCCGGCCCCCGCCGCCGCTGCCTCCCCTTTCCTTCCAAGTCCCGTCGCAAAGAGGGGGGCGGGGGGGAGAAGAGATATCGCAGACCAAACTTTCCGCTCGTGGTAAAAGCATTAAAGTGGCAGGGGGCCGCGTTTGGGAAGGGATCTCCGCACACAGCCGCGGGGATGCCGATGCCCGGCGTGGAGAAGGGGAGCCCCTTTCTCCGGCCGCGGCGGGAGGCAGGTTTCACGGGAGGGAGAAGCTGCTTCCAGGCGAGCTCCACATCGCTGCTTATCCCAGCCTCCCCCTCTACTCCCCGGCCCCTGGGGATTTTCTTCTCTCGATTCAGCACCGCGAACAGCGGCGGGTTCAGCACCATGGCCGGAGGCTCTTCAGCACCATAGCCAGCGGCCGGGGCCGGTGGGGCTCCGGGAGGCAGCGGGGGCACCCCTGCAGGCATCCCCAAAGGAGAATCGGTTGCCTCTCTCAGCTGGGGACACCCCTGAAAACCCCATGCTGCTCCCAGCAGGGTGTTGGAAACCGTAGGATGCCTCACCTAGGGCCGCTAAACTTTCCTGAGGCAAACATCTGCGGGAGCTGAGAGCACAAGTATTAACAAATGGCATGCTCGAAACGCACTTGCTCGAGCTTTCTTATGAAGAGAAACAACTTCTTGTGAGTCTTTTGTAGTGGTTCTCAGTAGCTTGTTATGGCTCCCCAGCAGGATCATTCACACGCACAACGTCCATAAAATGAGCCCTGCAGAAATGGTGAAAAATATATGCTCTCGACTTGTTTTCCTGAGGAAAACTTGTTGAGAAATTGCACTTAAAGAAACTGCAATCTTAGCTTTGGGAGATACCCCACTGCTGGGGTGTACAATTGCATATGTGAAGTTTGTGCCAATCAGACAGGCATGTTCAACTAATTAGAAAATCACCTACTGATCAGGAACTGCTCTCAGACATTTGGTGCACCATTTAAAGAAATACACAAAGGGGGAGGGAGGGAAGGATTCAGGCTGGTGACAAAAAAAAATATATATATATATTTATTATACTGATAAGTTGTGACTTATTGGCTCAGTGTTGCTATACATATCTCATACTAGTAGTTATGTATGCAATTACTGCTTCAGACTAGGAAAAATATTCTAGAAAAGCAAACAGCATAATGAATAATATTCACTAGGGAAGATAGAGATGGATTAGTCACTTTTGTGTTCACTGTGTCAGGATGTTCTTTTTTCATTAAGCAAACAAGATTTATTTAACCTTAGCCTGGTCCTGATGGGCAGTAAACTATAGATACATGCAGAATTACTGGGTTTGAGTCTAAATTCCCAGACAATTGGAATTATTCTTCAACTATAATCAAATTTTCAATTCACACTTGCTTATAGATTCCTTCTTTGCTATAAATTATCCATTTCAAATAAGTCCAGAGACGATCATATAGGTGATTCCTATCCGTGCATGGGCGGTAGTCAGGATCTCTACTCATGCAGGGACCCCAAGTAAATTTATCTCTAAGAATTGTCGTTGAAGTAAAGTCTTTTAGTAAAGAACTGTAGATCCACATTTTGCCCAAACTACACTTCAGGACTAGTCAAGTGAACTAACAAGTTAAGCCTTTATGGAAATAGAGACATGAATTTCTTCATGGCCCAACATTTTCAGGCTTATCTCATTAGGAGTGTAGAAATTAAGGACTAAACTGTAAGTATGGGCTTTGTAACTCATTACTTTCCTGTGGGGAAATGGGAAGAAGTAATAGATTACAAATATTCAGGGCAGTTACTAGTTCATTTATTATACTTGAAGCTATTGATTTTGTTATGTAAGGCAATACTCCTGCAGTGTCAGAATAATTTTATCAGATAATTACAAAATGATTTTACCTTGTAAGCAACAGAACTATATGTATATATACATACATATACATGAACATCAATGAAAATCCCACAACCACAACCTCAATCATTTTAGTAAATGACAGAAATCTTTATAGAATTTTTGCCAGTGCATTTGCACAGAATTTAATACAAGCTTCCCAACATGCATTATTTTACTGCAGAAAACATTTTTTTCACAAGCATCTATTTGTAAACTTGTTTTATATTCATTCAAATTATGAAAGAGAAATATGATTTAATTTTCATAAAAAATCCAACAAAATGAATTTATTCAAATATTTCATAGATGTTAGTCCTGTGCTGTTCTTTTTTTCACCTATAAATACCAAGAACTCTGGACAATGTTGAAGTAAGCTTACTGGTTTTGTCATGATATCCTTCTGTTTTTGTTGTTTGTTGTTTGTTTTTGTTTGTTTGTTTTGTTTTGGTTTGGTTTGGTTTTTTCTTTCAAGAATGTATTTATTTTCTACAAAAGTAAGAAGTATTTATGTTCTACAAAAGTAAGAAGTAAAGGAATACATATAATTCAGATAAATTAAGCTGTGTCTTCAATAGTAGTGGTTTATGCCTTGTACAGTACATGTATGTTCATGTTTTTTTCTTTTTTATTTTCATTGTTATTAAAAGTATGAGAGCTCTGATCAGTGTTTTTATCATCTGCTTGCTACAAAATATTGCTTTTAACTGGGAAAATTAAACACTGATAGTTTTAAAAGAGAGAAATGGTGTTTATTACATTTATATAGATACATGATTTTTAGTGGTGGAGGCAGTTTGATTTGAGAAAACAATATTCCTAATATATAATGCATCAATATTTAATAATGATTATGCAGAAACCAACCAACACCTTCTAAACAATGAATGCTAAATTTACTGGCTGGTAGACCCAAGGAAAGAGTTCTTATCTCATTCCTGCTTGACAGAGATTTCCTGGAAGATGGTTGTGTATATTTTTTTAAACTGTGTGTCAGATGTATTACTAGAATGCTATTGGTATTTGAAATACAGTTATATTACCTGTGTTATGAATAGCTGAAATTAAAGAATTGAAAATAAGAGGTTACTAAGTCCGCTTTTTCATACAACAATACAATTTTTAATTATGTACAAGGATGATGACTGTCATGAAACTTGGAATCTTTCAGATCTGAAAAGATTTCAGCTTTTCAGATTCAGCTAAATACTACTCATGACAGTATTGTAGATTGTGTGTCAAAAGGACAGCCCATCCCAATTCAGCATACTGAAAAATTGAATGGTAGCCGTCCTGTCCATGCACAGGCTGGAGGAGGAAAAAACTCAGAAGTCATGTGATGAGATTGACATTTTTTAGTCATTATATACTTTGGTATGGCATCTGCAAAGGTACTGTGCTACAAGTACGAATTATAAGGAGGCTCAAAGCACCATCCTTATTTAACTTATCACTCATTGTACTTCTAGTAGGATATCATGCAGGGCCAAGAGAATTTCACAACTAAGGAAATATATCTTATTTACAGCTTAAAGGAACATTAAAATGCATTTTCACTAGCTAGTGACAATGCACTTTATTGTCAAGCTTATACATATGGCCAGCAGAACATCCTGCCTTCTGATACAGGGGAAAAAATATTAAAGTTCTTAAATGATGTGCAATTTCTACCAGCAGTGCAGGTGAATGGATCCTCATGGCCATTCAATGACCAGTAAAATCAGTGAAGATCTCTGTAAATGGAGGGTCTGTATACAGTCTTGACTGCAGAAGCTCCAGTTAATGGCAGAGGTTGCAGAACAGTCTCTAACATAAACAAGAACTTTTTTTTCTGGAGTATTAGTTAATAGAGTTTTATATTAAAAAAAAAAAAAAAAATCACCTGAAAGGTGATTTACTCATTGATTCACTGTTTCTATTTGTCCATTACAGCTTCAGGTCAACCATTAATGGTATCTGCATATGAAGTACAACATGATATTACCAGTATAAGCATCCACAAGAACAGGAATATTACCATTACCGTACCTCTAACTGACAATAAGATAAGAAAAGGCATTGTTTTATTACAATAGTATATATTACCTTAATATTAGTAAAAAAAAAAAAAAAAAAAAAAATCTTTCACGTACGTCATAAGTGGTTCATACTAAGGGAGCTAACCTTCAGACTTTGCAACGTATGTGGAGACCTGAGCCTTCAGAAAAGTCTCCCAATCAGAGGAAGTATCTGACTCATTCTAACTCAGAGACTTCAGGCAATTGCTACAAACATAAATGTGATCTTTGTCATTCAGTCACAAGGCAGTGACACCTAATCCTTGTGTGCCCCATGGCTAAAGAGAATAGCTAGAGACACTGTTGGTGTGGAGAGGAGCTTTAGCACAAGCTTGGTCCTACATCTTACCACAGCCTTGCAGACAGAGCCTTAGCCTTGAATTTCATTTCCCTTCATACCCTTTGACCTCACTGCATCAGGCCTGTAAGTTCAACTGCACCTTTAGAGAAGTCCTAGTTCTGATTGCTCCTGTCATACCAGTCACAGCATTTCATAGTCAAATAAACAGTAAAGATCATAGGTTTATACAGCTGTACTGTGTTATTCTGTATTCATTTTAATCTAGATAGACTGTTGGAGCCTGACCTGAGGATGCCACCAGTGCACAGGACATATTGAGACGCTCTGGAGCAGAATGCTGGGGCTTGTTTTCTAAGGAAAGCAGAGTGCTGACATTTGTGCTGAATTCTCAGGAAAAAAAATAAATCTTCTGGACAAGAAAACAATAATGTGCAGATTGAAAGGGTGAAATAGAAGGCTGAAAGAAAGAACAAGATGATGAGAGAGAGAGCGCACGAGAGCATAGTTAATTCAATGCTCTAATCAACTGTGTTCTGCAGTGCTTTATCATAAGCATCCCTGCATTAGGCTCACCAGCTCAGAGCACTTTGCAGCATTGCAGGAAATCCTCTGCTTTTTGCTTTCCATTTAAAACAAAACAAAACAAAACAAAACAACAACAACAACAGCTCTCATTGTATCTAGTCAATACAGGCAAGTTTGTCAATGAAATCAAAGGAGAAATTATCTCACATAATTTAGTATTTATCATACTCAAGATGTGTGGTTCATTAGAATAATGAGCAACTGCCTCAAAGTATTAATTTGAAGAATGAGAAAATAATGACATTGCCTACCTTCCTACTTTTTCTCCCGCCATCTCCTCTTGACACACACAGTCTGCAGTTTCTATCTGCTTGTCAGATCAATTTTCCATTCTTGAAAAGAAGCATTTATTTTAAGTGATTGTAATTAAGACGCCCTTTCTTCCAGCTCAGTATCTGTCTGGACATGAAGAGGTAATTCCTCATTGATTTCCAAGGGGCTAGATTTCCACAGAAAAATCTTCAACAGGCAATGTGTGCTTTTCAAGAATAGCTTTCCTGGGTTCTCTATAGAGTTTGTGAGAAGAGACAGGCAAATCTAAAGTGAAACTTCAGTCCATCAAAGATCTCAGTAGACCTCTAGAGATGTCAGATTTTGGTGCTTCAGGTTTCATGGAATGTATCTCAATTAAGTAAACCGATGCAGGATTCCATTTTTGCAGAAGGTGTGGAAGACAAAACCCTGTTTTCAGAGCTTCCAGACAGAATTGTACCTACTAAATTTCTTGATTTGCATGGTCCTACATCACTGGTTTCCTGGCTGACTTATCTCAAGAATACATGGAAGTAAAGCTTGGTGGTTTTTTTCTCCCATTGTTTCTGATGACCTTCAGCTGCAGTATGGAGCAGCTCAGCACTTCTTGATCTCAGAGGTGGCCTTAAACCATCAAAACTGGAAACAACAGCAGGAGTGGAGTGAACATAGATATGCAAGGGTAGAAGGAAACTTTTTTTAGTAATTAAAACCAGTGATTGTTTAAGGACATCAGGAGTGCCATCAGTTGCAGTGGGCTCTGAATCATGGCCTCTGTGTCAATGTGGAGATGAAAGAAGGTTGAGCTGGAAGGGAAGTAATGGAAATTATGCCAGCTCCAGTGAAAATAATACAGACATGGTGCTGTATTCTCCTTAGCATGCTACTTGCTTTCTCTGGTATAAATGCAGGAAAGAATATTGGTTTGTGCTTCAGCCTTTTTAGATGGGAGATAAATAAAATGCCTCATTTAATTCTTTACTGAATGGGAACTAGGGATTATCAAATCTTCACCCAGCATTATTTTTTACAGGGGAGGAGGAGAAAGGAGGCTATTAGGTTGCAGCCCATTAACACTACTCAGTGTGGTGTGAACATCAAACTGGGGCTGCCCCATAAAATGCAGTGTCTCTCCAGTACTCTTGCAATTCTTGGATGTTACAAATTGCTGTATAAGAATTTTAATACTTCAGGTAGTTAATCATGTTAAATAAACTAGATACCCGTTTATCTCAGCAAAGTATCCGGCAGGGATATGAACAATTTTTATGAAGCTGCTGTATTCCATCTATTAGGCATAATTACATTAAAGCGCAAAGTGCATTAGAAGTCTTTCAGGATTAAAAACAAAATAATTCTAATCTACTTTCCAGAAATATACTGAAGTTATTAATAAAATCAGAAAGAGAAGCAAGCAAATAGAGGATCCTATGTATTAACAGAATTGTCCAGCAATATGTGCAATATTCTAGTGATAGTGACTAGAATTATATATAAGGTATTTGCAGTATGATTTTGTGGTAGTAGTTGATCACTGTTGGTTTGGCACTTGTGAGTGCTATGAGTGCACATGAGAACACAGATCTCTTGTAACTGTTCTGTAGACATTCATTGCCATTACTTTTTTTCTCAACATTTGGATTTACATATTTAGAAAGTGACCACAAACTTCTACAGCATCCCAGTGCCAAACTCGGTGTCTGACTGAGTTCTCCATCTCTAGTCAGAGATGCTACACACAAATTTAAGACAGTCAAAATCTGGAAGGGGTGGGAGGGAGAAAATGTCAAGAGAGAAGGAATAAAGACATGCAAAAATGTGAAAGGAAAAAAATAAACAACCCTTGAACTGGATCATAAACACTCCCACATTCAGAACAATTAATTCCACTGTTCTGGGTTCACTCTTTGAAAACGTAAGGCTATTTCAAACTTCTCAATATTGCTGATTGTTATTTCCCATCTCTCTATTCCTTGCAACTAATGAGTTTATCATTTTCATAAAAATCAATCTCTTAACAGATCACAGGATTCAGAAATCCATTTCACAAGAAAGTACAACATAGTTAATACACTGCATTAACACTCACAGTGTCCTTGCCTTATGGATATATATAAAAAAATAATTACTAAAATATTCTAAACTGCTATCTAGAAAAGAAATAGTACCCACTGCGTATAAGCTACAAATGTCTATTATTGTCTCACTGCATTCCAGCAGTGTGTGCTGCAGGGAATAACTTTGTTCTGTTCATGAAATAAGAGGTAACAATAGCAGATATGAAACACATTCATCTCCAACCAGAAGCCAAGCAAAAATACTGTATAAAGTCAAAGACTTAAAAAATAAAGAAAGCAGAATTATGAAGTTCTCAGCTGAACTGTTTTCAAAGAAGAGGTTTTTTTTTGTTTTGTTTTGTTGGTTTGTTGTTTTGTTTTTAATTACAGCTGCATTCAGAAGCCAAACTGGTGGGTTTGGGGAATCACACACAGCTCACATCTTAGAAGAGAATTAAGCTGGTGGATGGTAGGAAAAATCAGGTAGGCCCTTAGAGAGGTTGAAGGGAAAAGATGTATGATGTGATCATGAGGAAAGTAAAAGAAACCAGAGGAAAATTTGCTGAAAATGTATAGGAAGAGTAAATCCTGCCAACCCTTTACAGAAATAGAGTCATGGGAAATATGTGATCTTGTATATGCGTTTGATTCAAAGAGTATTAAAGTCTTTCCATTAATTTCAATGGGTCTCATATCAGACCTTAAATGTAAATTTATTTTAAATAGGCTAGCACATAGGAGAGAGTGGTCTGACATACAGTTTCCTTAGTATAGCTCAGGATGGCTTCATTACTTACAACTGTCAGCAGAAATCTTTGTATAATCCAGCCTAAACTTTTTTCTTATTTGTGCTATATAATTCTAAGAGTACAGCCAGGAGACAGAAAGTGATTAACTAATATATTTTAGAAATGTTAACGAATATTCTGAATTCCTTCTTCTTTTTGATGATTTTAAGATGCAGTTTCTCACATTTCACTGCAGTACAAGCACGTCATACTCCTATGGGTATTTAGCAGCTCCTTGGGAATACAGTAAGTACAGCACATTTCCAACAAAGATGGCTGTGTATCACCCCAAATGTTTACCAGAAGTTGGATCCAGAGTATTTTTGCTTGACCTTGAACAAATATCAGTCTGTTTTAGGTCCAAAGCATAGATTTGGGAGTAAATATGAAAATTACAATTCAAAGGAGATTATTTTTAAATGGATGTCTGTTGCAAATTGCATAGAATGTCAGTAAACAGCAGTAGATGTGCACAGCTGAAATAGAAAAATCAGAGGCACGAAAAATGTCATGTTATACTTCCTCACACCAACAAATGAAATATCATCATTCTTCTTAAAAAATCAGAAATAAGTCAGATTTTTGCTATTGCCATTTTCCCTGAAGTAAAATTTTCGATAAACTAACAAATAAAAAAATAGTGAAGGATCTGACCCATATTGATTTATGACAATAAGTCTAAGTTTAAGTTTAAGACCAAAGCAAAAATAGTTTAGATCAGCTGTTTAGGCAGACCACTATGATGAAGTAGAAACTGAGAGAAGGGAAACCATATTCTTCTTGGAAGAGGTATCATGGCTCACAATCATGCTGGACTAGATACTGTGTGAAGATGACTTTCCCAATAAGTAAAGCAAACGTTAGATCAGGCCTAATGAAAATTTATTTTCTTGAGCAGTAGGCCCATTAAAATCCCAAGAGAAGCTGTAGCCAACAAGTGTGTAGGCAGGGCTACACCATATGGTTCAAGAAAAAGGCAAGCTAAGGAGCTGGGCTGAGCAATTGGGAAAGGTGAGAGGAAACACCACCAACTGAATCAACAGGAAATCTTATGAGCAGAAGAGGGACAAAAATCAGGCTTTACTTTTTAAACGTTACACAGAGGAAGAACTTTAACCTTCTACAACAAGCAGGCTTCTGGCTTCAGGCTAGCTTTTATTTTCAGTGAGACCTAAAGTTGAGTGAGGGTGGACCCAGAATATGTATTCCAAAACTTAACATATTGACAATCTAATAACTGGATTTTGTCAGTTGTTCTCATATTCACTTGAGCTTCACCAAAGATGTGCTATCAGGAAAAAAAAAAAAAAAAAAAAAAAGAAACCAAAAAACTCAATTCCAAACCGTGCTCTCTGGTTATAACTGTAATCATCAAAGCGATACTCAATAACCTAGAATTAGCACTTCTACTTAATCCTACACACCAACGTGGGAGGCAAAGAGGAGGAGAACAGTGTAGTTCTGTTGCAGCTAGATAAACATGTATTAAGGATTAGTACAGAGGTCAAAATTAGAACTATTAGAACTAAAGCTTAAAAAAAAAAAAAAAAAAAAGCTTCATCCCCTAAATAAAAAATATTTATACAAGTAACTGCAAAATAAAATGTTTCTCCTTTGCGCTACCTGTGAATATATCTAATAATCAAGGATCAAATCTTGTATGTCCTACAACCTTTCAGGATTTTGGTTCATGTGAACAAGCTCTTGTTGAATGTATGTGTAAAAATTACTCTATCTTAACCTTACATTGGATCTCTAATGCACTCAGAACAAAGCTTAATTAATATGATTGAATATAAGAATTATGAAATCATTTCACAGAAATATAGAAAAAGTAGGTTATAATGGACATCTGCAGGTCTCTAGTCAAACCTTACCAGTGCCAAGGAGTAGGGAATAATCACTTCCCTCATTCTTCTTGATATTTTATTACTAATGCATCTCAGTATACATTCATCTTTCACTGATTTAAGGGTACACCACTGAGCCATGTATACTTGCTGTCTGTAGAACCCACAGATCCTGTTCTGCAGAGCTGCTACCTAATGAGTTGGTCCCCTGCCTGCACTGATGCATGGATAGCTCTGCCCCAGGTGCAGGACTTTGCATTTGTCTTTGTAGAACTTTTTGATGTTCATAGCCCATTCCTGTTGCTTGTCAAGATCCCTCTGAATAACACCCCTATCAACCTTGTGAACTAACTGCTCCTTCTATTTTGGTGTCATCCAGAGGCTAGACATGTTAAAAGTCCCTGATGAAATCATTAGACAACATTGGTCCAAGCAGGTATGAACCCCTGGCACCACCATTAGACTCACACCCTTCAAGCTCAAAGGTCCAGACAGTTCTTCACCACTCTGTACAGTCTACCTATCTAGTCCACTTGTCCTCTCTTTGCCCACAGACCTCATTCACAGACCCAGTCATTTAATTGTAGAAGATTGCCAGATTGGTTAAGCATGATTTTCAAAGGGCTGTTCCTGATCTTGTTCTTGTTCTTCATGTCTGGAAATATCTTTTCAAGAATTTCCTGCACAGTTTTGCTCAAGAACTGAAGACACACTAATCAGCTTGTAGTTTCTTAAATCCACCTTCTTGTCTATTTTAAAAGAAAGGCATATAATTTGCCTGTTTACAGTCATCAGGGACCTCCTCATCTATTTTGATTTTTAATATTATCATGTTCATTAGTCTCATTTTTAAATTTTAGATTTCCTTCCACTTTGAATATCCTTGTCTCTTGCTGCTAACTTGGCTGCTTCTCAGTGTATAACTTGATTTTCTATGTGAATAGTCTATCATCAGATGATTACTTGGCAATCTTTTCCAAATTTGTGTCATATTTCTAGAAGGCTTATATTTCATTTGCAAAGCTTTCTCCCACAGAAAGTAGGTGTACAGCATCCCAGTCCAAAAAGTGGTTTTGGAATTTTCCTTTCAAAAATGTTACATTCCTTCCCTCAACAAATATTTTATCTACATTCTTTCTGTGTGTATGTGTACTAGAATAGGAAGCTACATGATTTGGAGAAACTTTTAATTCATTTTCAGCAAAACAAAACTAAATGTTAATAATTTTAATCATTCTCATGGCAAATGTTTGTTGTGTGAGTCTCTCTGCAGAACTGAAGTCCATAAGATTATCTGGGCATATATAGTTATTCACAGGAATATTAAAGCACCTCAGTTTTGGTTTGGTTACTTCTGAGTCTTTAACATGAGATGTGTTTTTCTGATATTTTCAATTGGGTATTTTTGCTCCTAGTCATACATACAAGGTAGCTTCTGCTTTTGAATTGAACTGAAGTTTTTCCTATTAATTTCAGTGGGGAATAAATTCAGGTCCTTTATTAAATTTTATCACCTACATCACATCCGTCTTCATGGAAGAACCACAGTATAGTGATATTCTCCTCATAGACTATGAGGGACAAATGTAAATATGAATTAACAGCATTAACTACCACATAATCAGTATTTTTTTTTTCTAAGACAGATTTCTGGTTGACTTTCAACGTGACAGTAGTGACTTGAATTAAACTATTACAATTTCTATCTGCTAATAAGAGCACAGCAAGAGCCTTACAAGTAATTCTGAAACAAATATACCTCTTCTCTGCTCTGTTTTTGATCAGCTGTTTTCTCCAGCTTCTTTCTTAGCTCCAGTAATACAAATGTCTCTAGACTATACCCTAGGCCACCAGAGCTGTTGTAGGTACTGAAATAAGCTAAATTGTCATGATGTACTCCCTAAGTTGTTGATCTTTCCTTCATCTTCTTTTCCCTATGCTCCCTCTGCTCCTTATATCTGTATCAAAAAAGAAAAAAAGAAAAAAAAAAGAAAAAAAAAAAAACATTTTTTTCTTCGTTCAGTTTGTCAAGGCTGCTGAACAAAGTATTTTATCCCCACTGGTCCTCTGTAAACGTGCCATAGCCACCCTCCACACAGGAATAGAATTCTCATAGCCTTCCTGAAGGCACTCATCTCTTTTTTTTACATTCCTTGATGAGAAAGTTCACGGCTATAGAGGCATATTAAAAAGTGGACCAATTCTCCTGTTCTGAAGAGTAGACAAATTCTAATTTTCCCAGATTAGAAGGAAGTAAACTCTGTCCTCTAGTATATGCCCTCACCTACACTGAAATTGTTTTCATTCACCCACTGGAATCATAAATTCTTTCTCCTAACAGAATGACACACTTCGTCTCCAAGATCATGCAGGGGTGAAGTGCTAAGAAACACTTCAGTACACTAACCACAGGCAGACAATGTACTCCATTTTTTAAACAAAAAGCAATTATAACCCTTATTAACCTGTACACCTTTTACAAACAATGGGATAGGATCAAAGAAAACAGTCCTTAAAAAAAAAAAAAAAAAAAAAAAAAAAAAACAGGGAAAAAAAAATACAAAGCAGTTTCATCTCAGAAAGCAAAGCAGCAGTATCAGGACAATGACTGAGAAGTCAAAGTTGCAGATCTCTGTTTATTCCCTCTCATACTTATCAAGGACTCTGAGATGACACATGTTCTGTTTAAAGTCAAATAATGTTTTTTTTCCTAATTACTAACACTTTGAACTTTTAATTAGGATCTCAAATGAAGCTCTCCTGCCTCTAGCAATTCCCACAGAAATAAGAGCATTTCAAGCTTAGCAAAGCACTAACATAGATGCAGCATGCAATAACTTACAGCTCCACAATAACAGTGTACTAAAAGGAAGATATGATGAAAAGAGATACAGGCCAGACTAACTCTTGATTTGCATGTCATGCAATCTCACTGTGTGCTATATGGAATGAATCTTATATTGGAGGACAGAAACAGAGTTTTGCTTGAGTGCAACAAACCCATAACTGGTAGAAATTGTATTCCTACAGAGCTAGTTCCTCAAGATGGGTGAGTGCAGGTATGGAAAACTGATCCACGGATGAAATAGAATGTCTGGTTCTTTGCTGACATAGATGACATAGCTGCTTCGCACTGTGCTGGTTGGTTCCTTGCACCTTCGGTCTAGTGCCATGAATGGAGAACACCAGATTCCAGAACCTTCCAGTATGATCTCCATCTGCTGATCATACAGCTCTACTCACTTGGGGATTCCTGAATGACAGAACATCGTCATGGTCAGTGGTTGCAAACAGTCAACTATTCAAACCAAACCAGGGCCACAGGAATCTACTGCTAAGTACACAATTATTCATGCTTTTTATCATTTTTATCACTGAATTAAAATAAAGGGTTGCAGCAATTTTTTACATTCAAAGAGAGATGGACATTTTGCCCAGTACAATCATCCTCTAATCCAAATAATCCCTGCTAAAGAACTTCACTTTCTTAGCTGTCATAAACTGAAGTTGTTCACCTTTATAATGAAATTCAGTGGTCCATTCCACTGTCACTTTCCTCATCAAGTAGTTCCTGCCTTTCCATGCTGCTGCAGTATTATATAACCAGCCATGTGCAAAAGCTGGATGCAAACCCAGTTTAGGAGCCGAGCTCAATGCAGCAGAGCCACATTCATTTACCTGTTTGGAGAAAGGTACAAATTCTCAGTTGACAAGTTCTCTTTAAAAAGTAACAGTTTTAAGTGACATAAATATGTTTTTCCTGTGCCTCAAACTCTGCAGAGTCACATACATCCCTGTGAAAATCAGGATGGGAATATTTGGTATCCATTTTGCAAGAATGTGAACAGCATCCAGAAACACTAGCAACACACCATATTGGCATTAGCATGAAGTGAAGTAAATCCTCCTTCTCAGTAAGACTAATTCCCCAAGGTGCCACACTTGTATGTGCAACATTTGCACATACTGGATATGATACACAGGAGAATAAGTGACAGATTGACAGATGAGGTCAGCGCTTCATCCCAGGTCTTGGACTGGATTTCCAAGGGATGTATTTTGTTTTCAATGGGGATTGAGAGGAAAAAGATATTGGAAATGTCACTTAATGGAATTGTGTAAGGCTCATGAAAGAAAACTTCAAAAAATGAGCAATCAGATGAATCAATGATCATAAAAATTTCATCACAGGAAACCTCTAAAAAGTCAGTAGATACTTGTATAGGTTTTGCAACAGTACCAGTAATAGAATAGAGGGAAGGATAAGTTGGTTGTATTCATCTTTGGAGACAGTTTCTAGCTCCTGAGTAATTATCAACAGAGATAAGGTACAGTCACATAGTCCAGGTGGGCACAAAAAAATAATAAAAAATAATTAAAAAAAAAAAAAAACACTTAAAAACAAAATATTCCAGGTCTATTACCAAAGGACTCTTCAAAACAGGAGATGTGTTACCACCAAACAGCCTGTGTCTGAACCAAGTAAATGAAAAGTTACTCAGGCTTATTTGTATCACTATCCACACTTCTTACTCCAGAAACTGTTACTACTTTGAAAAGATCAAAATTAATCAAGAAGCTCAGAGAGCTGCAGCAAAGGTTTCAGGGAAATAAAAGGAATATGAACATCAGGAAAATTATCTTGATTATGGGCTGCTCTTTTAGTGAATGTCCAAGCTCATGAAGGGATAAGAACTAGCACTCAGACCCAGCTGCTCAGATGGTATAAAATGGGATAGACTTTACATTCTTTGACCACAGAATGTTGTTCCATGAACTAGTGGAAAGAGGAGTGTTGTCTCCTCAAGACAAAGGAAGAGCACCTTTTCATGTAAACTTACCACTGGAGGCGGATTTTATCTGTCTTTGAAGGGAAGGATGACAGAAACTTTTAGTTATATGCAAACTTGAGTGACTTTGACAAAGACTTGGAATCAAAAAGAAGAGAAACCAGTGAATTATGGATCATTCATCTCACCTTAAGCTCCTGAAAAGAATAAAAACTAATTTAGGTGCTAGTTTTGGTTTTGACAACAGCACATTGCATCAAGCCAATCTAATTTCATTCCATAGTAGATCAATATGGGCTAGAGAAGAAGCTGAGAAGGTTGTATTTTTTAACTTTATGAAGACATTGTCCTGTATGCCACAGTATTCTAAAAAGGAATCAATTAAACTTGGTCTAGAAGAAATTACCTAGTTATGGTTACAAAACTATTTATAAAAGTGTGCCAAAGAAGAGTTATAAGTTGATAACTGCCAGTGTGAAAGGATAAAGATATGCATTTCACTTGGAAGAGAGAAGAAGCAATATGATTTATTGATAACAAAGCTTATATGACTTAACAAAGATTCTGTGATGGCAAGGTACACCTCATTATAACTGTCATTTGCACTTAATTACACACTATATAAAAGACACCATATACTAATCAAAGACACTAAATGAAAGACATTATACACTACATAAAGACTGTGTAAGGAACTGTGTTAGCTGACATTACATCAAGAAAACCCTCGTATTGAGTCATGAGGTTCAGAGTGGACACCCTTGCTTTCTAAACTCCTTGAACCAAAGAGGTAAGGAGCATAGGTGTGGCTGAATTCACTCCTAGTCCCAGACTTGGTCAATGGTTTATGTCTAAACAATAATATACATTATGTGAATCCTTTATGCTACTTACCTAAAATTATGAAGTGTAATCACAAAGCACCATTACAGTGCATGAGCATGCTGTTTCTTTCCCAGTCCACTTACCAATTATCTGTAGCAACAAGGGTCCTCTCAATTTGCAGACGTAACCTTGGTAGGCATCCCTGCCCAACCAGAGATAATGGTGTGCAGCCTGCTGTCATGTCAGGAGAGGTCAAAGGACTCCTGGACTGCTCACTATTTATGGGGTAAGATGATTGACTTAAGGTCATGTTTGCATACAAATGTTAGCTTCTTCCAAATTAGGCTTGAGTCATATTTTCTTCCAAATCTGACCAGCACTGGAGTGGGGCGGGTGGGTGGGAATGCATTGCTCAAATTAGCCCTTGGCTATTTGTCTTCTGTCTTCCCCAGATCCAGGATACAACATGATCAGACACACCACACATATCCATCACAACTGCCATTGATAGTTATTTGTTTAGGCCAAATGTTCCGCTTAATGCAGAGAGTTGGGAGTTCACCATTACATAAATTGTACCTACAAAGTATGATAGTAAGTTAGAGGATAAGGTCAGCAATCCAAGTGGCCTTGACAAAGTGATGAAAAGGTCTGAAAGAATAGAATACAGTTCAATAGCAACAAACCCAGGCTATTCCACTCAAACAAGAATAATTGGCTACTAAAACGAAGGACTGAAAACAACAACAGAATAACAGAGCTTCCCCAGACATGCTAGATCTTCCATGTTCCATCCTAAAATATATGATTCTCTTGTACTCTGGGGAGTTAGGCACAAAATAAGCAGTGCATCCCACTGCTGACAGCAGTGCATCCCACTCCTGACAGCAAGCACCTAAGAGCTAGGTTTGATCATGCCTGTTGACTTTTTAATATTCTTTCTTATGCTTTGCTTTCACAGAGCATTTGCTCTGAAGAACAAAGTTGTTTTACATTGTTTTTAGCCAAATGCTTCTTCAACATATTTAGTACTTAGAAATGTAGGACAGCTGTTTTACCAAGTTGCCTATAAATTACAACAGACTGATTGCATGTGCCAAAAGCATCCTGCCCTATTAGCAGATGTTGAGAAAGGATTAAGCATGCTTGTCTGCCTCACTGAGACATTTGGAGGAAGAGGAGGTAAGAAGGAGCCTTTAGCAAGAAAGGCTCCAGAACACTGGCTGAGTCACCCTCGACCTGAGACCCCAGGAACATCTAATACTTGGGAGAAGCCCTGATGCCAGTCCTGAAATGTCATTGTCCTGAAGTCCATACAACATGTGGGCTGCATAGGAGAACAGGCTGGGAAAAGCATCAGCTCACAAAAACATGATCTGATAAAGATGATGCTAAATATCCATGTTGTTTTCAGTCATGCATATTGAAGAAATTGAATGTTCGTTTCTCATTTTTGAGTGGCAATCACAAAAAAACAGATGTTACACTGTTATTTTTTGTCACTGGCACCTAGCCCCCTGGCAAGGTTAAAGCAAGTCTTTTGGTATCCTTGGAACAGTAGGGCAGCAGAGCTGCTTCCTTTGTTTACACAATACCATTCTGAATAACCTTTAAGGCTAAGATTTTGTTGCTTTGTAATCCATGTTTTGGCAGTCTTCTCTTCCACTCCCCGCCCCCCCCCAACCTCACCCCCATTCAAATTTGGTATTCCACAATCCTTGCAAAATCGAGCATGTATATCTATCACACAATAAGCTTTGAAGACAAATACATTTAAAATCCTTGACATCTATGACACCCATTTAACTTCCACTGAAGAAGGAAGGATGTTTTCAGGGTTATCTTTGCAACTTACGTTCTCAGTGTCTTTTTGAATTCAAGCTTCATAAGTAAAGCAGGACGAATAGACTTCAACATTTAGTCATATATGTCATCTGGATACCTAACATAAATGCTTAATTTTGCATAAAACATTGACTACTTCTAAAGTTAGATGTTAAAGAAGATGTAGAAGTAAAAATGTCAGCTGTTGACAAATAAATTTTTAAAAATCATTTGGGGAATGAATACTATTAATTCCAGTATTAATACATGGAACAAATATTTCTTCTAAATCACCATTCTTTTGCTAGGAGTTGCATGTGATGTCTGGAAAAAACAAAAACAAAAGCCTATAAAAATTATCTACCAATTGATCAGATGTAAAACATTAGGAATGTATCACTGATATGATACAAAGAAGCAGAAATAATGTATGCTTCACTGGACATTAGACATCATTTGTCTTCTATTTTAATTAATTGTCAGTAGGAAAGAAAAAATAAGAAGTCCAAAAATAAACAATGGGCAGCTTACTACTTCTGCAATCTGCACTTTAAGTTGTAAGATCATGTGATAAAATACTAGACAGTGCTATATAATGTAAATCCTATAGGTGGGTGTTCCTGCAATAAAATTGGAGATATACTTAGTAACTAGAAAAAAGAATCATGATTCAAGGGAGAAGGGGAATGGCTAAGTGGAACAATGATCTGACACTCTTTGAGCAATTTTAATGGTTATTACTATAGTGTTTGCAGAAAGACAATGTTTGTTCAAACTTTACCACTTAAAAGTGCTTTTCTGAAATTGAGGAATAAATGGATATCTTTTAACTTATTGTCCTTTGTTCCTCATGTAGCTAGTACTGTAGACATTTTATTTTCTCCCACCAAATGAAAGCTGAGTGAAATAAAAATTAAAAAGAATACATGTTGGGAATTGGCACAAAGGGCGTGGACATGAGTCCGTGGAACAATTGTTCGATCTGAGCTTGCTTTAAGCCACCAGGAGTAGGCCTTAGCAAATCCCATGGCCTGCTGTAGCTGAGCAAACCAAGCTACCAGGGCAACTATGAGAAGTTCCCACAACAGTGTTCCCACGTCACCCAATTGAGGAAATCAGAAAAATATTGTTACCAGCAGCTGGCTTCAAGGACAAGGTCTACATGACTGCTAATCACAAGGGGGTTGTTTTCTTGCAGGTGGGGTTGTTTTCTTGTAGTTGTTTGTCTGAGTGCTTTTGACCAATAATCTTGTGTGAAACACTGTCTGCCCCTGTTAAGTTCACTATAAAAGTTAGGCTATTCGGGCAATAAAATGGAGCATGATCTGACTCTACTGGTGTCTGTCATGCTTTCGGCCGTGCTTCCTGCAACGCGCTGCAACAAATACAGAATGAACTCAATTTCCAATTACATATATATAAACGTGCTAACTTCCCAGAACGAGTAGGACACCTGTAATATGTTAAAAGTGATTTTGTATGACTTGAAATATAAACATCTCCCATCCCCCTAATGCCTGTAGGACATGTAAAGTTACTTTGACATAGCCCAACAGAAAGGATATACTAATGCTAAAAATCTCATAAAGAGGGAGCATAGATAAGTAAGTCACTGTAATCATAAATTAAACATGCCTGGGACTAACCTCTGGCACTGAGGCACTAGCACCAGACCCTCTCAGTTTCCAAAAGTTATAGTTATGTCCATACTGTTTGTCTGGAATGGGCTCTGGCCCATGTTACCTCCCAGACAATACTTGAGAGTGGGAGACTGCTTGTTGGTCTAGGCCAACATTATGCTCATGGTCCTTCTAACAGTTTTAAATTACAGCCAACTGAGTTCAAGTGGCAACAACATTCATACACTTTTTTTTTTTTTTTACTTACATATGTAGATCTTGGATCTAACAGACCTAAGAAGCATATTGATTTGAATTATATTCCTTTTTGACTCCAGAAAAGAGAATGTAAATACTCTGTACTAGTATTTCATCAAGAATGCATAATACAATGGACAATAATTGTCATCATTTAAAGTATATCTTAGTAGCAACCAGCCATTTCAGAAACAGCAGTTCCCTGAAAACTAGGAATTTAGAGTAAACTCGACTGCTCCCTCTGCAGTCAGTGAAGAGGAAATAAACACTTCCTGTTCAAATCCCATTTTCAGTGGGATGAAATGATCCCTGAAAGTGCCTGCTGGTTGCCTGCTTATTTCTGCCTTCATTGTCTGCAGAAGGAGCAGAAGTGTCATCATCATTTAGAAAGAAAAAAAATAGGTGAAATGCCACCAAATTGCCACCTAAGATTTCTGTACCTTCTGCAGTCTTGGTGAATATATTATCTGTGATAAAAGTGTGCATAGAAAGTTCCACTGAAAGTTTAACTTGCAGCATTCTGATGAACGGAAAGAGACCTGATACTAAAGTGACATGCCAAGTTGATGCTAGAATACAGGAGTTCCTGCCTTTTAGCCTTTGTTCAGTATGCTGGACCGTGTCAGCAATAACAACCTTCTATCTGTGGGAAGAATAGATATTTTAAAGGGAGAATGATGTGGTAAAATAGCTCTTTAAAAACAGTTTGGGAGAATCATGTTATTTGTGAAATATCTGCCTATACTACTACTAAGGTTTTCAAGCAGCACTGTACTTTATGAAAAGAACTTGAAATAATATGGTCCTGATATGAGGATATGTTGTAACTAACACTTTTTCAGATTTTACTGGACATATGTGGACACTTGTGAAGAATAAGTGTCAAATACAAATAACAAAACTGAATATTCTTTTCATAAATCTAGAAAAATTATACTAGATTTATCATGGATCTGTATATTCAGTTGATATCTTTCATAGACAAAACTCTGCAAGACATATTTTTAGATTGCTGCATGGTTTCATGTGACTTGAATCTATATTTAATCCCAAATTAAAGTAAATAACAACGTTATTCCAAACTCCCAGAAGCTGGGGACCATTCCAGTAGGTAATTCAATACCAAACTGAAGAACTTGACATTCAATGGGTAAAAAAAATAAAAATATATCTTAACAAAAGAGGTGATTAATTAGTTGAAAAAACAGGAAAGTGTCACCCTGGAACCAAGGAGTGCCTACTCCCTAAGACATCTGGTGACACAAATTCCATGCTTCCCATGAACCTGCAGTCAAACCTCAAACATTAAAAGCAGCCCATACTTTTTTTCCCAGGTCTGTTAAGACCTTAGTTAAAATTATGCTTTCTGGGGCCAGGGCCTGTGAGCTAAGGGAAACACATGACTCAAATATACATTTTTTTCTATTATTGTTAAGAGTAAATATCATCATTCATTCATTTGTTCTTACTTTTATAAAAATCAGTCCACACCAAATAATCCTAGCCTAGTGTCTTTGCCAAAAGCATATTTTTTCCAGGCTGTTTTCAGGTTTTGTCAGAACTCAAGAAATGGTAAATTCACATCATACCTGGCAGCTGTGCCCACAGGTTGTTACACAAACATTACTAAATATTTGTGGTTTTCTTTTTGTTTCTATTTGTCTAGTTTTAAATTCTCTCTTTTGTTTCTTACTACACACCTCTTCCTCCACTGCTTCAGAGATATCTATGGTTCTAACTGAACTGCAATTAATTATAAACATAAAATTAAATTGTCAAATAATTCCACATTGATTACATATGGCAAAAGCTTCCAGGATAAGCTTAAGCTAGGTATAAACCAGAACCTTAGAAGAAACAGATATTATCACTCCTTCCAAAACATATGACCTAGTAGTTCATATGCAGACACAAGCATTTTGTCATAATTTCCCTTTCTCCCCAGTGTTTTGTAGCTAGCTGTATCTACCTTCAAGTATGCTGCACTGAAGCTTTTTAAGCCACAATACATTCAGTTATTAGTAAGTACAGAGAAATGCCAGCTCATAATAAACCAAGATGAAATATTTAAACATCCACTATTTTTTTGTCAGTTCTGAAAATGACGAAAGCTGCCCAATTTCATTATAGATTCAGTTCCATGCGTCTGCTTCAACATTGCAAATCTACAAGCAACTCTTATTAACTGTTTTTCTATATTAAAGGTTATATAGTCAAAAGTCTGTGGAGGACTTTGTTTCACTGTAAATAGCAAATTTTCCTCACCAATTTTCGATGTGAATCATTCTTATATTTTTCACTGGTACTGTCAGCATAACACCCCTTGCAAGCATACTAGAGATACTATACTCATGAGTAAAATACTACATGCATAAGAAATGTATATTGTTGTCTGGAGAGAAGACTTTTCCTCAAGTCCTTTTGCCATACATTGGCTTTTAATCAATGGATGGATGGATGGATGGACGGACAGACGGACAGCATGTGTGTGTTTGCCCACATGCTTGTGTACATCACCACACACAAAGCTATGTCTGTGCATGCATGTGCTACTGTATAAATTCAAAGGGACAAACAACCTAACTGCAACTGAGTCTGCAAGAGTCACCCTTCCTGTGACAGTCAATTGCTAGGTATGATCTGCCTATCTGAAGAGGTGATAGCACAGCAGACCATAGAGCTATGTGGAGGTGCTGAAGCAGCTCCAGACAAGCATGTTCATCCATGTAGCATTATTCAAAAGGAAATCAAGACATGAGAGTCTGACATTGTTAGCCCCTCACGATGCTGGTTGTGTTACAGTTCTATCATGCATGCTTCATAAACATGGATGAGTCCATCACCAGTGAACACCTGAAAGACAAGGCAACAACCTGAGATACAGAGCTAAAACAGAGAAAAAAATAAGTTTATTGTCTCAAAGGATTTATCAAACACGACTGACTACAAGATTCAATTTTTTACTGCCCCAATTCATTTATTACAGAAAATTTGAGGGAAGACAATGCTGCCACCATGTTCTTCTTAACAGATCACCCTTCTCAATTAAAAAGCAATCAATGCATCTCTGATGTACAAATATTGGAAAACCTTCAAAAATTCAGAAATCTAATAGGGGTAAAGCAATTCCAGTTGATGACTAAGATTGTTTTCTGCATTTAAAAAGGCAGTGTGTTTTGTTCTTGTAGAATGTTGAACTGTTCTTGTGAGCTGCTGCCATTGAGCCTGCATTATAATGGAAACATAGAAGATGCCAAGCCCCAGCATGTGTTTCTAATTAAGATTCTTCATTTTTTGTTCAGATGTTAGAGGATGACCTGATTAGCCCTGCCAATTATCTGAGCTCAGCTACTGTGACTTCTTATCTTATTCAATAACTAAAGTCTGATTTGTGATTTTAGAGAAAAAAGAGCCATATACCAAAGAATGTCCTGAAGTCCATTGACAATGTGGAAAACTTAGTGTGGATCAGAGGGGAACACTTCCAGCCAGTTTTCTGTTCTCGAGCCTTCCATTTCCTCTCATACATTATAATAAGCAATTAGCACAGCTCAAACTACAATTTACAGCCTAACTGTGCAGGCCGATGTCTATTTTTCAGGTACAACAGTTACATATAAAAGAATTTACTGCAGTAGAATTACCTGAAAATTTGAAACGACAGGAAGATTTATTTCTTACCATCTAGGATTCCTCAGTGACGTTATCAAATAAGAAGAAACAATAACATTTTCCTAGAGAATTAGTGTCTTTTGTCAGCTAGAAAGCAGTGTATTATTTAGAGAAAGCAAAAAATACAGAATCAGTGAAAACAACTGGCATGAAGGGGAGTAGATGAAATGCCAGGTTAAGTTTGAGCTTTGAAAATGCTTTATAAGGTTATGTTCACGTAAAAGGTACTTCAGTATGTCTATTAGGTAAATTGTATACAATTATCAGAAGATACCTTTTTGTACACATATTACCTTAGGTTTTAATTTCAATTTGTGGTCACATTCAGACTGTGTCATGAAAACCCTTTTTAAAGCTCTTCTAGATACTACAAAGGCATCAACCACCTCTCCTCATCCCCTCTGAAGACATACACATATATGTTTGCAGACGTTTTCAGGGTCTCACCTTGCACCAGCAACATGAAAGAATAGCAAGAGAAATGAGGAGAAGAGGAGCAAGTTCGCCAGCTGAGAAAGCAAATGTTTTTAGAATAGAGATGCATACGCAAAGACTTAGCCTGGAGGTGGGTGTTAAGATAACTTTTTAAAAACTGACAGTAAGAGTGCAGTGCCCATAAATGGTGGGCCAGATGGATTTCTTTCTGCTATAACAGGTTATGCTTCAAATACTGTAACACATATGTATTTGGTGTGTGAGATGATTTTTCCTCTTGGTGACATATATTCCTAGCCATTGCACCCAAAACTTTCTGTATTGATAACACCATAGATAGACTGGAAGTTTTCTAGGCATTGGGATCGCAGGTTTACACTTTCTTGACAAGGGGGTCAATAATCTAGCTTTCTCCTTGTGGTTACCTCAGTCAGCCTGTAATACACTTACCCATATTGAACCATATTTTTACTATGAAGAAACTCTTGTCAAAAAGAACTGGAAAGACTATGTATTTGGGGCTTGTGAAGATATTTACTGCACCTCATAAAATGAAGGATGACTTGTCATCCCTTACCATACTGCCAACAAGTTAGATCTCTGCGTTCAGACCTTTGTCTGAATTCCCCAACTAACCAACCAAAGGAGACAGAGAGAGATACCCTATGCCATCTTTAGGAAGGAGTAAAGCTGCAGATAAGTAGAATGCTTAATTTCAGCAGAAGTAGCATCTTAATTTTAAGGTGTCTGAAGTGAAGGCTGTCCTGAGAGGGTATACACAGTGCCTTAGTGCAGGACAGAAAGCATCCTATAAATGCTCACCCTGGCATACTACACAGCATATTTCCAATGGGGATCACTCCAGTCTAAGTAAACTCAACCTGACTCTCTGGGAATCTAACAGAGTTAAAAATAAAAAAATAAAAAATAAATCTTTAGTTTGAAAAATATACTATGATGTGTGTGACTGGAATTACTAATGTTCATTTGTTTCATTGAAGTTTAAGATGTCTTCACCTTTGTCTTTCAAAATCTTTTTCAAAAATGATTTTTACTCCTGGAGCAAGCTTTGCAGTTATGTGGGATTACAGTTATGAAGATTGTACTCTGCTAGAACTCACTAGCCTGATTTGCACTTGAAACTCCCACAGACCTGCACTAGAAATTTTAGGCATATCAGTTTAAATGTAACTTTTCAAAGTGTGATAGCAGAACCCGTGTCACTCAGATGCTTTTACATATTAAACTGCATTTTGCTGAAGTCTAGATCCTGAAGTCTCTCTTGTTACTAGTCCTTTGCAGTAAGGTTGCTTAACTGAAAGCAGGAAGGCTTACGGAGCAGGTAATTAGTGTGCTTACTGTGGGAGGGAATTTGAACAAACAAAAGAAAAGCAAAAGGAGTTATAAGCTTCAATGTAACCATGAAGGGAAAAAATAAGAAAAGCCCTTTTTACTGTACCTTAGGGAGGTTCGTCACATCATGTTTCAATAACAGGAGTGTTCTCAAGAAAAAAAGAGGCAGGAATGTACAAGGTTCTGTCTTTAGACTCCTGCTGAGCGATAATGGAAGTATAACTAATTAAGGGCCTGATCAAGGGCTCATTGAAGCCAAGTGAAAGCCTCCCACTAATTTCAATGGGCCTTGGATCAACTTTAAGTGCGTAGAGTGTAAATATGACTGCATTAAAAACATGATGAGTCAATGTCTGCTTTCAGTCAGGGCTGGTTATATTATGTCAATCCTCACCCAGAGCTGGCTCACAGCTTCCCAGGAGCATCAAAGTTTAATATTCCAAAATGGAGAGCTTGAGCCAAGCTACTCCAGATCTGAAATAGGTAAAGGGCAAAGCTGGTACAGAAAAGACTTGGGGAAAGATTTGGTGAGCCAGGCTTGCTGCTGCTCCTGTCCCTGAATGGATGAAAGACAAAAAATTAGTACCTCTGCAATTGTTTGTCCCCATCTTCTTGGACACCTCCGTCTCAAGCAGCCTGAATTTCCAGAGCTTTGACTAGAGCAAGTGTCCTGATTTCAGTTAGGACAGAGAACTCTGAACTCTGTTCAGTTAGAACTCTGTCCTAACTGAAACCAGGACATCAAGCTGCAAGACAAACACAATTTTGAAATTCCCAGTAGTTTAGTGTCTACTTTTCCTGTGCATTTGCCTGTATGCAAAGCCAGTCCTGCTTTCACCGGTGACAATAGTCTTTCTATCACACCAGTCAGGTAGTCCTTCTTTCTTAACTTGTAAGACCTGAAAGCCAATGACTCTATCAGGGAATGACACTGATTTTATAATTACTTTTAGCTCAGAGTCTTGACTATTTTGGTGCTAAACAGTCTGTAGAGAAAGGAAAATCTTTAACTGCATTATGTATTAGTCCTTAGTTTCCCAAAATATTTCTTTTTAACTCCTTAGCTATTTACAGTATATATTAGCCTGCTTCTTAGTCAATGGATATCCTCCTCAGTTCCCAAGTGTGATCTGACTTCATATGCTCAAACTTCATGTCTCTTCCTGAGTTCTCTAAGCGCTGTTGCACAGGGGGCTGTAAAAGTTGACTTGGCAATGTCATTGGAAAAAAAAATAATTTGAAAGGCTATTTGCAGTCCAAATAAGAGTTTGGAGTACCAAACGTTTGATTTTCAGTGTGTTACTTTTCTCTTTTGCATTTTGTTAAACATGTAATGTCAAGCTGCCCAGGAGCCTTCTTGCATACATATATTAAGAGCATTTTCTCTACCCCAAAACATAAGTAGATAAAAGCCTACCCATACAACAAACATATGTTTACTCTCTTATATTCTGATTCATTGGAAAAGATTTGCAGAAAAAATGTAATGTAAGATGTTGATGATTGGGGGGGGGAGGGACACACGCGACACTCGCTCATCCATGACTAAAAACTATCCATGATGAAAAAATATGTCTTCTTTCCATTCCTATAGTAATTCTAAGCTGTAAAATGATGGTTCTTTTCCCACACACACATAAAAAAAAAAAAAAAGCGGGGGGGAGGGGGGTATTAGTAGTGAGAGAACAAGAACTTGTCAAAAAAATTATGGAGTTTGACCTGTTATTAAGTGAGTCAGTTTAAAGTCGTGGACTCTGCCAAATTTAACACCCTCTTCAGCCTACTGAAAAAGCAAAGTTGATTTAGTAGAATCCTTTGCAATGGCAAATATTTTAAACATCTGAAATGCTGGAACTCTACATGCCATGCAAGTCAGATGTAATCCTCTGTACTCTAGTTCTAATCAAAATAAAAGCATATCCTCAGTTCAGGCCAGAAAACACAAAAATTGGGCAAACACACAAGAGCATACATTATGCAAGCTGGAACAAACAAATAGATAAATAAATCTTATTTCCCAATGACCAATAGAAAAGGATAAATAGAGTCAGGAGTCAATCTGTATTTTTAATTATTTATATATATATTTTTTAACAATTCCTTAATTTATTAATTGGTGAATGAATACAGCTGAATTCAAAAACCGACCTTATAAACATGCAGTATGCTCACAAAACTGAACTGACCCTGATGGGAAAATAGATATGACTGATAGTTGATCTTTATTAGGTAAGTTGTAAAAAAGTGATTTGATACTGTTGTTTGTTCTCTGGGGTAACTCATAACATTACCTTAAGTTTGTTCAGATTAATTCTTTAGGTACTATTTCACATATATTTTCTTTTTAATCAATGATCTGTTGATCACTAGTTGTGATAATCCTTTTTTCTTGAGGAAGAAAAAAGTAAACATTGGGAAAAAAAAAAAAAGATTAAATCAAGCATAAATAAGAAAGTCAATGACAGTAAAGAACCTTTAGAAAGAAAAAATAAATGTCTCTAAAATACTGAAAGTATTCTGAAATCTTATGTCACTGTTACCAATACCTTGCTGCCACCAGCTGAAGTCCAACAATGTCTACTAATGTATTAATTAATTATTCTATTTCCCTGTAGGAAGTGATAATGCAGTTTGAGTCCTGATATCAAGCAAGAGTTCATATCACACATATGATAGCTAGAAAGATAGACAGACAAACAGGCATTTGTATATATACATACTTATATGTATCTTTTAGTGTGAAAAAATATGTGACAATAATCCTTCCTTTAGACCAGTGCAGCAGATGGCGATTTTGGATATCACGAGCAAACCCTACCTCTGTGTTTAGGTAGATACATTCAAGCGCAACATGGTCAAATACAAATATCTCTCTTCTTAGAAGTTTTTTGGATAGAAGACAGATCTCAGTGAAAATATCTTTAGACTATATTTCATAAATGAACAAAGATTTGGAAAAGGGAAGCTCCTTATTTATCCAAATTAAATGATACATCCATAAGCCAAATCAGTCCTTTTTTTTTTTTTTTTAGAAAAAAAAGTGAACACCCTAAGGGATACATGAAAAAGCTGTATAGATTGGTTTTTGTTCAGATATTCAGGCAAGTTCAGATATTTGGCCCACAGCCTAAAGTGATTACTTCTAAGCAGAAATAAAATGCATATTTCAAAGTTCCATTTGACTTCCAAATCTTTGCTTAGTATGAAGTACTATTGACATTTGTTACTGTTAAATTTTAATTTGTCCAACTTGAAAAGTCAATGTTTAACCTAATGATTTTTGAACAAGTTAAAAAAAAAAAAAAAAAAAAAAAAGCAGAACAGAGTTTTGGGCAATTAATAAGGAATGATAAACACAGGAACTCAGGATACAATTTTACTACTACAGTTTTTCTATTTAACATCTTTGTCAGTGACACAGAGAATAGAATCAAGTGCACCCTCAGCAAGTTTGCCAATGACACCAAGTTGTGTGGTGAGGTTGACATATGGGAGGGAGGGAAGGGATTCCATCCAGTAGGACCTTGCAGGTTTGAGAGAACCTTATAAAATTCAACAAGGTCAAGTGCCAGGTCCTTCATCTGGGTTAGGGCATTCCCAAATGCAAATACAGGCTGGGCAGAGAAAGGATTGAGAGCAGCCTTGAAGAGAAGAACTTGAGGGGGCTGGTTGATGAGAAGCTCAACATGAGCTGGCCAATTGGGCTTGCGGCCCAGAAGGTCTACTGTATCCTGCACTACATCAAAAGAAGCATGGCCAGCAGGGCAAGGGAGGTGATTCTCCCCCTCCACTCTGCTCTTGTGAGACCCCACATGGAGCACAGTGTTCAGCCCTGGGCTCCCCAGCACAAGAAGGATATGAACCTTTTGGAGCAAGTCTAAAGAAGGGCCATGAGGATGTTCAAAAGGCTGGAGCACCTCTCCTGAGAAGACAGGCTGAAGGAGTTGGGGTTGTTCAGCCTGGAGAAGAGGAGGTTGTAATAAGGCACCTTACAGATGGCTTTCAGTACCTACAGGGGGCCTATAAGAAATCCGGAGAAGGAATCTTTGTCAGGGACTGTAGTGAAAGGACAATGGGTAATTTAAAAAAATAAAAAAATAAAATAAAATAAAAGAGGGTAGATTTAGATTAGATATAGGGAAGAAATTATTTCCTATGAGGGTGATGAGGCATTGGAACAGGTTGACCAGAGAAGCTGTGGATGTTCCATCCCTGGAAGTGTTTAAGTGTATGCTGGATGGGGCTTTAAGCAAGCTGGTCTATTGAGAGGTGTCCCTGCCCATGGCAGAGGGGCTGGAAACAGATGATTTTTGAGGTCTTTTCCAACCCAAACTATTTTGTTATTCCCATATACACCAAAAATTAATAGCAAAAGAACAAATTTTGTTGAGATTATGTCATATAGGCTATTTTTACACCACAAATTCCTACCAGCAAAGCACTGTTTAGAGATTTGACAACTTTCTGATATAGCTGTCCTGACAGTACTTCTTAGGACACATCCACTCTATCAAAAATTCATATCTGTAATATCATGCCTTATTTCACTTGGGACATATGAAGTTGTCACAGAGAAGACACCTCTTATTGCAACTCCAGAACCAATTTTCCAGTAAAACATACAAACATTCCAATAGCAATAAAGAGATCCTTATACAAGGATAGCTATTAGAATAAAATATATTAACACATACAGGGCAACTATATCACAAATACTTCTCAAAATATATTTCAAAACCATTTTTCAACATTGCCACTAAATACTTGGTGCTAGTTACCACACAGATTACTGCTCACCTTCTGAAGAATTAGTACTGCAGTACTAACAATTGTAGCTATGTAAAACTTCCATGGAGCTTACATGCTCTCATTTGGAGTAATTTAACCAATGTCTGTCTTGCTTTCCAGGAAAAAAAAAAAAAAGAAAAAAGAAAAAAAAAAAAAAAAGGATCAGGTTCTTTAAGTTTTTGAGGTGCCAAAACAGGCAGATCTAGGCAGATCTATCCCATGAAATGCTTTCAGAATTGGCTGGACATCTACACTCATTCATTTATCAGCATCAGCACTAGCTTTTGAAACTTCCACCAGTCTCCATATGTACTCCAGACAGCTCAATATCTTTTATAATTTGACACAGTGTTTCTCAGGTTGTCAGGGTGTAAAATAGCAGAGAAAAGAGACCACAAATAGAAGAGAGTATAATGGTCATTGCATTGTGTCTTTTCTGACCAGTGCAGCTAGTAAAGTTAAACCAAAGTCATAGCCTTCTGAGCAGCCCAGAAGGATTTAAATTGTGCACAAGGGCAGGCATACTGATGAATGAATTCACTGCAGGGAACTCAGCAATTCAATCTGGGGTACTCCTAAAAGGATATTGGGTAGCTTCATGGGTTACAGTTGATTTGACAAGAGTGATAAATGGAAATAGAGGCCACAAAATCTCCTGTCTCACCTCCCCCTTTCAATTCCACTCTTGATAGACTGTACACATATTAACAGCTTTCTATGCCTTTCAAGGATATGTATTTCTGGCAAGGACATATACTTTTCTGACAAGGTTTACAGAACATTTTGTTTTGCACCATGCATACACATGCTGCTGGATCCTATTTCTATTATATATTCAAACACTACACATAAGATTGCCATCACACAATCTGTCTTGTGCTGTCCCAAGGAGAAGAAAAGGTCCAAACTGTGATGTAAAAAATAATTCTCCCTTTACTAATTATCATCCAGAATTGGCAGACCTGGTCTTTCTTTCCTGTTAGGAGAAAAATACTATGGTACCTGTTCCTCACTTCTCCTCATCCATTCTTTCATCCATCTGCACTGTTGTTAGTAACTTCAAATAAGTTTCTCAATGCCAGCACATCAAACCAAGATGGAAGTATTCCATCAGTAGAAGTCCTCATGTGCTTCTCTATTATATCACTACAAAACAAGTTCAATGGCATTTAACCATCCACTTAAACAGGTGTGCCATTGCTTTCCTGTTTAGAGAGAATTTGCAGTATTGGTACTTTAATCTATGATGAAGGTTAGCAAGAACATGTGTAGACTTTGTCAAGAACTGTAGACAATCAATTTTCACCTCAGTCAAAAATACTACAGTACTAAATGTACTTTGTATACATGTAGACATCAGCACGTGAGCTCAAGAGTTATCAGAGCTAAGGTATTTATACTACCTATTGCAAAAGAACAGAGAAAACAGTGTTAAATTAATTTCTGAAAGGGATGAATTAATGTATATTTTACATTAAATTAGTACTGTTTTGGTACTACTGGATGACGTTACCTGGATATGGATAAAATTAAGTCAAACTCAGTTTTTAATGGATGAGGTTAAATCCTAGAGACTTCCACTTAAAGAAATATAAATAAATAAATAAATATCCATTGTAGTCAGGACAGTTATACAGTGAGTTATTCTCCAAGCCTTATCACATCCAGAGCAAGGAGGATATAACTTTATACTCTTCTCAGAAAACAGGGCAAGTAGAGGGCTGTAGCAAAGCAAAAATACAGAGCTACTCCATGTGTAAAAGATGTGCAAGGAAGAGTCTGTGGAATACATTTAAAGATAAATTTTTCCCTGATTAAATTTTTTATCTTGTACCTAGAAACTCATAACCTAACCAAACACACCAAAGGCAGTGATTATTCTGGGTTTGAAATTGTGCTCCAGGGGTAAAAATTTTGACAAACATGACTTACCAAGACCTTCCGGAATGCTACTTAAATTTAATGAGCCACAGAATTGTCACTGTTTGAGACTCAGATGACACATCTTCTGCACTGTCTGTGCGTAATTCATGGAGCAGAAAAGGACACAAACTTCTGTGAAATTGTCCTATATGAATTCTCCACTTCCTAGCAGTAAATTCAATCCAAGAAATGACTCCTTAGCTTCTAATTTTCAAAGAATTTCCAATGAATTAATGTGATTGAGACCTCTAATCCCTCCGAGAAATGTGATTGAAACTGATCTCAAAACTGTTGATATGCTGTTAGAAGAGAAAATAAATCACAGAATCACAGAATTTCTAGGTTGGAAGAGACCTCAAGATCATCGAGTCCAACCTCTGACCTAACTCTAGCAGTCCCCACTAAACCATATCCCTAAGCTCTACATCTAAACGTCTTTTAAAGACACTAGTCGTAACAGCCTGATTTCCGTAGGAAATCAGAATAAAAAAGAATGATAGTCTTGGGTTCATTTGAAAATATATTTTACTGTCAAATGTCTGGATTTAGGGAAAAAAAAAAATGAAGTTGGCATAGGAAAAGGTATTAACATCCATGTCTCCAAACAGAAGAATTTAGACATTTTTTTCAGTCACATCAAATATCTGTCTTTACCATAGCATCTCCATTAAAGTGCAAAGAAGAATTCACCAGTTTAAATTTTCCTTCAGCACTTCCAGAAAAGACCAGTGATTCATCCATCTAACTGCCATTGTTTTGGCTGGGAAAAAAAAAAAAAAAATACTTGGATGCACATGTCCACATAATCTATTTGAACCTAAATGTTATCTCATTTCCAGTGTGGTTTTATTTAGTTCTCCTCCCTATTAAGCTATTTTCACATTCTTCCATCAAACAAAAGGAAGCATCTTGGACCTTCAAGATCTAATGCAAAACTCCAAAAGCTCAGTTCTTTCCCCTTTTCCTCAAACATCCTACACTAAACCCATCAAACAGTGTCCAATCTCCTGAGACAGATCTAAATAGGCTGGTACCCTTCACACAGTGTGTCTTATGAATAATTGCTCAAGACTCAAACACACTGCAGACATATTAGCACAGTACTACGTCTAACCTAATAAATTTGGCTTCTCAGCAAACTGATTAGCTCCTCTAGGAGATTCTGCCTTGCTAACACAACAGTTCTGTCTCTGGTCTCCAAAGCTGGGCTGTGATCTACCACAAAACTCATCCCCCTGCCCCATCAACTAGTAAGACCCTCACATTGTCCCCCATCCCCAATAAATCCTCTCTTTCATAATTCACATGGATTTCTCTGTCCTTTGTATTCCTTTGACCTCCCTCAAGGGAAGAAGAGAAAAATATCTCTGAGATATTTCCTTGCCCTATCTGATATTCTCCCTCTATTGTCCCCTTTTCCCTATTCTTGCAGTATGAGCTGGTTCTGCTGAAGGCAGGTCATTTCCTCAGCCCTAACTACAGAAATTCCATTGTTTATACCCATAGAAGTTAGGAATAAGGTACCATTCTATATGGCTATGCTCAGCAGAATCGGCCTTGAAGAATGAGTTCAAGATTTTAGCTCAATAAAATCAATAGCAGCAGCAGGGAAAATGAAAGGGGAAAGGGAAAGGGAAAAGGAAAGGGAGAGGGGAAGGGGGAAGGGAAGAGAGAGGGAGAGAGAAAGAAGGGGAGGGGAGGTGAAGGGGGAAGGAGAGGGAACAAGAGGGAAAGGGGAAGGGAAAGGGAGAGGAAAGTGCATTAAATGTTGTGTATTTGAAATACAATACCTTCTGTAGGTCTGAGGCCTTCAGATTCAGAAAACACTAAGAAGAACAGGTTTAAATCACAATGCATTTCAACAAATATACAAACAAAACATGAAGAGTGTCATATTGGGCTGTCCATCTACCAAGAGAGAGAGATCCATGAGGAGACAGGCCAAGGGGGTGGGTAGATGATCCATGGCTCTTTTCAATTTTTCTAATCTGGCTCAGATTACAATCATGAAGTTCAGTAATAGAGATACTGCAAAAAACTTCTGTAATAAAAAATGTACCGTATTGTGCTAGACAGAATGAAGAAACTATTTTAAAACATTATAACAAAATTTATGCTGAAGAATATAGCCTGGGGATCTCAAAGTAGTAGGACAGATTTTATTCACTAAAAAACTTCAGTGGGACATTTCTCTTTTCAAATAAGGAAGTATAATATAATTATAGTATAATAAGGAAGGAGATGAGTGTCTGAGTTAGATAGACTGTGCACATCTTATGGAAGTGGAACTGTGATAAATCTGTTAGTTCTTGACTAGTGTTAATTATATATTTGGGCATGCCAAATAATTTTCAGGACAAATGGAAATAATTTCCTTCTCTTTCAATCCAAGATTCCCCCCAAATCATAAAACAAGTGATTTTGGAAATGATGTGACCTTGTGGATAAGGTAAAATAGAGCCCATAAACAAAAAAACAACAAGCATAAGGAACCCCTTCTAAGCAGAAAATTAAAAATAATCTGAAGGTGCTAGAGGTCTCATGCCTGTTTGATAATGTGAGAAAGAGTTCTCCTTCAAAGACTGGAGTAACAGAAAACAAAATGTAATTACCATCTGACAGCTTTCTGTATATACAAAGGATTGGTAGCTCCTAATGGGCAGGTGTCCACATTACAAAAAAACATTAATTAGTACTCCTGTTGGCAGGCTTAACTGAGAAAAACATGACTAAATGAGCATGGAACTGAAGTGCCTTCTGTGATGATAATTACATATACCCACATTTATTGTAATTTTGGGATGTGATTTTCCATTTGGATCTGAATCACTGAAAGGGTCTAGTTGTTGTGACAACATACAGGGATAATGACTCTATTAAAACACTCAGGGCCTAATTTCCAAAGGTATTCATCACCCACACCTTTAATGGGATCAGAAAACTTTTGGTAGCTTGGAAAATTAGAACACTCGTCATAATTTCAGTACAGAAAATGAAAAGTAGGAATTATAAGAAAACTACAAAGTAGCAGTGACTGTGAACAAAATGGAATAGCAACACTAAACATTAAAAGAACAGGTTGCATAAAAATAAGGAAGACAGAGAAGTTCGAAAGGAAAAATATTTATTATTATTTTTATTGTAGTTGTTGTTGTTACTATTGTTTATCTTGCATGAAGAAAAAAGAAAAGAAAGAAAAAAAAAAAAACAATAATAAGTGTTTATCCTGGTTATTATGTGTAACAGCAACTTCCTTTAGTAGCAGAAACAGATTTAAAGAGTATATTAAAACTGAATATTAAAGTTCCTATAAAATTTGAAGGGAAATAGTACTTATCACAAGTATAGACTGTAAGCAAGTTATGAATGATATGGAAAAGTCTGTTGTGATAGAATTGGATGAAACCATTCACAAGAGACTAATCCCTATAGCGTAACACTGAAATGTTATTCTGGGCTCCAATATATTGGGGACCACATCTGCAAAAAAGACCAACAGTTGTAAGCTGAGAAGCTCTGGGCCTTTCTGGTGATGTTCCATAAACCCAATTTATCTGGTCAATTGCAGAAACAATTATACACCATCTCCTAAAGCCCAAACAAGTAATTTTCCCCTCAGGTAAATGTTTGGAGTGCCTATATTGAATTTTCCAATACTTTTTATAATCACTATATTAAACATCATGTTGTTTTAATGTTCTTGATATGAAACCCTTTGTGGTCATGATTCATACCAGCCTGTAATTAGTAATTACACAGCAATCAATTTAGCCAAGTGAAAATCATTCTGATCTGAACAGGTGTGTCATTGGTGTTGATTTCAGGGGATGGGCAGAAAAATGAAGATGTTTGATTAGTACTGTACACTCAGAGAAAGAAATGAAGAATGTATTTCCATCCAACAGAATTCAAACTGAGGTAGTCACTTTAATGCATGTCTTTTCAAATACTACTGAAGAGCCTGCAAAGATGTCAGAACCTTAGGCCGTGACCCTGTACTTAGACAGCTCTATCCAGAGTGAGCCTATCTGGGGTCAGACCACATCCAGCAGCAATTCATGAAGACATGTAGCTGGTCCGAATGCACTGGATTTCACAATCAAAGACTTTATGCCTTTATTAACATTTTCCAGGCTTCTGCAGCTGAAAATGTTCTTGAAAGAGGAAGAAAAACAAAAAGAGATAAAACATAGTCTATAAAGTTGCATATAAAGTTGCACATGGACTGTTTTATTGTGTAGTTGGAAAAACCTGGAACAGCTGCAGTATGAATGACTGGAAGAATCATAGAATCACAGAATGGTTTGGGTTGGAAACGACCTTAAAGATCATCTATCCCACCCCCTTCCATGGGCAGGCACACCTCCCACTAGACCAGGATCCCCAAAGCCCCATCCAACCTGACCTTGAACACTTCCAGGGATGGGGCATCCACACCTTCTCTGGGCAACCTGTTCCAGTGCCTCACCACCCTCATAGTAAAGAGTTTCTTCCTAATATCTAATTAAAATTTACCCTTTTTTAGTTTAGAAGAACTTTACTTTTTAGGAAAAAAAAAAAAAAAAAAAAAAGGATTATGAATAAAAGATGTCAAGAAACAACAAAACATGATCTTGCCTAAATCTTGTTCCCATTTTCTGTGAATAACGATTAATTTAACCTTAAAATAACTAGAGTTGTCTGAAGTGTTAAACATTGAAGAATTATGTAACAGACATCAAAATCAAGTTAAGCTGCAAAACTCTGAGGACTTTTATGTATCTCATCTATTTAGCACAGTGATAGAAAACATATTAATAGGACACTATGGGAACTACAATGTGCTTATCTCATTAGCCAGGTTGGAAGTTAACTGATTGAATCTTGGGTACAATCTAGAACTTGGGGAGAAGAAAAGGCCACTAGAATGGGAAATAACAGCATCTTCAAAAACAAATTTTACATATTATCATAATACACAGTGTTATGGAGATACAGTCTCCACAGGCATGTGGCTGCATTAGCTCATGTCAGTGGTGGACAGGAGATCTCTGCACTGTGGCCAGTACGCTAAGACATCCCAAGTTAGCAAGTAACTGCAGTCAAGCTGACAGAAACCAAGAGATTTCCAGCTGATAACCAATTCTTGCTTGACATACTAATGCTCCATGATGCTCTTGGGAGTCTTTGCTGTCTGGTATTGCCATCATCAAGTTCTGTGTTCATGTAGCTCTGGGTCAAAGTGAGCACCTCACACATTCATACTCATGCTGTACCTGAGCATATTCTGTGCTCTCTGCTCTCTCTGTGTCATTGCACAAGGTGTTCATCCACGTCAGGAGTGTTCAGCTTTCAAACAGCTCCTAGGACCATGGGTAGCTCCAGCTCTCGCTCTATTATACTGCTGCTTCTACCTTATGCATGGAGGCTTTTCAGACAAGAGGGAAGAAAGGTTAAAACAATCAAGGAAGTTGGAAGAAAGTGTAGAATCTTGTAATGTTGAAAAAGCAGGGACTTTCCCAGATAGTGAGTGAGGCAAGGGTATGCAATACAAGAGACAAGATGGCTGAAGAAATGGTAGACATGTAGAAAGATGATGGGCAGCCTGCCTAGGAGATATCAAGGTAGAACAGAGGAGCCCAGAAGATATATATGCAAGAAGTTAATATCATCACAGTTTAATATCTTCATAACGGAATAAAATGCTTTATCCCATCCCTATTAGAGCACATATTTTAGCCTTTAAAAGATAATAGACATAAATATTTTAGTACCATTAATGTTCAGATAGATTAAAAGCAACAGAAATGGCTAGCTTCATGAGCTGACTTTTTATCACCAGCATTATATATAGTATTCTGGGGATGGTTAAACTTAGAGAGAACTCATTTTGAAACTTCTCCATGATGTGGAACCGTATATGCAGTACAACGTGTATAAAGTATAATCAGCTGTACTGTTTAAGGAATATATAGATTTTCTGTGTCTGGCTTGTAAATCTTTAGTCTGATTCAAATAGAATTTATCCATATATTCAGTTACATATTTCAGTTAAAACGTATTCCAACCCCAAGATGAAATACAGGAGATGTCTACATGGCACAACACAGCCATGTCTAGGTAAAAAGCTAACAAGTACTAGTGGTGCAGTTACATTCGTGCAAGGCTCTTGCAGACCAATTTACGTGTTGACAGCTATTGTTCTTTCAGTGGCTGCTTGGGGATATCTAGGCAGCATTGCACTATGCTGAGCAGGCATTCCCTTGCAGAAAACAGCCTTTTGTTTTAGTTTGAAAGAATAAATGCAAATGATAACTCTAGCCTCAGTTGACAATAAGCATGAGTCTCAGAGCAGTCAGAACCCTTTGTCAGCATGGTCTAAATAAAAAGGTAATGGCAAGAGCAACATTAAACTTACTTTCACCCTGTGTGGTCTTTTTCTTAATGAACATTTTGCACTTCTCTGTCATTTATGATCACGTATAATATATCACAATATATTGTGCATATTATTAAAATAAGACTATCAACACAACATCGAAAGACCTTGGGAGATGCTATGACTGAGCCTGTGCAGTTCAAGTAGTAGGAAGTCCCTGCCTCAAAGATGTACAGTCTATTTAGATAAGATAGATAGTACTTGTGGGTTTAAGGCATAGAGAAGGAGGTGGATACACTGTGATAGCAACAAACAGCATGCTAGTTTCACAGCCGTTCTTTTTGGAAATGTGGGAGAGTGTGAAGAGAGGGAGAAGGAAGGTGTTTTTTTTTATAAAGGAACAAGTTAAATGGAGAGAAAAGGGAAGGGAGAAAGCATTTTAGGAAAGATGATGAGCTGGATAAACCAAGAGAGAAGCAGCAGCACATGATGGTGAGAAGAGAAAGAGGTAAAGGATAGGGGCAAACCTTTAGCACAGCGGAAGGAAGGCAATCAATACCACAGAAATTCCAGAAAGAATTACCTGTTAGCCATCTAACAAGTAAGTATTTAGTCTGATTTAGTCATGTATACTGCATTTCCAATGAGTTGAGAACTGCCAGCAGTGATTCATCTACTCAAGGCACTCAGATTAAGATAGACTAACTTTTATTTAGATGTTCAGTATTCACTCTGTTGATAATACAGGGAGTTTAATTAGCTTAGACTGTATATTCACATTTTTATGTGGATAAGTGTATGTATATAGTATATACATGTATATCCATATAAACTTAGGTGACATGAGTCCCAAGCCATATGTCTAAAGGTCCCTATATCGATTATTTCATCTGCATCTCCTGTTATTATCTTCATTAGCTCTTAGGGGCTGGCAGATTGAAGGCCAGGGCTTGACTTTGTCCATTTAAGGAAAGGGAGATTTTCACCCTACATGGGAATGTCACTGATAACAAAATAATCGTGCAGAAAGTACTACACTATAATTTTCTGATTTATCAGTGTGGAAGACATCACCTTAAACAAAATCTAAGTTCTCAAATTCAGAAAGGCTGATTTACCACAACATTTCTCTATTTTAATGCTGTTGCAGTTTCACTGAAAAATATCTGTGTAAGGGAGTTGTAAAAGATATGGACAGGGAGCGATTTTCATTATTAGCATTTTTGCATCATCTGACACATTTCTTGTTCATTTTTGCTTTTGAAGATTCATTTTCATAGATCTAACAAGAAAAGGGTGCTAAAATTGGAAACTGTGTGAGATACTTTGGTATTATTCAATCTGGAGCCAAATCTGACACTGAAGACAGTTTTTGCTTAAGAACTTTCATTGAATGAACATGATCACAGCACAAAACAAGATCACAAGGTACCTGAAGAAATGGGTTCAGTTTGAAATGTTTGATCTATTCTCTTCACTTATGATTTATTTTTTACAATACATCAAGGCAAGTAATAAGTAAAGCATATTTTATTAGCTCATTGTTCTCTTAAGTAGTTTAAATAATCATTTCTAGATTTCTTCGGGCATGCTTCTACCTATAATTATTCATGTGAAATCCCTGGTTTATAAATAGTCTTCAAGTGATTCTTACAAAAATCTGGAGTTTAATGCCATAAGAATGCAAACAACAAGATGAGTCTTTCCTTTTCAGGTCAGAGGGGCAATGAGTTCATGAAACACTAAACGCAGACATTATTAACATCTGAAAATATATAAGCATTATGAAAATAGATATAAGCATATAGAAAATGGATATCTACATGTATTTTCTATATATAGATATCTATTTTTCTATATGAAAATGAATAAGTATTTTTAAGTCTGTTTACTATAGCAATTCTTCTCTGTTATGCTTCCACCAACTTTTTTTTTTTTTATATATATATAAGGAAGCTGTTCAAGGTACCTTTTATTTCCTCTATTAAAATTCAGAGTATATTAATATATGACCTAAAAAGGAAAATAGCAGTTTCTTAAAAGTTTGATCTCCAGGTCTTTGAATTGTTAAGAACATTTCCACTGATTATATAGCTTTTCAACATGCATTAATTATACAGTCACCCTTCCACCCGTCAGGAGATTTAGATGACAAAACATATGTAAAATTATCCACTCTGTCTTGAAGACTGTTTGTTGAGACTTGAGTTATGCTGGTTTTTCCAATGCAGTTTTAACAACCCAAAGTGCTTTTTTGCTATATTTTTTAGTATAGCATCACTACACCATTTTGATGCCAGGATATTCTTCTTCATTTTCATCTTATACGTACACTTGCTAGTTTCACATTGTTGGCTACTAATGCTACATTTAAGCTTTAACTACTTCATTGCAAGTACCTTTGTCTATAATCTGTTAGAACATTCAAACACTCTCAAAAGCAAGCAGTACATACAGTGCAATGGCTGACAAAGTACAGAAATTGAAGTTCTCCTTGTGTTTAGGCAACACGACTTCTTATAAGAGATGTGTTTTTACTGGGATCTGAGGCAATCAAATAAATATTTGGGTATTCTGTAGGGTCTTTTTAATGGCAGATGAAAATTAATCTGACATACTTTACCCACAAGAGCAAAGAACCTGAGAATGTAAACCTGCCTTTAATCATGTAATAATACCAGCAAATTACTTAACCCCTACAACCCCTACGTTTGGTCTTTCTCCTTACCCCAGATATTTATTTTTTTACCTAATGGTCCCCTTAGTTTCTTAATGGCCATTTCACATTGCTACTTAAATTACTCTTCTACAGTTGACAGCAGATGAAACAATTACTTAACAGCATAATAATGTAAAACATAATTGTTTGTAAAATAATCTGTATAGTCTGGCACTGTTACCACAATAAATTAGGGATAATTTAAAATTTTTAGTTCATAGATTTGCAGACAAAAGTAGGTTGTTGTTGTTTTGTTTTGTTTTGTTTTAATATTTTTTACATTCATGTTCTCTGCACTACATTTTTAAATAAGTTTTTTTCAGTTATTTGAGAAAACCTGAAAACCTGAGATTTACTTCAACTTATACCTCTCTTAAAATGCCAAAAATAGAAAGTCACTTTCTCTCTTCCTTTCCTTTTGTTTTTGTTCTTTTTTTTATTATTGTTGTTGTTCTGTAAATATGAGTATTATCTCTCCTGCTAACATAAATTAAAAACTGTTTTTTATTTTTTCTCTTTATATTTCATTTATTTATTTTTCTTCTGGGAGATGCACGTACACTAGAAAATGTTCATACATACTCAGTAGCAGTCAGCAAAAACTATTTATGCTCCTCCTGTTCCCAGAAAAGTTTTCTACCTTTGGAACTACCATATGCCATTCCCACTATATAATATAGGAATGTTTGTATCTTCTTGTTAGAGAATGACAAAGTATTTGCAGTGGGTTTAATGCAAGACTCTGTGAGCTATGTATCTCGAGTTCAAGGCAAATTGAAAAGCTTCTATAGAACTGCTGCTGGATTTTCTGCCTAAATATGTGTATATATATATTTGTATATAGATGTATATATTTTTTTCTATACATATTTCACAGTCCAAGCATGAAAGATGAGTAAGTTAACTAAAACTATGAGAAATGTAAAAACTATATTCCAGTTCAGAGAAATAAACTCAGTTTCTCCCGTTGTTAATGCCAACTTCCTCCATGTAAGTCTTCCGATATGAGAGTTACTGAGTGTGCTTCACAAAATCTGAACACTTTAATGAGCCATACTCACATCTACTGTTCAATAAGTATAGTGAATCCAGGGAAGGTACATCCTCAGGAACTCTGCTTACTTCATATATTCAAATACTGTATTTTAAGTTCATTCCAACTAATGCAAATTGAAATCACCTCTTGTGGCAAGCACAGTATATTCCGCTGTAATATATTCTTAGCCATTCAAACGCTGGTATCACTGCAAGGGAATATGGATTACTCGCTCACATTCTCACCTCTCACCTTTGAAGCTGAGGGTGAGGCCAACTTGCCTGAGAACACATTGTTCTGGGTATGGCACAAATACAGTCCTTACAGGACCTATCCCAGATGTTAAAAAAAAAAAAAAAAAAAAGCAGATAAGCAGATAGAAACAACCATCCTACTTGGGAAGGGCAAGATGAAATAATAAAAATAAAGAAGACACATGCCATACTTTAGTTTTGGTGTGGAGAGAGATGAAAGGAGACTCAATAAATTTAGGCAGGTCTTACTTACGGCAGGTATTTTAGTAATAGTAGAAGAATGCAGTAACACAGCTCTTTTATTGATAAAGGTCCTAAAGATGAGCTATTAAGCTATTACTTTTCTTTGGTGTATATGTGTCCAGATAAAAATGAAAGTTTCTATGGTATTTTTCAAAGAGCTCCACCTCCTTCTGACAATCCCTCTCCATCTAAAATAAGCTATGCTTTCGAGAGCTAAGTGTAGGCTATTGCTAAAATGAATAACACATAATGAGTGCTGCATTTGCCTACACATCATCACTTAACAACCAGTATCTAATTCATTACTGTAAAGCATTTTAGGATGTCATGAGTATGAAAGACACTACATAAAATGAAATTCTATTATTCTCATTTAATAGTATTTCAAACATAACACCATTTCCATGTAGTTTGAAAAGTAATTTAAGATATCCCAAGATAGATTACTCTGAGCTAAAATTTCAGAAAAAGTTCTTGCTCATTGAATTTGCATTTAGCAATTGAATAGCTATTGCCTGAAAGGATATATCAATGAAATTACTAGGGATTTGCCACTGAATTACTTTTGAAAGTAACAAACCTTCAGAAGAAAAAAAAAAAAAAAAAGTATAATGGATATAATGTGTCTCAGTTCTGATCCATAGTTCAGTCAGTACAGGCCTTATAGGATCATAGGATCATAGAATATCCTGAGTTGGAATATGAAGTACTATTAGAAATTTTAGCCAAAGTTCTAGATTGCTTCAACAGATTCTTAGCATGGTGGTGCAACTCTGCATTTGTGAACTGGCAAAAGCACAACAGTATTTTCAGCTGTTCAGTAAACAAACAAAACAAAGATAATGCTCTCACCAATTTGTCTTAGCTGAAGTAAACAGCCATTGACCAGAAAGCTTCAGTATGTCCTTCGACTAGAAAAATTACAGGAAGATCATGCACTCTCTTTCTCAGCAATTTTTCCTTACAACACAAGTGTATTTCCTTACAACACTCTGTATTTTGATTCCCATCTGGAATTTGTTGCAATCCTCATTCTTTGCTAATGCATGACATGGAACTTATTAAGTCTGCAAGGTATTGTTAGCACTATTAACATCTTCTCATGCATGCTGTGACAGTATCTATGGCAGAATATACAGCGAGTGAAGTCAGACAATGAGAGCTTTATACAAAGGTGCCTCATTTTCTTTGGCTGAGAAGCCAAAGAGTAATTTAAAGTCCACACTTTCTGTGCATGTAATGACATGATAAAAATTTGAGATTTAATTCAATTTAAGATTAAGGACTGCACAATCTCAAAATATTGCAGAATGGAGCAACAGTTCATTTGCCTTAAGCAAGCTTATAGAAAGGAAATATCTCTATATTTTTTCTGACTACAGTGGGAAAAGACTCTTCATTATAATAATAAAAATTATTATCATAGAATGATAATAATTAAATTTCATAGCAGTGTCAAACAAAACATTAAAAAAAAAAAGGAAAAAAACTCCCCTAGAAAAAGGGTATTTGCCACTTCTTTCTCACACACCCTCAGCTGAATAAGGACCTCAGTTCTCACCAAGTGCAAAAAGTATAAAGAGTTTTAAATATCCATCTTTACTAGTTTAAGTTATCATGTTTCACACACTAATTTACATATCACACATATCACATATTTGTACATTTCACACATAATTGTACTATATACATGCATGTGATTTCAAATACGAAGAGTGGGATTTATTGCTTTTTATTCATCCAGGAAGATAATAGCTATCTCACACAGATATGCAAGGGTAGCACATAGCTGCACACAGACCGGTCTCTTACAGTAGCAGAATCTATCTTTGTTGTTCCCCTAATGCTGTTGAATGCTTGCATTCTTGGCCCTAGAACAGGTTAACAAGAATCCATGGACTCAACTCCCTCCAGAAATCACTAAATGTTGACTAAATAGCTACAAAAAGATATGAGCCTACGAAAGATACGAGCACTAGCTGAGATGAAAAGTAAGGACTGAATTGTTTGGTGTACTTTCTAAAGTTGCAGTTCTTGTTTTCCTTGTAATCTTGAAGAAGAATACTACCGGCATCTGCTCTTAAAGAGGAGTTCTGACCTGAAGTGAAACCACACCTGCTAAAGATAGAATGAAAAAAATGTTTTAATGGCTTTTTACCCCCATGCTAGTCTGTCAGAACTCATTCTGTTGGAAAGGATGGAATTTCTTACTTATTAGTCATCAAAATCAAATTTCTTAAAGTTGTTTTAATTTCCTTAAAATTTGCCATTTTGACAAAACAGATGAGTGGAAAAAAATGCTTTGAGTTTCCAGAAGGACTTTGTTGTGTGTATGTTTTCACAAACTAATGTTCATTAGAGAAGAAGAAAAAATTCAAAACCTTAGAAGAGTTTCATACAGATTCTAAACATCAGTGATAATGGTAAAAAAAGTGTGGTTTTGTTTTGTTTTGTTTTGTTTTGTTTTGTTTTGTTTTCAAGAAAATATCTGGAAAAAGAGAGGTCATTTTTGGAACCTCTCCTATTGAGAAACCACACTCCTACAAGACTACCTCTGTCTTCTGAAGAAGGAGGATCAATTTTGGTAGTCCTGGTCATTTCCTTCCAGAAAAGGCAACCAAACCATTCCTATATTTTCAAGTGCAGCAATTAGCTCAATCTTGTTAGCCATTTCATGTTGGCTCTCAAATATGGAAATTCACATGGGTGACAGTTTCATAAACCTGAAAACCTTAGCTTCTTCCCGTACATGATATACCCTATCTGATGTAGAGAAAATCTGTAGTATCTAAAAATAAATATTTCTGTTTCATGCACTTACCTGTCAGTGGTCTCAAAACACTACAGAAGGAAGAAGTAGGAAAAAGTACATTCTGCTAGTGTTTGTTTGTACCAGCTTCTTCAAAACAAACAATATTTGATCATTAGCAGAACTCTAAGGTTCAAAAATGTATAACCTTTTCTTATATATTTTATTTAACACTTTCATTTAAAAGGGAAATGGTATACTAGTCTCCTATGTCCTTATGATAGACTTCATTATTAGTGAAAAGTACGTAATAATATGCAAGAGAAAAGTATTAATATTTAAAATCACTACTTGTTATTAGTCTAATAAATCCAACCTTCCATCTTCAGGACTCAACATTGATCTTCCCCAACTGTTCATTCCTGATAAACTGTGAGTTCTCTAGTGGGAGGGGGTGTTTTACAGCCACATTATACAGCTACATGGACACAAATTATTGATGATTTTCACAGTGCTGTGCTTTGCTTTGATGATTAATGCTATACAAGAAATTGCTATATATTACCATTAACTTTTTTTTTTTTTTTTTTTCTGGCACTCTTGTGCTATTTCTAATGCCAGTTTTCTTTCTTCCTCTTGTTTTGTGGTTTTGTTTTGATTTGTTTTGTTTCTCTTCCACAATAATGCATGAATCTGATGCTGAATGATATGTTATCAACATGGCTTATACCATTAACCTTGACACTGTTGCAGAATATAACCTTAAACCCTTGTCTTAATACTAAATACACTAAATGGTATGTATACAGTTGCGAAGCATTATCTGTTCCTGTCATGAGTTCCAATGTTTCCTATTGCTATGAAATGTGAGCTTTTGTTTGCAAAACTCTGGCTTTCTGAAGTGCAAGTAGTAGTAGGTTTGGTATAGAAAAATTCTTCTAGATTTTTATACCAAATATAAGCCAGTACTGGGATAAAACAGAAATGAACAACCCCCTTTCTTGTCATATCATAGTCAAATAGCATTGTAAAACTATGTCTATACTGTCAAATAACATCTGGTACGGACTACTCTCACACCATTCTCAGCTCATTGCTTACCCCAGTGCTGTTCATACAGACTCAGCCAAAGAAATATGGTGCCACACTGAATCCTGTCCCCAGCCATCTCAGCAACTACTGCAGGCCACCTCACACAGAAGCCAGCACCTTGCCCCAGAGCTGAGACAGGGAGCAAGGAACACCTATTTGAGGTTACTGTCCATTAAAGTTATATCTTGGAGGTAATTTGCTCTGTTTATATCTGGGGGAGAAAAAGCTGCTTGTGTAGAAAGTCAGCATTTGCATACTCATGTCCTATAAGTCACTGTCTCCTGACCTCAACAGGGGCTTAGGCACAGCTCCCACACATATTTTTAATAGAAGTTGATACCCAGTACTTTTCCCTTCATCTGGAATTGTCAGCTGTGAGCATCTAAAATGTTTGCATTTTAAAGACAGCTGTGGTGTAATAGACAGGTAACTGGTAGCTGTGCTTACCCACAGGGCTGAGAATGAGTCACTAAAGAGGCTTGTATAGTTTCTGGGATCATAAGGGTCAGAGTAGCCATAACAACTTCTCAGAAACAGCTAACAGGGTTTTAAAGGTTTGTGAAGGGTTGACATTTTTAATTTAACCCAAACTCTTGCTCTAAATTCAGTAGGTGAGATGCAGATTCCAAGAGGTCATACCCTCTTGGGCATCAGTCCCTGTTAAGGGGAACTCCAGCAAATCTGAGGGTTTGACCAAGACTGACCAAGCCATCTGCCAAAGCAGGCTTAGTTACTGCAAATACAAGTGTATGACACAAGAAAACAAAGCAGACTAAAAATTTGAGTTCACAAATGAGTGACAAAGACACGCAGGTTTGAGTGGGAGTCCCTCACACACCAAAGAGAAAAAACAAACAAACAAACAAACAGTATTTCATTCAATTCATTTAGTTGTCAGGCCCAATATCAAGTCATTCATTCAAGCTTCCATTAGAAATTCATCTCTCTCTAAATAAGCTTTTTTTCTTTTTTTTTTTTTTTTTTTCCAGTATATTTTTTCTGTGTGATGGCCATTTCCACACATTTTGTCAGAAAACCTGAACACATACGCAAATTATAGTACAGAGGGTAAAATGGGAGAATTTCTTTCTCCATTATCACTGTGGATGAATAAGTTCCATTACTCCAACCAAATACAAATGCATACACAGATAAATAAATATGTTTCATTCTTCAAAGTTAATACAGTCCAGAGACTACAGGAAACAAAAAATAATAACAAGGGCACTGGCTATTTAGAAGCAAATATATATCCCTAAATACAATAGAAATATATGAAGGAGTAATGTCCTTCCCTCACATTGCCACTTGCGCTCAAGTGTATTTTATATATATATATATATATATTTGTTTTTTATTTTGTCTGTTCCCCCAGGAGAAGCCCAAAAGAGAAACAGAGATGGCCAAATTGACAGAGTCAATGAGTGAGTACAACAAATAGGAAGTTCAACTACTTTCTTTTTCCATCTGTTCCACTGCCTCGCATAACACCACAAAAACAGAAAATAGTGCTTGCATTCAGGGATCTCATTCCAACCCTGTCTTCACTCCTAATTTCATCATAAATCATTCCACTCCTTCCAAAGAAAAAGAACCCCTACAGGAAGGACTTCTATTTTCTTTGTTCACTGTTTAAATCAGCTGTGTTTGGATATAAATCCAGCAGAACTCCTACTTCTTGTTTAACTTCATGAGCCGGAATTTCACTTCAAGAGAATGTATCTACTTGTATATGTAATGAGTGCCTAATTTATTATATTCAGGTTAGAGTGTAAATTTCTTCATTAGCTTACAAAACGACCCACTAAATCCAGTGCAATTATTCAGGATTGTTACCTATGCAAGATTTATCCAACAGGAATTATGCCCAGAGATATTTGAGAAAAACTTTCCATTGATTTCACTGGTTTCTAAGACACATATATTGTCTTGAATATGCAACCCAGAAGTCATTTGTGCTTCCTCTTTAATACCAGATCCAGATAATGGATTAATGCTTATAAACACTCAGCTGAGAGACTCAGACAGGATAATCTATTCCAGAATAAGATTTGGGTAAAATTTAGGAAGAAATCCTGGCAAACAATCATCTCTTTCCCAAAACAAATCTAACTCCACAGCCTACGCAAGCTTAAGTAAATTGTCCGGAAAGAGAGAAATCTTTTACTCTGTTTAACCAGAACCCATAGAAAGACGGAAACACAGACATACATAAGACTCATTTACATTAGAAAGTTATTTCCTGTTGTTGTTATTGTTGTTGTTTGTTCTGAAAAGAACTGTTGTTAGGGCAGCACTCCCATGCCTTTTTGCTATCATGTTTGCTCTGCTTCCTTTTGAAAACATTGACTGTATTTCTTTACATATGTTATTGCAAGGTAGAATAACCAATGTTAGCTATAAAAATGTATATATTATTTCAGTATCAGAAGTGATCTATCCCACAAAAAAATTCTGCAGACCTGGGAGAAACAATAGAGGCATCAAAGCATCCATGTACTGGAGACCATATTCCTAAAGTTTTGTGCACACGTACAGAACTCAGAATTCAGTCTAAGAGCTCCCCTCCAAACTGTGAGTCTTACTAAGCAGTAGCAAACTGCAGGGAACAGTATAAGATACATGGCAATCTACTGATGGGTATTTAAACTCTAGTAAAGCACTGGCTGGAGTTCTTTCCATTGGTCTGTGCACTGATATCTGAATGCTGCTGTGTCTATTTCTTGTCCCCCACTCTGCTTCTAGTAAGACCAGGCAAAATTCAGGTTTCTAAGGGAGGCTCATAGATGATATTTTCAGTTTTTCGGAACAACAAGATCCACATCCCTATGCCTTGTCAATTATTAGTAAGTAGAAAGAATTATTTCTCAGTGGTGCAACAAAATCTATGAGGTAACAGAGGAAAGATCAACAATACAGTTTAGCAAGGTCCAAAAGGACAAAAAAAAAAAACAAAACAAAAAAAAAAAACAGACCCTCTAGAAACTTTGTCCTCTTCTCTGGCATAAAGAATAATATGCTCCACTAATTTCTATGGATGTACAATGTCATTCTTAGTATCATCCTGGGACTCCATCATTTCTCTGGCTTTAATGGATACTGGGTAGCTGTAGAATGATGCCCTAATGGGTGGAATGGAGATAGATGGGATGATGGAGGAAAATGTTATCAGAAGTGGAAGGAGATAAGTAGTATCTTTCCTGTGCTTTAAGTATCGGATGGGCTTTGGACAGCCTTTCAAAGACAATGTGAGAACCTCACCAAAAAGACTTAGGTGAATGCAAGCAACTTTCTGAATGTCTTGAAGAGCAAAAGGACTGTCATCCATAAAAGTCCATAATTGATCAGGAGGTGTTCAAAAATACACTATGCAGCTCCCTTAGGATTCCTGTTTTACTTGTTAATGATTTTTATTTTGCTTCTTTTAAATATTTACTGCTGCTTCATATGAGTATTTGTTCATACTTCATGCAAATATTTTATGAAATTTTCCAATGGATTCATAAAATTTTAAAATATTTTTAGTGTAAGTCACATGCTGGAAGGAAAAACCTCACTGAATATACCACAGTGCTCATGATAAAGCTAATGCAGATTAAAAGAAAAAAAAATGGAACGGTAAAGCAGCAAACTGCCATATGGGCAAAACAGGTCAAATAGTTCTTAAAAAAAGCAAAGGGTGCTTAGACCTCTGGTTTGGATTGCAGAGCCTTTTTCTTGCAACTGAGAAAATAAATAAAGGACTCCAGAAATAGTTTGTTCATGGCACTAGTATGGCAAAATGATTATTTGCCCTTCACCCAAAAGCTCTACTTCTTCTCTCTTTCCTCTTCACCTTTTTGCACAATTCCAAAATTAATATATCACCTTCCCTCCACTTCTCTATTTTGTTCTCTCTACCAAAATGCTATGATGAAGTTACCAAGCAAGTTACCAAGGACCTATATGATGATGGAAAGATATGAGGTATCATGACAGAGCCCTGCACTTGTGTGTGTTGAGGAAGCAGTCTGCCTTGGGGGTTAAAATAAGAAAATAAAATAAAAGAGAGAGAGAGAGAGAGAAATCATTCTGATATAACAGTTAAAGTGCAAACTAGAAAAAAATGCTGTGCTAAATTTATTTAGGATAGTCACTAAGAGCTGATATATAAGCAGAAATGTGTAGCACACAAGAGCACTCTTTGCCCCAAGTTATTATTTTACAACACTTGTACAAAATTAATACAAAGCCACCATAATTGCATTGAGCCCCAGGGAGATGTCCAAGAATTCCTTTACAATGCCTTAAAATCCATATGCATTCTGAAATTTCTTTATAGCTTGAGCTGGGCAATTTACCTCATATAATCTTAGAATATTTGAAAGCTGAAGTACAAATGAAACCAGGAACCAGAGTGTTTTCCTAATGCTTTTCTTTTTCTTCTGTTTTTCTCCTGCTTCCCATGCACTCTTGGTCATTTTTAAACCAAATGATGGTACTATCTTTGTTGGGAATACCTAAAGCTCAACAAGCAACGTAGTAGAGTAAATATTAAGCAGCACAGGGAGGTAGCAGAAGTTTGGTCTGCTGTATTTAGAATTATAGAATCACAAAATGGTTCGGGTTGGAAGGGAAAGACCACCTAATTCCTGCCCCCCTGCCATGGGCAGGGACACCTCCCACCAGACCACATTGCCCAAAGCTCCATCCAGCCTGGTCTTGAACACCTCCAAGGATGGGACATCCACAGCTTCTCTTGGCAGCCTGTGCCAGTGCCTCACCACCGTCTGTGTAAAGAATTTCTTCCTTATATCTAATGTAAATCTACCCTCTTCAGTTTAAAGCCATTACCACTAGTTTTATCATACACTCCCTGGTAGAGTTCCTTTCCAGCTTTCTTGTAGGCTTCCTATCAGTACTAGAAGACCACTATAAAGTTTTCCCACAGCCTTATGTTTTCCAGGCTGAACAACCCCAACTCCCTCAGCCTGTCTTCATAGGACAGATGTTCCAGCCTTCTGAACATCCTCATGGCCCTCCTCTGGAATCACTGCAATAGGTCCATGTCCTTCTTGTGCTGGAGGCCCCAGAGCTGAACACAGTGCTCCAGGTGGGGTCTCACAAGAGCAGAGTAGAGAAGGAGAATCCCCTCCCTTGACCTGCTTGCAACACTGCTTTTAATGCAGCCAAGGGTACAGTTGGCTTTCTGGATTGCAAGCATGCCCTTGCCAGCTCATCTGCATTGCAAGCATTTACTGCCAGCTCATGTTGAGCTTCTCATCAACACCCTCAGGGCTGTTCTCAATCCATCCTCCACCTAGCCCACATTTGTGTTTGGGATTGCCCCAACCCAAATGCAGGACCTTGTATTTGGCCTCTGTGAGGTTCACACAGGCCCACCTCTCAAGTCTGTCAAGGTTCCTCTGGATGGCATCCCTTCCCTCCAGCATGTCAACTGCAACATACAACTTGGTGTCATCAGCAAACTTGCTGAGGATGCACTTGACCCTACTGTCTGTGTCACCAACAAAGTTAAACAGCCAACATTAATTTGTCCAATATGAAATATTAGATACTTTAGAGAAACATCCTGTACTGAACTATTCAGTCCTCAGAAGTGATCACCATTTTGAATAAGAATTTTTATAAGACCCTTAGTGAGCAGCCAAATACAGTGATACCTTGGCAGTAGCTTAGAAAATTCCTTTTAGGTCCCAGTATTAAGATGCTGGAAAAAATCTCCTCACCAGTTTCTCCTCCTGCTATTCATTTAGTCACAGTGTGCATCATGTTCCTGAGCTGCCTCAGGTGAAAGAAACCTGTCTACATCATAGCCCCTAATAAGCAACTATGAGATGTCTGTCTTATGTCATGGGCTACCTGGATTCTCCTTTTGCAACATGATGGCTCTTGGGCTTGGATAGCAGCTGCAAAGCCCTCCTCAAGCTCCTGTTATCTCCAAAAACCCTGCCAGGGCTGTGTTCTTTCTTGAGGAACAAGTGCACTTGTCCCTTGTCTTTCATCCAGACCTATCTTTGAGGCTTATTGGTTTACAGACAAGTTTGGAAAAACTTTTCTCCCTAAGGTAACATGGAGGTCCAAGGTCTCAACTATGAATTATGCAGAAGCATGGATATAGGGTGCCATATGATGACTGCAGCATAATCAATGTGTGACATGAGCAGTGTGAACTTGCTACAGGTTACAATCAGAAATGGGCATAGCTGGTTACCTTGAACCAGTTAAACAGAGAAGTGACATCCAATTAAGATGCCCTCAGGCAGTGAAGGTATGTCAGAAAACAGTCATACTTGTTCTGGTTCTCAGTTAAGCCACAGTTAAGCTCCTGTGTTAGACCAGTCAGAAGCAGAAGAGTTGGTCAAAACAAGGATGTTTCTTCATTTGTTAAAAATACATACATGTATATCCCAAACGTCTGTAATTATACTTTCAATGTTAGTGAAACAATGAAGACCGAGACCTCAGATTACTCTGAATAGAACCTTCTAAATTATGTTTGCCATTAATTTTACTCAGAAAGAAAAAAAAAAATGTTTCAAGTTAATTTGAAAGACTTTTCAGGAGCACACAAACGCTAGGAGAGGTCTGTTTTGTGATAGAGTGCTTTTCACTAAAGTTCTCTTTTTATCTCCAACATCTAAATCTGAAGTGTCCCTAGTGCTCTCACACTTGTAGAGAGGCTTTATGAAGAGAAAAAATATTTCTGCTTTGAATTACTTTAAAGTGACAGCATTTTCAGATTTACATGTACTAGGGTAGTTTCTGAATATTATTTTTTTTTTTAGCAATTCTAATTATTTTGAGTTTTAAAGCAGAAAAGAGTATGGTACATTACAGTAAACACATATCCAATATACTATATATTGGTATAGAATATTGTGAACTTTCTACTTTTTTTTTTTTTTCCCCACTATACTGCCCTCATTTTCTTTGTGGTTTTGTTAAGAAACATGACCCTCTTTACCATCACATCACAAGTTGGTGGTACATGTGTAAATGCTACCTGGTGTGAACACAAAACCAGCTGTACACGCAGAGTATTAGGAATTTGAAGAAATGATCCTAAAAGCTGCATTTCTGTCTTGAAGAGAAATCTAGAAGATTTCTAGAAGATCTAGAAGACTGATTCTTTCGCCTCAGAAAAGAATTTAAAGTACAAATATCCAGTCCAACATTTTCCACTGATGTTACATGTGATTAATTAGAAAGAGCAGATTTTTACTTGGCAAAATTCAAGTGCAAAAACTCCAGAGGGTTCAGAAAACTCATACATAAAGTGACTTACATGTGTGAGAAAGTTACAGACATTTATTTTCAAGATACTCAGTTATCATTTCAGGGTTAACCTTTTTATAAGAGCATGCCAATAGTAGAATAGTAAGTTTGTTTTTTTTTTTTCCAAAATATGCATTTTCATCATCTCTTACATTTTCAGTAACAGAAGAGCTCTGCTATGATAGATATTTCTGTAAAAACAGTTTCATAGAAAATATTAAGTCATAGAGCTACTTGTTTAATTAAATAGAAGAACTAATTACTGTTGACTTGAAGGTATACATAGATTGACATAGTTTCTTTCAAAATTGATTACTTAAGACTTTGGTCAAATTTAAACTACAAATAACCAGAATGTGTATTTTGTTATTATTGTTATTATTTCATCAGCAGTTAACTAACGTATATAATGAAATGAACAGAGAGAACTGTGCTATTATAATTAAACAAAAATACAGTTTATTCCACATAGTAAAGGTCACGTTTGGACAGTAGAATGAGATTCTGAAACAGAACTTCATTATGCAAGACAGCAGAAAGTCCTTTTGTTTCAGTGCTGCTTTAGAAGGGGTTTAGGAGAACTATGAAATAATAACTGCCCAAGATACAATAGAAACTTGTCTTAATCAGGAAGATGATTGACAGTATTTCTAGTACTGATTATAAAATAATGTGAAGAGTTTTTGCTCTTCATTCTCTTAGGTTCCAGGTGTCTTTCCTTTAATTTCTCTCTGCAAGTATGAGGGAAAGAAAAATTACTTTTTTTTTTTCTAAATGAAAATGAAGACTCTCATATATTCCTATGATTCCAGAAGCTTAGTACTACTTTATTAAGCTAAAATTTCTGTGAAAATTAAACTCAAATTATCAGGAATGAGAAAACCAAGAGCTGAATTATAAATGAAGTAATAATTTCTGATTGTTTTTGAATTTCTTTTTCCAGAAAGAAGCTGTGAGTGTAGATAGGCTATGTTATTGAAGTGCATATTATTGAAGTACAGTATTTCCTGTTACCTACAACTTTAACAAAAAAAAAAAAATAATCTATTCAGGCTGCTTTTTGCATGAGAGGTATGTGTTTCAGTCCTACCATTAGTTTTTATTCACTCAGGCTTAATCATTTCTAAGACAGAAGCTATAGTTTGTCTGACAATATCTAAGAATTTTCAGTGCCTTTGCTTTGCATTGTTATGGTTCATATCACAATGGAGCTAGGTTATTACAGTCATATGCTTCCTAAAGTAAACTCTCACCTTCTACACTAAAACTAAGTGGTCTAGGCACAAAGACATTTGGGAAAAAAAAAAAAAAAAAAAAATCTTCCCACAACACCACTCTCTACAGAACTCAAACAGTCATATCACTACAACATCTGAACAGCACAGTGAATCTGGATGAGATTAGGTAGGAGGGAGAATTAGGGAGAAGAGACTCTTCAAAGAAGACACAGATGTTGTTGGACATGACTGGACTTTAAGCTTGTGTGGAAATTTAATATCAAATGCAAAAGTTACTTCAGATTTTAAGTACCAGTTTTTAAGGACCTCTTTTTGGGACTATGCTGGCAAAAATTAGGTGGCTAAAGTCCATGTTGAGGCGACATTACCTCATTCATATACCCTTATAATAAGCTATGTCACATACAGACCAGTCAGCATTGCGCAAGCACTGACAGTTCTGTATCTCTAGCGGTTTTGTGCTTGGTTTCACAATTTGAATGCTCTCCTAATACAGAACTTTTCTGTATTTATTTAACATGTGCTTAAATCTTCCAAAGGTGCTATTCATTAACAGATTTTGTTTGGAGAAGTGAGCATTATGTAGCACTGAAAGAAAAGCCCTCACTGTACATGTAAAAAAGTAGGAAGTTCATATTCACATAGGATAAAGAAGACATTAAAAATGTCTGAGACACCAATCAATTGTCTTCACGGTGAGCAGTCGAGATGAATGAAATGGTGAAAAGCAGGATCAATGTTTCTGAAAGCTGTAGAAAACTATTTAACTTAGATGTGACTTATTGAGCTATCAAGCAGATAAGAGACCATAATGGATTTTAGTTCTAGGAAATAAACATAACATGATCAATAGCAAAGAACTGTTCAACAAAGAACAATAGCAAAGAACAGGTCAACTGTTAACAGGAAAACAATCCAGGAAAAAAAGGGGGGGGGGGAGTGGGGGAGAAAGATGGTATCTGAGATATACAAGAACAGCTGTTTATAAGGTAGCACCACAAACATATTGGATTCTTAAACTCTTAGACTTTGAACATGAGTTGCAAAGGTCTCCAGAATCAATGTCTGGAAACCTCATAGGACATGGTATGATAAACTATTTGATGTGAAAGAAAAATATCCCACTGTATTGCAAAAAGAGAGCAGTTGCATTATTCAATATAAACAATAAGTGAAAGGTCTTATCATGGTATTTTTGACAGATTTCTTTTAAAAGTCTACAATCAGATATTAAGCTAACCCCTAAAACTAGACTATATTGTCCCTGCATTTTTCACCTGCCTCCATTGCTCTTCAAACATTTGAGAGGGTATATCAGGGACCGTATTAACAATATTACAGACAAAACAATACCTACAAGTTAAGTTCTCTCTTGTGTACAGCACACATCAAATCATTATTTCTGAGCCAGTGCCTGTACTCATACCTCAGGCTCTGCCAACTTTATTTACCACTATTTCTTTTGCCATAAAATATCTTGAACTACATGCAGGAGAAAACCAAAAAGACTCCAGTGAGAGTCATTCCCAGCAATAAATGAGCTGTTAAAAAAAATAAATAAATAAAAATGTGCAGCACTGTTTCCTTTCAGATGCACGGACTGGACTGCAGTGATTGTGCAAAGTGGCTCTTCCACAGTCCAACATCTGTCTACTACAGAATCCAGTGTTTCCCCCTTTGCCATCCCAGTCAGATACATTGTACAGACATATCTCTCTGACAGAAAGGAGGGCACAGTTTTGTGCACCTCTCTGTTAGAAATATGAACTGCATGAAACTGATGTATAATTAGAGATTGCTCCTTTTTCCTACTATCATCCTTTCTGTAAATAATTCCCCTACTTTCCCTCTTCAAATATTTGCCATCTTACAAAAAACATACTCTAACCTCCTTTATTTAAACTGTAGGGTTAGATTTTATAATCACAATTCAACATTCAGTGTCTCGAGTCTTTGTCAATCTTTGCTAAGCACCTTCCACTTTGTCATTAATGTAAGCACACTCCTTAATCCATATACCTATAAGCAAAATGATGAAAAGCAGTAAGGCTTGCTGAAAAGAAAAATATTACTGGTAGCAGCTGCAGAAGACATGCAGCTCTTACTCACCTAATTGGCAATTAAAAATAAATGCTTAAGAAATATGGAGTTTCTTTAACTCTTAAAACAGGAGTAGCAGCAACAAAGTTACCTTGAGAAGTGTAGCTCTTGCATTTGTATATCCCATTTCATCTGGAAGTCGTCTGCTGGATGTTGGAGTCAGAACCCAAATATGACTTTCTGATGTTAGTTTGCCTTAATATCTTACAACTTCATTTGAAATAAATAATTAAATAAATGTTGGACTAAGTGAAATTTTCAGAATCAGTATTTATACAAAATAAAACTCCATGTTTCCTCAGGACAGACACGGCTCAACAGATAGAATAGTACCATAGATAAGCACACTACTATTTACCCTACTTGACAGCACCAGCTTGTGGAAAGGGGAGCTGGTGAAAGATAAGTTTCAGAAAATCTTAATGCCATCACATTTAGCAACACATCTGAGGAAATACTTTCACAGAGCATGTAGTTTATGAAAGAGTTTGTCACAAAGTACTATAGAGTAGGCAAAGAGTTTAAAGGAATTATGGCTGGCATGGAGTACAAACATTCAGTGTATTAATTCATATATTAAAATATAAGGAGTTAGAAGGTGATAATCCACATACAGAAGGAAGTGATACACTAACCTATGAAAACTAGGTAAAAGTTATTCTGTGAACGGTTTATCCGTCTGCTTGATAAACTGTTTTATATCTCCCTCTTCACCACTTATTACCATAACTATTACTGGCCCTACAAAAGGAGTATCATTAAGTAATTATAAGATAACTTTCCCCATCTTCTTGTAACTTTAAGGCCAAGTACCCTTTTAATCCATCATCAGTATGGGCCACCTGGGGCTACCTAAGCAGTTGCAAGAGCTTTAAGTACAGCTACTAAATTATTTCATTTTTGTCCCAATACCTTAGAGATCCTACCAAATAACCAAAGAGGGCCAAGGTAGCAGCTTGTAAGGAGACAAAAAACAATGACATGTCTGAAGCTGTAAGAGTTGCTGGCCACCATCACAACAGTTTTCACTGAGACCTGTCCTTCCCTATCTGGGTCCTTCCTCACCTTGTTAACATGGGAGCTGAGAGCAGTACAGCCAAAGAGACTAGAGACAAACTTCACAATACTGTTGGCTTGCAAAACACAGTCTTTTGTCCTGACATCCATCAAGTCACTAATGTTTTAATTGTATGTAAGTGACTGAGTTCAGACATTTGATGAAATTTAATTGGTTATTTTATCTCAGAGGTCAGATTTTATGGTTCTGTCCAACTCCAAATCTATGTCTATAAATCTTCACGCAGCTCACAATCTATGCACAGAACAATATAAGGCTCTGTTCTACTACAATTGATTGTGAATGGCATACAGAGATGATTATGCTCCCAAATCATGATACTTTAAATTACTGCTTTAGTTCATTCACAAGAAACAGAATGATTGTCATCATCTGACAAATTTATCTTTGTCAAGCTGAGTCTACTATCTGTATATTGCAGGTTTCTTCTGTTGCTCCTAGGAACTTATGCAATGGAGTCACGTCACACGTCATGAAGGGTTCACTTATCTAGCTGTAAATCAAAAAGACAACAAATAGCACAATTACTTGTCCTTAAAAGCGGTACATTTTTGTTGAGTTTAGAAAACCTATACTTTCACTTGACAGGTTTGGGAGGCAGTTTAAATATCTTGTTCTGCTCCATTTTCTCATATTGTTTGAACAGTTATTTTAATGATAGGCAAAGAATAATATCCTCCAGAACCTACTGAAACATAGAATACCATATTGGAGTACATTTTCTTCCTTTTTTTTTTTTTTTTTTAATAAGGCAGAAAAGATCTACAGACCTCCTGCTAAGTCAGTTTGTTTCCTATGGTATATTGCTCTCACATGTATTTGAGTGTCTTTTTGGTGATAACATTTTTATTTAGGGGAGTATTACTATTTAAGGCGCAAGTAGCTCATGCTGTTGTACTAATTTGTGGGTGAATGTTGCATATTTTTAGTACCCATTCAATCACATGTGCTGTAATGTTTAAAAATGAATTCATGAAAAGCATGACACAAAACCCATTAAAGTGAAGAAAAAAAACTCCTACTGTTTCTCCTACATCCCTAATTTTATAAGGTGCTCATGAAATTAACATGAAAAGGAAGGAAAGAGACTTATGAACTCATTTAAATGATTTCTTTACACGAGCAACTCCGACCAAGTAGAACTCTGCATTAAGGTACGACTCCCCACAACCACCAACCATGGAGAGCAGTCCACACAATGGAAAGACTGACAATGTCAAAGTCATGCGCCTGTGATCAGTTTTGAAAACCCAGTGTTATCTTGGTTCATTCAGTGCCCTTACAAATGATCTTTTGGATTTTGTCGTGCACTTGATTGACATTCACAAAACTTCCCAAGGCTGCTGACAACAACAACAACAAAAGCTTGCAGGTATAAGGAAAACATTATAAACAACCAAATTTCAAAGTAGCTTAAAATGGTGTAATTTTAAAGTAAATTTCTTCAATTCAGAACAGTTTGCCTTTCTTCTGTTGTAGATCTGAAACAACCATGTAAAAAAATGTTGGACAGGTAGACTGGTAGCAGAGCCTGAGTCAGGCTGTTGGCACACTTCTGTTTGCTGTTCAGAGACACCTGTTGACCTTTGAGCAGATGGCTATGAAGAACAATCAGTGTTCAATAGCTGAGTCTAGTCCTCTGAGATCCAGAAACATGAGGAATAGGAGGCGGTGGACTCCATAGCCAATTTCACAACCTGAATGTTTAACTACAAAGGATGAATCTTTTGTCCAAGAGTTTGATATAAAGCCCTGAAGAAACATTGTTGGGAGTGCAGGGCAGGTAACCATGGGCATTAGGTTTCATTTTGTGCAAGTGATTTCATAAAAGATGGTGTGTCGAGCATTTACATATGGGCCATTTGCGATAGGTATTAGTTCCTTCCTCAGACATCCCACTGCTTAGAACTGGTTTGTTGACTCTTTCTGCCTCACTAGGAGAGTTCAGTTCCCCATGGAACATTTGATTCCTTCTGTGTTTTGGATGTTACAACTGTAAGAAAACCCTTCTCTTCTCCTTCCTCTCCTTCCTCCTCCCCACTTCCACTTCTGCTTCCAAACCCTTGACAGAAGAACTTGCAGATCTATTTCTTCCCACTCAATAGCAGAAGGTCTGGAAATACTTCTTAAATGCAGTTGAAGTTGGTCAATAGTTTAAATATTTTAAAGTCATAACATTGAGGAATAAACAAAATCAATAACAGCATATGTCTTAGAAAACTAGTTTAAAAATCCAAGGTATATTAAACTTGAGAAAAGCCTTTCCAGTAGTCCTTGCAATTGTTGTTGATTAATGAAGTTATCTTTTTTTCCATGGCATTAAACAAACAATCATAGTGGAAGAATTTAATAATTTAAGAATAAGATAAGGCCATAAACCAAGAGAATTATACAAAATTTATATTGTACAGAGAAAATATTGTACACAGAAAGTAAGTGCTGAGAATATGTATTTTTAAGTTCAGTAGTGCCATTAGGTGATGAGTCTTAATTTTAAGAAACTCTTTTCAAACATTCTTTGGAACAGAAAAGAGGTATACCACTGTGACAAAAGCAATGTTTTTCTTTTAAAAAAAAAAATAAAATACTCTGAAATGGGGGCTGGGGGGAATCTCATCTTTATCAAGAGATTATAATTTCAAATTAAGTCTGCATTGTGTGTTACTATAGAAACCCCCATTTTGTGACATGTTTATGGGAAAAAAAAAAAAGTCAAAAATTGCATCTTAATGAATGTGGATCACACATAAGCTTCCTCAATATAGCAAAATAAAAAAGAAGTTTCTAACAGAAAATGAATAACTACCCAAAATAAGGTGAGCTAATTAAGGTCATGGGGAAGGGACATTAAATCCTGAAGTGACATATGTCATGTTCATTTTTCAGCACTTGTCTCCGCCTCACAGATTATGTATTAGATACTGCGGGAGTCTGATGGATTGAGAGGCTTGTTGCCATGGCAATATTTGCTGCTTTGCTGGTATTCCCTACAGAAAGGAAAGGATTTTTTTTCCTACTCAGTTAGACAAATTGGCTATATATAGCAAGAGATGTTGGAGAACTGAAACAGCAGAATCTGGTGGGGGCAGGCTGGGGGAAGGACTGACATTTATAAGTTTAAGGAATCACAATAGACCATATATCTTTGAGGAGTGAGGGAGGTTGCTGAAAGAAGGAAAGAGGGAAGGAAAAGACATGGGAGAGAGGGAAGGAGAAAAGGAGAGAAGGAGGGGAAAATGCTTATATATTCATAATATATCTTGCTTTTAGGGGCCAGGAAGCCAGAAAAGGAGAATAGGTACTGTTGCCTAAGAGGAAGCTACAACTGCTGTTTTACTATGCTTGAGATGGTTTATAGCTTCAGGGAGAGCTAAAAGGTAAAAAAAAAAAAAAAAAAAAAACTCTCAAATGGGCAAAGAAACAATGGAATTGCTTACCACTGAAATTGTCAGTATAAATCACAATTTGAGCTCCATATATAAGCCTCCTTCTTCTTTCTGTTCCTTTTTTTTTTTTTTTAATCTTTGCTCACAGCATTTTTAAAGCAAGGTGTTGATACAATTTCCACCCTCCACTTGGCACAGTGAAAGCAAATGTGCTTCAGTCAGATGTTAGGGAGTACTGTCTCTTATGTATGGTTCTGTCTGTTGCTTAGAGGTGTAGGAAGAGTGTGACAATGTGGTTTCATTTTAATATTAGCCCATCTCAGCCAAGTATCTACAGATTACTGCAGAAAAGGAGAAAGAATAAAAAAAAAAAAAAAAAAAGAAGAAAAGAAGGCTGGTTCATTTCTTCCTCTTTTCCACTCTTATCCCTTTTATACACAGAAGTGCACCAAGCAATCTACAGTATTTGCCTTGAGGCTTAGAAAAAAAAAAACACTATTCCAATAAGACTGATCAGGCAGCTCTAACTGTCTTTATTGCTAATTCACTTGCAGTGCCCCTATCCACTGTTTCTTCTTCCCTTTCACGGCAGACATCCATTACAGTTTTTAATTTTTAGAGTATCAGATGCATATAGTGACCTGTAGAAAAGATGATCTATGGCAGATCATTAATACAGTCCTTGCCCTGGAGAGTTCACATGTACTAGAAAGAAGACCAAAATGACGAATGTGTACATGTATTTCAGTGACCAATACTGATGGGTAGTTTCATGACTATGGTTCATCCTGAGGAAACCCACTTTTAAGGGGTGCTAGGTGACAGAGAGAAGAGCAGACCTATAACAGGGCTCTGATTTCTTGTGCATTCTGAAAAGCATAAGAAGCTTTAATTTAATAATAGAAAGGAAAAGTGCTAGCAGAGACACAGAAAAAACTGGGAACATGCTTGCAACAGTGAACAGTGGAGGGGGATGTGAGAGTATATGTTTGCAGAGGGGAGGAAGGGGAAATCTGAGCAGCAGATTTACAGTGTGTATCAGTCTATGTATATTATACAGAATGTATATTACTGCAGCTTTAGTAATACGATTAGATAGAAAAGATGTACAGGATCATGATAGAAACACTTAACACATAGTGAGGAAAAACAGGGGGAGTTAAAGGTGGTACTAAAATGGTGAAATGCTATGGAAACAAAAGGAACAGAGCCCTCTGTTCACACCAAAGACTAGAACTGGAAATGAAGGCAAAAAAGGGCTTTTGAAAGGGAGGAGCAGAGCACAAAATCCTTTCTTAGACATGCTAAGGTTCAGCCGTCAGACCTTAGCAGAAACAAAATAGAAATCAGAGAATTCATTATAGTTCAGTAAAAACAGAGAAAATCTTAATGTCTTATGTTCACCTGTATAACTTCACACAATTCCCACATTCTTTGAGAGTACAGGTACTAGAAGACATGTCCTCACATAACTCACCATTCAAAACAACCACACAGAGAGGTAGAGGATGATGAATAAGTATCAGAAGTAGAGAGACTATTGGGACAGATGGAACATGTTAGTGGGATTGGGGCTCAGTGAGCAATGGGGAACAGGACAGATAGAGGCAAGTTCCTATCACCAGCAAATATATTTAACCCACACAGTTATCAGAGGTTGCTGTGGGAAGGAGTTAAATCGTTGTTGTTGTTGTTGTTGTAGTTGTTGGTTTCATTTGGTGTTTTGGCTTTTTTTTGTCTTTTCCTGTGTGGAATGATGTTTCTTTAAAAATAATCCCTGCACTATAAATGCTAATACGCAGTATGTTAAAGAATAAAACATAGTAGAATCAACAAAAGTGAATGAGTGACAGTTTAAAAATAAATAAATAAATAAATAAATAAATAAGGGGGGAGAGAAATTTAAAACTCAATGATGTCAGTGATCCAAAGAGAAAGAACAAGAGAGCTGAGATTCAGAAAGAGAAGACTACAGAAAATTCATTACAGATCTACAGAAACATAGAAGGGATTGATGAACTCTGTTGCTGGAACAAACAAATGAAAGAGACTATTAGCAACCTGAACATGAGCAGTTTCAGAAGAGTTGCACAAATGAATGCTTTATAGATGTGGTAGAAAAAGACAGAAAGTTAGGGTTGTCAGAGGTGAGCTGTGTCTATCTAGAAATCTTTTGTCAGTCAGCCTCTCTATGATTAACACTTAGAATGCCAGAAGTATTAACTACCATCATTAATTAGCATCATATCATTAACTAACCATAGTAAATAACATCATTTTAACTGATGTTAAAATAACATTTTAACTCATTATGTTGCTGAAATCTTAGGCATGAACAGTGAGGATCTCAAGTGCATGGCTACAAGGCTGCAGGTTACCCTGCCAAGATTTTCAATAGAAAATAAAATAAAATAAAATAAAATAAAATAAAATAAAATAAAATAAAATAAAATAAAATAAAATAAAATAAAATAAAATAAAATAAAATAAAATGACCAGAACAAAGATCTGGATAGGATACGCAGCATCAGGCATTCCCAAGGTGGCAACAGAACAGATGTGGTGCTTTAGCGTTTGTCTCCCACCAGCAGTGGGGAAGCTATTAGAGAATCGTCTGTTATTGATTCACACTGCTTAGAATCCATTTATACTGGCTGGTTTTGTAGCCATTACAATTTACAGTCTGTCATGTAAATTGTTCTTTGTCTGTGAAATATTGATCTATTAGATATACATGCCATGCATGCACAGTGAACACATGGACTCAAAATCCTTGGGGATTTTGCTTTTTAAACAACAGATTATTGCCTACATTCACTAACTACTTCTATGAGCAGCTCAGTAATTTCAGGTTTTAATGTCCTCTTCAACCCTCTTTCCACATAATCAGAGGTAATATTTGATGAACTAGGGATTAGAGACCTGAGGGTTTTTTCATTTAAAATAATGTTATTTTTATGTGCACAAAATATTTCTTAAATACCTTAATAGATATATACACACATATATGCACAGATTTGTGTTTATATGAATGTATAAGTGTCTTACACAAATTTTGATTAGATAGTTTAGTTCAGAGGAGATGGTGATGGAATGACTGCTTGGGTGGGAATTTGTTTTGATTTAAAACCTTACATTGCCAGTAACATAAAAGAGAAACTGTTTACAGTTGGATCTGTAAATGACAGTGAAGTATGAGAATAGCAGGTAAAAAGCAATTTGGTCTATACATATTCTATACCCATCAGTCTGCAGTGAAAGACTTGAAGCAGCTGTGGTTTCAGAGTGCTTTCAAGCTAGGAATAGCCAGACTTATCATGCCCGGAAAACCTTCAGCTCACAACACCTGCTCATGCATTTCCTCCTGGGTTGTCCTGTGGGGCTTTCAACACTGCGTCAAAGTACTTTGCAGAAAATAAAGGAAGTTATTGCTGTCTTCACCTTGCAGGCAGAAATTGAGACTGGAGCTCAGAATTACCTGCCAAAGACCTCTAGAGAAATCAGAGAGAAGGGCTACCACTAATGATGTCCCAGGTCCCAGTCCTGGCTTCCCAGTTGGCCTTCTGCCAAAGAAGCTAAACTTTAGCAGTGTCAGGTGCAAAAGCTTGGTAACCAAGATTAAAAACAAAATCTCCAGGTCTCAACTGAGCACCCAGGAAATGAAGAGTGTGTGGTTTTAATGACAGCCAACCAGAATTTTAATTAAGTATTTCTGTAACCTTTCAAATAGGAGAATTAGATGAGAGTTGGGGACCGAGAACTAAATAGTCTTCTCATTACAGTGTCATCCTTTTGACACACGTGGATTTTATGAGTGAAAGAGAAATTAGATCTACAACAAGCCAACTTTTTCATCGGATAGGCCTTACACACCCACTAAATTCTATTCCTTCTGCAGATGGAGATTTCTCCAGGGAAAATAAAAATAAATAAATAAACAAACATTTAGAGACTATATTATTGATTACATATGTCCTAACTTTCCTAACTTTTTGGCTTTAAAAAGATCTTTTAATACAGTTGCTTTTGAATACCAGCTCTTCTTTTTAGAAGGGAGAGGAAACTGTCTACCATTGTACCATGACAGGATATACATGGGATGCATGTGTACACCCCAGGAGCAGCAAGCTAAAATACAGATCCCATACTAGTGCAGCAGATTCCCTTGTATGGCACAGAAATAACTGCTTGAATGGCAGAAGGCAGCTCTCATCTTGCTTAAACCAAGCACTAGAGAAACAAAATCTACTAAAATAGCAAAGTCTGTGTTAAACATGTACTAGTGGCTTTGCTACATGATCAGGTTAGTCAAGTGGAAAGAGGCACAGTTTGCTCTGAAACTCAGTGCCAATGGGTTTGATGGGCAAAGACGTTGCTAAAGCTGCAATCTGATTCTGCTGCTAGCTCTGACCCATCCCATGAATGAATAAGCCTAACTTTCAGAAAGAGAGGAAGAGAGGAAGAGAGGAAGAGAGGAAGAGAGGAAGAGAGGAAGGAAGGAGGGAAGGAAGGAAGGAAGGAAGGAAGGAAGGAAGGAAGGAAGGAAGGAAGGAAGGAAGGAAGGAAGGAAGGAAGGAAGGAAGGAAGGAAGGAAGGAAGGAAGGAAGGAAGGAAGGAAGGAAGGAAGGAAGGAAGGAAGGAAGCATCAAGCCACCTCAGCATGACAGATATCTGCACCTCATTGTAGAGATGAAGGAGGCTGTCAGAGCTCTCTGCACTTGTTGTGGTGGCAGGTGTTCATTGCACTAGAATCACATACAAAGAAGATTCAGATTCTCTTCTTCCTTTTTTTTTTTGTTTTGGTAAAACTTCTGGGCTACTTCCACCCATGGGTCTTAGAAAGCTGAAGAAACTGGTCCTCATAGACTGAGAGAAATCTGTATGGCAGTCGGTTGTGGTTAAAATGCCTCTTTGGGATTTAACATCAAAAAAAAGTGAGCTGGCAGTATATTTGGCTTTGCACATCATGTGAAAGTCATCTAAGAGAATCACTGGGAATATGTTCTCACAGATACAGTGGAGAGATATTTTAATTTTTCATCTCTAACTGCCTGTAAGACATGTAGTAGATCACTTATTCCTCACAGCAAGGTGGGCAACAGCATTCACTACCACATATGAAAATAAGCATTAGCAAAACACCAAAAAATTCATGCATAAAAGAGCTACTTGATTTACCAAGCATTTCACATTCACTCAAAAAAAAAAAAAAAAAAAAAAAAAAAAAAAAGTAAACCAGTTTACTATTTAATTGAAACGAACATACATAAATTCCCCCAAATCAGTTAAACCAGTTTCAGAAAGACATGAGGATCTGCTCTCTTCATGACTTCTCCTGAGGAGGGATATGGCAGAAAGCACTTGTCTTTAGAATACAAGGTTCTCACAATGTTCATGGTAAAATCCAACTATTCAAAAATTATGACCTGTACCCTGTTTCCCTCTAAAAATCCAACATACTGATGTATTTTTATTTTGGATTTGAATTAATGGAGCAGTCTTTATGTACTATGGAGAGAGCAATAAGAATTTCATCTAAAAATGATCTTGAAATATGGTCACACAATGGACTAAGAAAACAGTCTTTCAGGAAGCTGAGTTTCAATGTTTTTTTCCTATTTAACAAAAAATGATAGATCTGGAGTCACTCCGAGTGCACATACATATACAGGTTTTGAAATAGAAATTAAAAGAAATCAATTAGTTCATCTATAACATCTATTCCTACAAAGCAAAATATGCATTTTGTTTTATTTTTCCCAAAATAATTGAAAGTATTAAAATGGATTGCTATCCTTTAGCACCATCTTGAGAATAAAGTGACAAAGATCATACAGTTTATTTTACTGCAGTAGTCATTTCTCCTATAGCAGCATAGAAAACTGATGGGTAAATCCTTGTTCTCTCTTCCTGTAATCATTACTTCACATTATTTTACATTCTCCCCTCTAAATACATCGCAATAGCAGAGAGTTATGTCACTGAAGGTTATTTGCTACTAGTTTCATTATATAAGCAATACAGTTTAGAAAATGATAGAAAGCTCTGCAGCTACATTGACAACACCTTAATGAATTTTCATTTTAAGATATATTCTAACTAGCTTTGATGGAAGGCAGTACACAAAAGTTATGACCTGAGTTTTTAAAGGTGATAAATATTATGAAGACTATAAAAACATGACAAGCAGGAACTGCTTCTCTGTACCTTATGCAATTATTTATTCCATCTTCATAATATAAATAAAATGTTCCTTGAAAAATCCATCTTAAGTATTATTAAATTAATATTATTAATATTATTAGAGCCTTTTCCTAGAAATAGCTAGCAAAAGCATTCATTTCAGCTCCCTTAATGAATTAGAAACAAAAGGTCATGAAAAAGGAAATAAACAGTTAAACGGAAAAAGCTATATAAATCTCTTATCTTCAAAGTGTACCAAGAATCAATCTTAAGGAGTGTTTACAGAAACCTAGGGTCACATTTGCGTGACACACACATAGGTGTGCACACATTAAGGTAGACAGATTTGACAAATTTTCTAAACATTCACATGCATTACTTCATATATCTGAGGTTGCTAGGGATCTGACATTAACAAAATTAATAATGTATTAACTGAAATTCACTTCATGTGTATTTTAGTAAAATTGTATAGGCAATATTTCAAATCAATGTTGTCTGAGAGATTTTAAGCTTCTGTCATGACAAAATGGTTGTGCAAATACAAATGCAATGGATAAAGCCAGGAGCAGCTCAGAGAGACACCTTTAAGTTTTCACTGACAAAACTGCCAGTGCATCTAATTATTGTGGTCCTGTATTCCTAACAGTCATGCAGATCCTGGTTCTCTCACAAACACGCAACAAAGAGCAATCAATTACTGTGACTTTGCAGGTTGTTTCAGCATTTCTGATCTGTTATTATTTCCCAGTAGCACAACCCAACAGAATGTAAGCTGGACAGCAGCAGGCAGCTTGTGATTCTCAGAGACCAAAGATGTAATTGTGAGAACCACCAAGGAGGTCATCTCATCTCAGCATGAGAAGTTATAGGAAGTTGTGTGCACAGATTCTTTGTTCAGCCTAATAAGCCCATCACAATACTTTGTGAAGACAAAGTGAAAAAGTGCCTTCTTTCCCACCATGCCTCCTTGTCTTGTTCTGCTCCCACTAGCAGAACAGGTTATCATTACTCATATCATAGGGTAGCTTGGAAGCATGGCACCAATGCTCTAACAACTGAGGTGCCTGAGGAAAAACAGGTCTTCTCTGATAGCTTTCCATCTGTCTGTGTTCCCTAACAGGCTTCTGCACCAAGGAAGCCCACAGAGTTTTATTACATGTCCACACTATTTAATAAGGACAAGCGCAGGGATTACATTTGGCTTATGAGGCATTTTGCACTTGTCTGAGAACATACAAATTGAATCATCACCATTTTCCGATTTTAGTGTTTTCTAGACAAGAGGTGGTCATATCTCCTACCACTATGAAGAACTTGGTATGAATGTCTCACCCTCTGAGAACAGCCACTCTGTCCCCTGTGTCTTGTCCTTGCTCCACTTACTGAGAATTCCCAACCATACCACACACAAGAGGGGGAGTGAAAAGGCCAGGAGAATACTCTATCTCCCTATGCCGCTATCAAAAGTATAACATGTTAAAAAATAAAAAATAAAAAATAAAAAATAAATTAAAAAAAAAAGCAGAAGATTCTGGGATTCTGGTGACAGCATTATTGACGTCAGTAGTGAGTAAAAACCTAGAGTTCTTCCAAAATAATCTACCTGAAAATAAACCCCAGAAAAAGTTGAAAAATGAGCATTCACTTCAGCTAAAGTCACAGATCAGATAAAAGGTGTTTCTTGAATCAAAGGTTCTTCAGTATCTTTTGTGAAGCTTATAAATAAGGAGCTAAAAGTCTAGCAAAAGCCTCTTTGCTCCCATTCTTCCCAAGGACATCTTGGTTTTGGAGCTCAGTGCTATGAAGGCATGAGCAGATTTTTGGTTTCCGTAGTGGCAGTTACTGATGCTGAAGCCAGTGAAACAGCATGTCAGAATCTGTGATACTTCATATTCCAAGGTCAGAACTTTAATCTGTGAGCAAAAGGCAGAAAATAAAAGTATGTATAAATTAAAAAATAATAACTAATCACAGAAAATTATCATTTTAAGGGTTCCCCTGGATATATAACATACAGTTCCCAGATCCAGAAGGCCAAAATTCCCCTGCAAGGAAAAAACACTGTGCATCCGACTCTGCTACCTTCTACAATACTCTTAAACCATTTGCAGCAGTGATGATTCCTGGGTGCAAAGAGGCTGATGCACACAGACATCTTTGTCTTTTGACCCTGCCCAGAGACCACTTCTATCTAGCTTACAAACTAAGCTAGTTCAAGGCAAGTCTTCTAGTTGAACAGTACTTGTACATACTACAAACAGTGAATAGAAAGCTATTTAAGAAAAAAGAAAAGGGAGTGTTTTTAACAATCCATTGTATATGGAGGAGTAAACAAAGCAAAACATCACACAATTTTTTATGCAAATGAACAACATACATGCATTGAGTACTGTAACACTTCACATTACAATCGTAATGACTCTGAGTTGCCTGAATTTTTGCTTTAAAAAATGCATTTGCATTTTCCCCTAGGCTAAAATAACCAACTGCAGGCTGGATTTCGGTATGGCAGTTTTCATGTGCAAGTTCTAATAAAGCCTTGGGAAAAGTCCATAGCATAAATTCACCTGTTTATGAGACTCTTAATGGTATTTCAACAGTCATAATATTGTTGTTGCTTTAAACTGTGTCAGTAGTTACCTAGTTTAAACTAATTGCTACAGTCCTGATAAAATAGTTTAATACAGAGGTTTAGAATGAATAGCCTTCCTAGCCAAACAGACAAATGTCCACATACCTGCTGCAATAGACTTTTGGACATCTTGTCGCACTGGATTATTGAATACAAATGCAGAACTAAAAGATAAAATCTGAAATCTGACTTTTGCATTAGAACTAAAATAAATCATCAGTTGTTGTAGAAGTGGGTGTAGGGAAGTAAAGCAGATGTTGTCAGTGTGAAGGAACGCACCCTCTTATTAAGGGTGTCTACTAATGCTTACCCTTTGTTACCCTTTTATCTATGTGTAACTTGTTATATAATTATATTACATTCGTCTGCAATGTAGTCCTCTTTGATAGAAAAACCTGCCATCTGGAGAAATGAAGGTCATGTAAAATCACAGCTCTATTTATCAGAAATTAACCAAGAAAGCATCAATACAATTTTTATCTGATAAGCCATTATAGGCATTTTACTGATTCCAGTATTCCAGGACAGACTCATGTCCAATGCTCAGGTCCTGATCATGCAACAAGCTTAAATGACATGGGTGGACCATTGTACTTTGTTGCTGAACTGGAGCCTCAGGATATATCTGCAGTGCAGTCCCCACTGTGACGAGAGCTTGTGCAAGCATTCAACGCTAGTTTTAAACCAGCTGGTGTGGACCTGCCTAGCAGTAAAAGAGCATCAGATTGGAAGTTCACACTGAGCAAAATCTGTCTAGTGAAGTTACAGCTCTGGCACAGGGTAACAATAGCTTGTTTTTGGAAAAGTGAGGATGCTCCCACATGTTTCTGTAGAGGTTGGCCAGAGAGACTCTGCCCAGAGATCTGAGCTGCCTAGCAGGCAGCTCTCCAGTCACTGCAACTCACAGTGTGCCTTTTTAAGGCAAAAAAAAGCAGCAGTCTCCATGACATTTCAGGCTCAGTCATACCTAGTCATCAATTAAAGAACTGAATATTTATTCAGCTGGTTAGTCTAGACTGAGCACTGTCAGCTGCTTTCCCTTTCAGTTGCAGTTAACGCAGGTCAACCCATGGGGTTTTGTGGATCATCCTATGAAGCTACAAGAGTCTCTTCACTGACCCACTGGTACCTCAACCAGCCATTCCAGATCCTTCAGGTCCTTTCCCTTGAACCATCTGCCTTACTTAATGCTGTAGCAGATCAGGATTAGAGGTAACCTCATAACTGCACTAGAAGTTTTGCAAGGTCATCTCTCTCTCTCTTTCTCTCTGTGCAGTGGTTTAAGTAAACTCAATGCTCTGGAAAGTTCGCACTCTCACAGCTTTGACATAATCATAAGCAGCAATATAACTTGCTTGAAAAGCTGTCTGATAAGGAGCATATAACCTGAAAAAAAATAAATAAATAAGATAAAATAATATATATATATATATATGTCCCTGCCCTAGGGCTCAGGATCAGTGAAAAAAGCACTTAAGCAACTCAGAGCAAGAGATAATTTAGCAGTGAAGTACCAGAGCATCATTTCTTATGCTATTCATTGGTTATTAACTCATTTCTTGCAGACATACCAGATTTTCTGCCTATTTTACACTGAAGTTACATACACAGTGTAACTGTTTCATTCCTATCAACTGAAAAATCAAATGCAGTACTACAGTAAACTGAAGACAGTCAGCTAACCTGGGAGAAATTCATATCTGCTTCAAGAATGAGTCAAAAGCAGTTAACCTACTTAGTTCCATTAAAGCCTCAAAAACAAATTGAAATGGGGAAAAATATGCCCAGCCTTATGCAACTCTGTGTATTTGGATTAACTTTCCCCGTAAATACCTAAAGTAGTGGTTATCTGTCTTATAAAGATATATTTCTTTTAAGACATAACAAGAGTTTCTGTAAAGCTGGTCTTGAAACAAAATGTGTAAGCTGGCCACTTTGATGTGAATCAATATTGGAGGATGAAGTCACACTTAATCATTTCATGAGGATCTGAAAGGTCCCTCAAAAAAGAAGAGAGCAAAGATATACATGTATATAGCTTCTGGGTCTTTTATTGTCCAGATGTGAGGACACAATGGAAGAATAGAGAGAATGAATTCAAGCTTCAGGCAGATGAATAATCCCAACACAGCAGAACAGAACAGAAGGCACTGGTGGGCAAACCCAACTTAATGCATGAAGAAAGGAAGACACATGAAGACATCCTCTAACTGGTTGTAAGCCAGTTTCCCAATTAGTAGTGTAAAATGAAGGGATGATTAGTATGACTATTGTCAGCAGTGACTGTATAAAACTCTCCCAGGCATTGACCAACAATAGTCACATTTGAGATACTACCTGCTATCCAGCCTTGGAGACATCAATTAATTATGCACTGCAGCAGTCTCAGGGCATACACATTGTTTTCATCCACATTAACAATGCTGAAAAAACATCATAAAATTTTACAGAGATTTTGAGTTTTATATATTTTATTCTTCCACTTTTCAGTAATCTCATCACCAGTGCCTCCTCAGTGACTCCAGTGATTTCATTTCCACATATATAAAAGGTGTAACAATGCTGATTTGTCTTTAAATAACTTTACTACAGACGTGATATATATTATATATTATAAATGTATATATATATATATATTATATTATAAATGTGCCTTGGCCAGTTTGTTCTGCTATCTACTGGGAATGTAAGCAGTCTACTAGACCTCTGGTATGAGGAGTGATGTTACCACAGGGCAATACAGGGTGGATTAAGGACAGAATTTTTTCCAGCTTTAACTCTTGGTATGAGTCAAGCTCTTCATACTACTTAGCGTTTGTATTTGCTTAGGTTTAATAATACATCTTCAGTTGTTTGGGGGCAAAAAGAAAATAGCCAATTTGCTAGGAATGTTTGGGCAATGAGAATTCAATTGATTTGATTTTTGTTATTTAAAGGCATTGCCACATTATATTTGAGCTCCTCTGAAACATTAATTTTACCTTCCCATAGGACTGCAGCATGGGGCGGTGTTGTTCCCTGAGGTGAAAGCACAGGCCTATATTTTCAAAAAGTCTGAGCTGAGCTGTGATGCATTGCAGCAGAAATGTGGCTGTTCAAAGGGAACTACAAAATCCAAATCCCCCGGTGTCAATGGACATGTGGCAGAAATTATTATTATTATTAATAATAATAATAATAATAATAATAATAATATGATTATAAGACTTGCTAAAGATCCCAAGGGATGTCTATGAAAATACTAGGAACAGATTTCCTAGGTTCTGTACCTTGGGCACAAATTCAGTGTTCTTCTCAGACACATTGTAGTATAAATCTAACTAAAGTTAACAGAAATACCCCAAGTCACCCTTAGAGCTCATTACTAGCTCCTCAAATAGCGTAAATATGCCAGTTAGCCTGAGAGGAAATCTAGTCTCATTTACACACTTTGCACAGGAAACCAATACAGTATTAATCACTTCAGCATAATCCTGTTATTCAGCTCACAAGTAAGGAATGGGCTGCTATGTTTTGCCTTCAGCAGCTTTACCTTTCATCTAATTTGGAAATAAGAAGCTGGTAGAATGGATTTCTGCCTATGAAGATGGTGCCTTCTCCATATATACTACCCAGTGTCAGATAAATTTTTGCAGCTTTACAGGCAAAACTGCTTTTCTTTTACAAAGTCTGTTTGCTCATGTGCTAGAGATGACTTACTGTTTGGCATCTGGGTATGATGAGCTCTCCCCTGAACAGCAGCCTGGTGTCTGTTTGACCTCTAAGCTGGGAATGAAAATTTCCAGTACACACTTAGTTCAGAAGCATAATTTTACTTTTCATGACAGGTGCATGCACACCAACTGTTCTCTTGTTTGCGTCCGTGCTCAGTTGCAGTGCATATTCCAAGTGGGTACATTTCTATGCATATTTGCAGCAGAGGTAGATCTCAGACAGAAGGGTAAAGGCAAAGGGGAATCACAGTTCCCTAGTATGAAATATATTAACTGGCTTCCTGACAGAGAGAGTCCAAGGCTCCTCACATGCCTTGCAGATCTCCTTGGACCAGGGATGCAGAATTCTGTATTATTTGTGCTAGAAAAGGCCCTCATCAATGTGCCAAACTGTCATTAACTAATCAGTGAGCAGCAAATACAGAGTAGTTTATCTTACTTCAGTAGGAAATGCCCCAGAGTGAATCTTTCATTGAATTCCCAGACTGCTTAGGTACAAGGAGGATTTTTCAGTGTGCTGTGAACTCCTTTGCACAGAGTAACTATTTTGAGGACAACTCAGAAATAGCACTGAGAATTCTCAGGATGCAGACAATACAGATCCATGTCAGCTGGCTGTCATTTTGACAAGTAGATGGCATGTCGGGAGAATCTGGAGCTTTTCTCGTTCTCCCTCAGGCATGCGCACATAAAGCCTAACCACCTTTACTCTACAGTGCTAGAAGAACAATGCATTATTTTAAGAGCCCACGTTTGTCTGTTACTGTCAGCTCATAGTAAAAAATACTTCTGAAGGAAATCAAGTTTTTTTTGCTAGATGGAACTGTGTGCTTGGCAGCTGGGTGAAATGTGTCACTCATACAAGGAGAGTTATCAGTCTCTTGAAGCACCACAGTAGCACTAAGGCATAGACAAGAAGAGATCCATATCAGACTTTGCCCTGAAGCACCTTATGATGTTTGGCAGAGCAGCTCCAGCAGTGGAAAGGGTGGCCATGAAATGCAAATATATTTGAACTCTAAAATGCAGTCCCAGATATACCAAAGAACTTGATGATTTCTCTAAAGTGGACATAAAATACAGCATATGCTCTTGCTTTTTACTGGTAATAGTATCAATATATGCTATTTTATTTTATTTCTGTACTCTGAACTGTTGAATTAAATGCATCTTGTACCTGTTGTTACCAGGAAATGTAATACATGTATGCATACGAATAAATAGATGCAGGTATAGATATACATGGATAGATATGCATGAACGCCTCTCCACCTTACCCCCCACCCCCAGTTACTTAGCATAGAGCTAGAAACAGAAACCAAATGACTGTAACTTGCTCCCTCCAAAAGAATATCCAGGGAGAGCCCTGCACTCCCAAATTCCTTATGCAAGAGATGTTAAGAAAACTTCAGATCCCTGGGAGACTTATCTAATTGTTATTCCTGAAGCACTGAGAATGATTCAGCCAGTCAGAAAAAAGTCCTTAGAAACAAAATGCAACTATCATGTTTTGTTTTTTCTTCATAGTCTTTGTGACACTTCTCAGTACTTTGCCTGCTGTTTCAGAGAAATTAAAAAACGCTGTGCCATCTGATCAAGAGTGTTCTTTCTTCCTTTGTCCACCTTCCAAAACACAATTACTCTTCTGGGGAGGTAGATTATCCTCATCTATTTGAGTGTCATATGATACTCATATGCAGATCAGTAACTCACTCACAGGGGTTTTTAGTGTCTTGTTTTCATAACTATCACTGAAATCCTTTCTAAGCCTGCCACATCAAAATACACCATCTTTCATTAAATGTCATTTGGATTGTGTCATCAAGAAGGCACTTCTATTAATTTGCATTTTTTAGTTAAAGCATACATGCACATGTATTCGTTCTTCCTTATGCTTGTATTCTTTATGGTCTTGCGGCAATAGCTTGGTCTGAAAGCTTCTCAGACTCTCTACCAAATTCTACAGTGGCAGCACTGGAGCCCAGACGAAGGAATTGCTTCATGAAATGAGCTAACTCTCACTCAACATGATACAAGAGCCAACAAATGAGAATTGAATCTCTAGTCTCTTAGGTCTATCATTCCTTTACTAGAATCAATTCTACTCACGTTCCTGTCTCCATAAAATATGGACAAACAGAAAAATTTATTGTAGCACCATCAAGCACTGGAAATGTTGGAAAAGATACACATTTTTCTTATTAAGCAATTTAATTTAATCTTTTTCTTGCAGTAATGTAAGCTGTTTCCCTCTACCTGAAATAGTCCAGGAAACATTTTAGGAAACATCAGAATAATCAGTGACACCATCTAGCTCCCAATGCTGTCAGGAAGCTTTTCTTCTGGGGCTTCTGCATAAGTTAGTTTAGGTGTCCAATTTAAATTCACTGAACTAGGCAGCCTTGGAGGAGATCCTATGTCCCCAGCTTCCTCCAGAAAGAAGATGGGGAGATTGGTATCCTCTAAGATTGGTATTCTCTAATATAGCCTCTGTAAGCATAATTATTAAAAAAAAAAAAAAAAAAAAAAAAAAAAAAAAAAAAGGAAAACAAAACAAAAACATGCTTCAGATTGACTATTTGTGAAGGAATAAATGGATTTACAAAAGTAAAGAGAATTCATTTCATTCCTGTAATATCTGTCAGAAATTCTTTCTCATTGAAAACCTGTAGTAAAAGTGCAAGAGACAGCAATGTTTCAGATAATGTCCCAAGCAGGTCACCCACACAAGCAAGCAACCTGGGGGGTTTGAGAGTATGCATGTGTCCTCATGCACAGTACGGGTTAGTTGTAGGCTTGGGTTTGCTTCTGTCAACCTTACAAGTAAAAATAAAAGTTTTTAAAACCCACCTTCACCTTCCAAATCAAAAACCAGTGAATTCTGAAAAATGTGGACAAGTAAAAATAGTACCTATAGTTTACTCTTTACTAGGTGGGACATTTAGAGGCATGTATACATGCTTTCATTGTCAAGTCATTTATTTTTATTGTCATTTATTGTGACAGAAAAAGGAGCTACAAGTAGGAAGACAACAAAAGAAAGAAGTCAAGTAGTTACATCTAATGCAACTAAGCTCCTTTACTAATTATTTAAAAATAAAATTAAAAAAAAAAAAAAAAAGAGTTGGCTTCTAAGGGCCTTAATAAGTTTTCAAAATATAGTTTGTTTTGATAGAATAACAGCACGTGAGCTCCATTTGTCAGGATTTTCTCATTGTTAGAAACACTAAAAATGAGGAACACTAAGTAAACATCGAAACATGCCTAACAGAGAGGGTCTGTCATGCCATGGGACCCACAGCTTGTCTAGCAAGCCTCATGACCCTTTGAACTATATGTATACCTTACCTTCAATAAACTGTCTCTCAGCATCTGTTTGTTCAACTAATGATCATAAGGAAATAAGATTATGTTATTCTAGGAATTGCAATATTTTAAAGATAGTGGCCCAGCTCAGTAAGTCTTCCTGCTTGGAGTTTGTATCTAAGCAGAGAACACCATGGCATATTGCTGTTTTCCTCCTCCACCAATGGACTTCCATGCATTGCTCTCCTGACTTAGAAGGCAGCTTCCTTCTTGATTCTATATTAGGCTTTTTGTCTTTATGAATGTGATCAAAAGATTTTGATCAGCAACGAGAAAAGGGTCAATGAAGGACTTGCAGACACATCAGCAACTAGTTAGCAGAATCACTGACTTCTACCATCCTTGCGGTTGACTGTAGACTGTGAAGGGAAAGCCTGTGAGGGAAGTCCCACCTGTTGTAGGAAGCTTACAGAGAAAGAAATATAGTAGTGGAACTAAAAGAGCCTGTGGATTGTGTAGTGAACTCAGCTGACAAGATCTTCACAACGTGTCATATTCTAGTGGTGCCGAATATGGATTTTAATAGAAAAACAACCTTTAAAAAAACTCTGAAAAAATACCTCTGTTAAAAGTCTCTTGGTTACTTATAATGTTTTAAAGTTTTGCAGTGCATCACATATGTACCAAAGTGAGATAAGAAGTATTTCTATTCCTGTTCATATATAACATCACCCTCCACATAACAGAAAAGTCTTATGAAGAAAGCTTGGTGGTGAGAACTCACCTTAATAATGCAGAGGGAGATGTACCAATTGTTAAGACTCCAACACCATGAAACATCCATGTGTTTCACTTTCCTTGTAGTCTTTTTCTGAAGAGACCTTTAAAAAGGCTTTTAGGAATTTTGCAGCCTGCTGGCTGAACCCGTCATTATTCATTAGAATCGGATTCTTTCATGTGAAAACACTTCAGAACTTCTTTATTGCTCTAACTACTTCAGGGAGGAGAACAAAGTGTGACATTCTTTGGGTGACATACATTGCATCAGGACATAACTGTCTTGCTGTGTATAGCTATGGAGTCATTTTTAATAATACAGTTTGCATTACAGCTTGATGCAGAATTCTCAGTGTTAAGGGAGAAGACATAAAAGTGACACAACATCAGTTCCTTAAATTATTTTCTCTCTTAATAAGGAAGAGTATTTTGTGACTATCACCGTATTCCTGTTACATTGGGATTTCAGAAAAGAGTCCCTTCCTCTGTGTTTGTCACCCAGCCACTTTATACTAAGTACGTTGCTTGCACATATGGTGCATATTTAAAAAGTGAAAAGTTAAGTACCTGATTTCTGTGCACATGAGCTTAGTCTGGAGTCCATATGATATCTGGTAAGTAGACAGACAGAACATTAGTTGCAGCAAACTATTTCCTTTAGTGTCCAAGCCTGAAGGAAGGCTTACTCAATGAGGCAAACAAAAGGGCCAGGCAAAAGATTAAGGTGTTGATTTATAAGCTACTTCAGCTGTTTGGGAACTGATATTTTGTTCAAGGCATATCTAACATCACCAGTAGGAAATGCAATGGCCCTGATCCTGTGCCATTAGCCATGCTCTCAGGCAGGAGCTACCTTGATTCTGATAGACCTTTGCTTCCCTACACTGATCTCTAATGAAGGATTGAAGCTGAGACCATCCCCTACAGCTTCACAATATTTATTATGAGAAGGTAAGCACCCTCTTTCAGATTCTCCAAGTTTAATAGTATCTAGAAGAGGATTCTTTAGCTTGGAGAAGATGAGTGGCCCATCCTTTGGGGCCAAAGTATGGCAGCTTGCTCAGAGTCTCAAACATCACTCAGAAAACAATGAAGAAAACCAAGATATAAAGCTAGGAGAATGTAATTGTTTTTGCCAGACAAGTGAAAATGTAAAAGCGATTGTCCAATGTGTGATGCCAGACACTTATTTGGCCTACCAGAATTCTGCAAGAATATCCTGGTCATGCAAATTCCTGCTCTGGTGTCTGAGAGAAAGCTGTGGGAATATGGACATTTACAGTCTCTAGAACCAAAGATATGCTTGACCATCTCAGAGCAGTTCTTTTGGACAGATGCTTCCCCATTTCAAATTAAATGTTACAGCTGTGAGAGATGCAGAGGGAAGACTGACATCTGTTTCCAAGGCTTTTTTTTTTTTCTTTTACATTTACTCACATGTATCCATTCATATCCATCCTATAATTTCTCTGTCCCAAGTAAGGGGACCACTGAAGAGCAGAAAGGAACAATTAAGACCAAGAGTTATAGCCCCGGGCTCTGGGCTCCAGGGAACGGACAGAAGATCTCTTAAAGAACTATTCCCTCTTTTGCAATCCTTAGACCCATTACTGGAGAGGAAGTAAGGTCTGACCCCAGGCTGTAAGCGTGCATGTGAAATCAATCCAAACTGGTATGTGCTCTGTCATCACCTATGCAATACTCTCTTATGCAGATTTTGTCTTCTTGAAGAAAGAAACCTTTCTTTTCCCTGAGGGAAAAGAGTCTAAAGTGTTTGATACAATGAAAGGGCTTCCATTTCATCTGTTTCAGGATTACTAGTTCATTGAGACAGTAAATGACTTAAAATTATAACTTACAGAAAATAACTTACCAAAAAAAAAAAAAATGTTTAACTCTGAGAGTGCTAAGTGCTGACCTGGGAGAAAATCAATCGTTTAGCTCTTGCATGCTGTTGTCTTGTTGGTTCCAAGCTCTGCCCTATAAACAGGAAACTTAGTGCAGTTGCCTTTGAAATTAAACAGCTATATCAGATTTAGCAGTCTGGAACTACAAGAAAGCGTCAGTCAAATAGCTTAAATTTTTCACATTCTGCACTTGCTCCCTTCTTTCTCCTTCCTCATTTTCCTCCAAATGATGAAAAGCTCTGCTGCAGTTTGTGTCATGGAGTATCAAGCAAATTTTCTTATGTTCTGCAGGTATCAGTCATAATCCCATACATCTGAGCAACTTAGAAATGACTGTTACAATGTGATCTAAGCTGCCCCAGAGAAATAGATCATTAGGTGCAACAAAACACATTTTTGACAATGATAGTCATGAAAGTATTAAAAAGAGCAAAGAGAGCTTTTTCTAAATCTGCAGCTAGTCCCCTAGGCCTGGTAAATTTCTCCCTTCTGCTCTATGTATCCATCCGTCTTGACCAGCCAGTAAGTTCAACCAGAGCAGGCCAGCCTTGCTGCACATCACATCTTCAGCTCCTTTCATTTGACAGTCAGAGGAAGTCAAATGTGCCCTAGGAGTACATGCAAGCAATAAACTTCACAGGAAAATATGGTACAACAGAGTCTCTCTCTTGTGCTACTAGTACACACATAAAATTTTTGTTCTCATTATTCCTTACAGACATGGTTCTCTCAATTGTTAACCAAAATGTATATTTCAACAGTTGTCATTGTGGATGAGAAACTGATAAGTTCCGTCAAGATAAAAAATTCTCAAGCCAACTACAGAACAAAATTCTTGCAAAAATATTTCTGTCCTCAGAAAAAAGTAAAACTAATATGTAAATTCCTATGTGATCCACCAAGAAGATGATGAACTGTCAAAATAACACAAAACAAAATCTTATTAAAGAAATAGGAGCTATCAGTGACAACTTCTCATTGGCAACACAATCATCAAGCGAACGGAGCAATATTCCTGCCAGGCACAATATGGCAGAAGAGGCGTCAGAAAACTTTCTAAGGAAATCAAATGATATTTGACATACAGAAAGTGTGAGACCCATAGTGATACTTCACTCTTACCCGGCACAGTCTTCCTTAACATAGTTCTTTCCACAAAACTGGGTCCCTATGAAGTCCTCTAAAGGAACAGAAACCAACAGCGTCCGTCCCATACCCATATGGACTAAGCCTGTAATTAAACTCGTATTGCAGGACAATTCTGCACAAACCTTCAAATTACATCTGATAGTATGAAAGATATGTTCTCTTCCTTCAAATGGTGCTTGTATCTTCTGTTAACATGTAATGGCAAGTTACCTTCTGCTACAATGGTGAATGTACTTCAAAACTAGAAAATTACCAAATACTGTTTTATCAGAAGTTGAAAGTATCAAAACCCCATTTCCTCACTAGCAGTGTATTTTTCAGTCTGAATCTTCTGACCACCACCTCCTTCATCTTTCCCAATTCCTTGGACAGTCTTCCATCTGGGTACCATAAAAACCTGCAGGCAACCAATGAGGTAATCAATTCAGTTTTATTTCCTCTTGCACTACTACAGACTTCTGCCAACATGAAGCTGCCTAGGTCTTGCCTTCCCCCTTCTCCTATTTTACCGCAGGGTAGTTCCAGAAGGGAAAGGTCCCTGCAGGGCACTCTGCAGTACACTTTGCTCTATGTGTGGTAAGTAATATTTGTGCTATGCATTATTTGAGTTAAGTGAAAGAAAAGGGAGAGAAAAAGCTACACCCCACTCCATATTCAGTAATGTAAGTGACCTTAAACAACCTGTTCATGAAAAGACCCATGATGTTTTAAGTTGTAGCTTCCCTGGAAAAAGAGGATGCAGCCTCTTTTTTGTTTGTTTGTTTCCTTTGTAAAATAGGGAATAGATACTTTTCCCAAGAAAAGCAAATCACTATACATCTTGGCATTCTAGATTACTACAATTTCATTTTCATTTTCTGCCACACATTTTTTAATTTAGCCTGTTGGCAACCACAAAAGCAAATGAGGAGAATGCAAAGCTCTCACTAGCATGCTATCACGAGACCATGCTCCCTGAGTGACAGCACTGTGGGAAGCCTGAAAGTGCAAGAGCAGCCTAAATCCCTTAAACATTTTGAAAAGGTGCTATAATTGAATCTGCTTCATTAAAAAGGGTAACCATTAGAAGAGCAAAGCCACATTTATGAAGCCTTGGGCATTTTCTTACATTGATTAAATACTGTTTAATGTCTGAAAATGACGGGAAAAAATCAGGAAAGCCCAAAGGAGTGAAGAGAGTCAGCATGGCAAATAAATCTGCAGTGATTCTTGCACAGAAAACAGAGTTATTTTTATAGGAAAATGACAAGGAGCAATATGCAGACCCATTAGGAAAATTCTAGCATCTGTCTATTCATCCTAATTAAAAGTATTAAATGCATTCAGCACATGTAACAATAGCTTATTATCATCATCTCTCCCATTTCTGTAAGAGAAAAGAAAACTCACTTCTTATGGCAATTTGTATTCTAACTCAATGTCCCATCACATGAAATTTTTCACTTCATCCTTCTTCACATGGTCCCTGCATATTTGCCATATTTACATATTAACACACCTTACACATCAAAAAATCATTTTCTTCCTTCAGAATAATTCCTATCAGACAAAAGCAATTAATGCATAAGTAAAAAGAATGAAATGCAAAGCTAATGGCAAACTTACCTGTTAATCTGGTATCTTTGTTTTTGTTAGGTATCTTGAGGATAAATGCAGTGTGACTACTCATTTAAATATTCTTTGTGGGTATATCTTTGAAAATTTGGATTCCGGCTTTTGCACATTGTCTAGATTGAACTCATTGTTTAGAACAATTTTTAGAATGTTAATCCTGCTCTGAATAAACTGAATAATAAAACACCCCCGCAAGTGTTGTTAAGAAAGTCAGCTGCACTGACAGTACCCTTCCTCTCTGAAGAAGACCTCATTGCATTTCCAGAAGGCCTGGTTACGGGAATCCACTTTCAGCTACTCCCTATCAGAAGGCAGTTCAAAGGATCATGAAGGAAACGTTGGGATCAGTTAATTTAGGAGTGCAGTAAAGACATGGAAATTGGATTTTCCGCTCTAACTTGGTGATTTATTCATAATTTGAAACAGCTGAGTTGTAAAATCTATGAAGCTATCAGAAAAGATAATAGTTACTAGCATTAAGGAGTGAGAAAATGTGACATAGCTATTTGCCCAGGGGCAAGTAAATATTGGGGGTTCCTGTCCTAAACTTTAATGTAGCAGCCAGGCAAATACAGAGAGTTGTGGACTTCAGACAAAACATTTTACTGGATGTGGCAGGGAGGAAAGAAGAGAAATTAGGAAATGTGCTTATTCAGAAAAACTTCATATTCCCACTCCTTGAGTATATACATTATGGAAGAACATTTAATTACTCAACAATACTATTTCTTCTTTCTATGGGTCCTGTCTAATTCAGTGCACAGATATGTATAATGTAAACTTGACTGGAAGATATTCAGTATTTTGTTTTACCCTTGTTGTTAATGTGGCTTTACGCTGTCTCTTGCAAACCCACAGCTCAGCAAACAGAATTACTGACTTTCTCATGGGTTTTGCTATAATGCCACAGTAAGACAAAAGAAAACTGACAGAAATTTGCACTATGTTGCAGAGGCTGACCTTAGTAATAGACTGTGTGGAATAATGGATAATTGAGCCAGGTTTGAAAGCATGGCAGAAAAAAAGAGAAATGGCAGTAGATAATTACTTTATATTATTAAAGAATATATCTCTTTCTTGGTTAACACCCAGGCCCAATTAATGGCTCAATTATATTCTGAAATAATTGGTTACGTTACACTAAAACCATGTATTTTTTGTATCCTCTTTCCTTCTCTCACTAAATATATTTTTTCTCCCTATGTCAAGAATAAGTTGGGCAATTATCCTGCAACCCTTTTTGTTCATGTTGGCCCCTGCATCCATGTCAACCTGAATTCACCAAGTCATGAGAGAGTGCAAGGCAAGGAGATCATGCTATCTAGGCAGGGTACATTATAAAATCAAAGCTCTTTAGTGTCTAAAGCTGTTAGTCATACATAGCTTTAGACACCTACCTGAGGAGGCTGCATTAGAAGAAACATGGTCATCTTCTGCAGAGAAAGGAAAGGAGACAATACAATAAAAGATTATCCAGTCATATAGGCCATATCATCCCTGGATGGTACTGAACTCTCTCCTTTGACCATACGAGGGGCCTGTGAACAGTAAAATCTAAAATTAAGTGTTTTAGCTGTGGTATCCATATTTAGGCAAGATCCAGGCAAGCAGTAGTCTAGAAAATACTGAGGATGTATACTGAATCCTTCACTCTGTAACTAGATATACATATTTTGACAAGCACTTCTGCACTGTAAATGATAACAGTATGAAATCATGTTCCAAACCAAGTCAGAGTGTGCTTGGCCATGGCTGTACTCTGCATATCCCGATCCTTCAGCTAGCTTGCATTATCTTCATATTAAAAGTATATCACGTAAAACATCAGGATGCCATATGCCATCAGATACCAATATATGAGGAAAACTACATACCAAAACCACAACAAAATGTAGATATTTCCTCTTTGATCAAGCCTGGTGAAGGAATGGTGGAGGAATAAGACTAGACTAAAGCTTGAATAACTGCAGCTCTCCTGCTAAAAGCAAGAGTCAAAGCACATGAAGAGCATGCAGAAGTCACCCTGTCTCACCTTAAGATAATTCTCACAGACTGGTTTCTTGTATCTTACAAACCCATCCAGGGTCTTGCTTCCACTGTAGCATTTTTAGGCTGAGGACTGGTAACAAAGACAGCAAAGAAAAGAACAGAGTGAAGAGGCTTCATGTGACTCACCACATGAGTAAAATTAAAAAAAAAAAAAAAAAAAATCAGAGACACCCACCTCTTGACATTAAAGGAAACTCTCCAACAAACCTGGAAAAGGCAAAACAAACAAAGAGTTGCCACAAAAAAAAAAAAAAAAAAAAAAAAAAAAAAAAAAAAAAAAAAGGAGAATTGTGTAGTTGTACAGATCTGTATCATTCAGGCACTGGTAGGGGCTGGGGCAATTCAGTGGTGCCAAGGCGGCAAGGTGGGGATCTTGCTGTACAACAAGGCCATCTTGAAAACACATGTGCTGAACAGCTCTGCTGTTCTTACCATCTTCAATAAGCCCATACCTTTATGTCAACAAGGAATATAAGCTCTTCTCTGCTGGAAGGTGATTTTTTTCCAACTTCCTCTACTGTTTTTAAGGCCAGAAGAGACCAAAAGCTCTATATAACACCTGTAAGAAAATTTCATCCAGTTACCCTTTTAGAGAGGTTATTAATTTGCTAATGTATTCCTCCTACACTCCATTTCCCAACTAAAAAATAACTCTTCTGCCTAAATGCATATTTGTTTGTTTGTTTTTGTCCCCAATTATATGAGTTGATCTATTAGGATATAATTTCCTTCTGCAGACAATGTGGAGTCACCTTACATCCCATGTGGGAGTAACCTAAGGAACAATTTCCCACCCTGTTAAAAAAAAAAAAAAAAAAAAAAAAAAAAAAAAAAAGTAACTTCTTTCTTGTTCAGATTTCTTTTATGGCTCACAGGCTTGCCAGTCCCGTAATTTCTTCCTGTTTCCTGATTCTGATTTCTATGCAAGCCCAGAAGAAAGTTGCCACTATTAAGAACAAAGAAGAAATACATCTGAGTACTATCTCAGAATGAAGGAGACACAAAAAAGCAACAAAACCCCAGAATAGAAAGCCAGCTTTTTTGCTGAACTGTTTCTTTTTGTACCCACGTATACTGTAGCTCCTAAATTGCCCATGCATCTCATCCTTCCTTGCACCTGTCTCAGCTTTCAAACCCAGCACTTCACGCAAAAGATATGCCTAACAGCATATTTGTAAGTGCTGAGAGATAAGGAGAAAAGCTGCCTCTAATGTCAGACTCGGAGGCAGGGTGTCTGCAGACTGCATTTTCCCCTATAGGAACCATTCATTGCTTGGCATGCAGTCTTCGTCATCATCACCACACGCTCCCTACCACTGTCCTTGTAAAGCAGTTCAGACAGAGGGCAATGAGCCATCTCCAGAGGGAAGGGAGGGGGATTGTGTGCAATATCTGTCTAAGGAAACAAATGGGCAGGATGTGGAATAGATGTGGAATAGATCCCAAGAGAATCCTAATCAAGTCTGCATCAAACAACCCCTCCATATGCTGAAGGAGCATAACACTAAACTCCGTTTGAAGTTAGAAACAGTGCAGTTCTTTTCTGTTAACGCACAAGTAATAGTGCTACATCTTAGAGTGAGTTCTGCTGTTTTTTGTTTTCCCACCACATTGCAATATTTGAAGTACTTCTTAAAAATACCAAAAGTGGGCAAATTAGATTCATGTGTTTCTGTTTCAAATATTTATATGTTTTTACAAAAGTGGGGGGAGGACTGCTGGGATGTACATATAGATGCAAATAAATATCTGGGAACTGATCAAACCATTTAATGTAGGAAAAATTTAGCAATCAAAGAATACGTATGCAGATCTGAACACAAAAGAAGAGAAGAATGTATGTTTTGTTAGAAAAGAGGTGGGGGAAGGTGAGCAGACAGCCAGGAAGTGAAGGATGGAGTTGTGTTATTCAGCAAACTGTTCTCCACGTCAAAGGGAAATCTGTGTGTTAGGTCATACAGTTGGCACATGGAGGAAAACAAGAACAACAAAACCCTTAAAAGGTAGTCAGCACAAGCTTTTGGAAGGGGTTTTCACTCCTCACCATCATACCGTACTGTACAGCATGCCGGTCCTATATACTGCAATGTTGCTGGGGCAGAGCAACCCTCCATCTCTGACTCAACAAGTGGTGTCCTGGCCCTGCCAACCACATAGCCCAAATCTTGCTGGAGCAGAGCCCCAGCCCTCTCCCAGAATGTGTAAATCAAGCTAAAAGCCATGAGAACTGCATCTGCACTAGAAAGATCTGCTGAGCAAATGTCTTGGTTTGCAGCTGTTGACCTGCTTCCTGATGGGAAAATGTTTTTCTGGTAGCTATCTGTTACCTGCAGGCTTGTATAGCTGGAGAAGGAGGTGGTATTCAGGGGAAAACAAGTTAAGTGTAGCCAGTTTACATTAACTGTGTGCATGGATGCATGTAATCTGTGACATGTGACTCCCATTGTGGAAACTGTGTATTGCAGCCCAGGCCAAAGCAAAGAGAGGGATCTTTATAGTAATACAGCATTTTATAGTAATCAGGATACCAGTGTTGAAAAAAATACAGGCATCATCAAGAGACTGAGTTGACACCTTAGCCAAGAAGACTCAGAGCAGCTGGTGAAAGAGAGTTAATTTTTATCACAACCCAAAACTCCCCACATATGAATAAGCAAGAAACGTTTAGACTACACCCCAAAGAGATACCTAGCAAGCAATGTCCAACATTCAGCTCTGGAGACTTGCTCTTCACAACTGTCCTTGCTGAAATTAAAGACAGAGCATTCAAGATGCTTTCAGTCTATTGTGTTTTTGAGTGGCTAATACCTGGAGGCTGTCATCATGGAAGATGTGAAGTTTTACTTTAATTCTCTTTGTAGTCTTGGCACTGCTCAGCAGTAGAAATCTGAGCAATTTGTGAAAAGTTTTTCATGGGAGGTTCTTCTGGTATACAGATGTTATGTCTTCTGCTGAAGCGAGGTACATAAGGATCTGGTCATCTGTGATAAAAGGCAAATTCTTCTCATCCATTTCCCAAATACAGACTGGAGTCCAACAGAATCAAGCTACTTTTTCAAACAATGTAATATCCCTTCTCAATAAAACAAAGTACATATTTCATGATAGCATCTGGCAGATGCAGAATTAAAAATGACTACCTCCTTTTTGCTAGAAACCTTGTTTATGCCATGAATTGAATTGTTTCTTCAGCTTATTTGAAGACAAGGTGGTGTCCTTATCATGTTTCCCTTGGGATACTCAAAGTATCCCTCTTACAGGCAAATTTTTATTTAAAACTAGTACTGGTAGATTTTGAAGGCAAATCCTACAGAAATCCTTACTATGTAAATAGTCTTCCATATACTCTCCATATAAACAATGAAAACATGGAAAAAATCTTTATCATAAACAAAAATATCAAAAGGCTTATGCAGAAAATGAAGGTGTATACCAGCTAGTACCTAAAAAGAGAGACAGATTTCCTATTGGATGTCTATTTTTTTAAATTGTGCTAAAAAAGCACTTTCAGCACAGCAACCTACTGCACAACAAAGGCAGCAAATCTGACAGTGCAGGAACTTACACTCACTTTAGTGGGAAAAAGCGGGTGTTTCAGCAAAATTCTGGTCCCAGTGTGAGTTAAAATTCAATGGAAATAGCTTCTGATTGTCTGGCATGGGCTTTAATGGCTCTGTTATCATTTTACTCTTTGACATTCTATTATGACTATAGACTTTTTCTCCAGCTTTATTATTTGATGCAATTATGCTGATGGCCCACAAGGAATTTTGATCTAGACAACTTTAACAATCAGGAAAAAAAAAAAAAAAGAAACAAAAAGCGGCTTTAGCAAAAGCATATGTAGTTATTATTTAAATTACAAGCATGGAGCGTTCTCCTCACTTGAAATCTTATTTTTGTCTTCCCACAGTACTTCTAGCAGCATGCCTTGCATCAGATCTCCAGCTATTATACATCAACAAGGCTCTAGTGAAGACAGTATCTACCAGCCAGAGATTCATTCCTTATGCTATTTTTTTCTCAGACCTCTTGAGAACAACAGATTTTAACCCATACTTACCTCAGCTTAACACACATTCTAATACTGACAGTGAGTTACTTACATCATTAACTTAGGCCCAATGATTTAAAGGTCAGTGTGGTACAGTCGCAATTTCACAGTGATACAGGGGTTTTTGTTCATTGCACCACACTCTAAGTATTGTGACGAGAAGGCATCTAATGCAGCACAAAAACTAAGCCTGCTCTAGGGGAACCCACACATGGTAGCTGACGTGGTTGGTATTTCCAAGTATGGAAAATATCCTCAGCCACATAGGTATCACAGCTGTGGCCCTCTTGGCCCCAGCAGCAGGGCAGGGCACCTCTAACACTCCATCAGGTGGTGGTACCTGTACTACCTTATCTGCACTTTCAGTGATAAGGACAGCCATGAGTTTGCTCTCAGTGGTATCCAAGTGTGGAAGCAAATGTCCTGTAATTATATTCTTACCATGTCCCTGCCCTCACTTCTCCTAGGGGGACATCCACTTGCAGTGGTTCAGTGCCTTCTCTTGGATCAATTTCCTCCCTCTCAGCTATCTTTCTGGAGCTTCCTGTTCCCCCAGCAGTCTGCAAATCCTCTTGCAGCAGGAGAGCTCTCAGAGCTGCTTTGTGCCAGTGGTTACAGAGAGGTAGGCAACACAAAACTCCAGCAATGTCATTATAGCCCTTTCATTTGCCAAAAGCGCTCCAGCTGTGCTATGAACTACCAGTGTGCACAAGAGAGATTTCCCCTAAAAAGCATTCTATGGCTAGAAGACCTAAAACTTTAAAATATCTGTCTTGCAATGTGGCATGATAAAAGTTAATTTTTGGTTTTCAAAAGGCTTTGCTGAGGCATCTGTTGGAAACCCTGACAGATTAGGATGCAGACTGGTTTTGCTAGAAAGGAAGAAGATATGTTCTTTTATTTGGATTCCTTTTAGAAAGCCCTAAGATTGGAACTTCAGGTAGCAATAAAACCTTTTCTTAATTTTTCTACTCTTATGACTCTCAGAATAGTTTCTTTTTGTTGTCCTGCTTTCTTTCTGGGCATTTTTTTTCTTGTGTGTTCCTGTAAGCCTGTTACTAAGAGTCTAAATGACAGTTACTCATGATTACAGGGATTGTACAGATTTGATCAGAGCTTGAGTCTACCAGAAATTTGAAATTCTGCATAAAGCACCCAGGATGTTTCTGAGGCTTTGGTGAATTACCAAAACTACATTGAACCCCTCCACCTTTCTTCACGGTTCTCTAGAATACAAAAACACATACATTTTTCCAGGTTCCAGAAAACACTTATGTGCAAAATTGTACCTACATGTACTTCTCAGTAGAGAAGCCAAAAATTGAGAATGTCTTTCACCAGCTGCAGAATTTCTATGCTTTGTCTTAATCAGAAGAGGAATCTCATTTAGGAGTCTTATTTGTACCTGAAGTATGAGACTGGAAGACAAGCGTCAGGACTATTCTGGTTGTATGGTTACTGTTGTCCTGATTAATATTACATCTTTTTAATTCTTTCTATAAATTGCCACTGAATGAACTGAAATAACCTTTAGGTCAGTCTTTACTGTGAAGTCGTGGAGGGTCTTTATTTAGTTTTTCAAACAGTGTTTACCATAGAGTCATAGAATCATTATGGTTGGAAAAGGCCTTCAAGATTATCTGGTCTAACCACACTCCTACCACCAATAGCACCACTAAACCATGTCTCTAATACCACGTCCAACCTTTCCTTAAACACCCCCAGGGACAGTGACTCCACCATCTCCCTGGATGGCTGGTGAAGTTTTGCCATGGAACATTGCAAAGAAGCATCCAAAGGAAATTAAAATAAATGTGAAAAATAGATCCAGTTTTTACCCTAGGCAACTGGAGTCACAGTCAGAATTGGAATAATCAGAATTAACATGAGTTTGAAATAGAAGCACACTTTACATGTACTTACTTGTTCTTCTCTTAACTAGGAAATTTCTGGTTAAAGAGCTGGGGGAGGGAAGAGTTTAGCATGTTCTCCATGAGCCCTGTGGAGTGCAGACAGAATCACAGTTGTATCACCATATGTTAATGCATTTACTGAATACTGCATTTTAATAATTTTCTGTTGCAGTGAGTGAAAATCTCATTTGGCTGTGATTTGCATTGTGCCGACATTAGATATTATTCTGTGTTAGATGAAAATCAATGCTGTCACTGAAGTATCCTTTCCTTTCATTACTCTAAATAGTATTTCATCCTAATACATTGAATCATTGCAGTACAAGCAATAAAAATCAGCAACTACTACTGTTTTATTTTAGGCTACAAACAACCCTTAAATCATCCCCTCTTCACTGAAGGTTAGGACCAAGCAGAACAAATATGGAGAGGCTTTATTTAGCACAACTGCTATTTTTTCCCTAGAAGCAAACAAAAGGGACTATTTTTGGATGGAGAAAGGTGAAAAGCATGAGGAGAGATGGACAAGATAGCACAGCGCAATGAGATCATGCCTGTTTGGGTAACAGTCAAAGAGAACAGGTCAATCCATCCGAATGTTGTCATCAGGGGTGGAGTGACAGGTGCCAGCAGGTCCTGGCGTGAATGCATTGAAAGAGCAGATGTGACCAAGGTGAAGTAGTAGTGCTGCATTTTATAACACCATACACCAGCTATGAGAGAAAAGAGACTGATCTGTACTTTCCATGTCACCCAAAAACATTGAACTTGAAATTTTAGATCATGCCTAATGTATGGCACATACCATAGCTGTCTAGGTAGTCTCAGCAGCAAATGAGATTGACAAACTTATCTGTTGACCAATAAACTTCCTGGATTTTAAAAAGCTCTTAGTCTTTGCTAAGGCAACTATCTTGTGTCCACCTAACAGACTGTGACAAGCCACATGCCCTGGGGAAAGCATATTATCAGATCAGTCTGCTCCATGGATCAAAGAGGAACAGATGTGCCCTCACTGGGCCAAGAATACTGAATGATTGATTCACAGATCAAAGACGGCTCCGTGCTTAATAGTCACATTAGTGCATTCCTATATCAGAAGTAACCCAGAAAACCTCAACACCCTGACTGATTAGCCTGCTCATCCCAGAAAAATACATTCTTTACTCCCTGATCCCCAGCAGTTAGTTTAGTTGTGATGTAGGGCACAACATCTGGCAGTTCCTGGATAGAAGAAGCTGTTCTAGACACAGCTTCATCTCATATAGACTTTGGCTATTTTTCAGAACTGTGCTACAATATGCCACTTCTCATGTGAAAAGACAAAACAGCTTGACGTTAGTAGCAGCTTGATTAAATATAGGATAGAAAACAACATAGGAACAGTAAAGCTGTGGAAACATTTTGCACTTCTCTCAGTGAAGTATATGTCTTGCTCTTCCTCACCCTCCTGACTTCTTTGGCTCCCAGAGTCCAGGTTGGCTCAACAGCTTTGCAAAACTTCAGCAGCTTCTATACAATTTGAACAAAATATTTATGGCGCATTATATTGTCTCTGGTGGCTTTGTGCTCTATGCAAAGTGGCATGAGGAGAGCCAGAGGAAAGTCCAAAAATCCATCAGGTTCTTCCAAAAATTCTATGCATAGCTTGATAGGGGAGCAGGGGCTAGGCACACAAAGAAGTTGTTGGAGTGGTTCTGACAAAGAAACTTCTTGAAAAAGCTTTTTTCTTAAGAGTAAAAATGCCTAGTACATTGGTTTCCAATTTCAGGGAAATTTGCACTGGAGTGGAGCTTCTAAGACTGCAAACTGGGCTATCAGTTCAGAGGGACTGCAGAAAGTAAGTAAAGCTAAAAAATCTGATCCTTCCTAGACAAAAATGGAGGTCCTTCACCGATTAATTTTATAAAGCACATTCTTAAGGGTTTGATTCTCCTTCAGTGCAGAAGGAAAACTTCAGAACCTTGGAAGTAGTCACAAAAATTGCAGAAGCTATCACAAAATAGCAATTGCTCCCTGGCCAGCTTGACCTCAAGTCTTTAAACAGTCTTATGTTCAAGTTTATATTTGCAAAGGAGCACAAATACCACAAGTGTCTTGCACATTGCAATTTCATACCACACATCTGTTGCATCCAGATTTAGATTACTTCTCTTAGGAAATGAAAGCACATTCTGGGAAACTTAGATGATTTCCAGAGCCCTTCTGACCCACCATGGAAGAGTGTTTAGCCCATAGTAAATCAGAGCAAGGCATCTAACTCCTACTGCAGCTGTAGTGCATTCCATGTGCAGGGTTGGATTGCAGGACTGTGCCCCTGTGGTCAGGAAGAACAATGTATTTTGTGATTCAAGTGCTAGCAGGCAGCAGACAAAGCCCTACTAATGATCAGGAAATCATTTCTATGCTAGGAGTACAGACAAAGAATTGAAAAAAAAAGCTTCAAACATTTTCAATGTTGCAATATTTTTTAAAGCTCTTACACTCTTAGGGGTTTGTGGTTTTTTGGTTGCTTGGTAGATTGGTTGTTTTTTTGTGTTGTTTTTTTTTTTTTCTTCCATACTTTTTTAAACCTTGCAAATTGTACCTAACTGAAAGGCCTCCAAAGACTGCAGGTATAACCTTAATTGCTCTGGCAATTACTTGGAAGGGACAATCAAAAAGAAGAAATATGCATTTGACTTTACATCTCTGTTGACTCAGTCAGGTACTTTGGTTTCCATGGAATCTGTGGTATCTAGTTTTGTTAAGTCTGTTAATTTACAGCTTTGATAGCAACCAGTTTATTTTAAATCTGTGTGTTGATAGCAGTCCCAAGTGAATTACACCTGCCTGCCAAGATCCAATGCATGATAAAACATACTACAATGAAATTTTCTTGATTTTTTAAGACAACTGGGTAGCAAAACTAAAGACATGATTAAAAGCATTAATCTCACTTTTGTAGATTAACAATTTCAAAATCTTGTTACTATGTTTTTACTTTGAGCTCTTGTTAAAATTTAAGGATGCACCTTGGAGGTGACTGATTACCTAATAAGCACTTATTTCAGATGCAATCCAAGCATGCTTGATAACAAACCTTTACAAAGCATTTCTACTAGATTTTGCAATAATCTATCTAATGGATATTATAGAATGAATGAAAATCAGTCTAGATGGGGTTATCAGGTAGGAATATGTTCAGGTTTCTGTGACTCAGCCCAAATAAGGAGTCTGTCTCTTTTTGCAAGCAACAAAAGCAGTCAAAGTACTCCTGAGAAGTTATTTTTACCGTACTGGGGAGCAAAAACGACAACAACAAAAATCTAATAGGTTTTCTTTAGACTTAATCAAAGTGGAAATTGATTATGTTGGTGTTTGCTCAGTACTGAGAAGAGACTCAATCTCATTATTTGCTAAATCATTAACAGAAAAAAAAAAAAAGAAAAAAAAAAAAAGAAAAAAAAAACTTTTTTTGGAAAACTGGATTAATGGAGCAAATCTGTTAATAGATTTGGCTGCTGGACATCTAATTTATCTCCTTCTGTGTTTCTGCATCTTTATACACTAGGAAAAAGAAAATCCACTGTCAAGATGCTTTGATAAAGTTCTACTAATGAAAGTTAATATTGTTTAAATTAAACTTTGCATTAACTTGCTAGATTTCACTTGAAATCTTCAGCCTATAGTTTGGGAGGTAGATAACATGGTCCTCAACCAGTGCAGAGGTGAATGCAAGTCTACTGATAGTCAGGTGCCACTATCCATAAAACTAATGCACAGCAGTCTAGATTTGGTCCTGTAGAACTCACAACAGCTGGACAGAAATCTTTGATGTAATTTATTTAACACATTTTATCTTCCCAGGACTAGGAAGAAGAGAAATGCAGCAAGGTATGAACACTGAACAATCCATTTAAAACTGAGTTGTGCATGCTTTTCTTAATCACCATTTACTACCCAATTAATGGCAAGTTTATTTTTCCTTTTAATAGCCTGTAAGCATTAACTTCTGATATCAATTTAGAGAGTTGTGGTTTTTTTCTTTTCCTAAACAGCATCCTGAGGCTAAAGCATGCTAAAAGCAAATGGGATAATTTTTTAAATAAAAAGACTGCAGACACTTGTCAGAAAAGTTTTCATTTTATGTCAAATGAATTGAATATCCATGCCAAGAAAGCTGAATATGGCTCACCACAGCTGTGAATGAGCAAAGCACTTCCTAAAGGATGAGACTTCATCTTTCATTACAAAATCAGAAACATAACAAGATTAAGGCTAACTCTGCAGTAACATGAGCACCTTGCAATAACCTGGTCTCTCTCAGAACAGTGCCAGTGTTCAAAGCCAAAGCTTTTCAACAAAAATCACACAAGACCACCATGAGCAAGAGGCAGCTTCCTCTGGCTAGAGGTTCAGGCAATGGACTGCACTAGTATGCTAACAGCTGGTTCTGGAGCTGGGCTGGTGTGCCCATGCAACAGAGCACTGCTCTGCACTGCAAAAGTGCACTAGCTTGGATTTCCCAGACACACTCCAGTGGCTCCCCACTCTAGTGACAAATTCAGAGCTTTCTTGCATTCTTCTATCCCTCCACCCCAGGAACAGCAATAGTGTCATGAGATTTAAATAACTAGTCCCAGCTGGAGAACAGAACCCCGATTTCAAATACAACATATTGAATATTTGCAGCAAACTCTCCAGGATTGCTTCATCATGGAAAAGTGGAATTGAAAGGAAAATCTCTGAAAAAAAAAAAAATGTTTTCCAGTATGTTTCAAGAAGTCAAGATTCATATTATGAAGGTTATGGTGTCATGAGATAATAGAAAATAAATGAATAAAAATCATCAAGTTCTTCTCTAGAAATTATCTTCTGTGCTCTCTCTGATATAGTTTTGGAGGAACGCTAGTTTTTTGTTGAATTAAAAGCACCTTGTATGTCATATCTCTTACTCAGCTCCATATCTATTTTCCATTTTGGTCTTTCCTTATCAGCTGTATGCTCCACAAATTGAAAAGGTCCCAGCAAAGATCTGACACAAGATGTTTGCTCCAAACACTAGAAAAGAAGTATTAAAAACATGTATCACAGTTTTTTTCCACTGTCCAGCCACTAGAGGGGACAGAAGACAGCCAGAGCAGTACGTGAACAAGCGAACTGAAGGCAGTATGTCCTGTATGTAATCAACTCTAATGAAATTGTTTATCTAATACCTCTTGGAAGGGCAAAATGGAAAACACAGACCCAACATAGAAATTTTCTGCCTTAAAAGTAAGTACCGGCACTCAGTGATAAAATTTTAACTTTCAAATGTGCGAGCCAGGGAAGCATAAAGACTCTAGTCTCAAAAATTTTTAAAATAAAAAAATAAAGAAAAGAAAAGGGCCTGCCTGACTGTTCTGCAGACAGAATGCTCCTGGGAGCAGAGTGTGATAATTAAATTCACACTAACACTCAATTTTCTAGGTGGAAGAAGCTCTGCATTTTCCTCAGACAATAGAAACTGTAATTGTACTGCTTCCTTCTCCCAGGTACTTCCCTCCAATTCAAGAAATAAACAAAATCAATACAAAGTTATAGGATGAAGTTTTGGTTTAACACCTAAATATACTTTTATTCCCAGGAATAATCTTACAATTTACTGTGAAAATTGCAGCCTACATTCTATGTTCTGCAGTGAATGTTTATAGACTTACACAGCTAACTAGGTCTGGTAGTGCTAGAAATTGTAGCAGAAGATCAACACTGGGTGTGCTTGAAAACACAAAATTTTAAGTAAAGATTCTGGAAAAAATAACAACGTGAAATTAAAGTAAAAACAGTCACAGTAAATAAAATTGCAGTGATGCCAAAATGCTTAACTTTGTAATTCCACAAAAGGAAAGATTTAGCTTCTCTAAGGTTTGAGACAAAGCTTAACAATGAGAAGGAGACGGAAGAAACATGAGATGTGGAAAGGGAAAATCAGTAATACTAAAAGGAATCTTCAGTTTTAGGGCTATATTTTCAGATCGTAACACTTTGTCCTTTGACCCCAGAAATGTTGCTCTTGACAACTGCCACTTTTGCTTGACAATGTCCCAGTAGCAACTACATGGCCAAGTGCCGTTTTTAATATATTCTCTGTCGACAGGTCAAGTAACTGAACTCTTACCTTCTATATGGCATAGGCCACTTGTTTCCTTTCTTAGCACATGGTTCTGTTTAACTTCAATCTAAAGGGTGTCACTAGTGTTGGAGCTTTTGGGGGGAGGACTTAGTTTAAAAGATATTATTTAAGCTAATAAATAATTTAAGGTAAATTTAGAAGATAGAGCTTGTAGAAGGGAAAGGAGAATTTTTTTACTGAAAAAGGATTACCTAGAAGAGTACGCCTGAGAGGAGGTGACTGGATTTATAGTGTATGCACTAGGTTAGTACTCAATATAAATCTGCAAACTGCCTCATCTGAAATGCTATGGCAGGCTGACAGATTGCACAATAGAAAGAAGATGTAATATTGATAGTGTTAACAGCTACCTTGGCATGAATAATTACATTAATACCAGGTACTGACTGATGAAAAACATTGTTTAGACAACGTCTAGGTAGTAAACTGTATTTGAAAAGGCAGACCAATATCTCAGCTTTGACTTCTCTGATTTCTCATTGGCTGTAACTAATTTATCCTCTGTGATTTATACCCACCCAGAGATTTAAAAGTCTTTCAGAACTCTACTTTTGCCCAAAAGTACAAAGCTGAAAAAAGTACAAAGCTAGAGTATTTAGCATATTTGGTGAGGACGGTTTACCATCTGATAACTTAAAATGTTCAAGGTGCTTTTACTGATAAATTACATTAGCATGACTGGTACCTTGACAACTCTTTTGGAAATAGTGCACAGTTCAGAAAACACCATGAAAATATAACATACTAAGATGGAATCGATTTCCAACATTTCTGTAACTAAAACCTGTGCTACATAGCTCTAAAAATAGAAGGAGCTATAAAAATACAAAGAAATATGACAAGAGAAAAGAAAAACAGAACATCCAGATTGCCTTTACATTCAGAGGCATCCCAGTGCAACTTGGAAATCAATTATATTCCTCTTTTATTTTAGACAGAAAAGTTATTGAAGATGAAAAGCCTAGTGAAAAGACATAAGAAACAAATCCCAGCACTCAACCTGAGAATTCTTTGCTGATTTATTCCATTGCAACTAACATATTATTATGTCTCACATCTGTTAAACTCTACTCATTGTTTTTACCTTTTTGAAACCCTTCATTTATAACACTCCCTCCATTTTCAGAGCATCTAACTTTTCCACTCCAAAGGGCTACCATACATCCATCAATACGTAAATAGAAGAAACCATAGATTGTAAGTAAATGCTAGTAATAACCCTAATCAACAGACTGAGCAGCACACTTGTCTCATATTGGTGGTTGCAAGGCTCAACAGAAAAACAGAATGTTTTCAAAGAATCTAATACTTCATATATTTCTTTCCATATAAGAAGTTTCCTTAGAATTTGCAACTAGCAGAAAGTCTTATTGTCTTCATCAAAGTGGATCTATTAAAAATAAATATTAACATAGCCATTAAAATGAGTGAATCATTTGTTATTTTTACACAATTTTATCAAAATATTCAGGACTCTATAAACCACCAGCAGAAAGATCCTAAGAGGATCTTTTTACTTGTCTCTGTATTTGGAACAGGATGTTGTAAATTCTTGCTCTCCTTGCAACATTGAAATATTTACATTGACAGTATGTTATCCTTCCTTAGTTGCATTTCTCTTTGGTTTTGTACCATGAAAGCTCCTTTATAGCTTTTGAAGTGAGACAATGAATAGAAATTAGAGATATAGATGCTTCTGAGTCTGTATGAAAGCACTGAAGTGCTCTGTGAGGACATGTATGCAAGGAGTGTTTAAGAGTACAGCCTTCTGCATCCATGTGCGAGAAATTTTGCAGCCAATCCTCAGTCCAGTGCACCAGTTTCTTAACTTACACACAACTTCCTATTAACATAATGCTAAAACAGGGAATGCCAAACCCACCTCTGAACTGCATTGTTCAAACACATCCGTAAGAGCCCAACAGCTCTAGAAGCATTGGAATATGTCAGGCTTTCAGAAATCAGCAAACCCTTCAGAGTGAAGCTAGATTTTCCAGTAATCTTGCAAATTATATTAGCCAGTGTAAATCCAAAGCAGAAACTTGCATATATCTCCTCATGTTAAAGTCACATAGAAATGTCAGAGAGGTTTCTTTTGCCAACTATCCTAAAAGACACCAGAAAACACATCTTCATTCCCTTCCTTCTCTATTGACTGTATTTGTGAGCAAGCCAAATGGTATAGAAAAGTCATTCTTGCTATTTTAACAAGACATCTCCGTATAGTTCCTTTTCTTTTTGTTTCTTTGTTTGTTTTTGTTTATTGAATACAACCTGGCTTTTGGGTTGTCAAAAAAAACACTCCTTTGGGGAAGCAGTGGGGAAGTTTGGGGAATTTTTTTAATTAAAAAATTAAGAATCACCACCCTGTAAGTAGGCTGGGTGACAAAGTCAGTGGGAAGAGCTGTGTAAGCTGCCTTTCCCCTGTTCTCCCATCTGCACATATGGCACTGAGCAGACCCATAGAGATGACCAGATAAAGCCAAGGTCCTTTCACCAGGACAGTTACTTTTTCCTGCCTGCTGATCTTTTCTTGAGCATTATGGGTAGAGCTTCCTTTTCAGCACCCAGATACAAGTGGAAAAAAGCCACTTGTCAAGTACACCCACTGTGTAAATACACATTACTCCTGTGGGCAAGAAGCTTCCCATTCCTCCTCCCCTGCAAGCCTCCCTGCCCCATGCATCCACTGCTTGAAATTAGAAGGCACAGTGAGTCCAGAAGCACCTACCAGCACCTGGATAGCCCACAGCATGGAGTTTGGCAGAGCCTCAATCATGGGAAATAATCTTCACAACATTTACCACGTTACAGAGACAGCTTTTACATCCTTTCTCCTCTGCACTTGTGCTTTGTAAAAGTAAAAAACAGTCTCCCAAAACAGGAGTGCTACAGCTAGGAGCTTGGCTCCCCCTTTCTGACAATTGATGACTCCCAGCAGTCAGTGCCAAATGCCAGCACATTAGCAGCGTGTCTTCTGTGAAAGCACCAGGCCCAATTCAGCAAGAACCACTTGGACAGAAGTGTGAAGGTGCCACAGGAACAGAGTGTGGCAGGGGTAGGTTCATTCTGTCCTTTAAATCTGGAAACACTTTGCACACTTAATCCCATAGCACAGGACTTGAGGCCAATATTGGGTCCAGCCCCAAATGCCTTGCCGGGTCACAGATCCCACACTGCATAATTGTTACTAGCCCTGGTTTTACATATGAAAACAGAGCACAAACCTGCCTTCCTATGAATATCAGCTAATTTTCCAGCTCAAAATTTCTTAACCAGAGGCCATCAGTTTCATTTCATGTTTAAGTAGGAAGAGGATCAAACAGGACTGAAAGTAGTGGTGGCTTTATGAGGAGGTGGTGGAGGAAAAAAAAAAAAAAAAGAAGTCCTTTTGATTAAAAGGTCAAAAAGGTCCTTTAAAGCCACTGAATCTGATGCCCAGCACAGTTTGTCCCCTGGAATTCCACACTGAAATCGCTGATTGAGAAATATACATAATAAATAGCATACATATATATGTATATATGTATATAATAAAATATAACTTCTCTTAAGGGGAATCCCAGGCTGCCTTTCTTTGTGTTAATGATCTTAGGATAACACCACAGATAATTAAACATGTTCAGCCTCCCAAAGAAAGGGAGCATTTTGTGAACAGCACCGAGCATTGCATTTTCCCCACTGACATGGAGATAACATTATACATTGTTGCCTCCAACAAACATACTTACCCACGTGTTAATCTGCATTTTTTTAACTCTTATTAATTTTGCCTATCCCCATAACATCAGTACATTATGTTAAACAGTACTAAGAGGACAGACAGGATGAGAGAGGAATCAATGTTCTTTATCAATTTGATAGGGTGGCTTTAAAGAGACAAGCCATACAATAAAGTTAAGTATAAAAACAAATAATAAAGGTAATTGCAAGAGAGGGGAGGTGAAAGCAAGCAAGTCAATTGGTTTGTTAAAACAGATCACAGATGAAAACCAAAATGTTGCCCATTTAGCCACAGCATCCCTGCAGTAGCAACTTGCAGTTAATTTGCATGTGAACAGTATTACACTTTTATTGCCTACACTCAGGTCAGCCATGAAATGCTGAAATCAGTTGTAACTAACAGACATTTATCACAGTCAGCTGTTATTAATGGCTTGCCAGATGTTGCTAGTAGAGCTTGCTCTATAGAAGACAGAGGTAATAAATACTTTATCATGGTTAAGGTGTAGTGCTTGTCATGTTGCATGCTAGGGACAGTCCTGCAGCAGTTCAGGGCATTGGCTCCTTCTGCAGCTCAGAGCTCAACCTAGAGATTAACAGGGAAAAGGGGCTGCATCTTCCTTGGTACCTGCACAAGTCACACCCAGTGTGCATCATTACGCATCTGCTTGCTCTTTCTGAAGGTCTGTGAATGAGATTATCTCTGTTGTATTGCGTTATTATAACACTCTTATCTAGGCCTCCTGCCCAGTTTTTGTTAGCAGGTAAACCCTACCTGCTCCCTCAGATCCTGTCCACCAAGAGAGGCCAGCTGTGGCTGGGGAAAGGAGTGCTTTTTCCATCTTCCTTTAGAGCTTCTGATCATTCCAGAGTCTCTGGGAGTGCTGGTTTACAAACTCACTGCTCTCTTGGCTTTCAGAGGAAAGCAGTAAAGTGGGGACTGTCTCAAGTCTGCTGACAGCCACAAACATCAGGCAGAAGGAAATGTTTGCTCTGCTGCTGCTCCCTGTTGCCTGCTTGGAGAAGCATCAGAAAAAAAAAATAAAAACAATGTTTCCAATGCAGCTTCATGCACTGGCCTTTCAGAACCAAGTACCAACTGTATAAACTGCGCAAGGAGTAACAGCCCCAAAATAAAGGGTTTACTCACCATTTCAGAGCTCAGTATCTGATAAAAAAAATAAAAATAAATGTTTGTATATAGATAAGGAAGAGGTTCCTATGTGTCTCCCCCACTCTTCCTGAATACATTGCTTTGTATTCTACGTATCTCAGGTCCTCATTATTCATTTCACATGACTCCCACATATTCTGTGTAGATGGAAATAAATATACATTTGCTAACACAAATAAGGTCCATATCAGGATATATGGGAGGTGTGAAAGTCAGAGACAAGCTCAAAATCTTAATCCAATCCTTAAAAAATTATACTAATAATGATAAAATGGTCAGAGTAAACTGGTAGATTTTTCACTCTTCTACCCACACATTATGTCTGGCTAATGCTAACTCTCAGCCAGACTGACCTTTCCATAATTAATATTTCAAAGAACTTTGCTTCTAAAGCCTTTCTTTAAGCATCACCTTAGATGTGCCTGAAAATCACATCAAGACATATGCTATAAGATATTTTTATGGCAAATAGCTTATTTACAGGACAAATTATGTTTTAAGCATTCTAGCTTAAAATCTGTTTGTATGGGTCAAACTCGCTAAATATTTTTCAACTACATATTTTTTTAATGTTTTTTCCCAAGGTGGAAAGTATGGCCATCATGTATAGAACCTGTACTATACTTGTAGGTTAGATTAATAAGGAAATGTGGGTGGCATTCCCAAGAGAGTTAGGAAAAGCTAATACCTTTCTTAGCCCTCCTTCACCCTTCCTCACTCCCAACACCTGTTGTAAGAACCAGTCAAAAAAAAAAAAAAAGCAAACAGCCCAAGTTCAAATTCTGTCTCTACTTCACTCAAAGGCAAATCCAAATCTCACCCCATATAATGGCCATGCATGTTTAACATTAAAAAAATAAAATAAAAAAGAGAAATGTTTTATGAATGGCACCTGCCTTTACTCCTCCCTGCCCTATGACTTTTCAGAGCATTCAGTTATAAATCCAAAGTATTTTTATTTATAGGGAGGCAGACTAATTCATCAGATCCTATTTTGTATTTCCAAATATTGCAAAAAATATCCTATCCAAATCAATCTGTGTAGTTTCCTTTTTCCAGTGCAGTCACCAATCTGAAAGACAGTTGTGTACAAAAATCATACTGTGAAGGCAAATGAGGATATATTTTCAAAGTCTGAAAAGAACTGATCAGATTGCTTCTGCATACTACCCATTGAAAGAAAGAATTGCTTTGAAATTTTGATTTTTGCCAAGAAGTTCTCTGTGTCCATCTTGCTCGCTGCTGGCTAATTACCACCTTTGTAGACAATCTACATGGTGAGATCTCCTTGGAAACTAGCAAGGCTAGGAAAAAAATAAGTCTCTGTATTTGAACTCAGAAATCATTTTGTAGCAATGAAGTAAGGTCCAATCACCTCTAATGTCAACTCATCATGGTATTTACATGAGCAGGAAAATCATCCGATCAGAATAGAAACAAAATATCTTTCTTAGCATATGTCCACATCTTATGAACCACTCATTAACCTCAGAGCTTTGTCAATGACTTCAGAAAGAGAAACATATACATTATAGAGTTGGAAGAATAGAAGTGCCCTACCACGCCAGGATAGAAAGAACACATAAGCCTAGTGGTCCATTCCCCAAAAACTCCCACTGCAACCCTAACCCCTCTGTTAGTGCTCTCAGAGACAACATCCCTTACATACCCATGACAGTGCCCAGACATTTCATTCTGCCTGTCAACTTTCCCCCCACATCTCTGACATCCCAGGATCCTCGTTCCTTTCCAATACACTCATGTTCACTGATGTTCCCACATCAGCACACATACTGGGAAAGCAAAATCAGACCTCTGGGAAAGGTCTTTAAAGGTTTTTTTATTATTATTTTTTCATTAAAAATGAATCCATGTGCACTTTTATGTTTCCTGACTATAAGTCCTCTCTTATAGCTGCTCTCCCTGTTGAGAAAGCCTAGCCACCTACAAAGCCATCAGCCACACCCTTTAGATCAGCCAGGTGAGCTCCCATTGCACTTGAGCTGCTGGGGGACTCAGGCACCACAGTGGGCAGCTGAACCCCTGCATCATTCCTGGCAAAGCATTACCCTTCTGTGGCTGGCCTCAGGCTCACAAATGGGCTTTGAGTTAGTTTTAAACAGAAGCAAAACAGAAACCTATCCAACACACAAGCTAATTTGTTTGCAAATGTGCCAGTCATTTCATGCACAGAAAGCAGATCTGAAGCAGCCAAGCTCTATTTTTACCATCGGTTTTCCATTTAATTTTGCTTTTGGATGCACAAGAAGTGTGTTCTTGTTACCAGCCTATTCATTAATCAAAAGCTCTCTTCCATGGGCTCAATACTTTTATTTACTGCACAGAAGCTTTTTTCTTTTAAAAAGGTCAGCTTCTTTAACAACTATTTCTCTAAGTGAGTCTGACTACATGTACCTGACTAGAAAAGACACAGAATTCACATTTTATCCCAGCATATAGCTTCATGTAGTAGTTCTAACAAGAGCAACCTGTATTTCTGATGTCTATGAGCAAATCCCTGAAAGAAAGCTCATACATTTCATAGGCAAATTTTTTCCCTATACAAATTGGGGGATATATGAAAAGCAGAACAACTCTTTTCTCTCAAGACATCTCAAAGCTATTAAAGCTTTGAATTATTTGTGCTCATGCTGAGCTTCACTAGCTTCAATAAAGATAGATGGGCTTTGCTAGCTGAAGGCTAATGTACCATCCAAAATGTCCATTATTTAAAAAATATAATACCAGTTCAGTCTATTCTGGAAAGACCCATACATTCTGTGGAAAGAAAATTTAAATCTACACAAGGATTTTATTTTTGTATTAAACTATAAATTCAGCCATCCAGAATCAAATGCCATTAAGACTCCTTAACGGATTTGCAAAAACTGCATGTTGTGCTCAAGCCAGCTGGGATAACAGGAGAACCCAGCACTGTCAAATCTTTCTTTTTGTTCAGTAAGGTTCAAGTTACCCTCAAAGTACATTACTTTTAGAGAGTCATAACATGGAAGCAACCTTGGTGAATGATTAATAGATTTCAGTCAGACTGGAAAATAAATAAATAAATAAATAAATATGAAAAAATAAGAACATAACAAAAAGGCTTTTAAATATTTTTTAACAAAATGGAAAGGGGAAAAAAGAAACAAAAACAAAAAGAAAACCTTTACCCAGACCAAAACAGGCATTACAAAATCTTCCATATAATTCCTCCATTTAGAGTTTATTTATTTAATCCTTCTTAACAACCTTATTTGTTGCCTAAAGCTAGGTAAAAAGTTACTGTGAAAAAGAAGTGAAAATCTGAATCCTAAAACTGTTGCTAAAATGCTCTTAGACTTAAGTATTAATTTCACAAACAAAATATCACATTTTTGAAATTCTGAAATTAGATGTTTTTTCCTTCACAAAATATTTTGGAAATTCCTGTTGGTTAAATTGAATTAATCTTATAAAATATTTTGGTGCTTACAGTTCCTTTTTGTTACCTACTTCACTATAATAAAAAAATACAGCAGTTATAGCAATTTTAAAGCAACTCCTTTGATTCGTTCTTTTCAAACAAGTTTATAGACCTTTGTACTTTATTATGTAGCTTAAATGAAATAACATAGTAAATGGTAGTTTAGACACCACTGAATTGTTTATTTCAACATAAAGAGTTGCCATTTGTTGACATGGAAACATTTTTCTGTGTTTTTGGTTTATATTTTCAGTCATGTTGGACCTGAGATTGTAGTTGCCTGAATATGTTTTTAACAAATTCATATGTAGATGAGAGTAAAATATCCTGTACAGCTGTTTCACATTGCACACATTGCAGCTAGTGTATGTGGATTTCTTTCAAAATAAACAAAGGTAAGAAAAAGTTTCGACTGAAATTAAATATATGTTCATTCAATCTTTTGTTCTGCTTCAACTAAATGACTTAAATAATAATAATAACAATAACAATAATAATAATTTAAAAAAAAAAAAAAAGCATGAGCTGAGTCAGGTTTATTTTCTTGCACTACAATTTTCTTTGGAGACAAAGCCATGGACTCTGATCTAAACAAATCTGTCACTGAACATGGAAAGTCCTTCTATCAAAAATGGGCATCAGTCAGATCCAGGCTATGCCTACACTGTCTGAAAACAAAAGCATACATCCCTTCTGGCTCCACGCAGAGTGGGAGCAATGTTTTTGAAGATGCTTCATAGGGAGATTGTGGTAAATAGCTATCTGTGAAAAATATATATGACTGTAAAAGGGTAGTTTTAGGAGCACCATTTATTGTACCTCCCTCTTATACAAATTCTTTGGCATCTGATAGTGAAGTTAACTCAGTCTGTTTTCATGACACTGTTAGGAATTTAATATTTTTGAGACCTCCACATACTTTCAAATTTTGCTATACTTACCTTTCAGAATCTAACTGAAGATCTATAGGAGATCTAAAAACTTAAATATTAGCTAAAATTTCAAAAGTGACTGGGAGGAGGCCAAACAGAGGTGATTGATAAGGATCATTTCCTTAGGAAATATAGTTAATGTACTATTCTGCACATACTGTTTCCAGGTTATCAAAATGCCACAACCTGAAACAAAACATTGATCCAGCTCAAATTATGATTTTTTTTCTTTAATTTCTTTTCCTAAAAGTCTTTTTAAATGTCACTTCCATCTTTATTTCTCTCTTTTCATTTTTTTTTCTCTGCAGTCTATAAACTGCACAAAGTAGAAATGGGAAGTCAGTAGCAAGAAACTTGGTATTTGTATTTCACTGCAACTTCTTTTGGCAGAGAAAGTGGATGAAGCCACCGATGGTTGCATTATTTAGCTTACAGAAAACAGCCAGAGCCCTGGTATAAACCACAACAAATAAAATGGAAAGAACATGGCATCTGTTAAGATAGATTGAGTGATTGTAAGAGGGATAAATGGCAGGCCCCCATGATAGTTTTTGTGCAGCAGTGTTTGTATGGAAGAGTTTGTGGTTATAAGTTATACTGTTATACCAAACAATGTCATCTTATCCAACAGACAAGCTTCATACATAAACCAAGTAACCACCATGAGAGACAGCAGCAGTCACAAAAACCTTGTTTCCCTATTTCCTATGAGAATAATCTTAGTATTTTTTTTCAAGTGTGCTATAAAGTTAAATTAAAATCTTGTCTGACTTTTGTAAGGGAGGAATATTTTGCTCCTCTGAAGCACGTTGCCTAGAAGCAGAAGCCACTGAAATCTTCCCTTGACTTGCAAAGAAGTTATAATGAAAGAAATCTCCATTACCAGATAAAAAGCAAAATAAGTTCTTGACTGTTTCACTTTTCCCAGTCTTTCCAATACTTTCTGTAACTTCATCTGACAGTAATAGCAGAAGGAAAACCAATACACTTAGGCAATGTCTGTGACCTTGGGGCAGCCTGTTTGGGGTATAGCTGGATGTAAACTGAGGGGAAGAAGAGAACGTAATTTTAAAAGGGGCGTTTGTAACATTTTTTCTTTCTTATTTTGAGAACTGGGGGACCAGGGGAGGGGATTGGTTATCCGTACTTCAAAGTCACTCTGTTCTCTGCAGTCTGTATTTCTTGGAAAAGCAGACATAGCAAGTGACAGTTATTTCTAACACAAACATCTCATCTTCACTAATGGCTTTCTCACTGTTCTCCCAAAGCCTTGCTTCTCTGGAAAGCTGCTGGTAGGCAAAATCAGCTGTAAAATAGCAATCAATCTACTTTGTATCACAGCACACACACACACTACTCACAGCACCAACACCATGTTGTCTCCCCAGCAGAAGGTTGTCTTGACCTAGGGAAAGTTTACTCACTGTAGGTGATGTTTTACAGAGGAAAGTTAAACACTCAATTTCGTTTCTGATCCTCTAAACCTAAGCTGATCAAATTCAAGATCTGGATCAATAATATAGTATCTTCTGCTCCTTTCTGAGGAAAGTACTATAAATTCCTGCACTTGGTCTGCAAGCTTACTTCATTGCGTAAGTTACTGACTTCAGTGGACTACTGCAGCATACTGATGGAATATGCTTCTTCCTTTCTGACAAAAATACTCTTCTCCATTCTTCCTATGCCTTATACTTATGATAGTTCATTGATCAAAGAAAAGAGAGCTGTCAGGGTATGTCTGTGCAGCAGTCAATATTGTTCCAACACCTGCTGAAGAAGCTGTATGCATATTCAGGAACAGAGCTGTCTCAAGGTCTTTCAGCAATGCAGAAGAAAAAAAAGAAAAAAAAAAAATGTATATGGCTGTCCCAAGGATTAGGATTCAAGTAAAAAAAAAAAAAAAAAAAACTGTCTCCGATAGAGTTGGGAGAGAAAACTTCTGGCTTCTCCTATCAACAGGAAAGTGCAAAAACTGTTGGTTGCAATTCCTTCTGCAAGGGTCTATTTATCTCCACCATAGTGACTTAACTGAGCAAATAAACTTTGACTAGTACAACAGCTGCCTGCCCTCATTTCTAAACATTTAACATACTAGAATAGACTCCAGATCCCTCATCTACTATGCTAAACAAAAGAAGGTCAGGAATCGTTCTGCAGCCTTGCAAGCAAGGGAGGGGTATGGACCACCCATATCATGCTGCAGGGCACTTGGTCCTGAAGTCTGTGTTGCACACCAAGGTTATATGTTGCTTGAGGCAGATGATGGCATGAGGGTCTGTGGAGATGCTTGAGGCAGCAAAGCCTGCTTGGATAGAGTTCAATGAGACAATGAGAGTGAAAGAAGCCAAATGTGATGCATTCTCATTTGTGCTATCTAATGGGAACAGTACCTGGCACATACTATCAAATCCCAAACCACTCCCATGTATTGTCTCAGAGTACTATTGGCATGGCCTGAAGCCAATATGGGCAGCAGGCTAATATTTAGCAATACGCATATTCGGCACTGGACAGGCCAGCCAAGCTCCTATTCACACTTCAGCTTCCAGAAATAACCAGGAGAACTCCACAGATGTCAGTGACATTACAGTTGCAGAATTAGATGTGTCAATTATCTATACAAAATATCCAGCTGATCAGTTAATTTTTGTCTCTAGAATTTTAAGTTGTGAAAAAAAAATATGGAAAAAAAATCATGAGAAGGGACTAATCTTCCCAATCTCTAATCAAAAACTTGAGAACTTTCTTTTTCAATGAACTCAGTAAGGAAAATATATGCAGACCTCACAGAAATTCCTTGGAAGCTAAAAAAAAAAAATCAACAGCTAAGATGCAAAAGAGATGCTATAGATAAGATGAATAGATAAGATGAGATAGGTAAGATGCTATAGACAAGATGAAGCCAGACTTTTCAGAAGTGCATCAGGAAAAACAAGGATCAATTTGCACAGGTTACAGCAAGGGGAACTACAAAAGGATACAAAAAAATGTTTCCAGTGTGAAGGATACAGCACTGGAACAGGGCCCAGAAAGGCTTTGGAAACTCCTATCCTTGACCCTGAATACCATCATCCAACTTTGAAGATGTCCAGTCTAGAGCATGGGGTTGGCCAAGAAACATTTAGAGGTGCATTCTGACCCAAAATGTTCTATGATTTTTTTTAAAACACAAAGTTTTTTTTTTTTAAACACAAAGTTTTAAACTAACATTCAGGTCAATGTACTTCCTTCATTCTTTCTCCTTTTCTTCATACAAGTCACAGAAATGAAATTGTGAGTTCTCAGTAAATGTCTGAAGAACTACCACAACTTACAAGTAAAAATTTTGGCATTGGCATACGTGATAGTAACTAGCTGATATAGCTATAGTTTAGTAAAAAGAAACTCTTCCAGGGGCACAACAGACAATAACACTTTACTGAAATTCTGGGACATATACATCTGAAGCAGAGGCATCAGAAGGGAAACAAGTGGCCAGCTTTTGCAGCTATTAAGGCCTGTCAGCACTGTGAATCATTAATTATCCCTATTATCTCTACTACAACAGCTGTCAGTAGCTTTACCACATGCAAACAGTAGAAATGAGACAAGCTCTCCTGTTGCCCAGTGGCATGATTTAGGGACACCTGCATTCTCTCTGCCACTGACCTTGCTCCACTGCTTGCAGCAGATGTGGTGATCATATGCATTTTCCAAGTGCACAGATGCTTTCTTTCTATGTTTCCCATTGTCTTCATTGGCTAGGACAAGAACACTATAGCAAGAAAGACTGAGGTCTGATTTTTTTCAAAAGTGTAGTCCTCTGACTTCTTTGTATGTTGCTATGAATATGTGGCATGCCAGAGTCTCTGATTTTAATGCCAGCCTTGCACACTTATCATGAGCAGCTATCTTGATTTTGCCTTCCTTGTAGGTTTCCAGTGTCTACTTTACCATTGGTACACAAGTGGGAAGGGTAGCCAAAGGAAGTGAGCATGAGATAAAGATGATAGACCATCTGCTACACAGGAGTAGAAGGAGTTTTAAGTTGAACATATAGTTAATGACAAAGATGACTTGCACTGTCCAGGGGAATTTCATAAAAAAGAGCATAGCATAAGCCATACTGCACGTGTGATATCATCAGTAACCCATAGATATGCTGAGTCTGCTCAAAATAATGGCACATAGACTGCACTGAACTGGGCCCCCAGGAAACACCCTGGATTGGCTCCAGTCACTACATGTGTAAGTGGGTCAATGACTAGCCTATATGCTGAAGTCAAAAACAGTAGGTAACGTGTAAATCCACACACAGTTTTAGGGAAAACCTCACATAGTCCAGAACTCCAGCTTGAGATTTTCTGGAAGTCAAAAGTCTTATAAAAATTATGTTTAACCAGACTAATCAGACAAGAGCAAAGACAAACAGGATTTTCTTCTAGAAGAATAAGGAGCAGCAAACTCTCCTTATACTATAAATCTATTTTTAATGCCAGGCATTTGCACAAGAGATAAGTCTGAATTAACATTGACTCCAAGCACTCAGAATTCAGGTAGTAAACAAGTTTTGTAATCCAGTTTGAGGTTCCTAGCTTAAAGAAAGGCAAATGATGTTGAAAATTTACTGTCTCCAAACATCTTTGCAGGTTCAGAATCTACAGCCTTTTTATACTTAACCACACGCATAACGCAGCCCAGGATGTCTGGCTTGCCTGTGCTTTAAATGAAGCTACATGTAGCAAAGCAGATGTAAAAACAGCATTCTGGAGCCTTTAGTGGTAAATTTTGTGTCAAAATTGGTTAGAAACCAATATAAAAACTATAAGGTCAAATGATTACCAAAAATGGAATCATGTTTTATAAATTCACCTATCAGCATCATTTTTCATCCTCCATAATAAAAAGGTCAAGAATTAGAAATTCGTGAAAATGTTCATACCATGGAGAGGCACAGTGTTACTCAGACTGATTTTTTTTTTTTTTTTTTTTTTTTTTTTGCAACTCTGCAGGCTTAAAAGAAATGAAAATAGTAGAAATTTATTTCTATTGAGTTGGATTAGAAGGCAATAATGAAGCAGGTAACATGAAAAAACAAGGTGTCATCTTTACAGCCACTTTTCTAATCATAAATATACTTCAATTTGCATTTATTTTCTAGTGAAAAATGCAGCTGAAATAAATTTAAATCATACTCATGCTCTCTCTGAATTTATATTTATGATTCTATGGGTGCAAATAAGTAATTTGGCACTTGAAGAAATTTGACAAGTCAGTGTTTATTGAATAGTTCAACATTTTAAAATGAGAAATAGACAACGTTCCCAGTTGAGTGAATAGGCAATCTTTCATTGATTTCTACAGCACAGGACCAGATCCTAATTTCTTTCTTTCTTTTTCAGAGGAAAATCTGCATTTTTGATAATGACTGCTTACAATTGTTAGCTGATTACAAAAGGCTCCTTTTTTTTTTTCTTTTTTTTTTTCTGTAAATAAGGTTTTCTGTCCTCATACCACATGGTGATACAATGTCACACAGTACAGATTATCTGCTTTCACTGAGAGGTTTACAGGCTGAGTTCATCAAACAAGCAAATCCCCCTCTATTCCAAGAATACCTGTTCTTGTGCCCTCGATGGTCATCAGACTGAGATTCTACAAAGCTCTTAAATGGTGACTAAAACAAATGAGGGATCAGGCAAAATATTTCAAAAGCTCCCTGTCTGCTTCCTCTGTCTGACTTCTCCTTACATTACATGCAAGAAAAGAAACAAAAAGACCTAGGCTTAGACCAGAGTATTGAACATAGTGGAAAATCTCTTGTAGTGTACAATACTATGTATGACTTCTCTTGATACCAAAGACTAATGGTCTTCCAGAGACAGTAGGGAACAGTAATATCCACCTGGTACTGTCAAATATTCCATAGGTGAGCTCAGCATCAGGAAATCTTGTGGTCACAGCAAATGAGAGGTGAATACTGATTACTATTCACAAAAGGCAAGCTTGGACCCTATCAATGCAAACATCTGCTTAATTTAAAATTTGCACTTGTCCTATCAGAAAAGTGAGGAATGACTCGCAGACAGAAATCACAGTGAAAACTACATCTGCACAACATTTGTATCTGTGTGATAAAGTCCATGGGAGTAGTCTGTAGGTTGTAAATGTTTTATTTTTTTTTCATTAGAGATTTTTTAATAAATTTGCACACAGTTTACAACTATGCTAGAAGAAATAAAATTAGTCTACTCAATTGCCGTGAAACTGTCACTGAACTGCCTATATCAGCTTCTATTGCAAAATGGTCAGTTACAATTTGTAATGTTCTCTGTTGAAACATCTAATTATTTTGTAGGACATCCTACAGTCAAAATAAGCTATGAGCATTAAATTTAGACAAGTATGCCCTTTGCATGACTCCTTTTGGTTTGCGCTTATACAACATCATGACAAGATCTCTGAAGGACTACCAAAATACAAAAAGTTACATTGCTGATTATAAAACAATCACTTAACAATTATAGTAATATGTTGTGTTCACAGCCATGAAGGTTATGAAAGCATAAGTACAGCTCAAAGTTTGTTGTTGACACCGGATTCATGTCCTTCCACGGACTCTAAATAAATATATGTGCTTAGAAACATTGGATTGTGCCTTTCCAAGGCTGTCATAGAATAGACAAGGCTGGAACACTATCACTGGTTGCATTTTCACTAGAAAATAAAACACTCCTGAGCACTGCTTGTATGGTAAAATTCCTAGGAAAACCCCTGCTGTGTTTTTGTGTACTGAGTACACACAGTTCCTTGCTGCATTTCAGGTATTAGCATGGGACATATCTTAGGGATATGGTTTAGTGGGGACTGCTAGCGTTAGGTCAGAGGTTGGACTCGATGATCTTGAGGTCTCTTCCAACCTAGAAATTCTGTGATTCTGTGATTCTGTGATTCTGTGACATGGACCATTCACAATGAGCAGACTAAATAAGCCTACCCTACACTGAAAACAATGGGAGAGAAATATTACAAACTTGGGCTGTACTACCCCACTTAACCTTCATGTTAAAGAATAAGCCTGGGCACATTTAATTAAGTGATATAGACACAGCCAGTATGTACTGCTATGATGAAACACAAGTGAACTATTCAGGGACATATTCAGAGAAGTCCTTCTTGTTATTTGCTGGAAAATGAAACAAATCACTGAAATCTCATACGTGTTTTATGTATTTGCCTGAGAGTCTCACTGGAACAAATATTTTGAACAGAGTCTACTCTAAATTAGCATGGCATTGACACCTGGCCATTGTGGTGTTCAAACAAACATAATGTTTACTGTCAGAGGGGGAAGTGTTCAAAAGTACCCTTTTTTTTTCTGTGCAGATTAATAATGTGTATATATTTTTGTCAAGAAGAAAAATGGAGAGAGTAAAAATAGCTCTCAAGTGAGATAGCTGCTATTCACTCCCCTGTTCCTGGAACCGTGACAGCCATTATATAACCAAAAAGAAAATTAAACGAAATAAACAGCATAAGCTAATTGGGTTTATATCAAGTAAAAATATAATTAGTCAAAGCATTTTGTGGCAAAGGCTCCCTCAATATGTGGCAGTTCCTCAGCCTCACTGGTGAACAGGGATCGTGCCATGTGATTAAAACTTATTCATCAAGCATTTCCATGGAAACATAGAGATGCACAGTCCTTGGATCACTTACTTCAGGAACTGCTGCTCCCGTGGTTCACTCTGGAATGAGAACTCTGATCACCCCATGATGGGCTGTAGTTCTGCCCTAGAAATCTCCCCATACAGGTGTTTTTGGGGTCTCATTGCAGAGACATTTGGTCAAGTGAAAGAATAAAAAGGCATAAGGAAAAAGAAAAAAGAAAAAAAAGGAATTAAAAAATTGGTCTTAATTTTTCCTCTCAGAGGCAGCCTGTGAGTTGAGAAATGGCAGCACTGGAAAGAGCCTTAAGAATTTACAAAATGGCCAAATGCCTCCAGGGAGATTATAATGACTGCAAGACTGTTAGGTAGATGATATACTGAGAGAGACTTAGGTTAAATGAAGTCAGTGGGTTTGGTTGTTAGAAGCTGTCCTTTTATGTATGCAGGCAGGATCCAGCTCTGGTGCTACTTCTCAAGTTTAAGGAAAATTCTCACATTTTATGAGACCCCCTTATAGTGACAGTGGCAGCCCACCAACGTGTGCTATGAGCACAGCAGCTCCGTGCTTCAGCTACAAAACCTATGGCTGCTTGAGAAAACATGGCTCTTAGCTCTGTTTGTCACTCATCTCATGCACCATAAAAGGCAGGTAATGCTGGTTGTGATGCACAAGGGTTTCATAAGCACAGAGCATTTTGAAAGCATGAGAAAAATTTTGTTGTGTGAATAAAACATGCTTCTTTGCTAGGAAGTACTTCTGTAAGAAATAAACACGTTATGCAAAGTAGGTTAGATGGGTCTGTCAACTGCATGAAGTTTAACAAGGCCAAGTGCCGGGTCCTGCACCTGGGGCGCAATAACCCCAAGCAGAGCTACAGGCTGGGAGAGGAATGGTTGGAAAGCTGCCAGGCAGAGAAGGACCTGGGAGTGATGGTGGACAGTCGGCTGAATATGAGCCAGCAGTGTGCTCAGGTGGCCAAGAAGGCCAACGGCATCCTGGCTTGTATTAGGAACAGCGTGACCAGCAGGGCTAGGGAGGTGATCGTCCCCCTGTACTCAGCTCTGGTGAGGCCGCACCTCGAGTACTGTGTTCAGTTTTGGGCCCCTCGCTACAAGAAGGACATCGAGGTGCTTGAGCGGGTGCAGAGAAGGGCGACAAAGCTGCTGAGGGGCCTGGAGAACAAGTCCTACGAGGAGCGGCTGAGGGAGCTGGGCTTGTTCAGCCTGGAGAAGAGGAGGCTCAGGGGCGACCTTATCGCTCTTTTTAGGTACCTCAAGGGAGGCTGTAGCGAGGTGGGGGTTGGCCTGTTCTCCCACGTGCCTGGTGACAGGACGAGGGGGAATGGGTTTAAGTTGAGCCAGGGGAGTTTTAGGCTAGATGTTAGGAAGAACTTCTTCACTGAAAGGGTTGTGAGGCACTGGAACAGGCTGCCCAGGGAAGTGGTGGAGTCACCATCCTTGGAAGTCTTCAAAAGACGTTTAGATGTAGAGCTTAGGGATATGGTTTAGTGGAGGGCTGTTAGCGTTAGGTTGGAGGTTGGACTCGATGACCTTGAGGTCTCTTCCAACCTAGAAAATTCTGTGATTCTGTGATTCTGTGATTCTGGGTGCAGCATATGATTGGAAGGCATCCCTGGGATGGGTACATCCCTTCAGATTTCTCCTGATGCCACTGATAAAAAGCACCTGTTTCACCTCCCATGCCTGTTAAGGTTTTTAATACACTTAGGTCTAGTGTATATTTGCCTTTAGTAGCAAGTAGTCTCAAAGACAACAGGTGACACCTGCACCTTGTCTCTGCCCATGCCAGCCTCTAACAGGGAGGGGAAAGCAAAATATTCACAATGCCTGAACCATAATGGAACACATTAAACCAGCTTTACTCATCTAACATACATAGCATTAAAGCTTCAAAAGCCAGAGCCTTTGTAGGCTGTTCATGAGTATTTCAGGAGTCTGTTACTGCAGCGATGTGATAGCTCCTGTGGACTGAAATTTCCTTAGGCACAATAGAGTTAAGTATAAAGTGTAAAGCCCTAACTTCAAATTTTCTGGCTTTGGCTTAAGTCTGCCTCACAAGGTTCCTTTAATGCCTTTTCATTGTGTTTATTTCGTCATACATTATACAGCATTAGTGATAATCCAAGCAGGCACACTGTCACCAACTGGGTTAAGTTCATCCATAACTGACTGGTTTGGGACATGATTTCAAGTGCTGCCACTACAGTCAGACAAAATAATGCTATCTTAAGACACAGTGGCAAACTGCACAAGTGGCACAGGACGGAGTATACAGTCCTAAAACACAAAATTGCTACCAGGTTCCATGCTACTCTCAGCCTCTATGCCTCTCTTTTAACACAAGCTATGGGGCTGAACAGAGGCTTAGCTGTCACTGGTGCAGGCCAGGAGAAAATACAACCAGTCTACAGCTTTTTTTTTTTTTTTTACCTGTGTGCTTCAGTCACCCCTAAAACTTTACAAGAGCCTGCGATCTATCTCCATAGGGATGAATCTGCACATTTTGAAAGAGCTACAGGTACTATGAGACACCACAGCCTGCTACATAATACTTGCAGTGAAGAGTGAGAGAACAAAACAATATTCGAGTCACACTGACTCACCAAGAGCACCCCCACGTGCAAGTCCCCTCTTTAGATAAGAGTCCAGGCCTTCCCCAGTAGCTCCTTCACATGAAAGAGTTTGGGTCTACTGCCCAGGACAGTGCAAACTGGGAACACCCAAGCCCATGGGGTGCCAGGAGCATGACCACAGAGTCAGGACGGAGCTTTGATGGATTTATGCACTGATTTCCCAGAAGGGCCAAAGGTGGTCAGAGCCAACAGGAGCTCAGGGAGATGAGGCACTTCTCAAACCCAAGATGCTTGTGCCTGGCTCTCTGCTTGAGGGTCACTACCTGTAGCAGGACTGGGCAGCCCACTGCAGAGCCTGCTCAGAAGTTAGCAGAGGATATAGCTGTAAACGGTGGCTATTGCAGGGTGCACTGACAACATGCATGTCAACACCCTGATTGTTGAGCAAGGGCATCTCTGTAAACCAGTGGTACGTTATCACATCAATGTCATTTTGTTCAGAGCTAGGCATCCAGGCAGAGTAAGGAGGAGCCTTTTCCCTTCCCAGCCTGACAATAGAACAATAGCTATCCAGAAGGGAGAAAATTAAGAGTACAAGAGCAGAAATTCCCACTGAAACAAGCCCCAGAGTGCATAAGGCTTTATAGTAAAAGGACAACAATTACCCAAGACCTCACCAGGTCCTCGTCTTCAAGCAAAATGCATTTGATTAGACCACTTTCCTTCTCAGTAAACTCTTCTTTCTTGTACATAAACATAACTTCATATATTAATGAAGACATTTATCTCAAAATGCTGGGAAGCAAAAAGAAAAAAGGCAGTTACTGTTGTTTCTGTGTTTTATATTCTTGTAAGACATACTGGGGAGCACTCTGTAGGCCCATGTCATTAGAGAAAAAGGTACACTTGAATTAAAGGCCACAGGCATACTGAATTCAAATAAAATCATGTTCTGAAGTACTGAACATTTTACATTACTGGCAGAAGGACACACAGTTCTCTGTCTCAGTATCAGTGAGACATTGATTTTCTGTAGAAATGTGCTTGAATTGGTCTTGGTATATATTACACTAAAGCCCATCTTTCCTTCAACAGGAATAGCACTAGCTCTTGCTGAACAAAAATGTTTGTGGTTGCTGTTTTGGGGGTTTTTTTTTGGTTGGTTGGTTTGTTTGGTTGTTGTTTTGTTGTTGTTGTTGTTGTCTGTTTGATTTTTTGTTTTATTTAAACTTATTTAATACTTTCCCCACAGCAATGCAATTGATAGAAAAAATACCTCAACAGTTGCTCATTTGCTCTGCTCATCTTGACTGAAACCCTCAAGCAAATCCATTTCCTCATTTATATCTACTGTCTCCCAGATATTTCTTGGTGCATAAAAAAGCTCATTTATTACTCTATAAGGGGGATAAAGGGAAGAAAGATTTATTAGAACACATCTTGCATAATTTAAATATGTGTGTAGATATACACACTGTAGGATGTAGGACCTGATAGACAGGACAGAAGAGCACATTCCTTCAGAGTATTTCTATTTAGCAATAAATTGAGGATGCTTGACATCATTTGACTTACGCATTTTGCATCTGATAGGTGAGCAAAGAACTAGGATGATAATTTTATTTATTCATAGTGATATCGTGTTGGTAATACAGAAATAAGTTGTTTGTTAACTTAGAGAAATAATAAGAAAAATAATGTCTGCCTTTTTCTTGTTTGTTTGTTTTTAATGGCAGCTAACGTACTGGAAGAAGACTCAATGGAGCAGGACATAGAGAGCCCTGTCACTATTCATCAGCCAAAGTTACCCAAACAAGCTAGAGAGGATCTGCCAAAAAATCTAAACAAAGAATGTGCCAAGAGAAAAATCCAGAGGTATGTTAGGAAAGATGGGAAATGCAACGTCCACCATGGGAATGTCAGAGAGACTTACCGTTACTTGACTGACATCTTCACTACTTTAGTCGATCTGAAGTGGAGGTTCAACCTATTGATTTTTGTCATGGTTTACACAGTGACTTGGCTCTTCTTTGGAATGATCTGGTGGCTAATTGCCTACATGCGAGGAGATATGGATCATATAGGGGACAGCACGTGGACCCCCTGTGTCAGCAACCTCAATGGGTTTGTCTCAGCCTTTTTATTCTCAATCGAGACAGAAACCACCATTGGGTATGGTTACCGGGTCATCACGGACAAGTGTCCCGAGGGAATTATTCTGCTTTTAGTTCAGTCCGTTTTAGGTTCTATCGTCAACGCTTTCATGGTTGGCTGCATGTTTGTGAAAATATCCCAACCCAAGAAGAGGGCAGAAACCTTGGTTTTTTCTACAAATGCAGTTATTTCCATGCGGGATGGAAAGCTGTGTCTGATGTTCCGAGTAGGAGACCTTAGGAATTCACACATTGTAGAGGCATCAATACGAGCCAAGTTGATCAAATCCAAACAGACAAAGGAGGGGGAATTTATACCACTCAACCAGACAGATATCAACGTAGGTTATTACACAGGGGATGATCGTCTCTTTTTGGTTTCACCACTGATCATCAGCCATGAAATTAACCAGCAGAGTCCTTTCTGGGAGATTTCCAAAGCCCAGTTGCCCAAAGAGGAGCTAGAAATTGTTGTAATCCTAGAAGGAATGGTGGAGGCAACAGGTAACATTTCTTATACTTTGTGTAAGGTAAATGCTTTAATTTTAGAAAGGAAAACCAGTGGTTTTACTTCTCTTTAACAGAATCACTCCTACAGTCATTACATTTGCAAAAGGCATCAGTTATCTGGTTAGCTTCAAAATTAAAAGCATGCCCAGTTTAATTGTCTGTTCCATCTTGCCTAATGAAATTAGTGTTGTTTCTGCTCTGTTTGGAAAATGGGATAACATTTCTCATTTTCTAAATTTTTCACAGCATGTCACCCAGTTATTTGTCATTCGATTGCAGGAGCAACTCAACCACTAGGACCGTGTGGGATAAAATGCTTTAGAAAAAAAAAAAAATCATTACAAAGCTCTGTTTATGATTAACATGGAAGTACCATAGTTCCTGCTGCTTCCAATCACCCATGGGTAACTGCAGAATAACTGCCTGTCACATGAAATTCCTAGTTTATTTGGATCCAGTCAGAAGTGATAATGTGTTCAGCTTTCTCTTTTTGCTTGTTTGTTTGCTTGTTTTTGTTTTAACTTGTAACTTGGGGCTTGTTTCACTTTAGTTCACAAAAGATCTGTCTGATTTTGTATTTCACTGAGGCCCCCTACACACTGCAGAAGTGTACAGAACACTTAAAGCTGGTACACATAAATAAGGCATATTATGTCACCAAAGTCTTGTAGAGAGGCTGTTTGGTCATTAACTACAATTATACAGCAGAACATCAGGTCTCAGTCTATGCAGAGAAAATAATGCTTGGAATTCACAGTAATGGACTAGCAATGTTTCTTCTTTGCATTAAAGCCAGAATAGTAGGCGGATGCTTTCTCTCAAACTGCTGTACCTACTGCAGTCAGAGTACTGATATACTTAGTTTAGGAGCTGCAGAGATGTTTTTCCTGTTAATGACAGCATCAATCTCTGAATTGAGTAAACATAAACAATACAAGGGAATGGTGATTAGGAAATGAAGAAATAATGTGCTTGGGGAGGAAATACTGAGTAGAGAAATAGAAGATCTAGATTTGCCATTTTCCTCCACTACTGTAACAAAAGCTAGGAAAGTTTAAGGATGCAGATTACACTTCTCTGACAGAAGTATGACCTTCCTAACCCTGACTCATGTTTTGCAACTGGAGACAGGAAATAAAGAGCAGTCTCTTACCAGAACATGTGTGTGTGTTTCACACATCTATTATGTGGTGTCAGAAGAAAACTGCATTTGTCACCATATAATAAACGTGTGAGACAAAAATGGAGAAAAAAAATAAAAATGAAAGGAACTTGGCAGAGAATCTGAAGCAGTAAATGTAAAGCTTCCACATTTTCCAGGAAATAGGTGGCACTGAAGAGAAATCAAAGAGATGAAATGTTTACTGTTACTGATACATGCAGTAGGCACAAAGGTTTCAAACATCTGCATCACCTTTGGATGAGAAGATGAGAAAATTGCTGGTTTTTAGCTGAAATATTCTGAAATTTCTGTACTACAGTCAAACAAACTTGACATCCCAAAGAATGGTAGATATTTCCAGGTTTACTGAACAATGTTTTCCAGCAAAATGATTGTCAAGTAGTAGAAGTATAAAAGGCATCTCACTGAAAATACATATACGATAAAAAGACAGTATACTTCTGCAGTGAATCCAATGTAGCCATACTCTCTTAAGCCTTGGAGTTTTTCGCTATTTCACCCTCCCACCCCTACCTCCTATTGACCCCTGCATAATCACACAGACCTCTATGCCCTCCTTTGATGCTCTGATACTGACGCCAATCTTCCACTCAGTCATTATCAGTTTTCACTGAAAAAGGTTGCCTCTCAGATCGCTTGAGCTGGCAAAGCTATGAGAAAATTCTAGAAGAAGTCTGGAAGTCCATAGCAACAAAGAGACTGGACACAATGGTTTGAAAACCTGTTGAAAACAGGTTTCAGAAACACCAGGGTAAAAGTGTTACTCTGCAGCTGGATAGGCAGCTACATTTCCCATTTTCAGCTGCCGCATTTTGTTCTGTTTGGGTCATCTCTCTAGCATGCATATAACACAAAATATGAGGGAAGGGTGCTGTATAATGCCCCTTAACTGTGGCATCATGAAGACTAATGTCATAATTACTAGTACATTTTCTAAAACATGTTTGTGTGGTAGTTACTTGTGTTTTTCCACATGCATTGTGTTACTTTTGCTGAAGGTGCAACCAGGTCAACATTCTACCAAAACTAAAGACTTCCATTTTTTAACTTTACAAATATTTTCCATTTACATATGCAAACAGTGAAAGCAAATTTTGGCCATCATATATTCACTTTTCCTTCTTACACCAAATGTAGAGAAAGAGCAGCAAGAGATGTTGCTTATTGCAGCAATCTCCAACCCTGTAGAGCAAGCAACATACTACGCATCACACCTTCCAATACTGATCAAAGCCATAGGATATAGAAACATTAAAGCTAAAGCTAAGAATCTGCAACATTAGCTATAGCAATATCATTCAGTATTGTTTTACATGGGACAAACACAGCTGGATATCATTATCTTACACTATTCATCAGAAAAGTCACTTTTCTTTTTTTTTCATTTGGTCAGTGACCAATTCCGATCAAGTGAAAATAACCCTTTCTCAGTTTTCAGAGTCTCCCCACTCTGGCAACAATTATCTCTTTAATGAGTAATGAAGTAACATAGTGCAAAATGATAAGTATAAATATTTGCTGTTATTTTTATTAATTATTGTTATTATTATGTTTAAAGTTTTACTGAACAATTGATATCATTTTATCCTTATACAATAGTTTTCACCTTAAAGGATCCAAAAACACAGCTACATCTAGTATAAAACAAAAGTGCTCATGTAGTGTCATGTAAACTCTCCACTACGTGTTACGACAGGAAATGAAGAATAATGCATCTTATGAAAGGAAATTGAAATAATTAACCAAACCGAAATTTAGAAGAAAGATCAAATCAAGGACTCCTTAATTTCCCTTGGAAGCATCACCGCACTTTCTGAGATGTTCTGAGAAATGGAGTAGATATGTCTCTACCAAGGCAGATATCAAAATATAAGCCCAGGGAAAATACACCTTTGCTATTCACATTCGATGTACCATGAAGATTCCTTTGAGGGCAGAAGCTTCACCAAGGTACTTCCAGCAAGACATGATGTCAGTCTGACTCCTTCATACCATATCTACAAGAACTCAAAATAACACTGCTTTTAAAAACATATTATGGGTCCTTTCAATATGCAGTTTTCCTTATTTGTTTACAACTTTCAAAAACATCCCTCTGGGTTCAGAGGATAATGCTGTTGCAAATATTTACTCCTGTGGCTTTTCTGATACTGGCACGCATCTCTCAAATGCACAAAAAAAAAAAAAAATACAACAATGGGTGAGTGTTTCTGGTCTTGTTCTGTAGTTCTCACAGCTAACACGTTATTGCAGCCCCCACCACTGAGTATTGGTGGCTCAGCTGAAGATGCAGCACCTCACACTTCTCATTTTGGAGGGCCATGCTACTTTATGAGATGAGGTCAGCTCTTCAGCTCTGCACAGCCCAGCATTGTGAAGTACATCAGATAGCTGTGAAGAAAATGACAAGCCTTCAGGACTTGGGGACAAAGTTACAACCAAATGTCACCATATCTAAAGGACATATCTGTTATTTCCATCTTTTACAGCCCCTGTTCCATTTCCTACTATGCTAACAGCAGGTAGAGTGCAAGTGAGATGCAAGAATCAATACTAACTCTGCAAGAACTAAAATAAGATCTAGCTTTAATAGGGAAGTGGTTTCTGAGGCACTTTTGCTTCTTTTAGTGTCAGAATACAGTTGTGGCACTGAAACAAGATTCTGGCATCCCTACCCTTCTTATTGCAGAGCTGCAACACTAAATGCAAATATACTAACAGGAAACAATATGACTGAAACACCAATCTCAGTACAGCAGCACTGGAAATTTACCATTCAAAATATTTGGTTTATATGTAAGTATCACTACTGCTTTCATGTTATTTTCTAGAGATAAAGTAACAGATTTGTTAGACTATGTAGGTTTATTGTAAAGGTATTTGAGTAAATTATTTTTCTTGTCAGACCCACAAAAAAGAAAAAAAAAAGGCTCGAAGATACTGAAACCTGTCACCCCTAAGCAGCATGCACAAAAGCTTGGATTTGAAGAATTTATTTATTTGTCTCAAATTTTAAAAAGAAATCTACAAATAACATGTTTTATGATGTTATGTTTTAACATGTTTTAACAGCTGAAATCTATTTTTGAGGGAGGTCTTATGAACATTTAAAAAAAAAAAAAAAAAAAAAGAGAGAGAGAGAGAGGAGAGAGAATCTCAAAGTCAGTACCCTTGCTGGTAATGCAGTTCCTGAATTGTAAACAACATGGTCCAAATCTCTCGTCTAAAGCTGCACTAATTTACAGAAAAGAACTTTTTTCAACTCAGAAAAGTAACACCAGGAAAGTAACAAGCTACTCTAACCAGCAAGATCCTCAAACTTGGTGAAGTTTTGTCTGGCCAGTAGGGTGCACTAGATGACACTCCAGGGATTCCCTCTGACTAAAAATAAAAACATGAAAAATGAAACAGTACCTGAGAAAGAAAAAAAATCAACATATTTATAACTGTCAAAAAAAATAAGCTACAAAACTGGGCATATAACTTTAGGTTTTGATGGATAATTCTACAAATAAACTTACAATATGGTGCATTTATAATTCTGACACATAGGCAGCTTGAGAGCAGTATCTGCAGAATGGCTTATAGATACATAAATAAACACACTTGCCAGCTGTGGAAAATGTGTGTGGAAAGCAATAGATGGTTATTTATATAGTAAATGATGCTATCTACTAGAAAAACATTGTATAAAGCTGTTCCTGCTCTTCATTACAGTCCCTTTGACTGACTGATTTATTGTCTTTTTGCTTTCACCTTAATGAATTGCCATATTTATCCCTTATCCTTGCCCAATCCTAACAAATACCTCCCTTTGTTAGCAGTATGTTAGCAGTTCCAGCCTTTCAAAACATCTCAGCAGACTTTGCTCTCTCCAAATACGCCTTGCTCGGGATACAGTTTTTCACCAGAATTTTTTTTTTCTCTTCAAAGAAGAGATGTTTACACTCTAAAATTATTTCTTAAGGGTATGTAGATGAAAGTAGAAAAGGAATCAGTATTTCTCACACCCAAGTGTTTCTGCAAGGCAACTGGTGAAAGTAGATTAGATCATTGTGCTCCAGATGTGACAAATGTACATTGACTGAAATGTAATTTAAACAGGGTTAGGAATAAATGACTTCTGTTCTAAGCTGGATCATCACCATCTCAAGAATGGTCAGAATACAATAGCTCTCCAGTTCTTAGGGTTTTTTTCCTCCTATCTTTACATTTCTTGGTGCTAGGTGCTAGACTTAGACATCTAGGTTCAGCTCATCTTATATCCCATTTCCTTAGTATTTGCCAGCAATCTTTTTCTCTTACAGTCTTTGCTCTCCTCTGCTTTTTTGTTTGTTTGTTTGTTTGTTTAATTTTTACTTTTTTATTCTAACAACAGTTCATTGTAATTAATTTTAACACAGAAAATGAGGTTGTTAGCATAAATTGTCATTAGTTGGAATTCCAAATGTCTGCAAAGAAAACCATTCCAATTTCATTGTGAAGTGTGTTTTTTTTCAGGAAGCTTCCTCTAAAGATGGAAAAAAATAAACTCTTTGTTGAAGGAGACCACAAAACCTAAACGGAGCAGTTACAATTGCACAGTACTAGTAAAAAAAAAAAAAAAATGCAACGTGGTAAGAAGTTGGGGAGTTAAGTTCATGAGAAAAGAGATGTGCTAATTATGAGCATTTCAGCTACAATTTTGGAGTGTCTATACCACTTTCAAGAAAAGGCAGAGAAAAGGAATAATACATTTTGTTTAACAGCTTTATCCTCTGAATAATGTTGCATCACACAAACATTTTACACAGTGTTTGATAATAGCCTATTATCCATCCTTCATTCCTTTCTCAACAATTAGTTGCTCAGCTCTTCACAACAGCAGTTACTTCATCACCCCTAAACCTTTAGATATAGTATTCAGATTCAAGCAGTAAATCATATGCTGACAAATAAGATCCCTAAAAGATGAGTCTGAGACCATTCTTGATGATGATGATGATGATAATTCCTTGTAGCCAATTGGATATTTAAAAAAAAAAAAAAAAATCTGTTTTGAATGCAAATCAAACTTTCAGCCAAAGAGTTTTGTTTTGCACAATGTGCCCTTACAAACTGTGTTAGGTCAATCTGGACACAGAAATGGCACTTCCAAGTTCTGTGCATGCTCACATAGACCTCCACAATCAGCATTGCATCTTTCCTAGCACAGTGTCAAGCAGAGATAGATGCCGGAACACAAAGCTGTGGTGTAACACTTGTCTGTTATTGCATCCCTAGCAGTAGGGCACTTCACACTGCAGCTTCCAGCAAAGCTTCAAGCCACAGTGTTTTCCAACTGTTTATTTGAGAAGCAAGGCACCTGCAAAGAAGGTGCTGTCGATGTCTTTGGGTCTCCAGACCCAACTCAGGTACCAAGAAATGATTGTGTATTACCTGAGGGACCAAGAAAGCAGAAGACGTACTGCACTTCAAGGTGGTTGGTTGTCCCCTGTGTCCACACAATCTCCACCACAAAGATATCCAATTTGCAAGCCAAAAAGGATGATGCTAGACAAAAGGCACGGTGGCCATTTATCCAGGTTAGAGGACTCCCAAGGCTGAATTAGTTCACTGAGCATTTTTTCCTTGTTTCTAAAGTGGAGACATGATTTCTGAGCACTCCTGGGAAGTGCTTCAGGACAATGAAGAGCCTTTTGCATTTCAGAGTGCATTTAAATATAGAGGCTATTAATCTGTGCTGGTTCATAGTCTCTACTTGGTCTTGGAACAGTGTAAATGAAGGGTCATCACAAAGCAGCTGATTTGGAAAGAAAAAGTGAAACAACCATTTCTATAATTTGGGAGTTTTATTTTTGATCATCTCAGGCAGTTATCAACCTGGAGAGGAAGGCTGCTGAGCACCATGATGAATTCCCAGGCACACACTGATTTGAGTCAGTGCAGCATCTCACCCCTGGAACTTTTGCTGGAATGAATTCATTCTTTCATGTTGATTACCTTGTTCTCTTGTGTTTGATCTCCAGATATGAAGCATACTTAAGCAGTCTGCAGTTCAAAACCTTGAGAAATATTTTTGGCAAAATCTGTTCTTGCCCATATCTCTAAAAGATCTTTTCACATTTCTCTTCGGTGCCTATTTACTTCTACATGTATAATATTGTTTCCTCCTGTTCTATCTCAATGAATTGTAACAAAGGATAAACATGCTACATTACACTTCTTGATAGCAGTAAGACTTTTGAAATTTACATATATTTATATCAATTTCTGATGAATGTGAGCAGATAGGTTATTCACCTTCAACAGAAAGTTTTCACAAAATTGAACAGAGCAGTAACTATAAAGTCAAAAGTGACCTAAAAGATTGAAGAGTGAGCAAGGAAGGCTTTTTTTCCAAAATTTCCAATCGATATTTGACATTAAAAAGAACAAGTCTATGGATTGCAGTTAACCCCAATGGCTACATAAAGTGCACAAAAAAAGTCATGGAAGACTTATGAATATATGCTTTATACCCTAGAAAGCTGTTGCCATGACTAAAAACTCCATTTATGGCATAGTTTCTGCATATCCTGAGGCCACAATATAAAAGTCCACAAGGGAGGAAAACAAATCATGCAGAATCTCAGGTGATCTCAGAGGTCTCAACTATGGCATTTCAAGAAGAATTAAGCACATGTTTGGATGCACTGAAGTGCTCTGGCTGTTTTTCACCACTACACTTTCACTACAAAGCAGACAAGCTCCAGTTTAAGCACACATCCAAAATGGGGTCAGAGATCTGCCTGTCTGTGTCACAGAAGAGGAGAAAACTATGGTGGTTTTACCCAGCTGGGAAGGTGAGCTCCACCACAACCACTCTCTCACTTCCCTTCCTCAAAGGGAAAGGGGGAGAAAATATGATTAAAAGGGATCAAGGATTGAGATAAGAACAGGGAGATCACTCACCAATTATTGTCATGGGCGTACAGAGTTTAGAGAAATTTATTATGTATTACTAACAAGCTAGAGAAGTGAGAAACAAAGAAAACAAGCTAAAACACCTTCCCCCCATCCACCCTCTCCGACCTCCTCCTCCCTAAGTGGCACAGAGGAACAGGAAATGAGGACTGCAGTCAGTCCCTGACACTTTGTCTCTGCCACTCCTTCATGGTCACTCTCTGCCCCTGCTCCCCGTGGGGTCCCTCCCTTGGGATGCCATCCTTCCCCAGCTGAGCCTGCGGGGACTGCCCACAGGCAGCAGCTCTTCAAGCACTGCTCCCACATAGTTCCGTACCTTGGGGTCCATCCATCCCCCAGGAGCAAACTGCTCCAGCACGGGTCCCCCACGGGTGGGTGGCAGCTCCCCCCAGACCCTCTGCTCCTGCATGTGCTCCTCTCCATGGGCTGCAGCGTGAAGGTCTGCTCCATGTGAGACCCATGGGCTGCAGGGGGACAGCCTGCTCCACCAGGGGCCTCTCCACAGGCTGCAGGGGAACTGCTGCTCCAGCACCTGGGGCACCTCCTGCCCTCCTGCCGCACTGACCCTGGGGGCTGCAGAGCTTATTCTCACTCCTCACTCTCCCAGCTGCACAGGAGTTTTTTTCACTTTCTTAAATCTTTTCTCACAGAGGCACAAACGACATCACTTATTGGCTTGGCTCTGGCCAACAGCTGTTCCCTTTGGAGCTGGCTGAAACTGGCTTTTATCTAACATGGGGCAGCTTCTGAATTCTTCTCAGAGAGGCCACCTCTGCAGTCCCCTGCTACCAAAACCTTGCCACACAAATCCAATACACAAACTAGCACCATGCTAGAGAGTCTCAAACCAGGTCCAAACAGCAGTGTAGACACTGATTTCAGAGTATAGAAATAGACTGTTTACACTGAGCAGCCACACATTTCCAGGATTCATGCCTGCCATTCATAGCAGAACAATCCATCTCTGCTGCACACCTAGCTTGCTTTTTTCACTGATCGAGAAGGATAGTTCACAGCTTCAACCCAAGGACATGTTACCAAATAGTCATATTCCAATGCAGCATGCTACCAGCTTGCAGCAGATTACTTTAACAAGTCATTTAATGTTAGATGCCGAAGTCCCAGAAGTGATGATGAACATCTATAATTTAGTACAATTGGGTTGATTTTGACATTAAAAAATATATATATTGTCCTTTGACAATGTATATGGCTACTAAGCAACCCACCAATTCTGGTCATACTCCACTCCTCCCTTCTCCAGAAATACTGTATTGACAAAAGGATGGAAAGAGAGAGAACATCTTCTGGGAATGATGGCAGCCACCGTGACAATGAATGTGAAAGGCAGAAAGTGCTTATGTAATCAGGTTTGTGCTCTTGCTTGCTCACTCTCACCCTCTTTCCAACCACTCCCAAGAGAATTAGAGAGAAAAAAAAAAAATATATATATATATATATTTTTTTTTTTTCAAAGATTTCTGTTCTTCCTCGTTTTGACAATTTTCATTTCTTGGGATTTCTATGGAATGGAACAAGACTTTTGTTTAAAAATATAGGGTTTTAATAAAAATAAGATTATTAAATTCTTACAACTAATCCAAATAAAGAAACTTGAATTAAAGAAGTATTCAAAACATGAAAAGAAAGCAAAAATGAAAGTGATCGTTAAAAAGTTTTCAGTGGTTATCAGAAACCTTTTTGAGATTTCTGAGAAATGCCAAAATTGTAGTTAGAGGCAATATTCAGAGGGAAAGTTTGGATCAGCTCTGCCAACTTCTCAGAAATAAATAGTGGGAAGGGTAACGCACACTCCAGGGGATTTCCTGTCATGCAAAGGATGCCAGGCTGTAGCTTCCCAGACTCCTCTCAGCAGTTTAATATTACAAAGGCAGGAACTGTACAAATAACTTCCCAAACAGTACTGGTCAGCACTTTATCTCACACCCTGAGCACTAGAGGAGGGAAATGACATGCTGTTATGACAGTGTGAAAGCAGGCCATTGTCACAGCAAGGGAAGGGGACAGTGCAAACATTTTATCTGTTTCAGGACTGCTCACTGTGCCATGATTGGCACATTGATAAGGGAGCCAAAGCCTCAGGGATTTGTCATTGAATTTATACCTGTTAGTAAAAGGAGCTGGAAGAAGCCTGCGTGTCCCTGATGCCACAAACGTGACGGTGAGAATAAAAGAGAAAAAAGACACTATGAGGAAGGAAGCTGACAAGCGCCAGTGCCTACCTCAACCCTGAGGTTCAGGCTTTCCAAAGAGGTGAATGGGCTCAGGTTCACACATACAATGAATGTTGCTGCCCACACTAAACTCATTGGACGAAAATGAGTAAAAGTCTCTGCAGATACAGTCCCAAGCAATTCATTAAACTACAGATCTTATCACAGGCTGTTAACAGAGTGAATAGTACACACCCAAATAAGTTATTTTGACAAACCATGCCCACTGCCTCCTGAGCTGTGTTAGTGAAAGTATACAAAGCATCTTGAGGAAAGTGACTGCTCCTCTCTATTTACCACTTGAGAGACCACCCCTAGTGTGCTGTGTCCAGTTTAAGATGCCCCAGGACAAGAAAGACATGGACTTACTAGAACAAGCCCATCACAGGGACACCAAGATATCTGGGGGATGGAGCACAGGACACAAGTGTGAGGAAAGGCAGAGGAAACAGGGGCTGTTCAGTCTGGACAAGAGACTTAAGATTAAGGGGAATGTTATTGCTGTCTGGACTGGCCTAATGAGATGTTAAAGAAAGGACAGGCAGACATGTCTCAAAGGTCCAGGGTGATGGGACAAGAGGCAACAAGTACATGATAAGACACTAGGAAAAACTTTCTTACCATATGGCTGATCAGACCCTGAAACAGGGGCCCAGGATGAGAAGAGAACTGCCATCATTTGAGGTGCCCACACAATGGATAAGCCCTGAGTAACTTGAGTTATTTAGCTGTGCTTTGTGCAGTGCATAAAACCAGATGACTGCATAGATCCCTTCCAGCCTAAATTATTCTGCGATTATAAAAATCTAAACCAGCTTCTTGTAGTATGTTATAGCTGTCAAGAACTGAATGACTCTGAAAAACGAATAGCCCAGCTAACAGCTCACATTGTTCTCCCATGTCACTATTTAAGACATTGTGTTTTATATACCTGAAGGCTGCTCTGTGGCAACCACTGAACCACTGGAGACAGTTGTGCCTCAGAGATGAGAGGCAGAGCTGGGTAAGGAGTATGAGTTCATTGCTGTAGGCAAGCAGGCAGGCAGGCAGGCAGTGCAACCAAGCTCCTCCAGGAGGTCTGCTACAAGAGAATATCTTAAACTTGTAAGGCACTGCTTCACCAGAAAACTGAACTTTGAAAAGTGATCCAAAGATTGCACTAAGTCACAGTGTTCCCTGCTTATCCTGGATTTTGTTCCATTCCCCTGGCTGTAGTCACCCTTTTTCACCTTTCTGTCCTTCTAGACATTGAGAGAGGTTGGGATGGGCATTGGAGATTGCTGCATTTTCCTGCTTCTCTCTCCATCTAACTACAAAACAAACTAGAAGCAATTGCTTAGTTATTATTATTAACATTATCATCATCACAGCAGACAGCCTTGTATCCAGCAACAGTGTCAAGTTTAAGATTTGTCCTTGGTGGGAACCCTAAGGTACATCAGGGCTGAAAACTTTTATTCCACCTTTCTGACTAACACAGACTAATATGAATTGAAGAGACAGGGACTTAGCACTAAAGGAGAAAAATCAGTCTGACTATGGCTGAGCTGCCAGGCACCACCATAACAAAACAAACAATCAAACAAAAAAAGACTCGGCCAGACCAATTAAACTGTGCTGGCACTTTTTTAACTAGACATTAGGTTCAGATTTTTCACTCCTGCATAAAAAAATATTAGCTTACTACACTTAGATCACCAAGATGAGAAAAGTCCTCCCCTTTTTGTAATTTTCAGCTTCTTTTTCCATTAGTCCTTTATTGCAGTGGGAGCTTTTGGCTTTTGTTTTGGTTTTAGACAATAAGTACAGCAATGAGAGTTTCTAACTATCAGTAGGGTTATAACAGATGCTGTGAAAAAAAGTAGATGAATCCAAAGCCAAAGGTTTTGAGTCAGTCAAGGATTCTTGTCCAGCCAAAAATCTGCTTTGAGGTCAGTAGCCATATCTAACAAACATAATCTAACAAACTTGTGTATGGGATTGTACTAGATGATTCTTCAAGGTCCTTTCCAATCCCTAACATTCTATGATTCTGTGTGTGATTCTGTGATCTACATGGCTGTGAAGTGGAAAGGGTTCAGCTTTGCAGTCTGAGGAAGATGTACATGTATTTCTCCTACTACAAATCAAAAGCAGGCTCTCTTGGGAAGAAAGAGGCCAGCAGCTGCCTGTACATCACAACAGCCATGCAGTTCGCCAGCACAAGACTAATCAAGTTCAGTGCTTTTCAGGTGGCAGCCATGGATCTGGCCCATGGTGTGCAGCTGTATTGCAGCAACTCAAGCGTTTCCAGACCTTTCTGCAGAGCCTTTTAGAGATGAAGGCTGTAAGTAGCATTAAGTTGTGTGTCAAGACCACAGCAAAATAGTCATTTGCAGCACTTCTACCATGATTTGCAGAGTGGGACAGGGCAGGAAGGTGAGCCAGAACCAAGACAGAGAGGTTGACTAGGGGGTTGACTTCTCTAGGGGAGGCATCGGAGCTGTTAGAGCTGGACGAGCACAAGCCCACCATTCACAGTTGGCCTCCTCCAGCTTTTCCCCTGGAGAACAATAATTGTTCTGTTTCCCCATCCAAATTTTGCAATGATTTTTTTTATTATTATTATTTATTTATTTTTCCATAGCAAGGAATGATGAGGCAAAGATCTAACTTATTTCAAAAGACAAATATTCCAAAATAGATCCAGGAGTCATTTTCAACTTGCAGATGAATTAGAAACAGCTGAATGGAAGTTGCCTGTCTGTGCTCCGGGACAGCTTATTCTACCACAGCGCTTAAACTTCACTTTCAGATTCTCCCCTCAGGGCTGGAACACAGCTACAACAGAGTTTTAAAACCCTGTTAAATTACTCAAGATCTGGAACAACACACAACATGAACCTTAACCTTGCCACATTTACCTTCTCTTACCCTATAAAATGCTCTCAGAGTATTCAAAAGCCATCAGTGACAGAAATTCAGTCCAGAAACATCCCCTACTAATGTGTACAAATGCTTATTATAAAATTTTGAGCCTGATCCAAAGCTCTCCCAAATCCATAGAGTAGGTCTCAGTCTCTGGTGGCCTTTGAATGAGGACCCCAAAGGAATAAATTGAGCTGTGCAATGCCTGTCAGTTCTCTAATGGCCTCAAAGAAGAAGCAATTAAGACTCTAATTAAAAGACAAATGGAAGATTAGAAGTAGATAAATGTTTATAATCTAGATGAAGTACCCATATGGGAACTTTTGCCTATTAAAAGGGGACTTCATGACATTTGCAAAGACTCCATACCTATGGGATGAATGGTGCTATCAGGCGGGATCTTTCCCCTGTGCATGCTGTACTGCAGCAGTCCTTCAGTCACTCTGTTCTCCACAGTAACTTTCCTTTCTGTATATGTATGAAGTAAGTTGTTCTACAGACAGCCCAAACAAATATTGAATATTTTATCATACAAACTCTTCAGGGTAAATACAAACACTACTCGGACCAATGCTTGGTCCAGGAAAATACACCTCAGCATATCTCCCTTTCTTACATATCCAATTCACTACCTCCTACCAACCTTTCCATCTGCCATATGCAGTTTAGTACATCATCTGCTACACAGAAAGGAACCAAGAGCCAAATCCTCACCAGGTATTGCAGGTCCATTACAAATATGTGCTAATTACTTCATTTAAATTATAACAGAACTAGAATAAAGAGCTAGATACTCTTGTAAACATACACAGATCTCAAGGCTGATCCTCCTTATGGCAGCCAAGACAGAGAACAGATCCCTTTTGAAACTCTTTTCATTACACTAGGTGAATCAAGCAGGTCGGAATAACAATGACAGTAAAAAAAAATCATCCATGAGTTCTCCTGGATTTTTTTTTATTTTTTTCTCAAATTAAGCCCCTCTCACTTCAGCAACAAGGACATTTTTGATCATGAAAACCTGTTGATGACATGAGGTCTTAGACGTCAGTGTTCTTGTATTGACATACTCCTCCTCTTTTTTTATATCTTGACATATCTTATGTATCTTTTTTTGAGGACCCAATAAGCCAAATAATCTCTGCATATCCAAGTATTCTTCTAGATAATGTGATCCTTGGAGCTCAACAGCACAATCTGTGATGCTGAAAAAACAGTAGACAAGTTTTCCTGATGACTGCAAAGCAACCAAAAAAAAATATATATACACAGAAAACAACAAATAATCATAGCCATTTCTATAAGAGCAACTCATACAGCGCCTTCCATCCAAAGACTGCAGAATGGCAGGAGGATGATAGGCTAGTGGTGTGGTCTCCTATTCCCATGTTCTTCAGCTAGTTCTGACTTCTGGCTTTATGTAGTGCATCACTGTGACACAGAAACCCAAATGGAGGTTACACAGAATAATCACACATCTTCCAGGGCCCAAAATAATAACAAAAACATCCAGTGATGCAATATCAACAGCTAGGATAGATGTGAACAAGTATTGGCTGAGTCATACTAAGCTGAAAGGGGATTTGTGTGACTGAGGAAGACAGGCGTGAGGTTGGTGAGGAATTATAACAAACTGAAGGAATTGCTCTTGGCACTTGACAGGCACTTAAGCACCAATTAGAAGTGACATCTTTAACTTAATATGGCAAAGCCACATCTTATCCACTAATATGGGTAAAGTATTACATATAAAACAGCTGGATGAAAGTATAAACAAAATACTTAGCTTATTTTGTAAGGTCTGTCCAGAGCTAAATCAGCTAAAGCTCAGCTAAACTGGCTTCTGCTATGTGTTGTTTCTTCTGCCATCTCAGTATCTATTTATGCCAAGCCCCTGAACTTTGGAAAAATTAAGACAAAATCAAAAATTCATGTCTAAAAACCAAACAAATAAATATCCAGTCTTCTTTGGGCCAAATACAAACCACCACTTTGAGCTGTGATTGATGCATGAGAGATATTGTTCAGTGCATTAGTGTCAGAAAATACACAGTTAAGAGGGATTCCTTGCCATGCCATGCTTACACAAAGGTCGAAGTCTTGGGACCTGAGGGGAGGGAGCCTGGGGAGCTGAGCAAGGCAGAATGCAGCAGTACCAGTGTGAGAATAAAGGCTCAGCTTGTCAAGGTTTCTAGTTCTGGTTTGCCTCTCAGCAGTGTATTTAACAGATACTGAGAGCGAGACTAACAAATATTTAACAGATACTGAGAGCAAGACTAACAAACATTTATGGATACCTTCTCTGTTCAGAACTTCACTCCCTCCTCTCAGCCCAGATCCATGGTAGCACACTGCATGTCTCCCCAGGCATTAGTGAGGATGACAAGAAATGTTTGTCCCACAGGGATGCAGGAGGCATCACACATCTGGGACCCCATGGAAGTTCAAGTAGGCCCAAGGTTTTTTGCAGCTCACTAGGGCTACTTCCATAGGGACTCTGGTGATGTCAGGACAGAGACAGGACAAGATAAAGTTTCTCATCTATCCCACTCCAGAGACAGCAAGGAAAGGATTATGGGGAAGGGAGTCTGGTCAGAGTGCCACCATCCACTAAGGCATGACCTGGATCAATTCCTTGGGGTATCTCTGAGTGCCACAGTGTGTAATCCTCAGGTTGCTTCTATTTAAACTATTGAACAAGGAACAGCTTCATTTTCCCCCTGAAAAGCCTGCTCTGAGCTACCACTGGCCACTTCAGACAGATACCTTCCAGGTAAAAACAGCAATGCATTGTACAGAATGCCTTATCTCCACTATTCCTGCTAGGCAGAACTTGAGAAGATAAGAAGAAAAAAAAAAATCAATTTTAAAGCAATTTAATATTTAATTTGAAGATGAACATAAGTTACTTAAATGGGCAAAATACATAACGCACCTGTATGTTGTATAAACACTTGGGGAAGTACTGAGCACCAACTGGTTTATTGACAGAAGATTAGTATTCAGTGTATAACTGATGCTGTGAAATCAAAAATTGCAGGTTAGCACATAAATACATACCAGCATTTTTAATACAATTCAATACATTATCATGTAATATAACATCTATCATGAAACCCCATAGTATCACACAACTGAATGATGAACCGTGCTGATTAAAGGAGGATACTCCACGTAGGTGGTGATAATATACAGCAACTGTATTTTCCATATACTTCATGTAATTGCAGTAAGTTTATGCTAGAAAATCTTGTAAAAGTAAAATTTGTGCTGGAATACTGGCTTTCTGTACTCCAAACTTTGTGAGCTTGAACTTCATTACTATGAGTCTGAAGGCCTGGTGCTAAAGGGACCCTGAAAACTGTTGTAATATGACAAGAAAAATAATAATAATAATATTCTCAATGATTTTTAACCACAAATTGCAAAAAGCACTGAGCTTTACATTACAATACATAGGAGTGAAGGTGTTTGGGAGGAGGCCACTCAAATATACATGGTCACTCAAATCCCAAGCAAAGTAACAAGTGAGTAACAGGGTTTTTACTTTTCTGTTTTCTAACTCATTTGTGGATATGGTGTTTACATACGTGGGAAGGAAAGCTAGAGAAAAGTGGAGGAATTAATGCAAATCAAAGCATACTTGCTAAAGCAGAACATCTTGCAGGCTCAGAGGCTAAGTTATACAGCAGTAGGTGTCATTCTGGTTAGAGTTCAGGGTCAATGAGCTCCTCCTCTGCAAACTCAGAGAGCAGAAATTGTGCTAAGAAAGAACATAGCTGCACTCTAAAATCTGGCATAAAGCATCTAGAGCAGAGATAATGTTTTACCTTATTTTTCTATCAGCTTGAAAGTTGCCCAAGTTTATCAAGTAGAAAAAAAGGATTTATTTTTTTTTTTTGGAGAAGTTTTGTTTTAAAGCACAAACATGGTACAGAAAGGCATTACTATGAACTACTACCCAGGGTTATATGTTTATATTAAAATGATGAGACCCCAGGATGAAGTAACTAACCAGTGAGTGTGAGAACACCATAAGTCCACCAAAATGAACAGAAAGTTTCCTGTGGCTTTGAGTGAAGTCTAATCGTATCATCACAAGGACTTATTACATTTGCATAATCGCTACACTGAGATTTTTTTGCATCCAGACCACAAGACAGTACACTAAATCCATCTCAGATTTATTAGGTTTTCAATGTAGATTTTCTGCGTCCCTTTCTCTCTCTCCCTCCCTCTTCTCCATCTTAGAGTAACTGAATGCAAGTCCAAGGGGAACAAAAGTACCAGGTGAGCAATGCTTCAAGCCCTATCTTTAAATTTGAACTCCCAAATTGGGCACAATGCTCTTTGCTTCCATGTTGGAATAAGAGATTAAAAAAAAAAAAAAAAATGCTCAGATCCAAGTCTTTTTGCCTCATTTGGCTTTGGGTGGGTCTCACAGAGAGAAAGCAGGAACAGACCCAGTGAAGAAGCCAAGCTGCAAAAACCAGACATCTTCAGAGATGTCTGGTAAAGACAAAGATGTCAGGCAAAGACAGACACAAAACTCCCAGAGTGAGACAAGCATAGACTTTTCAGCATCAGCCAGTGCCCAGCTGCTGGGGCTGACATCCAGGACCATGCTCACTCCACAGTACTGTCTCTGTTCCCCAAGCTGCTGTCACTGCACTGGGCTGCTTGCAGTGGTGCCAGCCTTGGGCACTGCTGCATGTCAAGGTGATAAGCACATGCTTTAAGCTAAGGCATGAATTAAGGGACTGTTTGCACACATAAACTGGGAATCCTGGAAGGGGCAAGCTCTCCATGCTGGAGTAGCATTGAAAGAAAAAAAAAAAAGGAAAAAAAAAAAAAAAAAGCAATAGTGTCAGGCAGCCTTAAGCTAGGACTCAGGTCAGGCCAGACATCAACGTTAAAAAGAAGAAACAAGAATGAAACAGAACTTATGAACAGATTGGAGAATAGATCCCTGGCTGCTGCATTACAGACAGACAGGCAGACGCTGGCAAGACCTGGATGAGAGAGTAACCCCCTCTCACCTCACCCTCTGTCTCTTTGTCTCTACATCTGAAAAAGTGAGCACACAATTCCCCTAGACTACAACTGTGCAACTCTAACAACTTAGACTCATTTTCTAAGCTATTTGCATGGCTGTGAACAATTACAGAGAAGGCACATCAACAGAGAACCAAGCCCTGCATCTAAATGTTGATAATGCACTTAATAATAACAGCCCCACTTTCCTGGAAGAGAACATTAAACCTGTTCAAAATACAGTATTTTTTTCCAAATGATAGTATTTCTTCCCTCCTACGTCCTATCTACCTTAATCATCTGACTCCCACATAACTGGCTCCACTTCAATGACAGTCTCCTCTACTTATTTAAAAGTCATGTTATTTCCACTGCCATCAAAAAGGCATGATTTTCAAGTGAAGTTATTAAGTTTCCAATACAAGGATCAATGTGTGGGTGCTACTAAAGTAGACTTTTAGCAAAGAAAAAGAGATTCCCTCCTTTCTAACAGAGGGTTGAGTCTTGCTAGGAGAAAAGAAGCTGTCTTTTATTATGATGTTTTGGCTGTCTCCAAAGAAGAGAAATCTGCATCCCATTGTCAGCCCAGTGACCTAGTCCTGGTTACAGCAGAAAGAAACAGAAGCCTTTTCCTCTGAGGATGAAGAACAGAAAAATAATGCATTGTTTTAACCAGCTTACTTACCTCCGAATTCTTCCAGCCTAAACATTAAAGATGTTGGGCAAAGCACAAGCCCAGCTTTCTTCTGGAGGCTCCATAAGACTATCCCTTCTGCCTGTATGCAAACCAGAGTCCAAGTGAGCCTGATCTGTCAAAGCTAAGAGCAATTAGGTCTGACCCACATGCTTGATTCCCACTCAGCTACTATGTTATTCATATGGGGCACAGGAAATTTATTTTAGAATAAAGGTCTGAGGAAGCACAAGTGAAAAATCTCTTCAGTTCTGACCTACAGCTTTTCACCTCAAGCTTTGTATCTGTGCTGACAGCATCATGGACTTCAATCCACTTTACTGAATCATAACTAGTTTTATACCCGCCCCCATGTGTAAGTACAGACTTCATCAAAAGATACCAATTTATTAATTTTGTGACACTGATCTGAACTGAGAGCTGGGAAATTAATCTCAGACCAATGATGTGTTTTGCAAGAGTTTCGGCTTCTTTTCCACACAGCTCTTTCAGCAGCCATCAAATCACCCAAGATCTTCATTTGCTGAATCCGACCTTCCTGAAGTTTCACTTCATTAGCTGCCTGTTCCACCAGATCTTTCACCTCTGCTCAGTCCCTCTGAATTCAGCAAGATGAGAAGACCGAGGGACATTCCAGCTCCTACAATAAGAAAGGTTTATGAAAACTGGATTATGCTGCACCTATACAATTAATGAATGAAATCTTCCAGGTTTGCTATTAAAACTTCTTTGTTTCAAAACCTGTCAGAGACCCTTAGTCAAATTACAGCTTTCATTTATCTCAAGATTACACATGACAATGTGCCAGTTTGACAGACAGGCATCTGTCATTCTCTAACAAGGAGACAAAAAGAAAAGAATAGACAACAGAAAAAAATAAAGTGAGTTTCCTTTTCTCCCCCACTGTCCTCCCTTAGGGCAGATTCACCTCACAAAGCACAGATACACATTCACCTCAGGCTTACCTGAGCTGATCACCTCAGAATGCTGAATCATACAATTGGTAGCAGGAAAGTTACCAACACCAGGACCACAATGGCTTAGGACACAGATAATGCATAAGCATCTTGCCGGAACATGTCAAAAGTGCTCTGCTCACACTGATGTGAACAGTTTAAACCTTCTCCAGCTACTGTTATGCACATTTTAAGTTGTGTTCTGGTGCTGACAGCCTAAAGATACACACTGAAAATCGCATCTCTCCATGCTGCCAAAAGCAATGAGTTTTAGACTTACATGTTCTGGAATCAAATCTACTTTCTCAAGTTCTCCATGGTATATTGAGAAGCTGTACTTATCCACAAGGTAGAAAGGGACATGCCTGCTCCCATGCCTGGCACTTCTATACAGCTTCAGTTTTCCATCGCACAGCATTTTTTGTTCAGTCTGAATGCATTCTACAGTGCTTCTGCATGGCAGTCCTTCAGAAAAGTGCAGCATAGCAGCATTCCTTGTGTTAGCCTAGAGATTTAGTCCCTTCCAGAGCACCAAAGCCTTATGGAAAAAAAAAAAAAAAAAAAGGATCAGCCCACAACCTCACCTGCTTAGATGGTCATAACCCCTGAGGGCCTGTCCCACTGATCCACCCACTTTGTTCACAGGTGGCCCAACTGATTGACACTCTGCTTCTTCACATGTGTTAAAATAGGAAGAGAAAGGGCAAATTCAGACCTGCCTTTTCATTCTGTCCCCAGCAATGCATGTACCTTGAAAAAAAAATGTTCTTGACCACTTAAGTTGTTATTCTCTCCTTCAGATATCCCAGTGTTGTCTCCTTTCCCACAGTCCTTTCCTGACTACCCTGAGAAACAACAGCCCTTTTGTAAGTGATGCTTTTCCCAGGAAGAAGTGTTCCCTGACGATCTCATTACTCTCTACCCAGGGAGCTCATTTTTGTCCCATTCTCAGACAGATCCCTGTTGCTGTGATGTCTATGCTGCAGATGTTGTACAGCACTACTGAAATGTATCAGAACTGGTCATTCCCATCCCTGCATCAAAAGAAGTATGTCAGATGTGATGGCTGCTATTCTGAATTTGTATTAAAAAGATAAAGTCCAAAATGTTAGTCTCGCATTTCAGATAAAAACTACTGAGTTTTAGAAACGTATTTAGTTGTTGTTGCAGTTTATTCCCTAGTCATTTGCTTCTGTTAAAACAGAAAAGTTCTACTTTGACCACCCTAACCCACCTTGGAAACAGTCCACAGTTATTCTGGTCTGTGGTAAAGAGCATCATGAACATAAAATCTAGTTTTTATTCTTGCTGTACAGACCAAATGACAGTTAAGATCAGCATTCTGCATGCATCGGACCCCATGCTTTTATGCCTTGCTAGATAGCCTTGCATTGCTCAGGCAGGAGATGAAGAAGGGCTATACAGGCCTAAAGTCAAGTCTGGAGGGTGGTGCAGAACCAGCAGCATGATGTTTAGCAGGAAGGGACAGCGCACAAATTGATTTCTTTGTGGCATATTCTGCTGTCTGCAGGACAAACACAACATGAAAGACTCATCTGGTGTCCACACAGTTATGTTCAGTAAGTACACAATGTGCAAGGCCCAGGCAGATGTATCAGATGACATGCAGACAGCATTTGTAGGACAAAAAGAACCATTGGAGGGCTCATGGTCATTTTAGAGGAGAAAATGCTATTCCTGTTCATCATAAGCTTCAGGCTGTTGATTGCCTCAGAAATATGTATGAGGACAGGCGAGGATATTAGGCTTCATAATGCCTGCCTTAGTCTCTGCTGCATTTACCTGAAGTGGAGGAGAACAGTCATGCTTTAGACCTGTTCACATCTCTAGCACTGGACTAATTTCAATGAGATCATCCAAGCTGGATCTTTGTAGGTGTCTTCCAACTGAACTATTCTATTCTATTCTATTCTGTTCTGTTCTGTTCTGTTCTGTTCTATTCTATTCTATTCTATTCTATTCTATTCTATTCATGAAAAATCTGAAACAACAACTTTCTTATGTGTGGGAAGCACACAGACAAGTGCTTGTCTAGTCTCCTGTATGAAGTCAGAATTAAGTTGCAGGAAGTTTAAACTGTGGCTATATGATGACACCAAGTTGTAACAGTGACCCGTTATGTTGCCTGTACAGTGCTGTTTCCTTTTGTAGATGCTGTGTTCATGTTGGTTTACCACGGGCTTGTATTCTCATCAGAAGACTGAGGCAGACAGCAGCTCTCTCCATGGAGTCAGTCTTTGTTTCTGTGTCTATTCCTGGCTTGGAGTCAGACTGACTTAAGAGAGCAGATTAAAACTGGCCAGATAGAGTTATTACTGCTCCCTGCCAGCCTCTTCTTCTTTCTGACAAACATTATCACAGTTGGGGCTGTTTTAATGGACGCCATCACTGCTGCACCCTGTGGTTCTCAAGGGTCTTTACAAAAACCTTCCAAAAACCCTGGCTTGAATCATGTAAGCACAGAGTTAGTAAGTAGGTGCATTGCAGGATCTGGGTAGGTGGTGCAACCCACAGCACTATCCTTTAGACTCCCCTGTGACTGCGCAGTGGATGTGTTGGTGCACACACACACCCCACCCCAGTCAGCATCACCTCTCAGAGCAGCTGGTGCCTAACTCAGTACAGTGTGCACCAAACAGCCATGTGCCTGTAGGTGTACCTCATAAAAATATATACATATATATATGTGTGTGTGTGTGTGTATATATATATATGTTTTGTCAGCACAACTAAGAGAAAGAATTAGAATTGAAAAAAAATAATAATAATAAATCATTTATTCCTTGACGTTTTTCCTATTTTCTTCCAAATAAGCAATCAAAAGTGGCATGGACACATGTCTACTGTTCGGTTGGAGGAGCAGCATCATGGCTTCCAATCTTGGGACTATGCTCTATCAGTAGCCTCTAAAATCATTTTTTGCAGTCAGCCTACAGCCCCAAGGCAGTAGTCACTCAAGGTCAGTTACCTCTCTTGTTCCACTTCTTCCCCAGAAGTGTTTGTTCTTGATGTACCAGGGCCCAAGGAAGATCCTTTCTGACTGACCCATATCACTCAGCAGTTCCCAGAGAACCTCCAGTAGCAGAAGAAGACTGTTATAGTGCCCTTTCGCACCACTGAAGCAGTACGATGCAGCATTAACACGTTGAAGGATCTAGTCCATTAACTTTCAAAATTAGCTTACCAAGGGAGATGGAAACAGTTGTGAGAAAACAAGACATTTAAAGCTCCTTGCAAATACAAACTGTCCTCCTGTAAAGAAAGCATCATATCTCAGCAGTTATATCTGTAGCTTTATCTCTTAAGTATGATAATTTGGAAAGGCTGCAAAGTGAATTTCTCTTTGCAGCTGCCATCTTAATCTCCATCTTTCTCCTGTTAGCAACAGAGCTGCAAGCTACAGCATTATTCAGGAGTTGTGCAGAGTCAGGGCTCTGCACCCTCTTTTGAGATGTTTGCTCACAGCAATTTAGTTCAAGGTACAACAATAACCCAAACAGCAGCAGGCCAGCCTGATCTGTGGCACTGTAGATAGTAGAAAGCTGTTGTGATATTTTTGCTAGGTATCGCAAGAGCTCACAAAGTGGAATTATGCCTTTCAGTGGTGCTTTGGGACATGGTTTAGTGATGGGACTTGGTGGGCGAGGTTGGTGGTTGGATCTTGAAGGTCTTTTCCAAACCTAGATGATTCTACCATTCTGTGACATGAATAATCCAAATTATTACATCCTTATTACCTTGGGCTGATTTCCTTTGAAAGAGTTCTTTTGTTGTCCCTTCAAATGTATTACCACACTTGGATTCAGAAGCATTCATGTGATTCAGCAGTCACATGAAAAAATTGAGAAATTCCCCAAGACCAAGGTTCCTGAATCGCAATGCCATTCCTACAGAGACCTTTAATGTCCATTGCCATGCAGACCTTAATCCACTCCATTCTAAAAGCCAAGAAATATAGCAAGAAGTTACTTTTGATTTTCGTGAAGCTTGGATTGGACCTTCATATTTTTGTTGGCTTTGGACACATCAGTTTGTGGTTGAAAGCCTGTAGAAATGGGACTCCTGATTAGCCCAAAAGGCATATTACAGCTAGAGAGGACTGTATCATATTTCTCATTCTCATTATCAGTTAGGAATGTGAATGAGATATTAATTGGCCTCTCCTTCCCTCAGGGACACACATAGACACACAAACAATCTGGCCAATTTCACAAAGGGATTTGTTAAATGAAAACCTTCATACTTACTTAACCAAACTTTGAGGAATGCTCCCTGAAATATTGGGCTTGAAACCTGTATTCAGTCACGGGAGCAGCATACAATTAGCTGTGCTTTTATCTCTGTACTGGCATCTGAGATTATCATAGATTTTTTTTTAACATTAGTATGCCTGGTGAAATCAGAGCAACCCTTTTGCTCTGTGATTAATAATGTGTTAAGCCAAGGTTCCAAATTATTTCAACTTTTCAATGGTTATGGGAACATTTACAAGACTGATGGTCGGACCATGTACTGCCAACAGGCTGAAAGAGCTATCATTTATTACAGTGCATTCTTGCAGCCAAAATGTGTAATACAACCCTGGTAAACTGTGCAGAAAAAGAATTATGAGTTGTGCTACAGCATTTTCCCAAATTAGAAATCAAGTGAAGCTTTCTGCACTACTAATGTTTTTGTGTGCGGGGAACAAGTGTGGGGAGAGGGAGGAAATACCGTTAAACTTCTCAAAATATGTAAAACCCAAACATTTCTGTGCCATGATGGCATAACAGTTTTGCTCACTGTGTTGGCTGATTTAAACCCATCATAACACACCAGTATTTTTGTGGTGATTTGTTTTTCATTTTCACCATATGCTTATAATAGCCAGATCTATCCATCATTTCCCAGTTATTTTCTTGTAACTATATTTTAACCAACCCAGTGCCTCTCTGGAGTCTGTTAATTGTCTTCTCACTGCTGACAGTTAAATTCTCCTCCCCTCATATGACAGGAGTAATTTTCATTTGATGACAATCAACCTATCTCATTAAGCATTTGAAGGGACTGAGGATTTCCAAGGATTTCCTTGATTTCACACATCAAGGATTTGTTATTTTGGGTATGCAGGAACTCCAAAACTACTGAACCTGGTGGTGCCATGCATCTCTGTACATCTGTATGTGTGTGCATGAGTGTCACAGCCTCATGTTATCACAGCACCCACAGGCAAATTCTCCATTATTCTGATAGTCACAGTTTTTACATCATGATTAAAAGAAATGGAGGATTCCACTGCACATACAAAAGAAAAAGGCCAAGGAAGCAAAATCATGAGTCCAGAATTCATGTTCTCTGCCTTGACCCATCCCATTAGCCTTGTGTTCCCAGAACAGGCTCCCCAGGTTTGTCATCTATAACCTTCTCCGTTTAAAGCGAAAGGAAGAAATGGTCTTAGGAAAGATTTTGAGTTCTGATGAGACTCTGGAAATGAGCAGAAGTTTGCTTTGTCTTGAAATAATAGGATTTAAAAAAATAAAAATAAAAAAAAGCTGTTTCAAAACATTAACTCTCCATAAAAACTGCATCAGTACTTCAGGCCAAAAGAATCCTCCTGGCTCACATCAAAAGGACAAGAGATAGCCTTCATGCACCCAGATGGCAGTCAAAATGTGTGTATCCTCACTACAGTAGTATTTCTTTGCTACACACCTTCTATGAGGCCTTGTGGCAAGTCACCACTGTTCTCTGCCTCAGTTTCCCCATTGTTTATTAAAAAAAAAAAAAAAAAAAAAAAAAAAAGCAGTAATCTTTCCCTGCCTTTGAAACTTTCAGATAAAAAGCCATGAGAAATAAGAGCCAAACGTTACTACTATTATCATTTCTGAGCCTCAGTAATTCATTCCCTGCTGGGCCTCTGGATTCTGAAGTAAACTGATTGGTATAATACATTCTTTTCATGTATTATTGTATTTGCATTGACCTCCATTTCCAGTAAAATAAGAGTAAAATGTAATTTAAAAATTGATAGGAAACACAGGAAGCTAATAATCTTGTTTGTACCAAACAAATAGAAGATAATGTTCTATACTCATAGGCACATAGCATGTGGCAGTTCTGTAGTCACTTCTTAAGGCAGTGTGTAACATCAGGGTTTGGGTTCAGGGGGTTCTGCCCAAAAAGATGTCAATCTCAGATTTACCAGACTGGAGTTCAGCCTCAGGAGATGAGGAGCACCCACTCACATCAGGGCCCAGATCTTCAGCAGTACTCAAAGAGGCAAGGGGAAGAAGCCAAGGTGGCACCTGCCACCTGTCCCAGGCTGAGTTAGATAATAAAGTGCCTCGTGCAGAGATTTTCTTTCTGTTATCTCTCTGTTAAAAATAAATGAACAAATAAATAAATAAAAACTCTGCCTGGAGTGAGTATGAAGTGAAAGCACTGGTGGTGTGCTTCATTTGGCATCCAGGGAAAACTTTTATCATGGAGGGAGAAGAAAGGCTGACTGCATGGCACATGGCTGGTTAGACCCAGCATTCCTCCAATGCTTTCTTGAATTCCCAAACACATGTCCTCTTTGCTAGCCTGCCTCATCTCCAGACTCTTGCATTTTTCCTCCTGGGCTTTGTGATTTACATGGTTTGAAAGAAGCACAACTGGCTTTCAAGCCATCCCTGTGTTCCCTTGTCACCCAAGCCTTGTTAACTGGAAGCATGAAGGAGAGGAGTCAGTAACCTTCCAAAGGGAGCATGCCAAATGCTATTTCTCTTTCCCATCCTCGAGGTTAAGTGTGCCTTTGGAACTCAGAAGGAGCTGGAGGTTGTTGGCTTACAAACAGGCCTCTGCTGTCTGGCTTGGGACTTAGCGAGGATCTCATGGATGTGTATACCCGTGGAGATGTGGCTCAGGTTCACAGTACGGAACATCTGTGTCCTGGTGGAAGATGTTCCTAACTTGAACTGTTGTTAACTTAGACTAGAATCTGGATTTGTGTTTTCCATTTGCTGTGGCATACATTTTTTAAACACTCCTGTTAAACACTCATACACAACATTAGCGGCAGAGCTCTTTAGTCAGCAGTGCCTGGGTTTAATCTTTCTCCCTTTTACCTCTGAAACTCAGAGCTTGTTCTAGTTTATTCTCTGAGAGGCAGGACATCATCAGAGTGAAGGATGTCCAGTTTTAGCCAAGTGCTCATTATACAAAGCATATATCAATGAAGTGCTCCAAATTAGCAGTGGTCTGGCAGCAGTAATAAAAGCTGCAAGAAAGAGACTGTGTAATTGTGCTTGTCATGAAGAAGAATATAGTCTGCAGCTGGTGCACAGAAATGTTTCAAATCTATATGGGAGTCAGAAGAAAACCAAGTAGGCTACTAACCTTTAGTTCAACCAGAACCCAGCAAGATACCTCCTCCTGCAATACTATATTCCTGTCACAAACACGCACCATCCTGGTGGCATGTTATGTCCCTGTCCAAATATTTCAAAAGGAACTTCTACAATAATCTCTTGATAATATTTTCAAGGCATTGTTTTTTTTTTTTCTTAGTTTAGATATATGCACACTTCAAAGTCTTTGAGAGCTATCTCTTCTGGTAGAAGAGTGCCACCTCATGACTGCTAGAGAGGAATGAAACAACCCACAAAGGTAAAGCTGAAAGCACTCAAGCGCCCATGGCCAGGAAGGGCTGGAACAGAACATGCCCTGTGTACCCACCAGCTTTCATCTAGCATCACAACACCCTGAGACAAACAATTCTTTGCCAATGTACTTTGTGATCATTGTTCCCTGAGAAAAAACTCAGCTTTTTTGGTTAACACCAAGCCCAGCCTCAATGATAAACAAAAAATAATTCCCCAGTAAAGCTAGACAAAATTATGCAGGCTGTTACACAAGGAGCTTCTTGCTTCAAATGCCCATTCATTTTGATTGAAGGCCCCTCTGCAGTATTTCAAGTACCTCTCCTCTGGGGACTGTGCAATTTGGGGTGAGTGCCCATTTCTCCTTGCTTCTTCACACAGCCCACCCCAAGCCTAGCCACCTCTCTTCAGGTTGATTACTTTTTCTGTACTAATGCAACTAACTTTTCTCACCAGCTCAGATAAATATTGTTTAAATTATAGGGAATTTTGGGGTGTTATGGAGTCATATTAACTCCTTGTTGCTTCTATAAATGAGGTATACAATCCAAAGAAACTCTGAATTTCTCATGCTCCATCAGCAGTTTGAAATATTTGTTCCAAAATCAGACAGCACATAGTCACAGATTGATTTGTCTATCCCTTGCTCAGGAACAGATAGTTTAAATATTTAATAGACATGAACAAGGAAAGGAGCAAAATACCCTTTTGCTGCTTTTGCTTCTTCTTTATTTTTTCCTTCTAAGTGAATTCAGGCATTGAGGAAAGTGCTAGATTGAAAACCCTAGAGTTTGAAGTGTGTTGTTCCTGTTTTTTTCCCAGAATAGAAATATCAGGAGAGTAGTACCAAAGATTTCCTAAATTCCCAGCTCTACTGCTGCTATTCTCCTTTATTAGACTCATTGCTAAATTCTAGGCAGTAATTAAAGATCCAAATCAGCTTCATTTTTGCCATTTCAAATAAAACCAAAATCAATTAAAACCAAGTGTGTTTTTTTTTTTTTCTAAAATGGTTATTGATCTACTAGGAGGTACATTAATAGCACCTATTATCAGACAGGATGCCACACAGCTAAAATATGGATACCGATTTTGACATAACTGGAATATTAAACACTGCTTCAGAAGTGAAAGATTTTGCATCTCATTCCCTGAGGCAACCAGTTTTTGCTCGGGCCTGCACTTCAAAATATGCTGCTAAAGTTGACAGATAGACAATATTATTAACCTGAAAGCATCAACTTATCTTAAGTCTCATCCTATGAACTGGGAAAAAAAAAAAAATCAAAATGCACTTGTTATTCAGTGGGAGGATTTTAACAGCGCAGATGATTTTCTTTGCATAACAGCTAGAAGGCCTGCAAAAGTTCATCAAAAATCTGGGCTACATTAACTTTGGGATTGGCTGATACTTTTGTTACGATAACGATAACAACAGCTGATTCAATAACCCTAATTTAAATTTTAATTAGAGATCGTCATTATGGCAGATGAATTTTTAAGCTCAATGTGTTTAACAGTTTCCCTTTAAAGGATTTTCATAAAGGATTCAACCAGACTCTCTAAATAATAGCACAAACAAAAAGTGTGGTTGCTTAAACTCTCTCCTATAAAGAAAATGAAAGTACTTAACTCTACTACCTAAAACTATCATTAGAAACTCTAAGAAAATTAACCCAAATATTCATCCTCCTCCTTTTCCTCCTCTTTTTACTCTTCCCCCTTCTCCTCCTCCTCATCCCAGAGCAGATACATTAGCTTTGGGCCATGTAGAGTGTGGGGGGCCTTCAGACAGGACCTCAGCCTTGAGGCCATTTGGGTCTTACAGTGAAGAAAGTAAAACTATTTTTCAAAGTCTCTAAGCAAAATTTCTCCACATACCAGGGGCTTCACTGCCTACAGGTCACAGGCAGGATGATAGAGCTAGAGGCAGATCCATGCAAAAGCCACCAGAGAGAAGAGAGGAGGAGGTGTTGGCTGAATGAAGTAAGCACAGGTTCAGGGACCAGTGAGGGGCTTGCTTGGTTGCTTGTTTAAAAAAATATATAAATAAATACAGTTTTGCTGTTATTAGCCAGAGCTGGACTAATCCAATTCTCACATACCTCCCTTTCCATCCCCTTTTCATAGGCTGATGTGTGATAATGGCTGGCCTTCTCAGACAGCAGATATGACAGTATCAGTGATACTGTCAGGATTTAGAGCTTTCTTCTGAATGCCACTGAGCAACTCTGAATCTACACAAGTCCTCTTGGGACTCTTTCCAGTGAAATATAAGTCAAAATTACCATCTCTGAAACTAAGATATTTTTAGAAAACTGATTTCTTCAAGTTGTCTCTCCTAAAAGCAAGTACCACCTACCCATGTTTAGCTTGTTTTCCAGCCCACCTAAAAGGATGCAGTGTTATAAAACCACCAGCTAACCCTACCAACAAATTGTATTGCTTACCAAAAAATCCAAGAGATTTTGGATAGAGCGTCAGCCTTTTTTATTATTATTTTTAATGATGCTTTTCCAAACACCACATCACACCAGCATCTGCTTGGCAGAAGCAAGTGCTTTACCCCAAACTCTCTTTCATCTCCTCCTCCTATTTCACAACAGCTAAACCAGGCTTTAGCAATGCCATTAACCACAAACAGCCACCAGAATACTTTGTGGGTGATTCACAGATTTTGTTGTCAAAAAGCTAGTGATCTTTCTTATTTCCTAAATTTTACAGCATACTAAGCTACATGTTCACACTGTTTTGTCTTTAATCTTGGGTTCACAAACATTTTCACAGTAAAATGTGACATTTTTTATAAAAAGCTATGTCAGTAAACTTATTGCAGAGCAAACCTTAAATATTCTGTTCTTTTTTTTTAAGTAGCATTTTAAGAAGAGAAACAAAAGCCATCCAAATGTGCAGACTCAATTTATGCATTTAAGATGTCTACACAGCAAGAGGTGAAAAAGATCACACATGTATTTTAATGAAATGTTTGTCTCACAGTCATGGCAGCACAAGTGTGTAGCAGGTACGCACTGTTATAGAAAATGTTGGTTTTATTACAAGTGTCATTCTGACGAAAGGTGTTGTGTTGTTTTTTTCCCAGACATCCCTTGGCATCATGGTGATGTGGGATTTCACTAATGCCCAGACACGTCTTGGTCTATTGGCAGTCACAGTTACTATTGTGTGTTAAATGCATGTTCCTCAAGGGAGATATGTATGCTATGCATTATGTAGCATAGAGCCAATATAGCTGCCAGCTATGTTTTCCTGTAATAGATGGACTCTGTGCATATGTCTTAAAGGATGCCATCTTAGAATAGCTCTTACATAATCAATGCTTTTCTCCTTTTATGAGGCCAATTACTTTTAGAGTTTATATTCTCAGCATTTAAGCAGGCAGCCTGTAGAGCATTCAGCTCTGCCTTATGCCACACATAGGCACTGCCCCAGGGACAGTTGCTACAGGTGTGTCTGAGCTATTGCATCTTGCAGTGTTAGCCTGAACGTGTTGGATAAGAAACAGATCCTGACAAATTGCACAGAAAAGCTAGTTTTCAACAAGTCATGGGGTTTAATCAAACTATGAATTTTGAAGTATTAGAGGGTGCATTTTTCTTTCCTTCATTTCCTACCTGGGATTCATATCTGTTCCATTCCCATCTTCTGCCTCCCCAGCAAGGGATGGAGAGAGAGGAATAAGCTGCTGAGGTGCTGATCTCATTCAATTTTGGGGTCTATGCAGAGCTGTGAATAACAGGAGCTGTTCTACTGCTTTCTTCCCCAAGATGAGCAATGCTCCTTCTTCACCCTTCTGTCATCCAAAACCGGTTTTTCCTATGGTTCTCCAGCCCATCATGAGGTGAGAGAAAGGGCAGGGGACTCAGAGACCCTGGAGGATGAGTGAATCCCTTTAGCCTTTCCCAGCCTGAGGTCAGGTCATGGGAAGCCAGGTGTGGCACAGCATCTCAGCTGGGCAACTGCATCTGCTCCTCTCTTGTCACTTGTCTGAGATGCTTTTCCCCAGCAGCTCTGAATATAGTTACTAGATTGACCATAAAATAGACCAAGCCCAAAGTGCTTTCAAATACCGAGGTAACCAAACTGGAATATTTGTCTGAACTGTTTATTTTCTGAGGTTCTCTGGTATGAGAATTAAAGATGTTGCTTCAGCCTATGGAAAAGAAATAGGAAGGCAAGAGGAACTTCCTCGTAAGGGGGTGTCGAGAGGCAGGAGACCTTTTCTCCATTAACACCAGTGACAGGACCCGCGGGAACGGGGTTAAGCTGAGGCAGGGGAAATTTAGGCTTGACATCAGGAGGGGGTTCTTCACAGAGAGGGTGGTTGCACACTGGAACAGGCTCCCCAGGGAAGTGGTCACTGCACCGAGCCTGTCTGAATTTAAGAAGAGATTGGACTGTGCACTTAGTCACATGGTCTGAACTTTTGGGTAGACCTGTGCGGTGTCAAGAGTTGGACTTGATGATCCTTAAGGGTCCCTTCCAACTCAGGATATTCTATGATTCTATGATTCTATGATTCTATGAACTCATGCAAAGGCAATGATTCTTGCTGCCTTGCTGCCTCTGTTATTGAAGCAACCTAGAAGGGCAGCTGGCTAGGCTGGAAACCATAAACAGAGTTGAGTTATTAGCCTAAGTGAACCCCCAGGGGTCTTCCCCACACTCCCTGCTACCTAGGATCCTCTGCCCTGATGGGTCAGGTTGCACCACTTCACAAACAGCCTTGCCAGGATGGAAGCAGCAGCAGGTGGCTCAGCTGGAGCCTGCTGCCTTCACTGCCCGCTCCCTCCTGTTTTGTCAGGAAATTGCAAAGCAAGCTGCCCGCGCACCGTGGTGGAAGAGACAGTCCCATCTGCAGGCCAGAATTCAAGAGGAAGCCCACAGATCAACGGTAATGCATTCTTAAAAGGTCAGGACAGATCTTCTGTTTCATCAGCACTTCACATTTTGCAAGCAGTCACTGAAGATATAGCTATGCACTGCAGCTTCTTACAAACTTGATTCTCTTATATCCTTCTCCTGCAGATATCTGTTAGGAGAACTAAAGCATGCTGATGAGATGATGTCTGAAACACCATTGAAACTATCAATGTATCCCAACACTCAAACACAGAGTAGAGTACAAAATCCCAATTCTTCTTGTTCCAGTTCCACCTAACCAAGTCTCCTGTTCCCAAGGACTCTGAGAGCCAACTTTGCAAAGCTCTTCTCCCTCTGGTCAGACTCTGCATTGTTTGATATATTGAATTTCACAGATTTAGTCGACAGAAAAATGCAATCATCATCCATTTGAAGAGGCGCAGCTGAAAAAATGATTAAAATTCATACGCATCAGGCAGCTTGATTTGCTGGGCATGGCCTGAATATAAGGCTAAATGAAGGTTAAATATTGGCTGACTAGTAATTGTACTGTCTCTATGAGAAGCTGTTTATTGAGAATGTATATGGCACTGTAGCTAAAAGTGGCAGCACATATGGAGATTGAATCAGATAAGCTTTTCTGCTTTCTGCGTGTACCATTTCTCAGACTAACCTACATGCAGTCACAAGGCAAGAAATTAGACACAAAATATCCAGTGAAGGACATTTCATGTACTCAGTGATCCTTGCGGGTCCCTTCCAAATCAGGTTATTCTATGATTCTATAATTCCTGAAAGGAGAAATAATAACTGAATAAGTTAAACATTCCTAACCCATCATTTTCCCATTGGAAATTATCATTTCACTGACACTGAAATCTCCCCTGGGGATAAAAACAATGTGCTTTTTTACTAAAATATGATTGTCTTATTCTAGTTCAGATTATACTAATACATCAAAAAAGCCAGAATGAAAACAGAATGCTTTGACTGACCCAAGATGGACTTTATGTAGAATATAATTCAATATTAACTCAATTTTTCATACTTGTTTTTTGGTTTCAGTTTGTTTAGGAAAAAAAATAGACTTTGAATGTCGGGAAGTCCTACTGAATTGTAATTATGGTTTGTCATCTGCTTAATTTCCTACACATATTCACCTCTTTTGCAAACATGACCTACTAACATATCCTTTCTCCCATGGGGATGTGATTTGACTGCCATCCTCACCAGTCAGACCAGCTCGTTCCAGGGAGACTTGCAGTTTCTGATGTAGAGTTTGTCCATGGTCTCAACTCCATCTGTGAGAGTTAGACAAAAGCTACCAAAAAGATCTGTGATTATTATTCACATATAGAATTAGATAAAGGTATAAAAATGTAAATAGGAAGATCAGCCTCTTAGTCTGATTAAATAAGAAATATGAAAATATAACTACCATATTACTCAAATAAATTACAGAAGAAAAAAAAGTAAGCACTAGTTTATTAAAAATGGGATGAGGGGGAGAAAATAAATAAATAATAAAGAATAAAGTTAATCCCTTATATTTCTGTAGGGAAAAATAATCTCTTCTTCCTCCCTTCCTCTCCCACTCACACACATGCTCACACACAGTGAGCCAGCAGTGGCCATGCTGCAATGTAGCTGGGAGGTGGAGAAGACAAGCACACCATCCCTAACCCACAACACAAGGATGTCATGCACAAATTCCCAGGCCTGCTGAAACAAAGATGCATTGAAAGACTGTCAGGCACCTGTCTGGCTTTTATTACTTTCAAGAGCATTAGGCATAGTTCAGAACTAGATAAGTATCCAATTCCCAGGTGTGTTTTGAGTCAAGTTACCAGACCCACTGGGAATTTCCCATTGCTAGCTCTGAATGAAAGGCTATGTATATTTTTTTAACTCAAATAAAATTATATTAAAAAAAAAAAAAGTTTCTTGTCAAAGTAAACACATACAAAAAGGAAAGGGAAAATGTCTTATCAGAGCACAAGAGCATGCTATCTGCAACATTTTCTGGTAATGACATGTGATGGTTTCAGGCTTTAGAAAAAGTAATGAATTTAAGATACAAGACAAGTTTTTGCTCTTTTTCTTTTTAGATTGATAAAAGAGAACAAATTGACTAACAGAATATTTCTGACAATAGCTTGGTGGCACTATGGAAATTTTATTTTAAACCTATGTCCTTTTTTCAGGCAATTATTTTCACACCAGGGAGAATTCTTTAGTACAAATTAGACAGTGGTAGTCTAGATGAGAAGGATAATATATCGCAAACACATCTACTACATTTGAATCTTCTCAGCACATCCCTTGAGGCAGACAAATAAAACAGACCTGGCAGAGCTAAGTAATTTACCAAAGCCCACACAGTACATCTGCAAGCGAACCAAGATATAAATCTGATGTTCTTGACTCCTAGCCTTTTGCTTGTTTTTAATAGCACATATTGATCTTTCATTGTCCTTAATGTCTAAAAATAGCAGACTCACAAATCAAATCTTGCACAAAATACATTTGAGACTGAAAGGTCATCCAGGCAGAGACCATCTCTCTGTACATACTGCTTGGTGGTACTTAATGAATAGAGGAGCAATGCTCAGATGTAAACCCAGAAAGTCACTGTAGCTTTTGTGTGTGCCATACCGGAGTTTAAGAGGTAAAGTGCATGTTAATCTAATTACCTCTGTATTAGTTCTATCATCACAGTGTTTAAGTTAAATTCCCCTGTCTTTTCACCTGTGCCTCAAGTAAGGTGCAAATCTGGCTTTAATGCTACAGGTCAGCGCCACCTTATTTTCATAACTCCTACAGCAAAATAGTTGCATCATGAGCCCTGATATAGAGGCTGTAGGGGTAGAGAATTCCATATGTTTGGTTTTGGTTTTAAAAGGTTCTTATTGTACAAATGAAATTTTGGACAAAGATTGAAATCTCTACAGTGATACCTTAGAAGAGTATATTATGAATAAAGACAGGGTGAAAGTAGTATAATAGGAATATTACACATGCACCTGGATGTCTCAGCTCTCAGCTGGAGACCCCACACCAAATTTTATAGTCCTGTAGATGTGCAAAACTCCTCTTGCCCCAGAAATATGGACACTGTATTTTTCTGTGTACACTCCTGTCTTCCACTGCTGAGATCTTACTCCAAGCTGAACAGTGAAGCAACCTTCCTAAGAGAAGACTGAAAGCAGGTGGTTCTTATGGGCTAGCTGGTTCAGTCTTGTGCAACAGAAAGTCTGTCTCAGAGGATATCCACAGTAAATGGAACCTCAAAATCCTCTTGACATCATGGCCATCAGCCAAAATCATGCAGTCAGGAATAGCCTGCAATACTTGCCCCCCTCATTTCAATTTATCACATAGCTTTTAATTCCTTTTTTGTCATAGGATTGAAATTTTAAAATAAAAATCTCTTGTTGTCATAGACTGCCCCAAGTAAAACAAAAGCTGAGTGGGTCTGTCCTTACACACAACCTGCAATAGGCTGACTCAGAGCTGCAAAGCACTGTGTTTCAGCCCAAATACATATTTGACTCCATGATTTTTTTTTCCCCTAACTTTCTTTTAGTGTTTTCTTTTTGAAGTCTACCATCAGAAAGTGAAATAATACATGGTAAGGGTATGTGACACAACATATTATTGTGTAAGCTAACAGAGAAACCTTAAATTGTATGTGACACAACATATTATTGTGTAAGCTAACAGAGAAACCTTAAATTAAGTGTGCTGTGAAGAAGTGCATCAAGTCATTCTGGGTCACCACACCAAGCCCTTATACCACTGTCAGACAGTGGTAAGCATAAGCCTAAATAGTAGTAGACAGCGTGAACAATCTGTAACCTCAAAATAACTGTACTGGGCTACTTTTCAAAAGTGATGAATGTGGAGGTGTCATCAACTTTGTTATTAATTCTAATCAGTCAAAGGTGGGGTTGTAACCTTACCCTCATATCAGCAATGACTGGAGGGGATTATTTTGTCATTTTCATAGACCGCACTGTGCAAATATTAAGCACATCAAAAGCCTTTCACTCTAGCAGCAAGAAAAATTGCTGATGGGGTGCACAGACCCTGTGGGAGGGAGTCACCTTAGTTCATGCTCCTAGGCTCTCTGGAGAGAAACACCCCACACGTATCAGGAGCCAGAGCACGGTCCCAACTTCTTGTCAAAGCAGTCTGAACATAGTGTCACAGATGTGACCAAGTCCTCTACAGCCTAACCTGTGGGCAAATAGCATCCCCACCCCAGCACAGATACCTTGCAGCAGGAGCCCAGCTCTATGTCAACTTTAAAGCAGACAGAAATTTAGCAGGCTGACTTCAGTTCACAAGCCAATCTTCACAGTGCTGCTCAGGTCTTGTTGATTCTTACCTGTTGAACAGGAATAATAACCATGTAGAGAATAAATAAGATTTTTAGGTACATTGGTTGTATAGTAATGGGATTATCCAAAATAGTAACTAATGGCTGATTTCAGATACATGGAACTAATTCCAGCACTGTCAGCAGGACCTTTTTGTTCCCATTCAAAAGCAAAACTATAAAAATGCTGCAATATTACCTTAGCTGTTTTTTGTTTTTTGTGTTTTTTTTTGTTTGTTTGTTTTTGTTTGTTTTTAAAAAAAAAAGTCTCCTTCACCAAAACCTGTAATTTATTTTGCTTCCTATGTTGTAACAAGGACCAAAATTCAGCTTGTGACTCTCTCTGCATAGTGCCAACCCTGGAAGGGGGACAAGAAAGCAATAGGAATGGTATCCACAACAGTGCCATTCAGGAAGACTTTTATGACCCTGGCTACAGCCTATCAAGCTGTAACTGCACATTAAGTATAATTAGAAAAAGAAAAAGAAGGAAAGAAGAAGAAGAAGAAGAAGAAGAAGAAGAAGAAGAAGAAGAAGAAGAAGAAGAAGAAGAAGAAGAAGAAGAAGAAGAAGAAGAAGAAGAAGAAGAAGAAGAAGGAAAGTAATACAGCTATTAATTTTACTTCATGGGTAACTTGCCCAACAATCAATTTCTTAGGCAGTGCTCACTCGTGATTCCCTAGCCTGTGCAAACATAAAACAAACAGACCAAAACTGCTATTAATTTAAGGTTAAGACCTAAGTGAAAGCTACAATGTATAGGGGCTGATTACCACTCATTCAAAATGCTTTGAGTTTAGAGGAGTGAGACAGCAGCCAAGGGGAATCATCAGAGGTCTCACCAGCTCACAGTGTGTTGAAAGTCCAGCATGCAGTGAGATGAACAGGTGTCAGATAAAGCCCACTGCAGTGCAACCTAATCCTCCCTCTGCCTTTCTCCTGCACCAGGGAGCAGGGACAGATGGAGCAGGAGGCTGTGGAGCTGCCTCACAAGGGTTTACAGGGGCTGGCAGCTGCCCCACACAGCCAGGATTGTCCTTCAGTCACCACCAGCCACCCTGATTTCACTGGACACCCATCAGCCATGGCAACTTAGCAGGGCCTGAGCATCCAGCCTCAAGGTCTTCACTGGACTGTAAGGTTCCTGTTTAAATAGATCACTCTAGTTATAGCTTTAATTAATTTTAAATGAATTATTTTGGTCTCACAATTTTCCTGTTTATTTTGAAGAAGTCCAATTAGTGCTGAACTAAGAAGCTCAACAGGCTCTCCAGCTCTCATCTGCCCTGAAGGGATCCAATTAAAGTGAGACACTAGTCAAAATGTCAAACCACAGCTATTTTTAAAGCCATTGTACAACAGATCTATAGCTACATATAAACAACATGTATACTGAATAAATCAGGCAATACTTGTAAACCTAAAGCCTAAAACTCCCTCACTCAAGATGCAGCTTATTCCATTAACCAAGAACATGTTCAGAACTTACAGCAAGTAATGAAAGACAATTAAAACCACGGTGTATAATAAAATGTGTGCAAATTAGACAATAGTGTATGATAAAGGTGTAAATGCAGAAAAAGTAGGAAGAAAAGGAACAAGCAAGGTAAACCCATGCAATGCAGACTTGCAGAAATCTCTCTGTTCTGCTTTCAGATCCATAGAGGATCACTGGCAATCACTTCAAGGGCCTCTGCAAGCATGGGACATTTTAATCTGGAATCCTTGTGATCCACTTACAGACTTTTTCTGTATCAGCTATCACAAATATTTGGAAAGCATTATAAGGCCTTTCTCATACACACAGCCCTCACTAGATATAGTCTTTTTCTTGATTTCAATGTACTTATTTCAAAAATCCTAACTCTCATTCTAGGTCTGAAATTATTTTGTCTGTCAATGGAAAATGAACAGGTATTAAATCATTGTAGAATGGGAGACTAAATTAAAAACAGAGATGGGTCAAAATTTCAGATTAGGGTTAGTTTTTAATGAGCTGTAACTCAAGCCTAATTCAATTAATCTTCTTGACTTCTGCAGAAAATTACCTTCCTCTTTTCGAATGGTTAAATGAATTTTTCCTAACTGCAGCAGGAACAGTGGGTATTTGGTCAGAGCACAGGAAGGCAACACTGTTTCAAAGGCACTTCAATATTTTTTAATTTAATCTCATCACCTTTTTAATGAAGACTCTAGATTTCCTGCTCACTTCAAAGTTAAATTTCTCCAGCAAATAGATTAGAGACATGTGAGTGTTAGGAGTGACACACTCCTTCAGGACAGCCCATCCAGGGGTCACTGGTCTCAGCAAGCCACCATGAAGCAGCAAAGAACAGGTAGGAAGCCAGTCCAGAGTGGTGTCTGAGATAACAAGGAAGACATCAAGACCACCCCTGGCTGCTTCTGGCCCTCTCTGCCTCCAGTTCAGTGATGCCACCATCTCTGGGGCAGGGAGGTTCTATGAAATACTATACCTGCTCTTCTGGCTCTGCCAGAGCTCTGCAAAAGAAATAGCCCTTTCAGAAGGTGCTGCACTTCTGCATTTGTCTCTTGTATATTGCTGCTGAGTTCCTCCATCATTTGGCATGGAAGATCTTCTTTAGACTAAAAAAATTGCACAGGAAATCTCAAAAAGGATGATTTTGTGATTTGATTTCCAGTGTTCTTCCTTCACACCTGTGAAATGAACACTAAAATGGTAAGATCTTTACAGTTCTGTTTGTGCATTACGTGAGAAGTGAAATGTGAACATGACCTGCACTGCAATACCAAAAAATATAATAATGATAAAAATTAAAATAAAATAAAAAATGAAGGTCCTCGTAGTTCAGTAAGGGAAAAAGAAAGAGAAATTAAGATTAGTAAACACAGTAGAAGTATGTTCACTTTTCTGCCTGGTTCTAACAGGTAGAAAAAGTGCATCAGTCTTCATGCTAAAGCTTCCCTTGACAGTCACCACTCCTCAGTGTCTGATGTGTGGCAATAACTGGAAATTACTACTGAAGAAGCATGGTAACACAGTGTGGTAACAGCTGGCAAGTGGCTTTCTAAACATAGCATTATAAATGTAAAAGGTAGAGTACCAAGAACACCCTGAATTACCTGAGTTTGAAGAGAAGATTTAATAGAATGAAAGCAGAATCATCTAGAGTAGTTATTGCAGTCCTGAAAAAGATCAGAAACTAAACTACCCATGTTTGCTCTACCTGAAACTCTCTGTGTGACTTCACAGGGAAGAGAAATGATGTGCATTTCTATGGACTGCCATTTGTGCCCCCAGAATGAAAGATTTTTTTTATTGCTTTTGATTATCTTCTAAATAACTGATGTGTGGCAGACTTGTTCAGAGGATATATATTGGTATTTATTATTTGATGTATACCGTTTAGCTGAGGTTTGATTAGTAACATGTAGTTAATAATGTGCAAATAATTAAAGGAAAACCATCACATCCTCTCTATGTAAACCCAGTTTGTTGGGAATATTCATTTGCCTTATAAATTCCTTTTTGCTGATATTTTTCCTGATCTGCTGAGTTATCCCTTCCACCGCTGAGCAATAAGGTTTTATTTTCTGCCTGAGATGGGATGGGTTCTCCAAGTCACAGCACCGCAACACAACCAGGATTTTCTTCAGCCAGAGGACACCCTGAATCAGACTTTGAACTTGGAATGGTTGCCTATCTCCATATCTCTTAACATGATATGTTATCTTACAGATTTATTTCTCTACAGCAGCTCACAGAGTGAGGTCCAGCAGAGCTGTGAAAGGAAGGTAACAAAGCTCACAGTTAGTCCCAGTCATCTGAATTCAACACCACAGACCATGACAGTGTTCCCCAGGAGCTTTGCTGATGTTTGTGCATTGGCCACCAATCCAAACCTCAAACATGACTAAAAGGTATCTCCAGCCCCTGGGGGAGCCAAGTCAACCTGTGGATTACAGGCTCAGGAGTTAGCTCCAACACAGAAAAAGCTTTTACCAGAGTTTCTCAGTTAGCCTAGGCAAGTGCTGAATGTGGCGATGTAGGTTTGTTACAAAAATCACCTGCCAGGGATCAAAAGGATGTCACAAAGCAAGTCACGCACATTCGCAACAAGCAATCTTAGACTCAGCAGCAGGCAAGTAACTCACTGATGAGATACAGAAAGAAGAGCTGCATGTAATGAAGAAATGTTAAGACTTTGCTCACAGACTCAATGCATGTTATTATATATGTACTTGAGAAGGAAAAGGCATCAAATAGGTTACACACCATAACATTGCTTTCTAAACTCAACCTCATATGAGGTCAAGCCTATTATCTTGCTGGTATGTGTTTTTTTACATACTCTTCTCTGCCTATTTGAAAGAAAAAAAGAAAAAAGAAAAAAAAAAAAAAAGAGAGAAAAAAAAAAGTATTTGGGAAAGCAGAGGGTCCTTATTAAAACACTTCTTCCTTCTCTGTTACAGGAATGACATGCCAAGCTCGAAGTTCATACATTACGAGTGAGATCCTGTGGGGTTATCGTTTCACCCCTGTCCTCACTCTGGAGGATGGATTTTATGAAGTTGACTACAATAGTTTTCATGAAACATATGAGACCAACACACCAGTTTACAGTGCCAAAGAGCTGGCAGAGATGGCCAGCCGAGCAGAACTGCCCCTGACTTGGTCTGTTTCCAGCAAGCTGGACCAGCATGCTGAGCTGGAAACTGAAGAGGAAGAGAAAAATCAAGAAGACCAAAATGAAAGAAATGGTGATGTGGCAAACCTAGAGAACGAGTCCAAACTGTAGAACCACCAGAGGTGTAAGAACCACACGACCTTCTTTATCTTCTCCCTTTTTGTTCCCCTTTCCTTTCTTCCACACACTTTTATTTTCTTCCCTGTCATTCTTAATTCTGGGAAAATAAATATTTGAGATGTGAAATATCTACCTGCCCAAATTAAACTCAAGAGATTCACAGACTAAGCAAAGGCATAGGTTAAAGCTGCAATACCCATTACTTCCAGTGGAATCTCCATCCCCACCCTGCAAACAACTGACGGTTTCCTCTGCACCTCACCGACTTCAGACCTCCAGGTTTACTAAAACTGACCAAAAAAAGCCACCGGAATATAATCAAGGTATATAAAAAGGCAAGGCTAATTGATGTTCATCAAAGCAATGGGCCTTGACTCCATTTTTTTATATATATTTCAGGACAGTTTTGTAAACTGGTCAGCAAGCCTTTATGAAATGGGCCTTGCAGCTTTAAGAGGAAGGTGAGCAGAGGGCTCTGCAACCCAACACGATACTGTACATATGCCTTATGTAATTAATTTCTCTTTACATTTAGTAATAAACAACGCATGTACAAAAGTACTGTAGTAAAGATCTTCTAAATAATGTACATAGTTGTGTAATTAATGTAGGTTTAGAAAACGAGTTCTAGAAATATCGGGATGCAAAAACAAACTACCCATGAAATAAGCACTTCTCTTCTAACATTTGGAGTCTCATACTGATTTCTCCCCTTATATCTATGGCTCTTATAGTGCATGACATCTTCAGTGTACCAGACTGGCAGCTATTTAGAGTACCTCACTGTTTCCCAAACAGGTCATTTTTCTGACTCTAAAAAGCCATAAGTCTGGGAGAGGGCAGGGTAGAAAAATTGTAACATAATTACTGATATACTGTGAAAATGTTTACAAATAAGGCAAACTATTCCTGGGTATTTTCTTGGCAGTTCAATCTAAATTTAGACTGTGGCAAACAAGAATTTCCTGCGTATTCCTAGTCTAGCAAGCATGTTCCATAAGGTATTAGCCTTTATGTGCAATATCCAGGGAAACAACTCCTTTCTCCCCACACAAACCATGGGATTTAAATGGAGCAAGTTGCTGCACGAGCAGCACAGGCCATTGAAAACCAAGTGTGGTCCTGTAGCGAGCAGATCATAACCACCTAGCTGGAAAACAGCTGAATTTCAGCTGAAGCCATAATGGAAGAAATTCTCTTGCCAACAGCATCGGTGCTTTGTCAGTCCCAAAACAAGTCACAAAACACATGCCATCCCAGGGTAACAGGTTTCAATAGGGCTTCTCAGAAAAATGCATAGATTCTGCCACCCGTGTTCAGAAGCAGGGGTCCCTAGATTAGCTCCTTGGCTGCTGTAAACCACTGTAAATCCTGTACATCCTGGCTTAACAACTTTAACATTACCAGTTGCATAGCTCACGCCACAACACCTGCACCAGCAGGGGTGCTGATCCAAACGGCCCTCTGCTCATGGACACACTGTGTGATGGATGCTGCTCCCGCAGCACAGCAGTGCCCAGCACCAAGGACTCTGCCCAGCATGTGTTAAATGTTGCCTCTTCAATGCAGGTTGTGATGCTTTTGGTGGGCTTTCGCTCTGGCCCATCCACAACAACATTCCTGTCAATGAAGGAAAGGAAGCTGCAGCCTTAATTTGCTTGGTTTTGGTTTGTTTGTGTTGTTTTCTTTTAATACCTGCCCACTGCAGAACGGAGAAATATATTGAAAGGAGTCTGAAGCATTTTAGTACAGAAACATTTACGTTAAAATGGGAAGAAAAAAAAAAAAAAAAAAAAAACAACTCAGGAGAATCTCAGTGGGCAGGTAGAAATTTTGCACTGTGATATAGCTTTCACTCCAAGTCCATACATATTCTCTGTTTTTTGCTGAAACAACTGCCCCTCGCCAGTTTTCACCTAGTGTGGCTAATCCACAGGGTTTTGCAGGCTCTCCAGCTGTGCTTAATACCAAGGCAGGAAGAGCAGGGTGTGGGAGAAAGGTTTGCCACCAGGGATGGGCAGGTCAGGCTGGATGGGAAGTCTTTTGTTTCATCTCTGAGCATCTTTCCTGAAAGGCTTTCACAGAGCAGCGTGATTTAAGTAATGGTTCAGAATATGGTTTTTTTTTTTTGTTCCCTCCAGTTGGGATGGATGATTTTGTCAACCAGGTAAAGGTTATTTATGCTGAAGTTTTCTGAGATACAGCTCCTTTTGCTATAGACCTCTTAAAGCTTGGTCTTCTGTCCTGGTACCAGAACCAGCCCAGCACTCCCACTGACACATCACAGCCCATCTGTAAGGCCACCCACGAGGGGCACCCAGAACTTTTAAGGCAGGGTCACTCCAAAGCTCTGCTGGAAGACAGAAGCCTTACAGCAGAAGACCCAGGGGTAACACGTGGGCAGGGAAGAGCCTGTGTCAGTCTGCAGTCCTAGCAAAAGGTGCATGATCTGAAGGCAAACCATTCCTCTGAGGATAAACCTGCTTTTTGCTCTTGGAATTTACTGGGCCACTCTATAATTCATTGCTGCAGTTTAAGAAAAGTTTATGTTGATTAGAACAGCAGCTCAGGGCCCTAACAGAACCTTTTTTTGTGTCCTCAAGCACAAAAAAATAGACTTTACGCCACTGGGGCATGCGCATGTGTAAGCTATATTTTTGTGAATAGGGCACTTAAAGCTTAAGGTGTGTGTGTTTGTCTCTTTCTCTCTCTCTCCCCCTGTATTTTATTGTCTTTGGTATTCATGTAGTATGGACTGTAAAGTTTATGAAATCTCATTTTTGTAACATAAGCTTAAAAAAAATAGAAGCCTCCAAAGCTTTCAATGGGGAAGCTTCACGTAAACTTTGTACTAGAATGTCCCTATCAAACACCTCTATTTTTCTACAATGATTGATTAAGCAGTTTAACAATGTATTTTGTGTCAATGATTTCAACTGAACTGGTAAAAAGACAATTAAGAATTGAATGCTGTTAATTAACAATGGATTTTCAAGCCGTACATATTGAGTGGTGTTTTCATTATAACAACTTAACCTGAAAACTTCATCTCCTAAACCTTAACAATATCCTTTGAAAACAGTGCCCAAATGGAATATTGTTGGCAAATCACATTTAAGAATCATGAATCATGTAATGTTTTATTTGATTAGATATATCATTAATCAAGATCCATTACATACCTATATATTTCATTAATACATTTTGATGTCTTTTTCTCAGCTTATCTTGTGATTTCCAGAAGCAAAAGAAATTCCAGAGATAAATGTGAGTTTGCAGTCATCTACTGCGGCACTCAGTTCCTTCTTCAATGAACAGAAATGCTGCAGAGATTCTTCATACAAACACATGCATAGTGTTGTACTGTCAACTCTGGCTCTTTCTCACTCTCTCTCTTTTTTTTTTTTTATTTTGTTTCTGGTTTTGGCATTTATCTTTTGTTTTGGTTTGGTTTTAGAGGGTTTTGAGTTTGTTTTTTTATTACAACACACTATTTTTTTTTCCCTCACGTTTCCAAACCATATCTTTCAGGTGGTGATAACAGATACAAATATATTGCTTTTCACAGGGCAATGGAAATTTATATTGGGTGAGAATTTGACCTTCAGCGAGTACTTCAAGTTCCATCTTAATATTTAGCAATAAATACCATCTTACCAGCATTGAAATACATTCAAAATATCATTTCAAAATAAGCAACAAAAAATACAAACATCCTCTTAAAAGTATATAGTAGTTATGATCCTAGATCTTTGTCCTACAGAACTGTAGGTATTGACATTGATGTGAGCCACCCCATCAAATTTAACTTTGGTGATCAAAACAAAATGTCTTGTCTTCTTCTGTGAAGGGCCTTGCTGCAAACTTGTAGGTCTCTATACCTGAGCATGGGTGGAGGGGACTGCACAGCCCTGAGTTAGCAAAGCTCTGTGCATATCTTGCTGTGCAGAGGAAGGAGGTGGTGTGCCAGAGGAAGGTCCCCAGCCACAACATCAGGCAGAACAGTATGTTGGCAAAGGGGAAAATGGTTGATGGATGGTTAGAGACTGTCCTGGCTCTAACCTTCTTCAAGACAGGCTCTAGATTTACATGCATAGCTATAGCGTGCAAAGGTGCTCAGTTCTGGGGTTGTCCATATTCCTCTGCTGGAGTTAAAGAGGAAATTCAAACTCTTTAAAAACAGGGAAGAAATCTGTCTTCTCTTTTCAACCGAAGGGCACAAGTTCCCATTTTGATCAGCTATGTGACATTACACTACTGAGGAAAGGGAAGACCCAGGCTCAGTGCCCTTTTCAGCTCAGGGAGGTTTGAGGCTGCACCCCACTCGTCCCAAGAAACAAACCCAGCCATAACAGTAAAAGCAGTGTCCCAACACCTGCACCAAGGTCAGACAGGTTCTTGAATTCTCCCACTAGCCCAAAGAAACATTAAATCCTTCCCTTGGTGTATTTTTAATAGAAGAACGGAAAATTCCTCATTCCCTCAGTCCCTAACAACTGCTGTCCTATTGACTAGGGCACTCCCAGGCTGTGTGGCACATACGGGTGCAAGCCCTGGCTGGGGCAGGCACAGGATTCGTGTTTCTCACCTCATCCAACAGTCATCTGTGTTCTGCAGAGGTGCATCACTGCAGCCTTTAGCTATGCTCCTGAGTGCAAGTAGCCACCGCATCTCCTAAGGCCCCAAACGCTTTGAGGTCTGGGCTTCATGTGCTCTGAACACCACCCACCCGAGAAGCTTTCCTAGGAGGTGGAGGCAGAGGAAAGCCAAGTCATTTTATCTCACTCCAGCTGCACTGTGAGATGGGTACAGAGCTGCACAGCCCTGCAAGGATGTGTGATGTTATGCCTATAAACCCTTCCTGGCAGAAGTAAGGGGTAACCTCTGACTTCTGGCTCAGGGAGATTTGAACTTAATGATGAATTTATACGACTTGCCCAAGATAACTGATGTAGATGTGAATTACAGGCTCAAAGCTTGACTTGACTTGTCTTTATGGCAAAGGGAGAGATAGACACCTTGGGTAGGACATTCCTTTAGATAACAGCAGAAGTTCTCACTGTGAAACTTCAACTTTTTACTATTACTTCACTTTCTGTTTGTCAAAATACCTTTCTTTTCAAAATATCAACCGTGTTAACAACCATGTTACCTCATTCAGACACTACTTAGTCTATAAATCAGACCTAACAAAACAAGAACCAAAATTGGCTTCTCTGACACCTTTGCTCCTTTAACTCATAAACATGTTTGGAAATGTGCTTGGAAAACAGACATAAATGTGGGTTCTGTGCATTAAGTAGTTCTTAGAGACAAGACCCAAAAGCCATTTAATATTTATAATAAATGACGTTCTTTTATGCTTCCTGAGTTAATTTTAAACTTCTGAGATTTGGCTTTTTGGAGGGGAGGGGTGTTCTTACAGATTTTAGTGCACATTTCATTTTGTGTATTTAGTTCAAGCTTCCTTCCACCCATTTCCATTTTTTTCAGCTCCCCTGGATTTTCAGAAATGTTAATCTAGTGATAACTTCAGTGTAATGGAGTACTTACTTTACCACTTGCCACTCTTCCATTTATTGCCTGCATACTGGTGCTGTAATGCAGTTTCATGTAGACAGCACAAAGACATCATACCCAAAGATAGTGTTCCAGAGAGACCTGCATATCTTGATATTTCATCTCAAGTGTGAAATCTGTTTTCTATTTCAAGCAAATTCACAAGTATAAACCACAGTTCTTCCCTCATCTTCTCTAACTTGTGTGTCATCCACACAGAATAAAAATTTAGGAGTTTCAAGTAATACCAGCTGCTCAGAGTTTTTTTTCTCAGGATAGAACTGGGGAGAGTCCTCCCAGCTTTTTATTTTTATTTTCTTTTATCAAAGAAGGCAGCCAGGATCACCAAAGCCTCAGCTGCAACTCTTCAGCAGCCCTCTAGAATCTACAGGCTCCACCATAAGGCAGGAGGACCCAAATTCCTCACTGAAATGTCTGTATTAAAGGACATGTGATGTGGTGCTTGAGGAGGTCATGTTCTAATTCAGAAAGGATGTCAAGGCAACATTCAGTTTATGTACACTCAAAATTTTTTTTTGGGGGGGGACTCAGACTGTTACACTTTCTAATGCATCTTTTTCAGGCCATTAAAGAAGTTATTTCCTTTTCTCAACAACAACTGGATGGGATGCTACAGCTAACCTCCTATAATTCTACATGAGATTTTTCAGAAATGCTGAACATTTACCAACTCTTATGATAAGCCAGTAGGAATGAGGAGGCATTTCTGGAAAAAAGAGACCATCTGCTGAGATGACTATGTGAGAACTTTGTGCTGCCTTTTGTGCCAGCTTTTAGGCTCCCTGGGAGATGATGGAGTCAGTATAGGTCTTCACCTCACTGAAATGCCATCAGCATCAAATACTTGCCAAAGTCTTAAGGCAGCCACAGGCAGAATACTTACATCCTTCAGTTCTGCTGTAGGTTTTAGGCAAACATTTTTAGGCAAATTAGGGATAGCTGAAGCCACTGCTAAATGTGTTAAAGATACTTCCAACAAAAACAAAAAAACAGTGTGACTCTCTTAAAGACAGTTTATTTGTAAAGGGGTTAAGGCACAGTAGTGGGGCAAGAAAAGTAAGATGCACATTTTGTCCTTGTGCTGCAGCTTCTGTAGGAAAAGATGTAATCCATGACTTTGCAGACAGGCCAGCAATTCTCATTTCTAATGATCTCATTTCTTAAAAAAAAATAATAATAATAATAAAAAAATCCCACTTTCTAGTCAAAAGGTTAAAAAGGTTCACAACAAATACAAAAGGTCCCTCGAAAGGGAAAGGAAGGAATATAAATAAGGATAAAGGTTACAGAAGAAACTGAACAAAAGTCTTGGCCAAAGGGCAAGGCCACTGGAATCATGTGTTGAAAACTAAAGAATGCTGCTGGCCATTTTTTACTTTTTATACACATGCGTCATTTCCTTGACTTTCAGACAACTACTATTAATAAATATAGTAAACCAAAGTGTAACAAAAACTATTGTTTTTAAAACTTGGCTAATTTTTTAGCTAGTAAAATCATCAAAATGAAATCTATATAATGAGACAAGGAAGATAATTCATCACTTCAATCACATTTAAGTCATACTAGGAAAAGACAGTGTTGCTTATAAATTTACTGAATTCAAAAGAAAGTGAGGAAATATTCCATTCACAGAAACCATTGCAAATCTTCAAGACCTTATGTTTAGGGTCTTTTACCACCATTTAGATGAAAAGGAAGAAATCAGCTGTGTACTAGTACCTATAGTATTGTTTGTAGAAGAGCTTTTAGCCCTTGTAAAGCATGAAATCAGAATGAACTTAATGTAAAATCACAGCAAAATAATGTAATATGATAACAAATACATGTAAAAGGAGTAAAACCTTTGTCTAGCCTCACTTGCCAGAGAAGAAACAGAAGAATAGAAAAAGAAAACTGCATAGAATTTTTCCAGGAAAGTGGCAAAGAAAAATGTGTCTTAATTTCATATATTTAAATAAGAATTTCCTTTTTCTGTTTTAATGAAAAATATTTGTGTGAAAAATCTCTTTGTGTCAACACTCTGAATTGCTAAAAAAGAAATATATATGGCCATAAAAATGTGACCTTTCAAAAAGAATTCTTGTTTCATAAATTAAGGATTTATTTTGTTGTTTCATTATTAATTATAACATAATCTGTGGATTTGTATTGGCCATTAGAGATAGATCAATGTAGTGAACTGTTTCAGAGAAAAAAATCACAAAACTTAAAATAGATTTCTTGATAAATCAGATGGGAATTTTCTTTTCACAGTTTTTTCCTCTCACATTTCCAAAATAACACAATGCAGCATTCCAATACTGGAACAAAATGTTTTGTTCAGCTGGAGACTTTCTTGAAATAGGCTGAGAAATCCATTTTTGCCATCTTTGCAGATAATGAACAAATTCACACCATCATTTTAATGTCAGCTTACCTACTGTAAAAATGAATAGGTATTAAATTTGTCCAAAAAACAAAGATGAAACAGTGCTGGAGATATCTAGCAGTGTAGAAAACTGCCACCAACCTTACCCTTGCAATATGAGTCAGATATTGCTACGATTCCAATTACAGCTAAAATTAAGCTATTCCCAATATTACATTCTGAACATTTTCACAAAAATGGACTTATAATATTGATATTGTTCTTGATAACCACTGTCAGAGAAGAAGCCTGCCTTTCCTAAGGAGCAAGAACCTGGCTGATGGCAAATGTTGTGACCTTACAGTACCTCAGAGAAACCTTAACCAATAATAAATTACACATTTGTTATCAATTTTTAATTTGTTTGTTGTTTGGATTGGTTTTGGCAATTCAACTATCAGTAAATAATTGACCTGACCCTCTTCTTGGAAGCCCTGGATAGAACCCTCAAAACTGGGAACATTTTCCTCTGTCTTGCTTGCTGGCCCTTCATCCTTGCATGGCACTGCAATCAGGCAGCTGGCCATCGAGCCCTCCAAGTTGCTTCCTCTTAGCATTTCCAGTACCAAACAACACAGTATGAAGCTTACAGGAATACAGTACAGACAAAAGCAAACATTTTCAAAATGATGTGCCTAAAAATCTCTATGATATGAATCAACATTGTCCTCTTGACCTACAGAACTTCCTAAAATCACTTTTCCATTCTTTAGTGTGGTCATTTTACAAAAACTAGATAAGAAATTTAATTCTGAATATCATCATATTAAGTAATTTAACTGTAATCCAAACCACCAAACAACCATATTTTAAAGGTCTATGCAGTTTCCTGTAAGTAACATCACATTTTAACATCACTAATGGCTGGAGCCAGAGCCTGAGAAACAATTACTTCCGTCTTTTCTTCCATTTAATCCAGCAAACAGGCAAACAGAAATTAAAGCACCTATTTTAGATAAACATGGCTGGAAAGTTTGAATTTAGTTTACAAACTGCTTTATCAATAACCACAAATTTCAAATTTTTCAAAGCCTCAATTCTGATATATCATTTCCAGTACGGTAACAAATACTAATGTAATCAGAACTTCAGTTTTACAGTGTTGGCGGAAATTGTATTCAGTTAAAAGTGAAATCTTTCCCACACCCCTTTATTTTGAGACATCTGTAACCTTTAAAATATTTCTGCTGCTAAGCAGAACAAGCAGGTAAAGACCTTTTTTTTCTAAATCACTGAAAGATAGTCATACTTTTTTACTGAAATATCAAATGATTTTTGTCTGCCTTTCTGCATATATCTCCAAAGTTAAGTAATAACACAATTAGGTTAGCAAAATAAGAAATTTGTATCTACCCTAAAATACTTATGTAGAAGTTTATAAATAAATTAGTAGAATTGCACATGTGCATGCACAAATCATTATAGTCAGTATAAAGGGTGGAATCAGAAAAAAAAAATGTAGAAAGTGCAATTATCTACTTGCTCTCATAGCCTTGTCTACATCATAACTGTCAGTAAGAGAAGATAGGAGGTAGGTATGAGAAAGTAATAGTTTGGCTCATTAACCTACTTTTGAGGTCTTTTGTATTTCCCTAGAAACAATTTCGATACATCTGTGAATGGGTAATTATGAAAACATATTTATTAAGGAAGCACAAGAAAATCGTGTACTTAGACAATAATTTAATTTTTAAATTATATATATATATTAAAATGCTGTTCTAGGAAAATTGTTTATCTATTTTTCAAAAGAAAAGGATACTAATAAATAAACTCTTTCCTCTGAAACAACAAACAACTTTGGACAGTGTCTTATGATTGAATTTGCTTGCGTTTAATCCACTGAAATACTAGTGTGCTAATATCAGAACAGACAGCTATTGGTGAGATCTTGTGATCAAAGCTTACACTACTTTGTTCATATCCTAAAGTAGTTCTGGCTCTACTTTTCCATTTTTGGTATTCCAGAATATTTCTTGTGCCATTCCAGGACACGGGAAAAAATCGCACACTTCATTTAAACATGTTTTTTCACTGGGCTTTGACTCTGAGGTATTAATTGAACTTGATGTGGGTACAACTGGAGCTGGGATTTCTTCCCATTTGTATCACAGACCAAGAAGTAGCTTTGTGAGCCTGCATTCACCTGTAGGTGGTGTACCTACAAGGCTCTGCATTTTGAGAAATGATGGACATACAGCAGGTGTGGGCAAACAAGTATCTCATTTCAGCCTCAAGCCTGGAAGCGGGCTGTAGCCGAATGCTTTGGTTGACTCACATTCTACTCCTCACAGCAAAAGGCAAACTATGTTCCTTGGCAGCACGTTGCATTTAACTCTTGGTTTATTTAGCAATCATTTTATCAGAAAATTGGCCAAATGCCATCTGAGTAAATGTGTCCTATTAGTCTGCAATCTCACTTTCATCTGGCCCACAGATATGAGCAGAACTGCAGTGTGTACAACTCAAGCACAGACTGCACAGACCTGTGCAGACTCTGAGGACCTCTTCACACGGGGAGCTAATGCAGAATGTGTAGGTATACATGAAACACTTCTTTTATGGCACTACAGGAATATGCACAAGCACTGGTCTGAAAGCTGAGTACAGTTAATCACAAAAGTCATCTGTCAGGAATCTACACATGGTCAAAACTGAAGATGTCTGTGTGTCATGAGTCCAGATCACATCTCTTCTATAAACACAGTTCCTCATTGTTAACCATTTGGGTTGTACCATTGCAGATAAACACCAAACATTTTCTGGGAGAAAAAAATAATAAATATATAAATAAAAAATAAAAAAGGAGAAAAAAAGTCAGTCTTCTTCTAACACAAGAATATAGTAACCTTCTAACAGACAAAATATTGTCTCTAAGAAGTGGTTTTCAATTATTACAGCATTACAAACTCCAGTGTTTAAAAAAGGTAAAAAGTTACAAGGTTATCTTAACAGGCTTAATATTTAAAATGGTAAGGTAATTTTCATTAGTTTTTAAGCTCCTAAATTGCTGAAGTGTTTATGAAAGTTCAGCTTCCAGTCATTTTTCAAGTAAGATCTTTATTATTGCTACTAGAATACATGAAATTAAACAATGTTCTGTTATAAAACAGGACAATAAGACAAAGATATTTTCTACAGCTTATATTTCCATGGAGTTTTGTTTTATCTATGTGGGAAAAACACCTAATAAACTGAAAATACAGATTCTTAAATAATGGGTTTGGGTGGGTAATTATCTGGATCTCTGAGACATTTTAAATCTTTTTCATCACTTTCCATTTTATATAGCATTTTCTCACATTATATCAAAGTATATTTTCCTTCATGCTTTCTCTAAATGTTGCAACACTAGATTATCATGTAATGTACTATAGTCAGATTTCAAGTCAATGGATAATTTTTTAAATATTCCTCATATTTAAATCAATTTTAATTTTCCAGAACTCAGTTTTCCCAGTGACAACTCAGTTTTCTGTTCTGTACCCTGTCCCTTATAAGGCATGTTCTTATACCCAATTCTGGCTACCCACTGCACCACAAATTGAGGTAAATCTCTGCTTCTCATTGTTCAAGTTCTTCAGAATATGCTTCTTCTAAAAGCCCCTAAGAGTTAAGTCTAGCTCAACCTTACTTGATTGTCATTTGGAGAACAGAATAAGCTGAAATAAAATAAAGCCATTTAAATTCTGAGTAAGTGCCAAAAACTGATTCAATGCAATCAAACTAATCTGCTTCAAATTATACCACTAGATAATTTTTATTAACTTCCTGGGTAGATGAGTCTCAGTTATAAAACTAGAGGCAACAGATATATACAAAGAGAAAATAAAATTATGCGGAATTATTGTTTAAGTTAGGAAAGGCTTCAATATCAGTGAACATGGGGACTAATCAGCACTAAGGCCTTTGTAACTGTCACCAAAAAAGAATTAAAATAGAAACTGCACTGAGAAAAATTAAAGCTATACATACAACTATTGTGTTGCTATTTATGGAGACTTATTCTCCAATGCAAAGTAGAAACACAAGGAAGACAAGATGACTTTTGATAATTTACCGTTAAATTCATTGTATAGAAATCTGCATCTAAATATAAATCTAATTTGAATTTATGGGCTATAAATCCCGTTTCAGTGACATTGACCCTAAGGACAGACACAGCAGGACAGGAACAGAGAAGGAGATTAGAGCCCATATAGAGGGCTGCTGAACTTTTGTTAAAGGATGGAACAGGACATCAATAAGGACAGATAGAAGAGAAGAGCCCAAGGAAAGAAGCATAGCAATTCCCATGGAATGCTCTGGAAATACTGAGGTGTAACTTTGTAGAAATGCTGAAAAAGTAACATTAGCATGAGTTCTGTGAGGGCAGGAGACCCCACAGAAGCAAGCCAGTGGAAGGGAAAGGCCACAGCAGTGGTGGGCTGGTGTTTCAAAGTTCCAACAGGAGGACAAAACAGTCAGGTGCAGACAGCAGACCATTCAGGTTTCCTTGCAAAGCCATCTCTCCAAATCCCCATGAGGGTTATTCTGCTTGAGAGGGTTGGATGAACGATAGATGATAAAAAAAGATGCCAGCAACTGTAGATGGCACATTGAGTGTGTCTAGAGACCAGCAGAAGGAGGAAGATGGGCAAGAACACTCACGCTGTGATAAAGATGTCAAAAACAAACAAACAAACAAACAAACAAACAAATAAAAAGCAGATAATAAGAAAAAGGGCAAGAATGTGGAATAAAAATGCCTGGGAGATCAGAGACTCCTGTCGTGGGGCTCCTTTGGTGGGGCATGGGAAGAGAACAAAAGCAAAGGTCTTTCTATCATGGCCATAAGCTGCTTATTCTATTCCCCAAATTTCTAGCCATTGTTCACCATTTTGCAAATACTTTATTTACATTTGCTTTCCATATGAGAGGAGAGAAGACTTCAGAAGACTTAATAGCTTAACATCTCCTCTAAACTGAATATTCAGATTGAATAATTGATTTCAAACTTTTTAAATAAAAATATGAAAAGTTGCTAAGAGTTTCAGTGAATTAAATGTTCTGAAATGAACAAAGTAGGTTAAAAAAGCACACTTGGGAATATAAATCATTAAAATACATACCAACTCCCACACCTGATTTCTAATAAACATGTTTTCTTGGTAAATAAAGTTGGTAAATAACTGAAAATCAGTTTCTATTATTTTGTTTTGTTACAGAAACAAAGAAGAAGAGAAACAGCATTATCCATGATTCAGTCCCCTGCTGGTATTAAAGAACCAAGTCTATTCAGATATAGGTTTTTATATTATGTCAATATATTATCACCCCCTGCATGTCACATTTTACATCACGTTAGATAACTTCTGTAAAAGGACCAATAATAACAACAACAAGAAAAAAAATAATAATAATTCTTCAGAGAAAATTATTGCCCAGCACAAAACCAAGAAAAGAGTTGCTGCTATACAATTTAACCACAAGAATACAACCTCCAAACACGTAGATTTTAATAGTGTAAAATGCAACAATTATGCTGTTTGTGACTTGCTAAAATGCACTGGAAGAAGTACAAGACAGAAACATTTTCATCAACATTCTCATTGTAATTCTGTGAATTTTCAGATAAGAGTTGAAGGTATTGTGACACCAATTTAGGAAATTTTGTCTTTAGGCAAAGGAATGGAACTGTGCGCTTAAGGTCATGGGTGCGCACAAATACCTTTCCCAAATTAGAGTCTGTGGACATTATAAGAGCTACTCAGCACATTGCGGGATCATTTTAAAACCATTTGGTTTTGTAAATGATCTATCATTGAATTCCATTTAATATGGTGGGCTGTAAAGCTATTATATTTACTCCTCGTTGAACAATAATAACTAGGGCACACAAGTTATTATAAGCATACCAGCCTAATTCCAGAGATACGCTCAGCCTGTCATCTGCATGCAACTCTGCAACTCTAGGGAAGTCACATCTCCCTCCAAGTGAGGGATGGTCTTATGTGACAACCAGCAGCCACCAGTAAAGCCAGATGAAAGCTTCCCAAGAAAATTTTCTTGCTTTGGAACCAGAAGAAAATTTGCTGGTTTACTAAGGCTCTGCTGGTTCTCAGTGAACAAGATCAAACACAAGGAGTATTGATGTGAAACAATCCATTTCATAGGATTTTCAGTTGGGTTTAATTATGATAGTATAATCCATGAAACTTGATGCTTTTCTTTAAATTTCTTAAAACTCAGGTTACGTGGAAGCTGAAGATCCAAGGGACATGCAGCAAAGCAGGAGCTGGTACTCTGTGCTAATTGTTCATGCTATTGTTGGTTAACAATTTGCCACAATTACATCAGGTATTTTTATATTAATAATAAATGACATTGTTTCTGGAGGGGGAGAGGGGATTTTGCAGGAAGTGGGTGAATGTTTCTCCTATAAAATGCAAATTAGTCCAAAGCTGTTCAAATGTATGTGAACAGAATTCACTTAACTTTCACTGTGAAGAAAAGAGTGAGTTACCAGTCAGCTAGATCTTTCTTCAGTCATACTTGGTGAAAAAATAGTTATCACTCAAGTAAACCAGCACCTCACCTTTTCTGCTGACCCTGCACTATTTTTTTTTCCATATTTCTGTCCAGACTCAATGACTGGAAAAATTAGTTCCTGCCCATTAAAAATTTTAATTGCATCAGAAAAGTAGACAGATAAATTTCAAACGCTTTTTTGAGGGGTGTGTGGGGGGTGGGGGTGTTGCTAGCCTAAATTCTTTACTTTCTTTGAGCTATATCCTCTCGGCCTTATTCCTCTCACGCTCCACTCTTGAGTGATGTGTACAAGTGTTTCGTCCTTCCCTGCTATATCAAATGAAGTCTTGCTATGGTCATCTGATACAGCAGTTCAGCTATTTCTGTAAGGCTTTTCCTTTGGTATGGATTTTGGTTAGTTCCACGATTCTGACTTGCTTTTGGATCTCGGATGCTCCAACTCTAGAAACTTGGATTTTATGTTCCATTACTCTACCAACATGACTGAGAGATGGCCCCTGCAAACATATCTTACTATTTTTACAAATCCTTCTAATAGCATTACCTTCTCAGATTTCTCCCATCGGCTGCTGTGGGATTTCTTCAATGTCTCATTATTATTAATAGCTGTTCATCCTTCATATCTCTTAACTCAAATTCACTTTTAGTTATTTCTGTGTTGACAGTTGCAGCCTCTGCACTTTATCTAATCTACCGTGTGCATCTTCCTTTCCTTGAGTTATGTTCTCCTGAAGCATCTTAGACCAAGTTTGAACTTTTGTCTTTCCACCCCTAAAAAATGATGCTTGACTCAAGTGCACTTTCTCAGTTTTCCTTATTCCTTCAGCTAACAGAGTATTCCAAGTTTTTGCTTTGTTTCTTGCTTGAGAGCAGTCACAAAGAACACAGTGTTTTACCCCATTTCTGGACTGAAGGAGCAGAGATACACATTCACAAGAACAAGTGCAATATTTTGTCATATTTGCAATGCCAGTTTGTGCCCATAAAAGATTCATGAAGAACTTCTAAATAAAAAGATGCAAGGCTGAAATTTGTGTCAGAACACACAAAGAATAGACCAGGGGTCAGCATTGCCACAGTGTGGATGGGAAGGGGGCTGCAAACATGATTTTATTCTCCTCTCCCATGACAGGAGACAGGTACTGCACCAGCAGATGTGACAGAGAGAACAAACAGGCTACAAGTCTGAAGGCATTTAATTCTCTCCTCTTCAAATGCAAGTTTAAGAAATATTCAGTATTTTTTCTAAATTAATACTTGAGGGGAAATTGCATCAAATGTATGAGAGATGTACTGCATTAAAAAAAAAAATATATATATATATAGGCTTGTTTAGTAGATTCATCTTCAGTGTACCACACCAAAATAAATCTCATTAATATCTCATTAATAATTTCTCTTAAGAGAATGTCTTATAATGAAATAAGTTTAAATTAAAAAAAAAAAAAAAAATCAGTGTTGAGGCATTTGTTTTAGTTGGCTTTAACTTTTGCAGTCTAAATGCAAAGCATGAGGCCCATTATAATTTGGATAGTTAGTGCTTCTAAACATAGTGTCAGAATGCAGTGAATGAGGGGACGGGTTCAGGCCAACACACATGCGGCCAAGTGAAACAGCCACTCCATCTGCGCTGCAAAATCAAACACACACACACGCAGAGCAGCAGCTATAATTAGATATGAACAGACCATTTCAGATGTGTCTGGAACCCGCTTTAACTCCAATATTTCTTAAGCATTTTTGGGTGCACCATTCTACTGAAATCTATTTCAGGTAATTATGAAAAGTTTGTTACTTTTTCAGGTTTTGGTTTTCTTTTTTTTTTTGTCAAACCAAAGGAAAAATAAGGAAATAAAAGTGAGCATCTACTTTTTCCTGGTTCTCCTATTACCCCTTCTAAATCCTTCCCTCTCTCATTTGGATTTTAAAACGTGCCTTCTCAAACTCACAGCTGTGTGAGTTTGGCCAACATTCAAAAAAGGGGACAAGGAGCTTTTTATGTAATACAAGAGAAGCCAAATGTGGACTCAGTGATGAAGGAGAAGGTTGCAGGACAGGCAGGCTTTAATAAAGCCCGTACATGGTCACAGAAGAGATCTTCGGTATCTTGTCCTTAGCTGAAGCAAGCACCAAAGTTTCAAAGAGAGTAGCTTCTGTAGAAATCAATACCGGCAGCTTTTTGTACCAAGAAGCAGAAAGGAAGTTTTCTCCTAACTTTCAAGAATTAGAACTGATTAATGCCTTTAAGGTTGAGGGTTCATGTTCCTCATAAGTATCTGTTATTCATTTTGATTAATCATTATCCCTATGCTACCTAGTCCTTTCTTTTCAGTCCTTGGTTCCAATGAAAGTTAAGGGGAATGAGTTATATTGGCTTAGCAGTCAAAGGATAGAAAAGCTTTGACTGCCATTTTCAACTTAAATTCAATTTTTTTCAACAAAACAATTTCACTGTATTTTACCTTATGAATCAACAGGTGAACAGAGGCTTCCACTATGCCATATGGAGGTATATTTTTAAATCTTCTACATGTTTTTTGCCCTTTCTTGTTAAACTACCGAAGTCTTTTCAGTGTCCCTCCATGAAAGCTTTCCCATTCCCTTTGTCCTTTCTTCACACTCCTTTCTGAATCCTTCCCACTGGATCTCTGCACTGAGCTGCAGATATCCAACTGCACACAGCATGCTGGTCGGTGGCTGCCCCAGCTTGGTGAGGTGCCTCTCAAGTTTCTCACAGCTTTCATGAACTTTGCCCAGGTTTACCATCCTGTGTCCTCTGTGGAATTTGCCATTGTGTTCTTTACCCTGTCTCCAACTGCCTCGTAAGGATACGGATGCTAATCCAGAGCCTTTTGCACGTCACCTCAGATATTGTCATTGCTTTCATTTGGATGGCTGAAACTTCTATCCTTAAAACAGTATCTTGCTGTCCTTCCCTGCCCCCGGGCTCCCAGAGTGCCTCCCCAAGAGGGGTAACCAGATGTCTTTGAGTCTCCTTTACACAGTCACATCTATGCAGACAGGGCAGGAGCCATCCAGTTCCCTTTGCTTTCCAGATGATGGAGCAGAGCAAAAGACCTGCACTTCCCCGTTAAGAACAATGTTTGCTTGCTTTTTTATTTTATTTTATTTTATTTTATTTTAAATAAAAAAGATTATGGCTTAACTTTCTACCAGTCAGAGAGATCACAGCACTTCTATTGTTATTTGTTCTATTACAAGACACTACAACTTGGCTTGCCACTTATGTCCATCACTTTAGTGATTTTTTTGTTTTCTTTTTTTGTTTGTTTGTTTGTTTTTAACTTGTACCACGCTCATCTCCTTCCTCATCCAACTGCATCTTTACTAAGGAAGTTCAGAGGAGAGATCAGGCTTTTGACAGCTCTTGAACCAAGTTAACCCAAACAAAGAGGAGGTCTGAACAGGTCTGAATTTACCTATCAGTGGAGCAAAAGTCTGCATTAATTGTCCTTTCCAGAGACACATGGGATGCTCTGAATGGGCCGTATACAAAATCAGTTTAAATGGGTTCAGCTTAACCTTCAACAAGTATTTGCATCATGTCAAAAACATACCACTAATTACTTGAAGACAGGAACAGAGGCTGTTTCTGAGAAAAAAGCACAAAACCTATTTATACCGCAGATGAAAACTGATCACCTCACAACTGTGATATCCTGGGTTCAAGTCATAAATAATAAGTGCTAAGGAGATACCATATTCTTTTTGCCTAGTACATAAATACATTTCATCTGAGAACGGTCATAGAAAAATGAGAGAAGTGCACATTAATGTTTCCTAAGTTAGACAATTAAAGATAGCTCTACTTTGGACTTTGGGATACTTTGGCATCAATTTTTGGATACAAATCCCAAAATGGATTGTACCTCCCAGATTTTGCCATGGGTAATAGAGATCTTCTGCTCAGGGAAGTCCCATATCTGTTCTCTTCTCTCAGACTTTTTCACATCTGGAAAACAAATGCTATAAAGATAAAACCAAACAGAAAACAATGAAATATTGGAAGGAGGATTAATAAATATTAATCAAGCAGTTATAGTGCTCAGAAACAGACCTGAGATGTGCCTGCTTTAATGAGATAGACATGGAAGACCAGAGCATCACCACCCCAACCACCCAGCAGTAGAATTAGGCTCTTCTTCAGTCAAGACATCTTTACTAGATCTGATTTCACACAACAAGTACCCTGTGAAACAATAAAATGCAACTACCTCCACTTCAAAGGAAAGTCTGTCATGACTTAAGCCTGGTGCCTTACACCTTTGGAAACTGCCCAGTTGTTTAACCATGCCTGCCTGAGGGAAGGAAACGGTTCTTTTGGTCTTCTGAAACTTTCTTCCTTTCCTTGCTTACCATATTAGTTGTTCTTGGTCAAATCACAGCCAGCTACAGAGGTAATGAGCTACATGCTAATATTCTTCATTGAAAAATTTTATTTTCAAAACAGAAAAATAGATGGACAGGGCCAGGAAAGGAGGATGAGCTTCGGGCAGCATAAACGCCTATGTACCCAAAGAAGATGACTTTCCCTCCTTCCATGGAAGACAGGGGAATTCAGAAAAGGGGTTTGGGATAGCTGTCGAAACTTGTTTTCTCATAACAAATACCATCAAATTTTTTTTTTAGAGTTTCTTACAGTAATTTTCAAATAATTTCATGATAAAAGATTAAGACTTAAATTATTAATAATTATCGTTTCTGACTGTGATGAAATGGAGCGACTGTTATCAAAGCAGACATTAGCTTCCAGATATTACTTGTGCCTTCGCTTATCTTCTAAGCTATGACTGAGTGACAGACAACCAGCTTCAATGGTAATCTACAGATTTTATAGAAGCCTTACAGAAGGGGCACGTGCATGCAAAAAGTAGCGCATGCACAGGAAAGACGGTGCATGGCTGCAATTAGACACAGTACATGCAATATAGTCAGTCTCTACAGGTCTGCAGTGTTCTGGATGCCTTGTTTTGCTGTGCATGCAGAAACCCCCTGCACAACACACAACAGCAGAATCAGCCTGTACAAACACAGGGAACATGATGAGCACAGCATGAACAGCACACGCACACACTTTATAACCTCACTCATTGATTCATTACAGGCTATTCTTGCAACATTTTGCACTAAAACACATGGTGTATAGTTATAACATATACATTCATACAATATCCATCTTGGAGAGCTGATTTTCTTTTCAGAAACGTCTCCTTTCCAAAGAAACATACAGAAAAGAAGCAACCAAAAAAGCCACATATTGAGCAAGGTGAGGAGACTTCCTAATCAGACTCCCCTGTGCACTAGACACATCTGTGACTGATTATCACATTAAAAAAGGAAAAGATGCAACTTATAAGACAGTTATCTCCATTAATTTTTGTTTATTTAGCAAAATCAAATGTTACCTCAGCAGGAGTGATAATAACTGAAATTCTGCATTGCATTCTCTATTTTTCTACCTTTCAAAACTGATGAATGATCTGCTTGTCCCTTTTTCCTCCTACTTCTTATCTTGTCCTCTCTCTCCCATTTTAAAACTTTAATGACTGTTCGGTGGTTGTACTTATGCTTTGAAACTATGAATAACTTTCAAAATAAATCATTTGTTTTGCTTGATAATCCAGTTTTACTAAGGACTGTTTGATCGGAAGTACATTGTACCATTCAAAAGATTCAACACTTATTCCAGAATTCTTATGTCATTATATTTGCTGGCAGTGATCTTGTCAAAAAGCAAAGTCATTGATGGCACACACCATCCTTAACAAAGGCCACTTTAAGAAATGTAAATTAATTTCTTGTTTGTAGCAGAGATTTTTAAAGCTTGAAGAGGAGTGTTTCTTCTAAAATTTAATGATTTTGTAAAGATACTGAATGGCTCTAACTGTCACATGTATCTTAGATCAGGAGAAAAAAAATAAAAAATATATATATATTATTACTATTTGAGGTTTCTATCCATCTGTGGTCACAGATAACGCAGAGTGCTGTTAAGGATTTCACAGTTGTAAAACCTGAAATACTGGCTTAAAAGCTGTTTCACCATTTACAATGGTTCCTAACGTATTTCTGAGTAAATTTCTCAATAAAAATATGGAGAAAAAAAAAAAAAAACACGCTATAGTTTAAACTACCTTGGAAATACTGTTCCTATATGGACCTATTTATCTTAATGGACAAGTTCTGGAGGATCTCACACCAGCAACTCAGCACCCCTGCCCCAGGTGTCTGTCTTAATGCTTTAATGCTGCCAAAGTAGGGCCAGCACCTTCATTTAAACATGCCTGCACTAGCAATGTGAGCAGAGGTCCAAGGTTCACTCTGAAAAATCTCTCTCTTTGCCCAGTTCTGCTCCAGGAACCACCAACATCTGTCAGAGCTGGTACCATCTGAAGATTGCACAACTGCTGTGACAAGACTCACAAGACAACTTTCATCAGAGTTCTTAAGTTGTCACATACCGCCCATCTTCACACTATAACATTTATTAAGCCTGATCTACCAAAGGAGTGCTTAGTTCTGGGAGGGGAAAAAAAAAAAAAAAAAAAAAAAAAAAGAGAGAGAGAGAGAGAGAAAGGGAGTCTCAAAACAGCTTTACCTCAAAATGGCCCTTTTACCAGACTGAAAGGTGCCAAGTACTGTTTCCTATGAGGAATTTCCCAAAAGGAGACATATCCAGATAGGAGCCATGCAGGTTTCTAGAAACCTTTCACACACTGAATGGGCAGAGGAGGAGACCTCTTGGCTATAAAAGGGGTAGAGTTACGGTCCAGGGGACTGCAGAGATGCTCAGAGGTGTCAGTTGGTTGACAAGTCTCCCTAAATTAATCTAAGGACCACTAATATCTATCTTAGACACATTTTCCCTTTCTGTGGTGATCATTTGCAGGTACATCAGTTAATCTCTGATTTCTACCACAATGAGTTCATAACCTTGGACACAGAAGGTGCAACACAAACACAATATCACAGTAAAATAAGGCAGGTAGATAGATAAACTTTAATGTAATGAATAAATAATGTCTGACTTCCTCCTTTCCTCTGTTTCTGCTTTCCTCTTTAGCTCTCAGATATTGGGTTCTCTGATGACCTCTTTAAATATGTAATTGGAGCACTGAGATAAGTAGATTCAGGGTGTCCTTCCGTTTCTTGATTTTGACAGGACCAGGAGATCTTGAGAAAAAGAATCCTTTGCAGAGAAGGAGCAAAGTGGACAGGCACAGTAGAAAAACCTCAAAGATTGTCTTTATAAGGAGGAAGAAGCAAATAATGAAATCTGGTGTCAGTACAGCATAGTTCTAGATTGATCATGATGCAGTCTTCTTCAGATTCCATTTTCTTCTATGCATTACCTTCTTTCTTACCATTCTTAATCCATGAGAAGCAACAGTGATTATGAACTGCTATATAACACCATAAATTTCGGATGAGGGTTAAAGCAAAAATTATCTTTATTTTGTTGTTTCTCAACTGTGTCTTTCCTTGTACAGCTCAAAGAAGGAAAGAATCAAATTACTATTTCTGCTCATTTAAATTATTGTGTTGACCCTGTACAGTATTCTAGTCTGTTTCACCAAAGCTACGTCTAGATGGTATGTTGGAGAAGATTGGAACAGCTACAGGGAAAGAAAAGCTAGCTTGTTTTAATAAAGATCTCGTCAGGTGACAAGCGGTATATTGTGAACACAGTTATAAGTTACAGTTGTATTATCAATATGTGTTTAAAAAATCATATTAGTGTTTGTCTAAATAACTTCTCCTTGAAAAAAAATAAATAGTATCGTTCTTGAATTGCTTATAATATTTGGGCAGAAAAAAAAAAATGTCATAAAGATCATAATGATTATTTCATTTTACAGTTAGATCAATGATGCTTGTTATAGATACAGCTACGTAAATTACCTCTATCATGAGTTCCCATTTCTAGTCATTAATTCAAATTGTCAATAACTACCACATTTAGCAAATCAATTATCACAAATCATTTCCACTTCGAATGACCAAAGTTCCAGTGTTTTCCACTACAAGAAAAGCATTTTCTTTAAACATATGCTTTGCATCATTTTTAAATACCCATATTGCCAAAAAGCTTAGAGCCAAAAGCAGATATTTGAAATAGGAAAAGGCCTTACTGAAATTAAATTGCCCATGCTGTATTTAGTGAGAAGCAATGAACAGTACAACATAAAAATCACATCATTTCTCTTAGCAGGGGAAATCTATTTCAAACTGGCACAGATTTGAGCAAACTGAAGACTTCTTTAACTGCTATTGGCCAAAACCACAAGCAAAACCTTCCCAGAAAAGGGAAGGAATATATTATACTTGCTACATCCATGGCCCATGCAACTGGTACTTGGATGAGAGTAAAATCTCTTCCAGATGTTAATCTCTAAAATTGGATGATCTCATTACGGGACACTCTGGTTTTACAGCTGACTTCCATGTGGTATGAAGAAGCTAAAGTAAAGAACCGCGGCACAACAAGCCTTTCACCATTACAACAAAAAACTCCTCAGGGCACAGAAAGGTGAGAAAGAAAAATAAAACAGATTTACCATAGATGCCAAAAGGCCTTGATGAGATAGACAGCATGTAAAAAGTCATCTGAGTAATTAGAACTATGTAAATGCCAGAGAGCCTTTTTAACAATGGCTCATTGGATCAGAGAGAAAAAGTTGCATCAGATGGGTTGAGGCCACTTAAACATCTGCTTTTCTTGAGCATCCATGTGGTCAAACTCCATTCCAAAGGTGCTCCTGGAAGGCAGGTTCTATGGACACGTGCTGAATGATTTGCACAACTTGTCCGAATACTGATTATCAGAGAAAACATTTCATCATTCTTGGGGATTGTCACTGAGGCAGGACCAAAACCCTCAAGAACTTCAAGGAGAGACAAAGAATGAAATTCTGTGTTGCCTCACAGGGGTAGAGAAGAAAGGCATTGGCCGGGAGAGTATGCACTCTGCGTTAAATATCACGAATTCAAAGGCTGCCTCAGGTCTTCAAAGCTAAGACTTCTCTTTACTGGTTATGGGCCAAAAAAAATCTACGTGATCTCTGTATCTCACTCATATGTGCAATATGCTTTACTGGAAGCTGTATTTTTCAAAGAAATAAGGGTACCACATGAGGAGGATGCTGGAAGGCACAAAACAATAACAACAGGCATACCATAAACCACATTTTGCATAAGTACAGCTTTGCAGTGTCAATTCATAACATATATATGAAAAGTACCTTGAAAATCTTATAAATCTACCTAAAAAATGGATTTTCTTGGGGTCTTTACTCATTGTCAGCAGATATCATATAAGAAAAAAAAAAAAAAAAAAAGAATGGTAATGTTATAATATAGATAAATATTGGCTGGAAATATGGCAGGGTTCTCCTGTATGATTTACAGGAAATTTAGCTTATTAATCTGAATTTCAAGGGCAGAAAGCCAGTGTAACAATTCAACCACCACTTAGAAGTTCTTACTTCCAATTAAACTCTATATAATGGAACTTAATCAACAAAAAAGATTTTATTTCATAAATTAAATTTGGAAGTTCTCAAATTCCTCACATGCTTCCATCTCACATCCCAAAAACCACGGTGATAAGGTCCTGAGCTTAGTTTTTTATTGTTATTATTTTTTTTTATCTTCTACAAACATTTTCTCAAATTCTCTGTGCTTTCTGCAGCCTACAGAAAGCAACTACTGACAATAGACTTGCTTCCCTTGGTTAGCTTCACAAACTTTTATGTAGTTCATAGTTTCCAGGCATTCACAGATTGAAAATCTTCTATTTTAAACACATAAGCCTTATTGAAAAGCCTCTCTTGCTCCTTGCCTTTCTTTAGGTGATGAAATAAGACAATCAAAAAAATGGTAAGAGAAAAAAAAAAAAAAAAAAAAAAAAGGAGAGAGAAAGAGAGAGGGTCTAAAGACTAAAGATTGATCAATATCTGGGATTAACATGGTGGAAAGAGAGCATCCCAGAATCATTCTCCCTTGAACTTTACCATTAATGGTTTTTCATGTATTATTACTCTCCTTTTAAAGTGTTCGCCACCTTTTCTTCTGCAGCATGTCTCAAATGTTTTCATGTTGCTGTAATTGTGTGTGGCTTACTCCTCCCCCAGTTCCATTTTCTGTTTTTTAAAAGCAAGTTGGGCTATCATTTTTTTTCATCCTGGGTTGCTTTTTTTTTCTTTTTTTTGTATTACTTTCAATTTTCCTTATTTCTTCTCTCTCACTTCTTCCTTTAGCTTTATGGTTTATATTCAAGTGTGTACTTTGAAACTTTAACTAGTACCATTTGAGGCCCACACCATGTTTATATTGATCCTTTCATTCAAAAAGAAAAAAAAAAAAAAAAAAAAAAAGTAGAAGCAAGTATGTTTTCTGACTGCTCACTGCTGTCAGGTCCTGCAAATTGTAGTAAGATATACCTAGAAGACATATTAAGTTAATATCTTTGTTCTTACATCCAGACAAAGAAACTATACACCCAAGAACATGACATTAGATGTATTGTAAATATTGTATGATGTTCAAATACCTTCATGGCCCCTAGAGAAAGATAGCAATCAGCTCACGATGATATTGTAATGACAGGTAATTAGCATGAAGTTAATTTTTCAGTGTCTGAAATACTTTATTTTTACTATCGATGTATTATCTATTCTTCAGTTAGTAACTTGCATATCTACTGTACTTACAGAAACAGAAAGTTGCTCTAAGTCTTCATGAAACAAATCCCCCCCAGTGTAAATCAGCTGCATGTCCTTAGACCTCATGGAGATAAACCCACAGGATGCACCTAAGCTCAGTAGAGCTGTCTCCAGCCATCTGCACCACTTACAGAATCAACTCCTTACTACGGTCAGCACATTAGAAGGGATTTAGCAGAGAAGAAAAACATGACAACAGCTTTGAGGTATCAAAGTGACAAAAAAAAAAAGTAGAATTTTTCAAGTAGAATTCTTTGTGATTATCAGCACTTTGTGTCTCAGTACTTCACGTGTGTATTCTCTGTGTATCAAAGAAAATTGTCTGACTGTTGACTGAAGAGAGATGTGAAAAAGAGAAAGAAGAAAGGAGAAAAATGGGAGGGGACAAGAGAGGGGAATGAAGTGAAAAGAAAGTAAGAAAACTGAAAAGAGAAAAGTAGCGGAAAGGTTAAAAGAAGTTAAGGTATCAAAAACAACAAGAAGTAAGGAAAAAGGAGTAAAAGAAGAAATCTGAGAAAATGAAAGGCATGAAAAGACTAAAAAAAAAAATGAAAAATGTGAACAGATATGAAAAGAAATTAAAAGACGTGAAAAGAAAGACAAGAAAAAGGAGTGAATGAAGAAAGCGATATCAAAGAAAAAGTGGAGAAGAAAGAACGGGCAAAATAGAAGAGACAGAACTGATACAAAAATCAAAAGAAGCAAAGCAAGGAAGGAGTGAGTCAAACTTGTGAAAAGCAGGAAAAGAAAAAAAATGGAGGAAGAGAGCTTGCAGTCAGTCAAAAGCAGCTCTGCACCACTTTGTTGGAAAGGTGGGGAAAGCAGCACACAAGCCTGGAACAGGAGGGGATGGGAAAGCAGGGAAGGAAAAGGAGTGAAAGGAATCTCAACAGTGAAGAGCAGAAAAAAGAAGAAAGAAAAAAAAAAAATAAAATAAAATAAAACATGAAAAGCAGAAAAGAGCAGGAATAAGCATGGAAGAGAAAAGCAGAGTGGGGGGGGGGGGTTGTAAGAAGTGACAGTGTGAAGTCAAAGCACAGAAAAACAGCGAGGGAAAGGGGAAGTGGGAGGAGAAGAGAGCACCATGAAGAGCGATATGAATTAAAGCACAAAGCAGGGAAATGAAGGCAAAGGAAGAGGGGAAAGAAAAGGAGGAGGGGGAGGAAGGGGATGGGAGGCAATAAGCAAGGAAAAGCAACCAAAACACTGATAAATAAGGAAAACCTGAGACCAGGAAAGCAAAAGCAGCCAACGAAGTTAGAGAAGTGAAAGACAAGGAAAGGAAAAGTAGAGAAGGGGAACTAAATCATCTGAAAAGCTGTGCATTATGTGAAAGCAGCAAAAAGGAGGGCATAAGGTAAAAGCAGGAAAAAAAGGAGGTGGGGAGGAACAAAAAACCTGAAAAGCAGCAAAAAAAATCAAAAATTAAGCAAATGGGGCGGGGGGGGGGGGGGGGGGGAGGGGAAAGGAAGCGGAGGAAGGAATGGCCTGAAAAGCTGAAAAGCAACGGAAGAAAGTCAGAGCAGTAACAAGCAATGAAAGGAAAGGAAAGGAAAAGACCAGAAAAGCAATTGAAAAAAAGCCAAAGCAGGGAAGAGACTGAATAGCAGAGAAAAGGAGGGAAAACCCAGGGAAAGGAGAATAAAAAGTTGTAAAAAGCAGTGGAAAGTAGGCAAAAGAATGAAAACGTGAGATGTGAAAAGAAAGGAGAAGATAGCAACACAGTGAAATTAACTTAAAGCAGAGAAAAGAAGGAAAAAGCAAGGAGAATATCAGAAAAGCAAGGGAGAGGAAGGCAAAGCAATGACAACCAGGGAAAAGAAGGGAGAGGGTGAGGTGAGAAAAGCAGTGAAAAGAAGTTAAAACAGTTGCTAGCAGGGAAACAAGTCAATGGGATGAACAGCAGGGAAGGGGAAGGCAAAACCTGGGAGCAGGGGGTGCAGGAAAGCCCTAAAAAGCAGCCAGAAGAAGTCAAAGCACTGTCAAGGAGCTACAAGAACTGAAAGCAGTGATAAGCAGGGAAAACAGAGAAGGGAAAAGAAGGGAAAGGACCTGAAAAGCATAGAGAAATCAGTGTAGAGCAGGGAAAAGCTGGGAAAAGCAGCCAAAACAGGAAAAAGATAGGGGGAAAAAAAGTTAAGCCAGGGAAATGTGACAGAAGATACCAAAGGAAGGAAAGGAAGCGGGTGGGTGGTAAAAGACAAAAGAGCAGGGAATAAAAGCCAAAGCAGTGAGTAGAAGGGAAGTAAATGGGGAAATATTAAGAGATTTGAAAGGCAGTGAAAAACAGTCAAAGCAGTGAAGAGCAGACAGACAGCTAAAGAGAAGGGAAAAGAAGTATGAGGGAAATGGGGGAAGAGAGGAGAAATCTGGAAACTGGGAGAAAGAGGTCAAAGCAGTGAAAAGCAGGAAAAAGAATCAGGAGAAAAATTAAAGACATGAAGCTGTGGTGAAAATAAGTCAGAACATTGACAAGCATTGCAAAGATGAGAACAGAAAAGAAGTAAAAGCAATAAAAAGCGGGGAAAGCAGAAGCAACAATCAGGCAGAAGAGCAGGGGAAAAAGAAAGGGAAGATCTGAAAATCAGTGAAAATTAAATTAAAGTGGTGGCAAGTGCAGGGGGTGAGGTGGGGAGGGAGAAGACAGAATGGAAAAGAATGTAAAAGGAGAAAGAGAGATGGGGAAAGATGATGAGGAATTGAGATGGAGGAGGAAGAAAGAACAGAAGGTGTAGAATAGGGGAGGAGAGGAAGAGGGAAAAGCAAGGAAAATATCTGAAAAGCAGAGAAAAGTCACAGTACTGAAAAGTGTGTGTGGAGCAAGCAAAATAGAAGGACAGAAAAGCAAGAAGATGAGGAGGGAAAAGCAGAGGCAAAAAGTCAAGCTAATGAAAAGCAAAGAAAACAAAGGAAAATATCTGAAAAGCAGTGAAAAGGAAGTCAAAGCAGTGACAGCCAGAGCAGAAAAAAAAAGTCAAAGCGGGGCAAAGCAATGAAAGAAAGAATCAAAACAGTGACAAGAATAAAAAAGAGGGGGGAGGGGGTGGAAATAAAGAAAGAAAATCCATGAAATGCAGGGGAAAGATAAGAAGGGAGAAGGGGGGAAAAGATGAGAAGAGAAAAGCAGGTAAAAGACAAAGCAGTGACAAGCAAGGGGGGGGGGGGGGGGTGAAGGGAGACCTGAAAAGAACAGAAGATGCCAGAAAAATGCCCACAAAAAAACAATGAAAAGAAGTCAAAGCAGTGAAAAGCAAAGGAAATAATAAAAAGGGATGGGGTGAAGGAGGTTAATATAATAGGGAAAAGAAGTTCAGGCAAGGAGAAGGTTGGGGAGAAGGAAGCATCTTGAACAGCATGGGACACCGAAGAAGAGAAGGGAAAAGAACGGTAAAGAAGAGAAGTCAAAGCAAGGAAAAGAAGTCCATGAGAGAAAAGAGGGGAAAGCATCCAAAAAAAAAAAAAAAAAGAAAAGCTTGAGAGGAAGTCAAAGCAGGGAAAAGCATGGAAGGGATGGAAAAATGGGTGAGTGGAAAAGCAGTGAGTGTGTGTATGGAGGGGGGAGTAGACCTGAAAAGTATTTGAAACAGAGGTGGGGAGGAAAGAGGAAAGGAGAAACATAAAAAATATTGAACTGAGGATGGGAAAGCAAAGTAAACACCTCAAAATCACTGAAAAAGGAAGGGGAGAAGAGAAGAGAAAGACAGAGGAAGCACTGAGAAGAAAGGGAAAAGAGACTGAGAAAGCATCAGAAAGGAAAAGCAGTGGGGAAAAAAAATCAGTGAAGGGAGAACAAAGAGGGAAACAAAAGTGGGAGAGGGAGAGGAAAACATAAGCAAGGAAGAGAGGTAGTAAAAACAAGTTAAAAGTAATGAAGAGGGGGGAAAAAAAAAAGACCCTGAAAAGCTGATAAAAGAATGGAAAAGTAAAAGCAAAGGAAAAAAGCAGGGAAAAGGAGAACAAAAAGCACCAAAAAGAAGAGAAGGGGGGAACATGAAAATCTTGAGAGGAAGTCAAAGGAGCCAAAAGAGGAAGGGGAAAGCAGAAAGAAGATGGGAAAGGAACAAGAGGAAAAAAAAAATAGGGAAAATAAGCATAAAAGCAGAAAGGTGGGAAAAGTAAGAACAGCAGGAAAAAGAAGCAGAAAGAAGAAAAAGCAGGGAAAAGAAATAAAAAAGATGAGCAATGGCAAGAGAAGGGAAAAGCAGTGAGTAAGAAGGGCAGGAAGTGGGAAGCAGGGTGGGAGGAGAAAAAGAAGGGGAACTGGGCTGGGAGGAAAGAGGTGAAACAAAGGCATTGTTTCTGAAGAGGGACATTAAATATAGTTTCTACTGAAAAGAAAGTGAGAAGGATTTTAAAATGGTTTCATTCAATATTAGTATGCTTACTGCTTCAAAACAACTCTGAGAAAAGCCTCTCACTTTCGCCATGAGGAAGCTGTGAATGTGGCATCTCTGATTGTCAAAGCTTGGGCTACTGAGAGATTCCTGGATGTGTTTGCCTTGTCCCGTGAGGTTGTATCGGGACACAACCCCTCCTCAATTCAAGTCACTATCTCAAAGTGACTCCCACTGACACAACTGAATTCAAGGCACTGCAACTCCAACGTACCTACTCGTAGCATTTATTGTTTACAGAGCAAATGCCTCTTCACAAACACACAGGAGAAGGTTAGCTCTGTGTAGTTGCTGGACTGATGCAAGATGCCTACATAGAGCAGGGTATTACCTTACAGTATAGAATAAATCCATGTACAGCATTTTTCTTGGAAGAAATACTACCCTTGAGAAAAAATAATGATAAAATAAAATAAAATAAAATAAAATAAAATAAAATAAAATAAAATAAAATAAAATAAAATAAAATAAAATAAAATAAAATAGTGATAAAATTACTTCATAAGCAAAGGAAACATTTTACACAGGCAGGAGACTGATCCAGCTGAAAATAGAAATGCCTGGTGCTCTGGCACATCGTAGCAAAGAGAAGGAACCCCACAGGAACTATACTGTGCCAGCCCTAGACTGGGAAAGCAGACAAGAAGTGGACTGAAGTTTTTTAACACTAAATTTACTGTTTGTTTTCAACCCTAGGGGCTCTGAAAGTTTTCTGCAGGTGCAAAAAATGAAGTAGTTTGTTGCACTGAACATACAGAATAGCTCAGGATGTGCTCCATTCAGGACTAGCCTTCTTGCCTGCTTGTAAAAACTCCTCTATCGTCATCCTTGCAGTCTCAAAAAGATTGACTCCACCTATCAGCAGTTGACGTTTTATGCTGGGAAACATGCTGAATGAGCTCCAGGTTGGCAGGAAAACCTCAAGGAGAGGCATTGAGGCACTGCAGGAGGTGGTATGAAGAGATTCTGGAGAAGACAGTCTGGGTGAAGAGTTTTTCTGCTTTACATCTGCAACTGCTTGCTTCAGAGCAAACTAACTCTGCTTTTATTTTTCCACACATCATCTTCCAGTCCCTAACCAATTTATTGTCTTTTGACAGTCGACATCTGTCGCACTAATCTCCTTTTCTCCCACTTGTCATGGGCAGAGCTACAGGAGGTGGATTTGGTTATTGCTTTCGACTGTGCTACTGTTCTTTTTATTACTCAGGACCATGTGGAATACCCAGAAGATGTGAAATTTGAAGAAATTCTTACAATCCATCAGACTTTGCCAGACTCAAGCTAATGCTCAGTAAGACTCATCTCTTCACTCTCTTTTGATGATCAGATTTACACTTATAACACAAAACTGGATTTGAGAAAGTGTTTTTAACCCTTTCCTCATCCATCAGTAAAGTTTTAAGGACTAGTCTGTGGATTGTCTTGAAAATTAAGTCAAATTTCTTTACACACACACTACAGAAAGTCTGCACAGCATTACCGGAGCCAGAACTCCTTTTCCAATACCCAAAAAGCAAGCCGCCAAGCCAGGTCTTCAAAACTATAAGTTACTTCCATACCATTGCCTCAAGCAGTGGGAACTGGCTGGCACTATGCAGAAAAACTAATGGAAAAACGTGATGTCGACATGTTAAGACAACAAGTGTGTCCTACAGTCAAACATGGCAAACTTCAACACCCTGTAACAAAATGCTTTGAATTTAAAATGGTGGTCTCTGTACAAAACCCTAAAATGTAAAGCATACATGATGTAAAAAATAAAATAAAGCAATCATTTAGACTTTTTTTTTTTTCCTCTAGAAGGAATTCATCCATTCATCCGTTGCTCCACCAGCAAAAAAAGTCTTCACAGAAAGTTTTGTGGCAGGCTCCAGAAGGGGACTGCACCAACAAAGAAGCCAAATAGCTGATGTATTCAAGAGAACATTGTATATACACTATAAAGAGCATTTGCATTGGAGACCAGCATGTCTCTAAGAGAGGCTGCAATGCTGCCTGATGGTACACGTGGCAATTCCATGAGGCTTGTCTGTTTGCATACAAAACGATGACAGAAGCAAAATGACAAAACATTTTTGCTTTTTGTTAACTGAACAGCTTTAAGTTAAGCTTGTCAATTAAGATGTGGTGTTCTAGAAAATATAACGCCCTTATAACTGAAACATATGCCCAGACATCATGACAATTGTATTCCAGGGTTCTGGAGTTTGCATTTCCAGTGGGAAGCAGAAATTAAATTCCTCTTGAAGCTGTTCCTATGAAGTGCTTAAAAGACCAAGAGCTGGACGTGGCCCTACTTACCAGAGATGAGAAGTGAATCTTACGAAGACATAGAGGAAAGAAAAGAGAATCCCAGTGTACTACATAAGAAGTTTAATTGCATTGCCTTGTTCACCTAAAGCCACATTACATTCTATTGTCCGAAAAGCGTGATCTGCAGGGAGGGTTGTCAGTACTGGCCCTACTGAAATTCAGACCAACTTGCCTCAGGATGCATCTGCTCTTTAGGGTTCTTGGAATTTTGTTTAAAAAGCCAAATTTTCCAATACAATGTTCCTGAAAGGCCTTAGGACATTTCTACTGTAATGGTCTTTTATCTTATCAATAAGATTATTATTAGCCCTAATTTTAAAAAAAAAAAAAAAAAAAAAAAAAAAAAAAGTTTATATTTCTGTTAGACCAAAACAACTGGGACTGTTTTTCTTGCCATGATAATTTGATATTTGAGGTTTGCATCTTTTTCCTGTGACACTGTTTATCATTATTCAGTTGTGATGCTTTGCATTGTTCCTCTGAGGAAAAATTGCTTGTTGTGAAACAAAGGATGTCTTGTCTTTGGAATGAGGACCTAAGCTGGATCCACATAAAACACCTTCAGGACATAAGCACAAACACTGGGAGATCCTCGTGCCCTTCCTACTCTGTGGCAATATTTTATTTTATTTTATTTTTTTATTTAGGATGTCTTTGGTCAGCCTCACTTCCACTCTTACCCCACTAAACACAAATCAATTTTTCATAATCAGTCACTCAGCAACATACACTGCTTATTTATTTTTTTTCCCCTACAGTCCTAGAAATTTTAACATCTATTGTGGTCTGCCTCTTTTAAGGTCTCACTAGGCTGTTTTCAGCACATTTTAAATGTATACATTTCAGCCTTAGTTAGTAAATGAATTAAAATACTGCCAGATGCCTCCATGCTGACAACCCACTCTTTCCATTACTGCTGCTTCTGCCAGCCTGTTCTGTCCACCATATCCTCATTTGGTCTGATGTCAGAAACCAAGTTCTTCTTCTTCGATTTTCCCTTTCTTAATTATAGCAAACTCATCTCATCTTTCATTTCTGTGAACTAGTGACTTGATTAACAGTTTGGATTCAAACCCACCTTGCAACAAAATACACACCTACACGTTCATAACTCACTTTAACTACTGGAATCCAAACTTTTGTGACAAAAGTCTTTTCCACTCAAGTGGAAGTGTTAATCTTCACTCATCATGGCCATAAAGTTTTTCCTTTAGGTTCCCTCACATGCCTTCCTAATACAAGATCTGCATTAAAAAAGTCTCAGCCACTTTCAGTTAAGGTCTGCACCATTCCTCTCTAGCTAAAGGTATTCCTCTCCCCTCCCTGTGCTATTACCCGTCTTGTTTAGGCTCCCTTCCACACAGAACAACCTTTCAATTCTAACACTTACCCTCTTCTAAATCAAATCCCTGATGAAGACTCATTTTCCCTCTAGGACCTCTGAACATTGATTGAAGTGATTGAATTCTCTCTCTGCCATTCAGCTGAGGAGCCTCAAGTGCACAATTTTAACTTCAACCTTTGTCTGGTTATGAAGCATATCACATCCTCGCATCGTTCAGGTTCTCCAGGATAGTCACAGTGACTGTTTTGTGATTTAACTCAGTGATGCTTTGTTAACATCTAGCATAAAACATGATAAACAACAGAAAGTGCATATCCTCTCGGGTCTAGGCAGATCATATATATTTGATAAGGCTAATACGGAGAATTGTTGAAATAAAAACAAGGCATCTTAATCAACAGGGAACAAATAGTTAAACTGTCACTGCGAGGTGGAGAAATAAATCCCAGTTTCAAAGTTTTCAACAAGAGGTTGCTTATATAGAATGAAAAAAAAAGAAACAGGGATATATAACAGGAAACTACAATTTGGCAAGGCATCTTTCTTTGCTTGGCAGCCGTAAGACATTGCACAATTCTAATATCCACTCTTCTAAATAAAAATACATCACTCGCCACAGTCATGCTGGATCACATACAAACTATCCTCATGAGATCAATTCTCAGCAATAACTCTACTTTGTAGTTAGTTACTCGTGCCATTTTAACTGGAAAGATAATTCCATACTAGTTCGAAGTTCCATACAATAATCTTATTGAAACATAATTTGATCTATAAATCAACACAGAACATACTAAACACTCTGTGTCAGAAGGTTATGGATTTAGATAATTCCCTCGTTAAAAAAGGTATGTTTGACAGGATTTATCTTCAAAGCAGTTTAAGATTTTTCAGTTAATAAAATATAAGCTTATCGATGGTTTAATGAAGATGATGGTAGAGTGATAAACAACAGAGACAAGTCACATCTATAGGTGAATCCAAGCCTTCTGTAAACCAGTCCCATTCAGACATCATTATACTTACAGGATGGAAGACTACATCCTGGAAGAGCAGCAGTTCTGAAAAGGACTTAGGAATCATAATGGATAATCATCTAAAATTTACAATCTTTTAATGCAAATAACTGAGACTGAAAGATTTTAAAATGCAATCCTTGGAGGTATAAACAAACAAGCAAAGATATAAACTGAAAGGTTCAAGAATGTACCTGCACATACTACACGCACACAGCAATACCGAAGTTACTACCAGAATGCTGTATGCAGTTCTCACGTCCACGCGTTAGAATGGATTTGAAAACATCTGAAGTTTCAGAAGAGCCGTAAAAGCTTTACAGTTAGAGATATAAGGAACTCCATCTACATAGGTTATTAAAGTTAACATATTTTTATGTGAATAAAGTGAAAGAGTTTAAACCTAGAGTAGTTATTAGTTCTTCTAATAGGCGGCTAGCTATCCGGTGGCCAGCAGCTGTAACTAAACAGTTCCGAAACCAAAGGAGGACTACGAGCATGGAAAATGAACTAGCTGAATCACTCAGGAGACATGGAGAAATCCTCACGCTTGAAGAACCTATATGGAAACTGGCTATCTTTTTTAAAAAGCATGTTCTATTGCACCCAAAAGATACAGACTTCATGATGCAAAAATAACTAGGTTGAATCCTAGAGATAATGAATGGCATGCCAGTCAGATTATTTCATTACCATGGTCACTTCTGGCCTTAAAATCAGCTAGTCTGTATTAGGTAGAAAGCTGCAGTGCGTATAAGAACATTCAAACTAACAGATGATAATATAAACAACTCAAACTACAAATACAGTCAAACAGAATCAAGCAGAGCTGTGTTCATACATCAATGATTTGTATACCTTGCTGTTTCAATTAAAAACTCAAAATTATCCATTACGCCTCCAACTTTTACTTTCATATTTTTAAGTCTGTTTCAATGTATCTGATATTTACATATTATAGTATAATCATACCTACCATACCATGGCTTGGAGTAGGTTAATTGCATAGGAAGATTTACTATGTTTACATTTCTTTTCTTAAATTACTCTTTTTTTCAAAAAGCACAGTAAAGAGTCTGAGGACAAATTATTCAACTGTTTATCATACATAAGACTGCATGACTATAATACAAAGGGCTTGTCTTTTTCATTTAACGTTACAATATACACAGCAAGTCCGGACTAGATCTTACAATCTGAACACAGGTATTTAACCTTTTCCATGCTGTTTATGTTTACAATGCACAGAAGTCCTGTAACCAAACTGTGTAGTAAAGCACACAAAACTGGACTGTAACATAACACAGTGTGCAGAAGCACTGGATTTTGTGGTTTCTTCTTTATGTAGATATTTTTTTAAACTGCTTCATTTTTGGCGCTTGCTAAGGTGTGGCAACCCACGCACGCAAAAATTACCCAGATTTCGTATTACCCTTATATTCCTAGACAGCAGCAAGTACTGGATTCCTTTGTATATTGCTGAACTCAGCATCCTGTTTTTAAGGTGACATCCTTCCAATTCCTGTAAACTTCTCTGAATTACTGAGTTTAAGAAAAAAAGAAAAGAAACAGGAAAAAAAAAAAAAAACACTTTCATCCACAGGGTTGACATGTCGATACAAAAGAAATATGGATCACTTGATTTAAAAAAAAAAAAAAAAAGTGATTTACAAAAAAAATGGTAATCCCAAGTATTCATTCCCATCTATATGGTAGCCAGCTGCTGTGTTGCCACTGTAAGTATATTAAAAAGTCCACCTTTTAGTCTGAAAAATATTACTTAGCCACGTGGAACTGACCAGTGTGAACTCTGAATTTTCTGCTGAATTAACTTTTAAAAGGGCTTACTGGCAGAGGTAGATCACTGCTTCTGTAATATATAATGGGCAAACAGTGTTAATCTGGGATGGGCAGTCACTGAATTGCCCACGTTCTTTCAGATGGTTTTCACTGAGCTTTTATTTATACAACTAAATCTCTGAATGGGCCCATAAATTTCGCAACTGCCAAGCTGACTGTGTTATATTAAGGCAGCATTACCCAAAAATTAGGCACCTGTTAAATACAGCCTGCTAACCTCAGGTCTCATGTGAGTGTCTTGCTTTACTCAGACTATTGTTTTGGACCTGTTCATGCAATCAAGGTCTTGCCTTCAAGTTTACAATTATGTTAATAAGGAATACAAGAATCAACTGCTGGTTTCATAGCTTCTGGATCTAGTGTCCCTTTTACCTTCAGAAGCCTGAACACATTTATAACGTAACAGATGTTATAGTCTTGAAGTAGATGTCAATCTATTATGTTCAGTACACAGATTGCTGTAAATGTATTGGCTATGAATTCAACAACAGTTCCAGTTTTGTTTAAGCAATAGTACAGCCATAATTCTCAACTGACATTTAAAAATGGTCTAGTTACACCTTGTGTCAAAGTGCAGAACTGCTACATTATTGGTTACAGACATCTATGTGCTATAAAAACAGCTTTGGTACAATAAATTATCAAAAAAGAAAATAAATTTTTGTAAAATTCACAGCATAATTGTGAGGCAAAAAAGCAGTCACATAAAATTCTGCATTTTTAAAAATGTTCAGGATGAACAGAAGACGTCTTTGTGCAGAAGTAATGGTGGAGAAACCACGTGCCAAGAAAAAGCAAAAGAAAAAAGTAAAAAGCAGGAAGGGACACAGTTGTAGCTATTTCCATCAAACGCAAACCACTACTCCTGTGACCTTCAACCAATAAGGAAGTCAACTTTATGACACACGCAAAGTGACCTTGCAATACCTTACAATAAGTGGGTCACAAAAGTCTATTTTAAAAGAAAGGCCTCTTGAATTACCCATTCTCTGTGTTTTCAGCATTAAGGACTGTCTGCAAAAGCATGTCCAAAAGTGATTGCATCTGAAATGGTAGGCTCTTCTAACTTAAGAGTCCAAATCCATAAGGCCAAAGGTTTTCCCAAAGACCACCACTTAGACCTCCCCACGACTGGCCAGGACCGACCCGTTGATTGCTTCTCAGTGCACCTTAGTTATGAAACCAGTCATATTTCAATACTAACTGACTGTGGTCTCCAAAATATGAGACGCACAGAATCCCATTACAATTGCTGCTTTGATCCTCAGTAGATTCAGATAAGGAGAGTTCTGATCACCGCCACTTAGCATGCTTAATGTGCCTTACAAACTCCATTACAACCGTCCCTTTTTACAACTGAAGGATATATATTTGTGTAATCTGAAGGTCCCTCTTCCTTACAGTACTGCGTTTCTGTGCCCATGTTTGTTTGGGGAACTAAAAAAAAATATATGTATATATATATTACTCACTCCCCTCCCACCCAAAATCTTCAAAGGGCCTCTTTATAAATCATGTGCAATGTCTTTAAAAAGAAACTAGTTTGCAACTACAGCCAACATTTTAACAATAGCCCCCTGTTGAATGAGACAGAAAAAAAAATAAAAACACCCTCCCCCCAAAAAACAAACTATGACTAGGTTGTGGCAAGTTAAAATGGGGGAAGCAAAAGGTGAACACCACTAAGCTATTCATTAAGGTGGGTCCGGACATGGCTCTTAAAAAAAAAAAAAAAAAAAAAAAAACTTCATTGTCCCTTTGCAATCTTTTCAAGTCTAAAAAAATAGTCAGCTTTGCCCTCCTGTAGCGGTTCAGTGAGTTTATCTCCTTCTGATTCAAGCAGCTTTGCACTTTGTTTTTGGAAAAACACCACTTCTATAAAAACACACAAGAAACAAACTTAGTTTCAGTTTAGTCACGAGCTAGCCACAGGACTTTGCTGAACACAAACTCCTGTCATGGGAGACTCTTCTCTATCAATTCCTTGCCTCATTGCAAGGTGTCCTTCAGTCATGTAATGAGCAGGACCTGTATTAGCAGAAAACTGGTACGTTGGATGTCCAGCTATGCCAGTTTCTTGGCGTGGATTAGAGTAGACTGTTAAATTCATGTCCATAGCTCCATTTTGTCCAAAGTCCAAGGTATTAGCAGCCACTGGGCGGTTCTGATAGGCCTGATTGCCTTGGTTACCAGTAGAGGAGGAAGATGTAGAGGAAGAAGTAGTTGAGGAAGACAGGGATGTCATGGAGTGGTGACTGTGGCCCACCTCCATAGAATCCTGGGTGGAGGAGCTGTTTGTTGGAGAATTGTAGACCCTTGGCCTGGTCCGGCTACCCAAGGCTTGCTGTCCATGATGGTGGTGGTGGTGGTGGTGGTGATGGTGGTGGTGAGAGCTATTTCCGTGATGATGATGTAATGCATTCTGTTGTTGAGGGGTTACATGGAAGGTGGTTTCTTGAACTGGATGGTTTTCAACAGTGACCTGTGTAGGAGCTTCAGTGGCTGTCCAACCAATTGGAGGAGGAAACTGTTGTCGAACCTATGTTAACAGGCGAAACAAAAAGTGGAACGATTAATCAAGTCTATCCATTTATGAGAGACATTAAGCTATTAATGTTTCCGCTAACTTTTGAATCAGTTAACCAATCCTTGCAGTTTCAAAATTAGTCTAGAAATATAATTAGGTAGTTAAAGAGCATGTTTCTACATATAGCTTTAAAAAAAGGTTGCATTCTGTTTTTTTTTTCCAAATAAACAGTTAAAGAAAGTCCAATATGTGACCTTACTACCAAATTAAAGAAGCAGCTTTAAACAACACATTGGTTCTAGGTGTTGTACAAACATTAAGGCCTTAATCTGTGACTAGGGCCTCTGGATACATTTAGCATGCTAAATTAGTATGTTGCAGTTCATATCTTGAACACTATCAACACTATTAGAGGAGTACTACCCACACCTCTGGAAGAACACTGCTGATTAAAGATTATTAAAGTAGCAAGATCTAGCTACACAGCCATTTGTTGAATAAACTAAATTGTCTACTTGGGAGAAGAAGAAACTGTCAGTTGCAAAGAAGCATGTATGATATTCTCTTCTTTTCATGACTGTAATGCATGGTGGCTACTGCTTAATGCCTGTAAAAAGGATTCTACAACTTTAAAAGGGATGAACAGAAAGGGTAAATCACTACAACATTTCGGTTAATGCTCTTCCAGGAACAAATTACGGTAATATACAATAGAACGGAATAGAATGGAATCATAGAATCATTTAGGTTGGAAAAGACCTCCATGATCATCACATCCAACCATTAACCTAGCACTACCACTAATCTGTATTAAGAAAATGAAATTACTGAATCATTTGTAGCTAATAAAGTTCATAATTCACCAGCCATAATGTTGGTGAAGCATATGAACATGGTGAGATGGAAGTAAGAACTTGCGCAGGAGTTCACTGAAGTACAAGCTAGACTTGTTGGGTTGGAAGATACGTAGTTCTGTGTACCCTTACGCCCTGTATAAGGTGACAGCCCCATCTGGCATGTTGCAACTCATACAAAACCTTTGCATCCACAGAATTTATTGGAAATTTTTACAGCTACCTACAGTACTTTTGACTAAGTGAATGACCTAACAAATATACAATAATAAAAATACAAAGGACTACCCAAGAAGGAGACTACACAACACGAGCGTGCTACTGTGGGGGCTCTTCATGGGCTGCAGCCTCCTCTAGGCCACATCCACCTGCTCCACCGGGGGGTCCTCCAAGGCGGGAGGCTGCAGCGTGGAGATCTGCTCCATGTGGGACCCATGGGCTGCAGGGGGACAGCCTGCTCCACCAGGGGCCTCTCTATAGGCCGCACAGGAACTGCTGCTCTGTACCTGGAGCACCTCCTGCCTTCCTGCTGCAGTGACCTTGGGGGCTGCAGGGTTATTTCTACATTTTCTCACCTCTCTCTCCCAGCTGCTGTTGTGCAACTTTTCCTACTCCCTCCCCTTTCTTCAACGTGCTCTCCCAGAGGCCCACCCAGTGTCACTCCCTGTCTCAGCTCTGGCCAGCAGCAGGTCCCTTTTGGAGCAGCTGGAACTGGCTCTGCTCTGACATGGGGCAGCTGCTGGGCTCTGCTCACAGAGGTCACCCCCACACCTCCCCGGTTCCAAAACCTTGCCATGTAAACCTAATACAACTACTTTTAGGGATTTAATATTCTCAGGAAAAAAAAAAAAACATACATATAAATCAGACAAAGCTCTACTTGTGCATACCTGTGGGCTGTGTGTTTCACAGTCCATAGCTTGAACAGCAGCAGTGAAGTGTCCACCACTATGTCGATGCTGGTGTGTGGGGTCTGACCGTGCCCTTCCACTGTTGCTTGTCCCAGAAGATCCACCTATAAAGTCACAGCAGCACAAGAGATACAAAATTTACAGTAAGCTGTAGAACAATGATGGCATAAAGATTTAAATAGCTTCAAGATAAAAAACAGAGGACCTATCACTCAAATTTTTGTAAATCTACTTATAACTTTTCATTGGAGCAGTTACTTGATCCAGCCAAGAAACAAATGCCAAACAAAACTCTGTCATCTGGGACAGACTCCTTCGACACGATTAGGAAATATAATTTAATAAGAAAACCTCACCTGAGCTTGAAGATGTACTAGAGGTGGTTCCTGAAGACTGTGACTGCTCCATGGCAGGACTCGTAGACACACTGTTGCTTGTGTTGGTACCTTCGTCTGCCGTTTTCTTAAAGAAACTATGCTGAAGGGCGTAGTAAGGTTGAATTCGTGTCTTAGGGTCATAATCAAGCATCCTTAAGATGAGGTCTTTGAACTTCAAGTAGTCAGCTACAGTATGACCCGATTCCCCAGCACGACGTCCACCTGGTCCTCCTGTTTCAACTCCGAGTATATTATGAAGCTTACGAGTTCCAGGTGGTTTGTATTCCTGTTAAGAAATTAGAAATTAATTGAAATCAAGTTACACACCAAGCCTTGGATGTGCGTAGTTTAAACACGCCATAAAAGTGAAGCAGTCAAATCAAAGGAAGAAACTATTCAACACTATAGAAAGTGTTACTTAATCAACCCGTCTTACAACTCAGAATAATAATCAGTAACAATAAAGCTACATTTTTAGTAAGACAATGTAAATCAAAGTAATATGTCACCATTTTTTAATTTATTCTTTTTAAAGGGATAGTCCATACTGTCATCCTAATTATATAACCTACCCTTTTTCCATCTTTGGTCTTCTTCAAGTTCCACGTGCCATCTGGCAACTTCTCAAAGAACTTCCTTGCTTTTGGTGCTTGGTCAAGGATATGGGCAGGCGGTATCCCCAAAACTTCCACTATTTTATTCATTTGATCCACCTGTTCCGCAGGAAGAATATTTATGAATAACATGGGACATATTGATGAGTAGTGCAATGGAGTCCAATATTCTACAGTCACGTGGGTAGCATATGTTAACTACCCACACTAGTTAAGTTCTGAATTAATTTCAAGTTTAATAAAAGTTCAATATTAACTAAATAAATTAGTGAACAAGGAGCTGTGGGGAAGATCAGAGTAGAAGTGAACCCAAAAACATAAAGTTATTACCAGGCAATTTAGAATTCTAACAAAAGACATTGCTATTACTGATGTTTATGAATTTTAGAATTATTAGACTTCCCTAATTTAACCATTATAATAACAGATGAGTATCATTATCAGAATGAACAAAAAAGATCAAATTATTTGTACTGTATAATAGCTGCATACCTCATTTGCCCCACTAAAAAGAGGCTCTCCAGTGTGCATCTCAACTAAAATACACCCAAGGGACCACATATCAATTGCAAGATCATAAGGCATTCCCAGTAGCACCTCTGGTGATCGATAAAAACGACTCTGGATATATTGGTATATCTGAAATAAAAGCATTTGAAGATAATACACAGCATCCAAAAAGCATTATTATGGTTCTATATTACGAAACAGAATTACAATAAAATACACTTTCAGTGTGGGGAAAGCAAAGACAAGGTATTAGTGATACTAAAAGCATATTACAAATTTATAAAAAATATTTAAATGTTAATTATTAGAAAAATACTAACTCTTGCTCACAAAAAAAAAGTGCAAATTCACTCACAATTACAACACTTTACAGTTGATGAGTGTAATCTCATGCAATTACAGATAATTGTACAACAGAATTTTCGTTTGGTAACGTTCAAATAAAAACTATTCCAGAAGCCACATCAGAATCACATAACACTTCAGACAAAACCAACAATTAAAAAAAAATCAAAATCAACAATTTTGTTGTCATGAAATGAAATTACCAGGTGATTCCAGCTGGAATCACCCCCAACTATCCAGCTCATTTCACAAGTCAGAAATTTCAGTCTTGATCCTAGATCTGAAGACTGGCTTAAACATAAGCATATACAAAAAGAAACAAAGCAAAACAAACAAAAAAGAAAGATCTTAAAAAAAAAAAAAAAAAAATCTCCAAAACCCTTAAAAAGAAAGCAACCAAAGAAAAATATTCCAAACAGAACTGTACTTTATATTTTAATTAACACAAAATTTTATCAAGCACTTTCCACAAAGGTGCCAATGTTTACTTACTTCCATTTTCTGTGAAATTGCACAAAGGTTTTTTTTAAATTGTGCTTCCTAGCACTTCAAAATTATCTTATTATTGACCTATACAATCTAGATCTCATTTGTCTTCCCTTCATTTTCTTCCTAGGCTCAGATATCTCTACTTAATAGAGAAAATGAACTGTATTAATCCTAAATTTGTGCCTCACTACTTTCTACTCAGTCAATCCATTAAGTTTTTTAATTCTCTTCATAAAGTGATATCATCTTCTTTATTACTATTCATATTTCTTGAACTGACATCTCTTTTGCAATTGCTGCAGATTTACAGCAAGTCTGATTTAGCAGGTGTTTTGTTTGTTTGTTTAATACCCAGTTTTCTCAAAGCAAAAGAATATCAAGGATTATCATTCATAAATTTATAGATAAAACCACCACAGGACAGGCACACAGCTGACCTGGCAAGGTTCAAAAGCCTCTTTTCAAGGAATAAAAAAAAAAAAAAAAAAGTGGAAGTCTAATTTCTGTCTACAGAAGTTTCTTTACCTCTCTAGCTAACAATCTGTATTCAGTGCAAACAAATAAAGCTAAGGTACCCTAAATACTGGCAGTCAATCATTCCATCAAAAATAGGATTCATTCAACCAAAAATGTGTCTATTGGTATTATTAGACTATACCGTGCACAATGAACAGTATGTCCTGATGAACTTTTCAATGAACTGTCAGTGCAAATTAAACATTTGAGGAATACGATTCTTTTTCCTAAAGAATCCGGTCTTTGGCATCCAAGCATAATTGCTTATGGTTTTAATAGCTGTTGTATATACTTTAATGTTTCTTGAAGTAAATACAGAGCTAGTTGACTATGCTAGACAGAAACTAACAGCTCAAATAAAAAACGCACTCATCCTCAAAGTACATAAACAACGGGATACAAATACAAATATGTCGGACAGTTATTGATTAGGCTATATCTACCCTAATATAAAGAAAATATTTTCCTGGATTTGTCCTGGAAACACTTTGCATGTGTGCATCTTTACTCATAGTAGTAACACCAGTGAACTCAATCCAATCTTCCCACAGTTTTACTAAAGTGTTTGTAAAAATGGGGTTAGTTATAAGCAGTATCTTTAAGAGCCAAATACTATACTATACTGTCTCAATTCACAGATAGTGTCTTATCTCCATGGCCCTCTAAATAGGTAACATATTAAAGTGGAAGAAACTAAATGCATCATGGGATAAGAAAATAATAAAGAAGTATTATATTTGAGAGCACTGCACCACTGCAGACCTCTACAATCAAGTGATGATGCAACTTTCATTAATATCGCATAAGAATATAATCAAGGAGAAAAGAAAGATGGAAAGTTTATCACATGTATCCAGTAACAGCTTAATTAGAATTTCTACCAATACACACCCTCTGTCCAAGTTGACATGAACTGCCAAAATCAACAATCTTGATGGCGCTTCGTTTGGGGTTACAGAGCAGGATATTCTCAGGTTTTAGGTCACAGTGAATGATACTAAGTTCAGGAGTCGCCAGAAAAAGCAGTGCAGTGCACATTTGCTGTGCAAATTTTCTTGTCAGATTCAATGAGACACCTCTGAAGTTGGTGTTCCGCAACAGATCATACAGATTGTAGGACAGCATTTCAAAGACTAAGCAGAGATGGTTTCGGAACATGAAGTGGCGCTTCAAATGCACTTTAAAAAAGAGAAGAAAATGGTTAATACATATGCTGTGTGGTACGTATTACATACAAATTACAATACAAAGCTTCAATGTTTCAGTCAATATGCAGGAGATTGACCTGTAAGATAATATTGTGTTGTTTTTTTTCTAGATCTATTATTATTTATAAAGCATTTCTGCTATGCCCAGGGTATGGGTTGTTGGATTTCTTCATATATATTAAGTGTCCTCAGGTGTAACTCGGTAAAGCTACATTAGCCAAAAAAATGATTTAAAATATAGAAGAGAGATTTTTCAAAATGAATATATCAGTCCCCTATTAGCAAAGGCAAAAAAAAAAAAATCGTGGTAAATAAAAATAACATAGAATTCCAAACAACATTAAATTCAGATTAAGTGGAGGACTACAGCGATATTCACAACTAATCTTTGTCTTCAATAAATTAGCAACAGCCCTATCTAAGTAAAAACATCAGCAAAAAAGACAAGCAGCAGTACAAATTGAGCACAAAACAATCTTAATCACGAGACTTTGGGCCTTTTCCAGTGAAGAGTTCATTTCTCCACCCTCCTAAAACTAAAATTGTATTTAAGTCCAAGCAGACTGGAAAAAAGTGTACATACAATAGCATTCTCAACAATAAAGCAGATATCACACTTTGGATTAAATTATGTATTAGTAATTCCCTTTACATTTGAAATTTACATTTACAGAGAAATTATTTGAATGCCAGAGTAATTTAAAACATATTATTGCAATTTATAAATCATGTCTTCAATAGACTACTTCAATTAATAAAATCAATCACGATCCCAAAGGCATTACATTCAACCAGACATAATTTCAAAATTATGAAAGCAACAAACCCAATCCAAGTCTAATCAATCAGTTTCATGAAATACGTGAAAAAAAAAATCATCTTTTTAGAAGCAAGCAGGGTTTTTATTCAGGTTGGTCTCCGCAAGCAGAAGAAAATTTAAATAGGAAAAAAAAAAAAACATTGCAATCTTCAGATAAACAGCAATACAGCCCCTCTTTGTCACAATAAAATCTTGAACCAATATTAGCACGATCAGCATTCAGACTTTCAGATAAGGTAATTACATGGTGTCCCAGCAAGTTTTATTTTCCTCATTATTATTATCCAGTTATTCACGTGTCCCTCACAACTAACCTGTAATGATATCATTTGCTTCCATCCTGATGCCAATTCCTGTCTATTTCCATTATTTAGACCTTTTGCATTTTCTCATCTTTAATGTATTTCCAATACCCTACCACCACAAAAGCACCAGCACCTTTTCATGTCCTTGTGGTCCTCCTGCACCATATACCCCTTCCTCCCCACAGCACCTCGCTGAACCTGCCAACTTGGCAAGAAACACCACATACTCTGACTAATTTTCAACTACCAGCAAGCTACTTGGCCAGCTCTTCCAGTACCACCTGCAGTGTCACACAGCTCAAATAGTCTGGGTAAGAGCTGAACTTCCCAAACCTTTCCTGCAGTGAAGACATCACATTTGAACATTTATCTTCCACTCTGCTACCTTGAAACTTGAATACCGTAATGTATTCTTACACTCCTCTAGAAGCTACTAGAGAAGACCTGGCAGAAGTACAAGCAGTTACACTTTATGTCATTAAAAATCAAGGTAAAAATCTGTATCCTGCAGTCCAGTCTCCTAACTTAACCACACACATCTTGAAGTCTTCATTTTACACCACACACTGTGTTGTAATACTTGCAATGCTTTCAGCATTATTCAGCCACTCTCAGCACCATGCACCTGCAAGTCTATGCAACGGTAAAGTGAAGCACCTATAGATGTCAGTTTAGGCATCTCATGCAATATATGGTATTCATTCAAAACATGATCTCTTTGCCTTTTTTTTTTTTTTTGACCTTTACGAACACTGCCAGTGTTTGTTAAATACCGTGATAAAAAGAAAAGGGGAACTACTGAAATGTATCTTAACAGATTCAGAAATCAACTGGATACAAGCATAAAACTATTATAGTTAGTTGTGTCTGCTAAACAAAAGCAGGATTTCATTTCTCTATTGCTTGAAATTATCTTTTTTCTTTCTTTTTTTGCTTAAATACTGTGCTTTATGTTAAACCATCTCTTGTTAAGTCACACAGTTAGATACACAAAGTTTTAGTCAAATCTCATTTTATGTGGTGATATACACTTTCTAAAAATCTAAAACTTCAAGAGTTCGTTTATTCAGCAATGGCTATAGTCTTCTTATTTGCCCCATATTAATCTGAAACTGCTTCTGTCTTTAACATTCCTGAAATATCTTTTTGATATAGTAGGGTGCAAAGTTTAGTTTCTGTTTTATATAGGCATGTTCCTAATAGAGTTAAAAATACACTAAAAACTTTTAAACTGTATACATAAAATGTTTTATAAAGATAATACTCCATAAAAAAGTGAAAATGTAACTGAATAGTCATCAGATAATTTAACAGCCATGTGTATTAACATTATTTTAAGGGTTTCTTTATAAAGTGCAGAAAGAAAAATTAGTGATCCAACATATACATGCAAACCTGAAGAGTACAGTTGTTAGTATTTCAACTCCTGCAAACTAAGATAAAAATGTTTAAAATCAGTTTCATTTCTTAAATTATTATCTTTCACAGTTTTCCATCTCTCTTTACAACATGCTGTCCTTCCATCACATTTTTGCCCAATACTCCACTTCAGAGAACAGACAGGATTTAATAAACTTTTTACCTGAGCTGACCAACTTATTTCATCATGACTACAAACTTCAATTAGCATTACGATAATAACCTCAAGGAATAGCATGACAGTCTACAGGAACAGTCAGAATTATAAGCTTTAGAAATATTTTCTGAGATCTAAACAGGCAAGTCTTAACTATTACAGAAGTTTTATCTCAGTTTTGTTACATGAAATTTTGAGCTTTTCAAACAAGCACAATCAAAAAATAATGAACAAGCTAGCCATAAAACTACTTATTTCATATTATCTGTTATCCCAAAACTTTTTATATGTTTTTCTTCTAAATCTAGTCCTGCTGTAAAGCAATCTGCTGTTTATGCAAGGTAATTTACACTGAAAACTATGATTAAAAGTTGTATTATTTCATTTTGTTAGCACCAAAAACATTAGTTGCAGCACCCTACACTATATATCAAAACCTAAAATACCAATAATTTGATGAAATAAAAAATAAGAAAAATATCTGAATACCTATGTAGTACTTCATCTCAGTGTCATGTTTGTTCATAAGCTCAAGCAGTCGCACTTCAATCTGGGCTTGGTTTAGGAAAGCTTTCTTATTTTTTATTATTTTTATAGCCACCCACTCCTGTTCCACTCGATCATAAGCCTTTACAACCTGAAAGAAAAAAGACAAACATGTAAGTCATCTCTCTGCTTCACTTTCCAAAATTCTGCAAAACCCTTTTTAAACATACCAGAAATTACAGAAGTTTTTTACAACTTTTGTTCTTTCCAGTTGATTTTCTTCCTAGATGCTACAACAAAACCACAACTGATAACATGGAGTTTATTGTAGTGACGTTGCAAAACAGAGCAAAGGCTTCACTGAGCTGGACTAAGGCAAGTATTGTACCCAAATGCAAGTAGTAAATCAACAAAAACAATATTGTAAAATGACTTGCAGAACACAAAATAAAATAAAATAAAATAAAATAAAATAAAATAAAATAAAATAAAATAAAATAAAATAAAATAAAATAAAATAAAATAAAATAAAATAAAATAAAATAAAATAAAAGCTCTATCCTCCTTCCAGACTTTTTCTTCAAGCCTTGGCTACAAATACCAATAGTAAAAACAAACCTTACTGTAAAGAATAGGTTATCCCTAGCATTAGACCACTGTTTTAAAACAAAAACCCAAAACAAATAGCTAAAAATGTGAAACGATGACAAAAGGCTGAAGATTTGCTCATTTGCAAAGCACATTAACAGTCTAAATATACTGAAGTATATTCAAACATTATATGTGGTAACAAGAAACAGCACAAAATACAAATGCCTTGAGCAGGCACTTCAGCATACTAGAATTAAGAAAAAGGGAGCTGAATTTCAAAATGAAATAAGAATGGCACTTTAAATGATATGCATATTATCATTCACACAAATTACAGATTGCACAGCTGATATACATTACCTGTCCAAAGGATCCTTTGCCTATTAAGGAGTCAATTTCATAACGATCCATCCACTTCTCCCCATTTTTTACAATATAGTCATAGTTGTCATCATCATAGCCATCATTGTAAACTTTTCGCTCCTTTTTGTGACTGGAATCATCTCCTTGGCCCTGTTGATGCCGCCGTTTTTTTTTTGCATAGTAAACCTAAACATGAAAAGTATATTGCTTACTCAGTTACCTTTGAAAATACAGAGCTATATCAAGCCAGCTCTATTTCAAAAATGTTAGTGATTTGTATTGTGGATCCTTCAAACAAACAACTTCAAAAATGATATTACTCAAGATGGAGGGGGGGGGGCAACAAGGGAGTGGGGGCAATAGGCTAGATTCTCTCTCTCCTTTACTGTCCTACATGTAACAGAAACAAACTTTTTTTGGGACACAATGTAACAGGTATAGAAATACTTCTGTACTTTGCAGTCATTTTAAGCTCTAATAAAATAATGTACAATTTCTTTAATTTACGGTCAAATGAGCAGTTCACTCTGCAAGAAAGTATCCAAAACAATGGCAGTAGAAGATGCAGTAAAATTGACAGAAAATGTACTTAATAACATAATTCAAACAACAAATTCATATCAATACACAAAACAAAGATAGCTGGAGCCATTACCTCATTAATATGCTTGTATGTTTTAATCAAATCTACGGAGAGTTTCCTCAAAGGAGCAGTAGCTGGATCACGGAAAGTTTGGGGCATTCGCCTCTGTAATATGATAATATTAGATATTAGAAATAAGCATCAACTTCAATTATATTTAATAACTTCAACAAATTGAGATAATCTTCACAGAAATGAGCTTTTTCATTGTAACATCTTTTTTATTTGAGCTGACAAAGAAAAGAAAGGCAAATACAGGAATCAAAGAAAATAACATTTAGTGCACTTACTTTTTAATACATATATTCAACAATAAATAAATAAATCCCAAGATGCCTACCTCTCCTCAGTATACCTAACAGGCTTAATCCCTATAAACAGTCTTCTTTAGTTAAAAATAAGTCTCATTTGATAACACAGAGTAGTAACATGCTGACATTCCTGCTTTACCTCACGACTGATACATGGGCTGTAAGTGTATTTAATGTACAGCCGCATTCAAACCACAAATGGAAGTTAACGAGTATGCCTTCTGGAGAACTGTGGCAATTTGCCATATTAAAACTACATTAAATTCCAAACCAAGAAACTCAGGTCTAGTATGCTTCGCAGTATCAAGGCAATGATATTGCCTTGATTAGTCTAAAAAATTTAAAATAAATCCAAAGAAATCTAAAGCACGCTCACCAACACCATACCTACCAAGTTTAAACAACATCCCTGAAAAGGTGTGTATGTTGCTCAGTGGTGTTTCCTAACACTGACTACTTTTAAAACAAGAACATCTTCAACAGTAGTGTATTTTTGATATTGGCTTCCTAAAGAGATAGGACTTCTGTGTGAAACAGTTATTTGTGTGCCTCTTTTTTCCTTGCTAACACATCCCATATAGCTTCTGGATCTACCAAACGACATCCATTCCTCCTTGGGACTTGTCTGAAATCTCTGAAAGACTAAGTTCCAAGTGTCAAGGTAGAGGCAGTTAGTGTCATCAGGGAAGAAAAATAAATAAATAAATAAATAAAAACTCTAAAGAAACCATGCCATTTGGCTAAAGCTGGCAAACCTGTTCAACATACACTTACTTAACAGCACAATTGTGCCACTAGACAAGCTCTGGCAACTCCTCTGTCTCACAGTGAGTGTCAGAAGGAGAGCTGGGACAGAGAGCAAGGGGTTTAGTCGGTGTGACTGGTCCCCTGTAGCCTGCCTCTCTCTGTTCCTTCTCTTCCCAATGACAAGAAACCACACAGCAAGTTCGGTTACTCGGCTTGTTTCACATGCTAAGCTCCTTTCATACCCAGTGCTAAGAGGTCTAGCCGAGTGCACACCACCACACTCAGCCATCCAGCTCTCATCTCACATCACCTCATCTCACACCAGCAAACATGCTTAGGCTCATAACTCTCCTCACTTCCAAGTGCTTAATCTCATCTGCTGCCTCCCATTACAGCTGAACTGATACTCAGCCTCCCGCAGAGCTGCGGAAAGAGCATAAGCTGTCAACAAAAATAATGAAACTGATTTATACATAAGTATTGCTGAACTAATAAAGGAACTGGAAAAGTACAACTGCTCCTCTGTCTTTTAAAGTACTGCTTAATACTCCTGACTGTGGCTGTGCAAATAGCTTTTTTTTATTTCCTTTTGCTCAAGAACCCAAAAAATAAATGAAATATGTTGAAGTGACCCAGAAAGGTTTTCACAAACAGATGTAATAAAGAGTCTGGGTATCTGAACCCAGGTACCCAGACAATGCCACACTAGAAAGTTAAGATCGCATTTTCTTCCTGTGGACAAGCAGATACAGAAATAACCTAAGAAAAACAAGAGAGAGAACACAAGAGATTGAGAAGGAAGACGAATGAGCTCAAGAGCTAAAAAGAGCAAAAAAGCCAAGAGGCTGCCAGCCAACCTGACTGCATCTGTGCAAGGCTGGGACTCCCAACAGCTACAGGCTCAGCGGAGCCTGAACTGCAACTCCCAGTCCTGATGCACACCACCCAAAATATGTCTACATAACCTTTCTGCATCCATGCAAGACTGCTGACTTCCAGGCTTTCTGATTAGAGACTTTCTCAGAGAAAATGTAATGCAGTTAAACCTTCCTCAGGGACTTTTGACCCAAGCCATGTACGTCCTAGATGTTTGCTCAAATCCATTCACTTCTGGATGTGCCTCCTACCATCACTTTCCTTTCAGCAGCTTTAACAAATTAAGCCCTTAATTCATTTTGACTACAAGCCCGTGACCGTTCTGTATACATCAGGAAGGTCTGTTTTAAAATTTTCTAAACAAGCTATTTGACGTTTCCGAAATATTTGTGTTCCTTCCTCTCATCTGTCAAACAGATGTTAATCATGAAACAAATCACACCTAAATACAATCATTTTTGGTTCTTTTGCACCGCATCACTAAACACCTCAACAGCATCTAGTCCTAATCACAACCATCACTGCCACAGGCTTGTGAAATGCAGGAATTTCCCTTAAATTTCTGAACTTGATTGAAAGAAATTATTGGAACATAGTAACATCCGTAGATTTTGCTGGTAAAAGAAACCGGTGCACAAATACTTGCAGAGACTACTCTCCCACCTAAGCTGATACGACCATCACAGTCCCCGGTACTGCAGGTTAGAGATTTGAGGAAATAGCCTCAGGACAGAAGAACTCACTAGTTCATATCAACAATTCAGACATAAGATCACTCTACCTTGGAAAGGGAATTTGTACAAGAAATGTTCGTGTTTATCTTCTAATTTAGAAGTCAAATTTCCTTACTTAGGGAAAAAAAAATCTAATCTCAATGCTAGGGGGAAAAAATAATAATTTAATGCTGTTCCCTAATCACAAATAATTAAAACTCTGCAGGCTACCTCTTATGCCGTTCATAGCCAGGATCCTGACTGAAAACTGTTCTTTTAATTGTGCATTTAGACAATCATATATTTCTGAGGACTCACTTGACCCGTATGAACTTTGTAACAGATATTAATTTGCTATTCTGGGTTCTTAAGAAAGTCTGGGTGAGAGAGGAGAGGGAGTTGACCTTTTCTTCCTGCCCTTGTTATACTGCAAAATTTTTAACATTCCCTTCTTCTTCCTCCAAGATTCTTCTTGAGATTCTTGCTCCGTTCTTTCCTGGTGATGTAGGATTATGGAACAAAGCTCTCATTATCCATTTTACACAGTAACACTTATAAATTCTTTATCATTGGGTAATAACAATTTCCCTCTTGGTTTTAAAGAACATTCAATGACAGAAAAAAAAATCCTATTTTGCAAGCTCCAGTCTCTATCTGGTGGCCAGACAGCAACACTGCAGCCTCAGATCTTCCTGAAGATTGAACAAAATCAAAAGATATTTCAAGACTGAGAGACAAAAAACTACTTTAATTACAGTTACGTATGTCAGTAAATATCCACTGCATTCTGACTGGTCCACACTGATGCCTTCATAGCATTAGCACAGCTACCTGGAATGGCAGCATGATGAAAATTAAACTACAAGTAAGGAGCTGAAATTTGATTTTTCTTACCTGTTGAGAAGCAACTTGTAACTAATAATCAAATAAACATCAAATCGAATCAAATAAACACACAAAAAAGGCAACTAAGAACCCCATTTACATGTATTCACACCACTTTTGAGATAAAACATGCTTTAAAATAAACCCTGGCTTTTAATTAAAGTGTGTTACTTTACCTATAATAGTCTTTGAGATTTCCTGAATGAGGGAACAGACAACTTGCACTCTCTATGTATCATTTCTCTCTCTCTTTGGGCATATGCTTTGTTATCCAAAAACAGATGGCACTGCTTCTTGCAAAATGCATTTCATTTTGATTAAGGGGAATTATGAGCAGATATATATGTCCTGTTAATGGAATGCTCTAATTCATATATTAAACAAAACAAAACAACAAAAAAACCTACTAAGTTCATAGGGAGGGAGGGAAAGATTCTGGCTCTATACTGTACAAGTTTCATTTCACAAAAAGAAGAAATGAGACTTTATTCTATAAAGATTAGAGTTAGAATTCTTGTTAGAAGTTATGACCTACATATTAAAGAACTGAACATGAACAGACCAGTCTCATCTCCTATGCCACTTGCTATTTAAAACTCTTCTTGCATCACAACAATATAAGATAGGAAGTTGACGCTAATCCCTTGTCATGGCAGACAGCCACATAATAGATGGTATCTCCAGAGGGTCAACAAAACAGATGTTGATATAACCACGAGCCACTGTAACACTTTTCCAACTTCTCCATAACACATAATACACAGCAAACCAGATTTTTAGCAAAATGACTTAAGGCAAAAAAAAAAAAAAAAAAAAAGCATGTGCCAGAGGACTAGAGATATCCAGGACTTTTCAAAGTGACTATACTCGGAACTATGTGCAGGTAGGGACAGAATTTCCATCATTGATTTGTTCTGTATTTCCCTCCTTTTCTGGCTTCCTTCCCTAAATAAATGTGTTAATGGGTGAAAATAATAGTTAGCAGCCGGCAAGCTGTAAGTTAAATAACTACATAAAAATGGCAAGTGAAAAACGTTCATCTTCCAAGATTTTATACTGCCTGATTTGGCCCAACCATTTTCAAAAGAATAAAAAAGAGGGTGGTAGACAGAATTAGAGAAATGAGGGGGAAACAAGCAAACAAAAATGAAGTTCTTGTTGCCAGAACATAGAACTACTTCTAAACAAAAACCTGAGATAGAGGGAAAGTAAGGGAAATACTTTTACTGAAATGAAATGCATGCTCACATTCCTTACAGTCTCTGGTGAAGTCTGGCCATCACTAATAATTACGTTAATGATTAGGTAGCTGACGTAACTAAGAATTTGCTACTCCCTGCTTGAGCACATTAACTTTCTAATGATCTAGCTGTAATCAATAAAATCCCCATCCAACGATCTGGTCAGCAAAATCAAGAATTTTGCAGGTGGTAAGTGATCTCAGATACTTATACAAACAAAAATGTTTAGCTGTCAGCCTGACCTTTGAATCCCAGATGATTTGTGAAAGCTAAATTGCTGGAATTTGTTACCAAATTCTACCCAGGAATCTCAACTCAACTTCCTTATCAGGTAAATCAATTTTCTACTCTTTTGTACTTAACTGAAAAAAGTTTGGGGCAATCTGAGTATCCATGAAGATAAACATTGTCACAGCACAAAAGAAACACTTGTTTGAAGTTGTAAAAACTTTTAAGCTCTTATCTGTTATTAAGATCAGGCTACGTTGAACTCTCAAGATGCAACCAGTTCAGACAGGACAAAGAAATATTTCTGCTTCTTTCTGCTAAAGGAGGAAAGGTCCCAGAGATCTCATCTTTTCTATTCACTCCAGGCCACATCCTCTTACTGCTTTCCTGAAGCGGGCTCTGGCACTTGTCAGAGAGGTAAGACCACACAGCCAAGGGCAGGACCCCATCCTGCCAGCAGGCCCAGCATGCAGACAGAGAAAACCCTCACCATCCAGCAGTTTTTGGGAAATAAGAGCCTTAAGCTTGACCACAGGGGTGGAGAAGAACAGAGCTGGAAGTATTTAACTGTAATTTAAACCTTGTAAATAAATGGAAAAACAAAGCAATCTGGTTGGCTTTGAAGTATATCTTCCTGTTATTTGTTCCTTGCCAAAGATGAGATGAGTAAGCTTCAGCCACCATAACCATTAAGCAATAGGTGTAAGAAAAGATAATGTAAATAATATTTTAAGGGTAACATATAACTAAACATTATTTATATAACTTTAGGATAAATTGTCATTACTGTTTCCTAACCTCTAATCTGCAACTGTGAATGATTCATAAAATACCAGAATACGGTCCGCAAGCCATTACAAATCAAAACACAAGCAGGACAGAGTGGGAATAAAAACAATGAATTAAAATTCAAGGACTAGCTTCCTCATTATCTGGTTATGAATGAAAATCATTACAAGAACTTGAACAAGAAAAAAAAAAAAAGACTCAGTTGGCAATAAAATGAAAAAAAAAAAGAAAGAAAAGAAAAAGAAACATAAGGGAGATTATCGTCCAAGGGACCTGATGAGTTACATCCACAGGTCGCCAGGGAACTGGCAGAAGAAGTTGCTAAGCCACTGTCTGTGATATTTGAAAAGCCGTGGCTGTCCACTGAAGTTTCTGCTGACTGGAAAAGGGGGAAGATAACTCTCATTTTTAAAAACAGAAAAGCGAAAGATGACCAAGGGAAATACAGGACAGTCGATCTCACCTCTGTGCCTGTCAAGATCATGGAGCAGATCCTCCTGGAAAATATGCGAAGGCGTATGGAAAATAAAGGTGACTGGAGACAGCCAACAAGGCTTCACTAAGGGCAGACCGTGACACTGTCCCACATGAGATCCTTGTCTCTAAATTGGAGAGACATGGATTTGACAAATGGACCACTCAGTGGGTAAGGAATTGGCTGGATGGTTGCACTCCAAGAGTTGTGGTCAACAGCTCCATGTCCAGGTGAAGACCAGCGACAAGTGGTGTTCCTCAGGGGCCAATATTGGGACCACTGCTTTTTAACATCTTTGCTGGTGTCATGGACAGTGGGATCGAGTGCACCCTCATCAAGTTTGCCCATGACACCAAGCTGAGTGGTGCGGTAGACACGCTGGAGGGAAGGGATGCCATCCAGAGGGACCTGGGCAGGCTGAGAGGTGGGGCTGTGTGAACCTCGTGAGGTTCAACAAGGCCAAGTGCAAGGCCCTGCACCTGGGCTGGGGCACTCCCAAACATGAACAGAGCTGAGCAGAAAACAGATTATAGAGCAGTCCTGAGGAGAAGGTCCTGGGGGTGCTGGTTGACAGGAAGCTCAGCATGAGCCAGGCAATGTGGCTTTCTCCGGGGCTGCAAGCACAACCTGGGCTGCATCAGTGTGGCCAGCAGGGTGAGGGAGGTGATTCTCCCCCTCTGCTCTGCTCTCATAAGACCCCACCTGGAGCTCTGCGTTCAGCTCTGAGGTCCCCAGCACAAGAAGGACATGGGCCTGTTAGAATGAGTCCAGAGGATGGCCACAAGGAGGCTCGGAGGACTGGAGCACCTCTCTTATCAAGACAGGCTGAGAGGGTTGGGGTTGGTCAGCCTGGAGAAGAGAAGACTCCAGGGAAACCTTAGAGCAGCCTTCCAGGACTGAAAGAGGGCCTGTAAGAAACCTGGAGAAAGAATCTTTATCATCAGGGAGTACAGCGACAGACAAGGCATAATAGATTTAAACTAGAAAAGGGCAGGTTTAAAGTAGATTTAAGGAAGAAATTCTTTATTGTGAGCTGTGGCTGCCCCATCCCTGGAAGTGTTCAAGGCCAGGCTGGATGGGGCTTTGGACAACCTGGTCTGGTGAGAGGTGTGGATGTGTCCCTGCCCATGGCAGGGGGCTGGAATTAGATGGTCTTTAACATCCCTTCCAACCCAAACCATTCTACAGTTTTTTAATCTTTGCTATTTATCAAAATGACATTGCTTCCAGCATGTGCTGCTGTTCTAAATGCCAAAGCTAACAGCTACTTTAAGCAACTGACAAACATTACCCTTATCACCTGGCAGCAGTCTGAAGAAACTTATTTTCTAAGAGAAAATACTATATGCTGTTAAATATTTATTATCTATTTTACTATATATTCGTTCTATAAATTTTCAGGATCCCAAAAACAAGACTTTTTCCTGGGTTGTATTTTTAAGCGAGTCAGGTTTGTCAGGATTGGAAGGAAATACCCTGCTTACAAAATGCAGCAACCAGCCTTTTTGACGCGTGCATTCCCAACTCCTTCATTTCAAGACCCTCTCAAAGATACGCTGGGATGGCTCCTCAAATTATTTAACAGCCTTTTTACTCGGCGAGATCTGAGTTTATTCGAACCATGGAGTACTTGGGAGAGGGGAGGGCAGGCTTCCCTCGCAGGAGACACCTGCACCACCCAAGGCTGGCAGTGCAGTGCTCGGCTCTGGCCAGCAGATGGTGGCCGGAGCTCGGGAAAGGATTTTGCCGGGCAGCCGGAGACTCCTGCTTCCCTTCCCTTCTCTTCCCTTCCCGGTGTGGCCAGCAAAAGGGCTGGCAGCTTGATGTCTCCGCAGCGGGCATTTACACCCAAACCGGCTACATTTAGGATGCTGCAGCTGGTGGCACCGAAGCGGAGCCAGTCGCCTAGGCTGCTGGTCAGGGAATGGGGAAACTGAAGCTGAGCCCTAACTTCTTGTCTAACGGGGTGCAAGACATCGCATTAAAAGGATCTACACTTTAAGAATTATCCTTCCCGGATCTGCTGAAAGTTGCCTTTTCCTTTCTGCTGTTTTTTACGGCAATTAAACAAAGTTGTTAAGCCCTCTGCAACAGAAATTCAGCGCACTCCCTATTTAACACAGGGTCATTTTTGTTCTTGTATTTGTGCACAAGTGTAAGTCAAATTCTTTAAATCACATTTGCTGCCCAAATCAAAAACATGATCTCCTTTAACCATATGTACTTGAAAACTGACATATACCACCTTATGGTCTGAATTTTTGGGTAGACCTGTGTGAGGCCAGGAGCTGGACTCGATCCTTATGGGTCCCCCCTTCCAGCTCGGGATATTCTATGATTATGAGAGTAGAGTTTGCCATCACTAAAAGGCCAGTCTGGTGTTCCAGGCTGTAATAACAGACGAGCACTTGACAACAGAAAGAACTAATGGCTGATGGTGGGATTCCAACAGAGGAACAAAGCAACTACACCAAGATGGTTCAAAAAATGATCTCTGCAAGAGTTGTTCATAAGTGACATATGCAGGACAGAGAAAAGCAAGCTGCAGACCATTCAAGGCAATACCACAAATAAAAAGGCTTTCTGTAGAAGAGTCATCAAGAAAGAATGTGTAAGATGTATGTATTGTTTACCCATGAAAACCTAGATGGTATGTAGATTTCATCCTGAGTTAAAGACCACATGATAGTGTTGTCCACGGCAGTGGATAAATGTAAGTACAAAACCTTCAACAATGGAGGTTCCCAGCTTTTATAAGAAGATACAAGAATAAGAGTTAGGTTTTAATCAAGATGAACTAGAACTGACAGCTAGACATCTAACAAAAGAGCTATGAAAAAGAACGAAGGAGAATTTTGCTTGCAGAGAGACAAGGTGTAGAGCAGATTATTTGAGTCACTAGAATAAATATGTTAGCTGAATTTGGATTTGCAGATGAGATTAACCAGAAACACATGCAAAGAGACATTGAGACACCCCCCCCCCAAAAAAAGGCCCATAGAGAACCTCCATAACTCTCTATGTGACATACTGGTAGGAGAATCACAAGAATTTAAAAAAAAAAAAAAAAAAAAAAACAAACTTGTGAAAAACGAGAAGGCAGAAGACTTCAAGAAGTTGCCCATAATCAAAGTCCATGGAACTAAAAGCTACTTGCAAAGGATTAAAGGAGCTCAATTCATAGCTGCTTAGGCAGAGGACTATGAGGACTTCAATGCAGTTATAGTAAAATAGTAAGACAGAAGCTGCAGTACAGGAAAAAAAAAAAACAGGATGGAACTGGAAAAAAAAAAAATCTAACATACTATTTATGTTGCAAAGACAACTTGATTGTCCTTACCTAAAGGTGACCAACTGATCATTTTTGCCAGAACCAATCACCACCTTTTCCCTAGTATTTACATCCACCTCTTGGTGGGCTGCATTTTTTTGGTCAACTACAATTCTTGGCTACTCTCTGAAAGCTATTCTTAAGCTTCCTATTATTCAACTACCATTTAAAGCCATTGCAATCAAAAATGACAAAGGGTGCTGATACATCTTAAAGTTCAATGATTTTGCTTTTCGGTTCCAAAATAACTAAGCACGAACGTACACTACAGCTCACAGATGTGATGCCAGATTATAACACTCAGGTGAGTACCCTGGAAAGGTTTAAGGAACACAGAAACTTTTCTTATTTGGCAGACTGATTCACTAACTTCACTGTGAAGGTTTTGGGGGACCTTTAGGCTAATGAAAGTCTCATAAAAAATCTTTGCAGATTTCTCAAGCTAAATACTGTTACATATGACCAAATTTATTCCTCCTACTGAGTGGCTCATATGAAAGTAAAAACATCCTTTGCCAGCTCTATTCACTTTTCCATTCTTCACACAGCCCTAGTCTTTATGGCTCTCCAAATCTTAGTATCAAATATCCTGGCATGTAGTTTGAATATTCCATTCCCTCTAATCTTTTTCTGCACAAGTTCCATCCTACAGAGCAATACCAACAGAGTATCTCTTGGTAGTACTGCAGATTTTTCTACCAAAGCCACCTTGGACAGAGGAACAGGCATAAATCTGGCAGCAGCAAAAGACTTCATTCTCCATCCTTTTTAAATGGAACATGCCTCATTACCCTGCATCAAATTCTGAAGCTACAACTTACAGACTTCTGGATTTTAAGCTTTGAAACCCATCTGTGTTGAAGTCTACACCACTGGGCTGTGCCCCTTTAAAGAAAGCAAGATTTGTCTTTTACATTGGGAGATGCTCACTTTTGTGACTACTGCTATTAGTTAAGAAGCTACTTCAGCAGTTCTAGCAACCCAAGAAAGCAGTAAGGAAAAAACATCGATCTTGACAGCTCAAAAGCACCTGTAATCATTCTTCCTAACTATGCTCACTTTATCTCTTTGTGATAGTAAGTAGTAAAGTAGTAGTAGTAAAATCCCAGTGCTATCATAGCTGTATATGTTCCTTTTGTTTTATAAAAAGTTTATCTTTCCTAGTATAAAGTGTGTTTTGTGCAACCCTCTCTATTTCAAACATACTAACCATTGACTGCATCAAAACACTCAGCATTAAATCAAGTAATAAAACAATCACATTCTAACATCAAACAGCACTGAACAAAGCTTCTATTAGACTCTTTCCATTTGACTTGGATGATCTTCCTCGCCTCTTATCTCAGAAACATTAGAACTAGAATAACTATGACAAATATGTACTAGATATCTAAAACCAGCTTTCGATTCGTCCACCCATCCTTGAAGAGTCAGGAGTTAGTCAGTTAAAAAAAATACATCTGCCTTGATCCTGTACTTTGCAGAGTAAGAATGACTACATCTAAAAGGACTTACTTTTTGGCTATCACTCACCTGGTTAGTTAGAGGTTGCTGAATTCGGTCAGTGTATGATGAGGCAGAAACCTGTTGGTCGTTTATGTTCTGCTGCCGACGATCACTGTACTGCTGATGCGAATGGGACATCTGTCCAGCCATCTGAAGGCCAGCAGCATGGAATGAAAACGATGGTGCAAGCCGAACAGATGAAGGTTTGCATGCTGAAGTCTCTCCTCCTGTAAAAAGACAATGCGGGTTTTTAATGCAAATTCGATGGCTTTAAAATATTTACCTGAGTTGGTCTCCATCTCCTAGCTCAAAGAGTTTATAAGCACTTTCACCATTTTTTAATATAAGCAAGAGTTGTCATACACAATCAACCCAGAAATTATCCTCATATGAAGATTGTTTAGCTGAAGTACCTCTTTCCATTTCAATTGTGACACATCATTCATTAATCATTTATTCATTTTTATCCCTAACAGCCCATCTCTAACATCTTCACCTATGTGTCATAACTGGACTTTGGCAGGGATTACTTTCAAAGATATGAATCTTGTATGTGGATTTATTTCCAAGAAAAGCAGAAAATCGCTCAAGATTCTGTCTTCAAAATGTTTACAGAAACTTTCTGGACTGATTGTACCAAAAGAAAAAAAAAGCTAGTGCCCAGCTTTTACTTTCTGGCCTCAATGGCTACGGTTTCCTACAAACTACTTAGATCACTAGCCTACATTCTTAACTTCCACTCTTCTTCCAATGCACACTGTGCTTCCTCTCAGCTTTTTGACTCCTACTGTTGAGTTTCATTGAACTACAGGTAGCAAGCACTGTAACTTCAGTTAATTCTTTTTTGGGAAGGTGAAATCAGGCTGCAAGAATTAACCACAAAGCAAGAGACAAGCCACACGCTTGGTGTCAAGTTGCAGGAGAATGACAAACTGCACGGCCGAGGTATTATATTCCATAACATACTTAAAAATGCCAAATACCACAGGCACAGAAACTGCCTGTAACTGGGACAGATCCAACACTTCTCAGCTGTTGTTTTAGATACATGGCATTTAATCAGTTGATAGTCTGCTTGTACCATCGTTGCTCTCCAACAGCAGAAGACAAAATTAAGGTACAATTTGGTCGTCTTTCTTTGTTAATGAAAGTTTAGCATGTTCCACATGTAACATCGATCCTTTTACTTTTTGCTGACCACACCAGAGGAGAAAAACTCTCTAAATGGATGCCATAGTGGGACAACCTACGAGAGAACAGGATGGGAAAAGCAGCCAGGCACACTGAAGCCAACATCACTACTGAAGGAAGATGAGTGGAATCAAAATCTAAAATCTGGAAGCACAATTATTGGTAAACATTAAATTTAGAAGCAAAATGTGAGATGAGCAATCTCCTTAACCATCAAGGGGAAACCCCATTTCCTTTACAATCAGAAACCTTGCAAGAAAATATCATCAGCAGAAAACAGGAGATGAACATCTCGCTTCAGTTTGACTTCCATAAAAATAACTGACTGCTCAACTTACCACCTGTTCGAAGTCAAGAAAAAATAAAATACTGAAAATGACAGCATGTCACTGACTCGGCACCCAGTAGGGCAGTAAACAAACTGCATGGGACGAAATCAAACGCCATTTTAAACTAAGATCATTTTAGAAAAATGTATTTATTACCTTTGAAATAATATTCAAACATCTATAAATAAGAAAAACTAAGTACAGTACAATCACTACTACTAAAAATGGGTGAAGTAAAATTATTTCATGAAATACCTACTGACAGGTAACTGTTGTTCATAAGTGTTATAATTCGGTACTACTAAAATGCTAAAAAAAACCTGCTCCAGAAGATGAACACAAGCCCACATTGCCCACAGGTACCCACATATTTCTCAAAGCTTCATTAAATCTTCAAACACTTAACCAAAGCAAGAAAAAAAAAATCACAAATTAGCTATGATATATGAAAACAACTCTTTTGTGTGCAGTGTGTTGCTTCTAGTAACACGAAGAATCAAGACAATTATGCAAACAGAAACAAGATAAAGAAGTTCTTGACCTAAAACCATCATGAACTAAGTAAGTTTAACATTGTTTCCAGTACCTAAACAGGGCCCATAGGAAAGCTGGAGAGGGACTCTGTCAGAAAGCATAGTGACAGGACAAGGCGTAACAGCTTTAAATCAAAAGAGGGGGGATTTAAATCAGGTATTAGGAGGAAATTCTTCACTCAGAGGGTGGTGAGGTGCTGGACCAGGTTGCCCAGAGAAGCTGTGGATGCCCCATCCCTGGAGGTGGGTGTTCAAGGCCAGGCTGGATGGGGCTTTGGGCAGGTGGGAGGTGTCCTGCCCATGGCAGGGGGTTGGGATTAGATGGTCTTTAAGGTCCCTTCCAACCCAAGCCACTCTGTGATTCTGTGATTCTATGCACAATAGATTACTCTTAATTATTTTGTAAACATCCATTAAATATTGCTTTGTGATCCTAGTAAGCTCTGAAAGTGAAACTGTCCTCCAACATTTAAAGATGGTGAAAATATCACTAAAATATTTGAGTGTAAACTTTTAAAAACATTTGTATATTTTTCTGTAAAGCAACATTCCAAGTAACATCTTATGTCCACCTACCATTTGGGCAACAGATTGTCACCTTTTTTAAATCTAAAATTATTTCTGATGAACTTCACAAGCTCATACTTCAATACGAGGAAAAACATATGTAAAGATTCCAACGTATCGGCTGATCTTTCTGAAAGATAGCATGGTTGCTTTAGGTATTTCTGCATCTGTCACTTGGATCATGTATAAACTGTGTACATCTTTTCACATTATTTTCTTAATACTTAAATTCTGTTTTTACTAGAAAATCAAAGTTAATCTTCCATTTATACAAATTAAACAGTAAATTCAGCATACGTTAACTTTTCAAGATGTGCTGTAAGAAGGGGTGAATACATCTCAGAAGATACTTGGTATGTCTGATTTCTGTTTTTATTTCTGACAGGTTTTGCTTAACTTGAAAATAAAAAACTCATTTGACAATTCGACATTGCGGTGACTGAATTCAAAGTCAAAACAATACTTACATCAGATAGTCAAAAATATTAGCTTATAATAAATTTTAGAGCCTTCTACTTGTAAAGTTTTATTTCCTGTTTTGTTGTTGTTGTTGTTGTTGTTGTTGAAACCCCAGGCAAGTTTCCCAATAGCATACTAGATATACTTAGCAAAGCAGATAACTTAATAAAAACAAATTTAATTTTAAAAAATCTTCACTTGCACATGTCCCTGAAAAGCAGAAAACTCACACATACAAAAATCCCATGCACAGAGTTCTCATTTATCCTTTGACCCCATGGTATCTTCTGACACTCACTCAAAAGATCACAACAAATCTGAGGATAAAACAAATAATGCACTGGACATGGTTTAAATTAAAAAAATAAAAATAGAAAAGGGTTAGAGGTATACTTAGCCCCCAAAAGAACACTTGCTTCACATCAGCTTTAAACTTTTGAGGCAGGTACACCCTTGCCCTCCTGATTCCACTAGCAGGATGATACGGCTGTAGCATCCCTGGTCTTCGAAACTGAAGACTGTCACATGGATCAACTCTTAATTCAACAGCAGTGTCCCAGAAAGATCAATTTCATGACTTATGACAAGGAGATTGGACTGTTGAATCACAAAGAAAGCTTCACTAAGAACCAGTTTGACAAATAACTTACTCATTCAATTTAATTTTTTTTGGACATTCAGTGTCTGTGATTAACTATTTGCTTGGAGGTAAGTCATACACAAACAATGATGTCAACGTACATCAATCAAAATAGTCTCCAACAAGAAACTTTTTATAAGGCTATTGCTCTTTGCTAGAAATGTAAAACAATTTCAGAGAGCAACACTGAATTTCAGAAAAGGGGGCACTATTAAATAAAAGAGCCTGCCCACAGCCTGATGAACTGAAGCCTGTTAGAAATAGACAAGTAGAAACTGGTTGGTTATATAGTATGTTCTTATACCAAAGAAAGAGACATTTTAATAGTATCTGTGATGATGGCCATATTCAACCCTTAAAAAAAAAAGCAATAAGCAAGAACCACCTGGGTGAAAAGTTTAAGAACCGTTAACTATATGCTCTGAAAGATCAGTAGCCAAGTAATTTCCATCTTTACAATTTCTTACTGTCACTGAAACAGAGACACAGAAGTTCACAGATTTCTCTTCCTGAGAGCAGTGTTAGCTATCATCAAAAAACAAGCAATGTTAGCAATGTCCAGGATATGGTCCTTGATGAAACATTTGACCTCATTAGATTTCAGACTTTGTTCCATGATACCTGCAATCAAAACACTAAGCCCAAGAGAACCTTACTACTCTATATTGCTATGTGCCGAGAAACACCTAATAACATCAGGAAGAAATGAGGGGAGAATGAAGAATTGGCTAGAATAGCAATCCTGACCTTTTTAGTTTTAGGCTGAGGAGCCAGCTCTAGAAGAAAGAGCATTTCTTGGCATGGATATTAACTGAGGTTAATGAATATTAACAAACCCCAAAGTTCTGGAGCTCTAGACATCCAGAAAATGAACCAATCCATTGACACCAGAATCCAACGGAGCTCATATGCACCACACATCCATACTACAGGGTAGAGATATCTAAGGAACAAGTTCTAGTCAGTCATCAATTTTCTTTTCTAACCACTGTATCCTGAAATGATAGCACATGAAGAAGCAACTTGGGAAAGAAACAAAGTGACAGAAAACAAGCATGCCAAGATCTCCAAGCAAGGAAGTAAATTAAGGGAAGACATTGCAGATTGGCAATGGGTAGAATTACCTAAACAATAGGGCTTACCTATGTGTTAGGTCAAGGAGTAGCATAAAAACACATAGTTGAAAAGCCAAAATAATTTGTTTGCCTTTGATGAGACTGTATCAGAACTTGTTATGACAAGAAGGTCCAACTCCAGAAGGCATCCCTCGTTTCAGCCTTGAGAGCGTAATTTCCTATAGTTGCAAATGTAACAGCTCTTTGAAGTGAAGCTGTTCGGAATACTGTATTTCATTAGTCATAGTCCATAGACCATAATATAAGCAAAACATAACTAATAACAAGAGTAACTTTTTTGTCTTTTGTAAATTTACCGTCTTTGGAAAGTAACAAGTGAGTAAGAAGCGAGCATTAATAAAATCCTGTGCCATTGTATGAGCAAAACACTGTAATGACAGCCAGAAGAAAAAGCTTACGAGGGGACCAATAGCATAAATGTGGTAATAGAGAAAAACTAAATTATAACTTCAAGAGGTTCATAACTCGGAACTAACTGAAAATACAGATACTGCAGAAATGGGCAGGCCTATCATATGGAAGAAGGTGGGGTTTATTTCTTTAACGCAGCACCTTTGCATAGTGGAAGCAGATCTCTGAAGCAGATCTCTTAAGTAGTTTGATGAGAATTCCATTTTAAAAGAGTTTTCCAAAATGTGTGCAGTGTGGTCTTTTAACTTTGGTGTCTAAAAACATGAAAATTTCAACCAAAGTTTTCCCTATGGCTGGCACACTGGAAGGTCTATGCAGTCAGTGCCTGGGCTAAACACAGGACATATCATGCATACTTTATGCCTTGTAAAAAAGCCCAAAGATTATATATCAAATTCACATATGATAATAAAAATCTACATACATTCACAGTGTTTCATGTTCCTTTTCCAAACACGGAGGGTGACCAAGAATAAGCCAGTAAGAAGTAGCATTCAACACTGAAAACAATTACATACTAACTACAGCCAACTCCAGACTCTATACATTAGAACTAAACCTCCAGGGATGCAAAATGACAAATAAGCACCATCAAAAAGGTCAGGAAAAGCAATCAGAAGATAACTTCTCTTCTGCAGTTAAATAGAGACTAATCCACATTAAGGTCTGGTACACGACCAGACACATTAGGTCTGGGTATAATTTCGTCCTTACCAAATGATTTTTTTCCCAATTGCCTTCTACAAACCTGAAGCCTCCTCTGACATTTGCCATCAAATAAAGAGGAGGTAGTCTCAACAGCTGAGGCAAACTAACAGCTTATTGCCAAAAAAGATGCCCTGACACCTTTATGCGGATACTTAGTTATGTCCCTAGCTCCAGCACTTGTTACAGACTTCCATGAACCAACTCAACTCACTAGCCCAGAGAAGGGAAAGGGAAAAAAAAAAAAAAAAAAAGATACTAGCATCAAATTATTCACCCCACACCAGCTGTTCCAAGGTGGATTTTTTTTATTTTTTTTTTCACTTCCAGATTAGAAAATGAACCGAGTAACAGAAAAAAGCCAGAGGGTCATGCTGCCATCCAGTGGGACCTCAACATGCTGAAGAAACGGGCTGACAGCAAGAAGTAGTGATGCCATCAGACTGAAGGAGGCGATCCTCGGATCAGGTTCAAGACCAGCTAAGGAACGTGAAGGTGCACAAGTCCACGGGATGTGATGAGATGCATCCATGAGTTCTGATGGAATTACTTCCAGATCCTCCTGGAAAATACACTAAGGCACATGGAAAATAAGGAGGGGACTGGTGACAGCCAACAAGGCTTCACTGAGGGCAGATCATGCCTGACAAATCTGGCCGCCTTCTGCAACTGATGTTATCTACTTGAACTTGTGCAAAGCGTTTGATACTGTCCCGCATTAGAGCCTTGTCTCTAAATTGGAGAGACATGGGTTTGAGATACGGACAACTCAGTGGGTAAAGAATTGGCTGGATGGTCGCACTCAAAGAGTTGAGGTCAACAGCTCCATGTCCAGGTAGGGATCAATAACAAGTGGGGTCAGTGTTGGGACCAGAGCTGTTTGACATCTTTGCTGGTGACACAGACACGGGGATTGAGAGCACCCTCAGCAAGTTTGCCAATGACACCAAGCTGTGTGGTATAGCCAACAGGCTGGAGTGAAGGGATGCCAACCAGAGGGACCTGGACAGGCTCGAGAGGTGAGGCTGTGTGAACCTCATGGAGTTCAACAAGGCCAAGTGCAAGGCCCTGCACCTGGGCTGGGGCACTCCCAAACATGAACAGAGCTGAGCAGAGAATGGATCAAGAGCAGCCCTGAGGAGAAGGTCCTGGGTGTGTTAGTTGATGAGAAGCTCAATGAGCCAGCAGTGTGCACTTACAGCCCAGAAAGCCAGCTGCATCCTGGGCAGCATCACAAACAGCATGGCCAGAAGGCGAAGGAAAGTGATTTCCCCCTTCTACTTTGCCCTCATGAAACCCCACCTGGAGTGCTGTGTTCAACTCTAGGGTCCCTAGCACAAGAAGGGCGCAGAAATATTAGAACAAATCCAGAGGAGGGTCATGAGAATGATCAGAGGGCTGGAGCACCTCTCCTGAGAAGACAGGCTGAGGGAGTCGGGGTTGGTCAGCCTGGAGAAGCAACTGAGGGCTCTGGGGAGACCTTATAGCAGCCTTCCAGGACTTCAAGAGGGCCTATACAACACCTGGAGAAGGAATCTTTATCAGCAACAGACAAGGTGTAATAGATTTAACTAGAAGAGGATATGTTTAAATAAGATGTAAGGAAGAAATTCTTCACTGTGAGGGTGGTGAGGCACTGGACCAGGTTGCTCAGAGAAGCTGTGGATGCCCCATCCCTGGAGGTGTTCGAGGCCAGGCTGGATGAGGCTTTGGGCAACCTGGTCTGGTGGGAGGTGTCCCTGCACATGGCAGGGGGTAGAACTGGATTATCTTTAAGGTCCCTTCCAACCCAAACCACGTCACCATTCTAACATCCCTCCCCTCTACCCAGCATTGGTGAGGTCACACTTGTGCTGCACCCACTTCTGGGCTCCCCAGTAAAAGAGAGACATGGACATACCATAAAGAGTCCAACATAGGATGACAAAGACAATTAAGGCACTGGAGTGTCTATCCTATGAAGAAAGGCTGAGAGATCTGGTACCCTTTAGCCTAAAGAAGAGAGGGCTTAAGGAGGACCTCATCAATGTCTGTAAATAGCTGAAGGGAGATCATTAAGAAAATGGAGCCAGGCTCTTTTCAGCAGTGCCCAGCACCACGACAAGAGCCAATGGGCACAAGCTGGAGCACAGAGGCTCCCCTCTGAACCTCAGGAAGCAAACACTTCTGTACAGTGCAGGTGACAGAGCACTGGCACAGGTTGCTCAGAGGTTGTGGAGTCCCCCTCTTTTGAGGTATCCAAAAGCCTGCTCTGTGTGTCTGTCCCTGCTTGGTCAGGGTGTTGGACCAGGTGACCTCCAGAGATCCCTCCCAGCCCCAACCACTCCATGACTCTGTGCCACACACCTCAGCACAAAGTAAATAGCAGGATTTCTCTCATTGAATCAGGGAAACGTTAAATCAGCTCCCGTCATATGGGACTGCATATGAGAATCACCACAACACTGAGACTGGTTCTTTGCATTTGTCACCCAACTCTTTAAATATATATATTATTTTTTGAGGTATATATGTGACTGTCTTTGCCACTCTCACAGTTCAAAGTATTCTATTTAGGTATACCGCTATTGACGGATGAAAAATGAGACAAATTCAGACATTAAGACCACTGAACATTAGAAGAAGTGAATTTTCTTTGATATTTCTTCATACCTACTTACCCCCCAATTAAAAATTAAAGACAAAAATAAACTGTTGTGACAATTTTGACCTCATGAGTTATACAAGCTTCCTTCGTGATTGACAAAAGCAACTTCCAGTGCAACAGCTGATCTTTATTTCTTTACACCGAGAGATACAGAGAATTCTCTCTGTGATAACACAACCTTTGCGACAGCCTTAAACATACTCCACTATCTACTGACTTCTGCAAAGTGAAGTAGGGAAAAACAACAAAAGTCACATCAGCATTTTATTTCATTCTTTTGTAAGTGTAAACATAGTCATTCCCCATATGTGAGAACTTGCCACCAACCTGCTATCTGGTAACTGTTTCCTTGAAAATAACAGCAACTTCATAACCCCTTCTGCACCTAGGTCTTCTGCATTTGGCTTCCAGGCAGTGATTACTACTTCCATTGAATGCTTTAGCTGTCAGATAAAAAACACACTGCCCAGCGTTCCCACCTTTTTGTTCAACTCCACTTCAGGAGGAGGCAGAATTTCTTAACGTATTCAGAAAGCCAGGACTGGTAAAGCACGGCGCAACAGCACTTTTCCAACCAAAATAATGTAGAACTAGAACTAAATTGGAAATGGGAAGGGTGTGTGTGTGTGTGTTTGTGTTCCTGGACTGTGGAGTCCTCTAGTTTTGAAATATGAACATTTCAAACATCCTCTGCACAACTCACCTTGTTTTACCCTTCCTTCTTTCTTCAACATTTACTCCATAAACATCACAGCCTTGACCTTAAATATTTTGACCTTCCTTTTACTTCTCCCTTCTGCCTCATCCTCCCTTTCCCTACTCTCTGCTATCTACTATTCGGGTCATTTAGCAATGTAGCTGAGGTATTCCTTCTCAGGGGTAAGTTCACAGTTGAATGAGAACACACCGGAAAACACGACCAGAGAATAAAAGTGTGAACTGTATCATTCACCACAATGGGTAGTCTCATTTCTACACTCAGTTCAAGAGCTTGTGGGTCTACACCACAGACCAAACATAGCAGCTCTTCATACTGTATGACTGGTTCATACTTCAAATCTGTGTCTTTCCAATCTCTGCAATGCCAACTCAGATTAAGGCCTCCACCTTCGCATTATTTTTTTCTACTAATAGGCATTATGACCTCAGCAATTATTCAGTGCACCCCTTAGAAACAAACCTGAAACACTGAGAAGACTGACTTCTGCTTTTCTTTAATATGCAGCCACCTCTGCCTTGTTAGCACACCCTATAACAGGCAGTGAGCAATTAGCAATAGATACAAACACCTGTATCTTGAGAGCTATGTCCAAACGAACGTGCATTTAAGACAAGTTAGACCTACCCTAGTTCTGCCTAAGCATAGCAAATGTCAAACACCTGTGATTTTGTAGTTTAGATCAATCATCTTTTAAGCAATAAGCAAATGCCAACCTGAACTCTACATGAACTACTACTCTACTGAAGCACTGTTCTGCCTATTGTCCTCATGCACTACACTTAAAATGACCACATGAGAATTTGAGGGTACATGGATTTCACTCGGCTTGCTCTGGAATGAGGAAGGCTGTGAGAGAACCGGCGAACAAAGGGAAATTACCTGCAGCAGCAACTGCAGAACAAACAACGCCGTTATAAATACCCTTCCTCTAGAGGAACTATATTATTGTGGAGGAATTATATTATTAAGAATGGCTACTTCAGAAGCTATTTTACAATAACTATTCAGTCTACTTCCCTGTACAGAATTGCCAAATGCTACCTTTGCTCAGAGCAAAATTAAGCCCTAAACTTAGAAACAACCACATTCTCCAGCCCTGTTCGACAGGCCAATGCATCCGGGCCACTGAAACTTCTTGCCCGTGCTCTTTCCAAATGGAGTAAGCTGCAGCTAAGACAAAGTGTTCAGGAGGTGACAAAAAATTACTTCTGGGTGCCATCCTTCCCAACAGCTTGCAGACCTTTGACATGACTTGTCGGCCATGTGTCTGGACATTTGGCAGAGGGGGAGCAAGAAAGGCAGGCCAAGAGCAGGCTTCATTAGCTGTTCGGACCTTGTTGTGCCTGCCTTGGCTATCCTCTGCCCTGGACAATCTGTGGCAGGAGGTGGACTTTGGACAGGAATTTTGTGCATGCCCTCTATTGGTTTTGTGCCTTTCAAGGGACACTAGTTCACTCTGCTGTAGAAATACTGCGGCTAAGACCTGTGACTGGGAGAGACTGAGGTATGTATCCTCTCCTCTACCACTTCAAAAGTCCTGTGCAATCAACCTAGAAAGACTAAATGCCACTGTTCGGTGTAATCCTCCCACAACAAGTAAAGAGAAGGAAATTCTTAAACTCATAAAACTTTTTAATTGGAAGACAACAGAGAAGCTTATGATTTAATCCACTGGCAACACTATTAATCTGTTTCATTAATGTATAAATATTACTTTGAGTATGATCGAGAATTCTAGAACTAAGAAATTTTTGTGAAAGTAAAAATACTTTTTTTTTTTTTTTTTTTTTTTTTTTTAAGATAAATGAAACCCACGATCACTAAAATTCTCAGCTAAAACCTAAAGGAAATAAAGTACACTAAATTTCACAGTCAAAATCCTAAGCCCTGTGAGAACTCTGACTTTAAATTTCTATTGAGAAGCAGACTGACTAAGAGCAAATCTGGAAAAAGAAAAAAAATATCTACAACTCCACAAGTAAACAGTGAGAACTGAACCTGTATGTGCAGGACTTCACACAGACCTACATACTTGCACCTACGTACGCACTTGACTGAAAGAACATTAAAATTGAAGAGTGGTGTGCACAGAAGTTCGGAAACTCCAGAATCCTTCCACAGTTTTAATTTAGTGCCTCTATATAAATAAATTATGATGCTATCTAGCTACATGAATACCCTTATTTATTTTAAAAGGCAGAATGGAAGTAATGCTCACTGAATAGGCTGCTACACAATACAATTTATTTTCATTGTATTTAACTTAATATCCCTTGATACTCTTCAGACTGTGCCCCAAATAAAATTATTCTGTCTGCATATATATTGTATACAGTAGTTGTTGTTGTACCCATATAATTCATAATTTTTCTGCAGTATTCTTATGATATCAGGTTTTATTCTACCTACAGAAAAACATGGAGACAGAGATTAAAGACAAAAAGGTTTCATGATTTTAAATTTCTGATTTCGTATAAAGACTTTTTATAAAGACTAGGAACATACATCAGTCGGTAAATCTGTTTAACAGAGCTCTAGACAGGAGAAGTTTTATAGGAAGTTTCAAAAATCTGGGATTTTTGAAAATAATCCCAGCCAAATAAGAGGTCTGAAAGAGATGTTTCTTTCTGCTCACGTTCAGAACCAAGCAAGAACGGGTGCTTGCTCCATGTTAGACTAAGGACAAAAAAGTAGCATAGCTCTTTCAAACATCAGGGCAGTAACATGGGAATTCCTTCACATATCAAAACAAAGATCCATCCAAATCAGTATCCTGCTTCTGAAAGTGGTCAACAGCAGTCACCTTGGAGGACAGCAACACAGCAAGTAGTATGCGCCAGGCATGTTCTTCCAGCCTCCAGTCCAGAAGTTATGTGACCCAGAGCCTTTGTTATTAATATATTTTGCTCATTCTTTTCTTCTACAGATTTGCTGAACAACTGTTTTGCATTTCAGCTTTTGGCATCCCATGGCAAAAGGCTCCACAGTTTACTCTAAGGCTGCATTAAGCACCACCTCCTTTTGCTTGTCATGAACCTGCCATCCTCATGTGATGGCCTCTGCTGAATAGTCACAAAAATTAAGGCTGCCTTCCTGCAAAGGGGCAACAATACTGACATGAAGAAATGAATGAAAGGCTTCAGATTAGCAATTTTGTTTATTCTACTGTTGCGGGTCAGGTTTATTTTTTTAAGCTCCCTTTTGACACATCTTCATGTGATCCTCCGAGAGAGGATATTCTAATATATAGAAAAGAAGAAACATTCTCTATTAACTATACACACCAACATATTTCTTATTGAAGCTTTTATTTTTTCATAATATACATTGCATGCTCTTCAGAAGTTTTCCTACCACTTTGTAACTCCATCTAACTCCTCTTCATAAACACGTAGCTTGAGAAACACTGGTCAAATTCAAGTAACTTGGCTGATGATTCAGCCTAACATGACATTTGTATTACACCAAATGAAATATGTGAATCAGAATAGCTGAGCAATCAATACTTAATTATTCAATACATATTTTAAAAGACTAACATCTGCTTTAAAAGGAAAAAAAAATAAATCTTCAAAACAACAAAACAGTCATTTTTAAGAGGACATCAGTGTTGGTGAAAATATGCCAAGACAAGTGTTCTGATACTTCTTTTTTCTCTCACTCTACAAACCTCTGCTTATTTTAAAGTTTCATGCACTTATGCCTACAGTTATAAAGTTTACAAGTTCTGTAATTTAATGAAAATTCTGCCATTTAAACAGCATGGATGTAAAGACAGTGGAAAATGGCGCTCTACTATTTTACAATCACGTTGAAAGTCCGTAACAGCTTTTAAAACAGAAATAAAGAATGAAGTATGAATATTATTCCAAATAAAAGTTTAAAACTACTACTGAATCCCAACTACATAAGCATACTTAATGTAGCTGAAAAGCCCACACCTCTCAATCAGTTCCCAGTGCAACCTGTGAAAGACATGGATACAAAGAGGAAATACTGCTTATGCAGAGAGTTCTGACAAATCAGTAAGTAAAAAAGAGAAAAGGATAAAGAATACTTTGTTTATAAGTCACGGTAACCTTGTAATGCAGACAACAGAAATTTAGTGACAAAGTTTAAAATTACATGACTGCATGAAGTCATTCCATGCTATAAAAGAACCTTTAAACTCACATTCCAGAAGCCTTCAAAAGCAAACGCCGCTTCAAGCTCACACAAATTACTTTTTATCTTAAGATTTTTAACTTCATAAATGCACTAGAAGTTAGATTTACCTCAGCTATCAGTTTTCTGTAGGGTTTACAAAACAGTTGAAAATGTAAAACAAAACCCTAACAAAATAAAAATCAGCTACTCTAACTTGGTCTAGCTTCGGTCTTCGTGGTGAGTTGGGTGAGTTGTCTCATAAATGACTGCAGACTATTGCTCATCTGAACCAGTGCTCTCACAGCTCACTTAGTCAACTCTAAGCGTTAACTCTGGAGAATGCCGTCTGTTCTTTTGGTATTAACAAACTAAACCAATTATAAAAAATTTTAAAGTATTAAAAAACAAGGGGAAAAAGTAGTTCCCAAATTGAAGCACTTTTACCAAAATTTCAATTCCAACTGAATCAAAGGAATCCAAATCTGCTGACGACAGTGTCATGTCAAAAAAATGCCAGTAATTTCCACCATTATTAGTAAATGTTTGGTGGTAGTAACCCTCTGACGTGTTAATACCTATGCTCGGGGGGGGTGGGAGGAAGAAAAAAAGGATACAAAACATATGTAGATGGTTTTACTAAATTAAATAGTCCATTAACACTACAGTCAATTTTACTGAGTTGGACAGGAAGAATGAGAGCATTTATGCGAAGCAAGCCCATAATTTGGGCAGCTAAGGAAGACAGAGGGAGGGACTGGGGAGGGCTGCAGAAGGTGAATTAATCCATTACTGAGCAGGACAAAGCAGGTTGGGAAAGCAGCAGAAAGGAACCAGACGCAGATTTAAGCGACGACAATGTTTTAAGACCACATTTCCCAATACTCTTTAGGCAGGGATGATATGGAGGTCAGGAAAAAAAAAAAAAAAATCCAGGCTCGACAGTTACAGCTGAGGGTTTTCTTTTGAGGGGGGCACAGCGACAGACGTGAGGGATGCGAATACCCCACACATTTTCACAAGGCCGGTGTGCGTTTCAGAAACAGGTTATTATACATTCACACCGCCTAGAGATAGCTATCTGAGAAGCAGGGGTTACTGCATTTTAGAAAGCACCGATATTAAAGCTGACTTTATGAACGTTCCCAGAGCCAGGCTTTCCACAGAGCTCTGGTTCTTTCACCGTTTAATTAAGAACGGGGGGTGAATTAAGCTTGGAAGGAGCTGTGTGAGACCCCTTCCGTGCTTCCCGAGCTATCCCAGTGAAGCTTTTATGTCGTTATTCCGCCGCCGCGGTGCGCACACACACACACACACACACGCGGCTATTTCAGAGGCGCAGGTAGGCGGCTGTCCCCCCGTGAGGAGATGGCCGCAGGTAGGGGCAGCTGCGGGCTGCGGCAGCGGCACAATGCGGCGGGGCGGGGCGGGGCGGGGAGGCGCGCGGCAAACCGCCCGGCACCCCAGCAACAGCGGGCAATTAGCATAGCCTACCAGCGCGCCGCCGCCGCCCGATTGGGCGAGCCGGGCGGCGGGCGGGCCAATGGCGCGGCGCTATGCAAATGGCTCCCCCCAGTTGCCAGGGCAGAGCTGCCGCCCGCCGCCCAATGGGGAAGCGGGGCGATAAGCGAGAGGCGAAATGGAGCCGTGTCACGCTTCCAAGGCGCTGTTAACGCTTTCAAGTTCAAAGCCCAACCGCCGCGGCCGGCGACGGTTGGAGCCGCGCGCGACGCCGGGCGCCCGCGGCAAGGGCAGGGCAGGGCAGGGCAGGGCAGCCCCGCGCACCCCCAGAGGGAGGCTGGGAGGGGAGGGGAGGGGAGAGGAGGGAGGGGAGCCTCGCCCTGCCCTGGGTCGCCTCACGCAGCAGCCCCAGGGGTTGCCGCACCGTGTCGGGCGGGACGCGCTGCCTCTGGCGCAGCACCCCCCATTTTCACAACTAATAAACTGCTGGGGTCTCAAAGACCGAAGGAAGAGCCTCCTTCGGTACTTGCTGCGCTGAAAGATTTTAAATGAGCGTTGTTGTTTTTAAATAAATGAGTTTTGGGGCGTTTGACTAAACAGAAGCGCCAGGTTCAGGGCTGAGCATAATAAACGTAAGCACGGCCATGAGAAATAGCCAATTTCGCCCATCACTTACAAACGTCACCCAGTCAGCGTCCGTGCACACGGCAGGGCGAATCGAATCCCCCAGATCCCAGCTCCTGACCACCGTCAGCCCCGGCTCCCCCACACACAGATGTGCGCTGTCCCTCGCCCCGCGTACAATGGAGAATAATCTGAACGCAGCGCCTGACAGACTCGCTCTGGAAGCGACTGCCTCTCTGCAGAAGAGGAGGAATAATGCGGCTGCACAGCCTGGCTCTGCACCGTGGTACACGCAGGCAACCGCGTGCTTGCTGTACTTCACTCTCTGCAGGCGGGCGGTGAGGTGAAGGCGTTATCACTGCGATTCACTCACCTGTCAGATGCGGGTTTGTGTGTTTCTTTTTCTCAGGGGCCTGTGGAAGCCGCCTGACACTGGTGACTGACATCCGCTATCCAGGCACGGAGCAGGTACAGGAGCCGAAGCACCAGCAGCCACTGCCTGCGTTTCTCGAAGCCGCCCAGGGACTGTGGCACTGCTCTGCCCAGCAGGCAGCTGGAGCAGGGCTAGGACTCCTGTCAGCCACTAGCCAGAGGCACTGCCAGAGAGGTGAGGGGCTCCGCGTTTCCTTATGCATCTGTAGACACCCCATACTTTTCAGCTGTTAACCACAGAGTCTGCTTAAAAAAACAGTGCCAAAAATGTAGGTTCCAGAGACCAAGTCTAACAAAAATCAAAGTTTTACTGGCTCTCTTATTTGGAAAATTTTAAATTTGGAAACTTTTAAAATTTCAGAAGCATTATCAATAGTAACTGTACTATTTCCTTATGTGTCCAAAATATATTAAGTTGTCTTACTGCGTGCATCAGCCCCTCTGACACACACAAAAATCAATTCAATCTGTTCTTTATCTCATTTTAGCTTTTTTAACTAAATTTCTGCTCTTTGATTTATGCCTATCTAGCATACCCTGTAACAGTGCAGCAGCAGCAGGCAGAAGAGCGTTATCTGACCATCGGCTTACAAGATTTTCCAAGCAATCCATCCTGGGCCAGTATCTTGCAGCACTAATCCTTCTCCTAGTCTGCTCAACTGTCCTCTCAAATACTTTTATCAGCAGTTAAGTAAGAAGAGTTCCTTGAGTTTGTGCAGTGTCTTTTCTCTTCCCCGCCTCTAAAGACGACAAATAACATTACTTACAATTTCCAGTTCACAGTACAAAACTAAAGACAGTATATAAATTATCCGCTACACGGCAACACATCAAACCACACAACCTGTACAAGAGGCAAAAAACATCAAAAACTTTGTACCTAAGCAATGCCAACACCTAACATGTAGCCCAATGTCTAAACTTTACTTTACAGATTCAACATATATTTCCAGCTGAACACAATATAAGGTTGGCACGGAAGTGAATCATTTTTAAAGCTCTCCTTTAATCTACAGTACAAATACATATATATTAAAAAGGAATCTTTTCCTACTCATAAAAACCATCAAGGGAAATAGAATAATTCAAGTCATTTCCCATTTGTAGTTACTGAGACACAAGATATATTTAAACAGTTGGTACAGAAAAAATGGAAAGCATCTACCATATCAATGTACAGCTAGCATGCCAAACCATTAATGTAAGAGCTAAACAAGGGATGAATACATCATGTGCAATAGTCTCACATGATATAAATTATTCAATACCTGACCAAAGAAAACAGCTTTCAGGAGAGAGGGGGAGGATCTGAAAGTGCTTTTGTAGTTTGAATAAATACAGTACTATGAATTGATGAAAAATATTCTTTTACAAAAAGAAAAAAAAAAATCTAACTCTACAGCACAGTTAAATAATCACATTTATTTTCAGACTATTTCACTAAGTTATGTCAATCCAACTTGCATTCTGCTGTTTACCATTAAGGTTGATTTCATTTTATACAGCGTTGAGAATTTTGAAGTAAAACTAACTGTAATAACAAAATGATTTTGACATAGCATAAATTCTGGAAACATATGCTTGCCTCTGTCCCCTCCTTCCACTTGCAGGATTTGGATAATGCATAGCCCTATTGATACTGCCAATCTTCTTGCTTTACTAATTTCAGATTGGCTATACTACTCTATTTAGGATTGCTATGCTGACAAAAAAATTTAACAGGATACTTTAATTGATTATGTCAAATAAAAGCCTTTTGTAGACTTAAATAAACAGACAAAGGGCCCTTTAAGTGACAAATTTAAAAAGAAAAAAAAATCTACACCATTATAGGTTACACTGTGATTGTGGGGAATCTGCTGGCATAAGTATTCAAGGGAATGCCTTCCAGGGATGATTTCATGTATGATCCTAAAATAGTTTATTTCACTCAAACAGAAGTTGATAGTACATACTTAGTTTTGGCTGCTAACATAGCAGTTATTTTCTATTTGGAGATGGCATACTATTTTCACATTCTGTATTAATAACAGATATTCTGATACATTTCCTAATCTGATACATTTTTTAAAGAAAAAAAATACTTGCAAACTCATAAACATGCAGTTCATATTAATCCATAGTAGTTTATAAAAAATATAAAAGTCAAAAAGTTTATTTACTCACTCCAAAGTATACTGGAAGCACCAGAACTATTTATTTTATATAATATTTACACGTTTGAAGTTGTAACTAAATCACTTTTTTACTGTGTTGTAAACAATTTGATGGCTGATATTCTCACACCGGCATGTTACAATAGACATCTCAAGCCAGTCCTTATTTCCTGAGAAACTGCCTTCAGATTTCTTAAATCATTAAACCAATCATTCCCCTGTAGAAAGCTCTAACATTTCCGTATCTATCTAGTTACAGAAAAATATAACTAAAATCAAAAATAAAGCTATGTTTTCACAAGTACAGTGAAGCCTCACTCTTCCAAAGCACTTATTCAAAAGACTGATTTCCTACCTTTGTAATTTCTGTATTTGTTATACACACCTTTAAGTTTACTTATTTTGATTATTTATTATCAAATAATCATTGATTATTTATTACTTATTTTGATTTGTCTCATTTTGAAGTACTAGCTTTCAATGAGGAAAAAAACATTATGGCTGAATACATGCTTGCTACTAGCAACCACCAAAGACAGTGATGCCAGGTTTCATTAATCCAAACAAGAATACAACCTCAAAGGTTCTCTGTAAATTAATTTCTCCAAAGTAGCATAAGTTTGAAAACAGAACAAATAAAAAAAAAAAAAAAACTTCTACTGGTATACCTTTAGGACAATACTATGATCTTAGAAAAATATTTTACAAGTATAACTCACATTTCCTTGATATGCTTCACTGGTTTTAGTATAAACTAAGCAGCACATATTTAAAAAAAATACAGTTAACTATTAAAATGTCCCTTTTTCAAATCAATAATAATAATTAGAGCAACATTATTCAAGTACCAAAGTTGTACAAATTGATAAACTTCAAATTTTGTCTACATTTCCATCTAAACATGTCTGTAAATCTTATTACCTGGTTACAAAACCTCAGTTACCAGAGGATGGAGTTCATTTGCCATGACACAGCTCCTCCTTCCAAAAAAAACTCCACCTTTCTCCTCTAGGGGCATTATGGAAGATGCATAAGGCAACGACAATGTGTCCCTATTGCCCTGCTTAAATTGTAGCACTTAGGCCTTTCTTCCCTTTGCTCTGGTTGGCTTTATATGCCAATTCTCAAAACAAGTTACTGATAGCAACCTGTTGGATGCATCTACAGCATCAATATGGGAAGGAAGGCAGGCAGCGAAGTACTGTCTGGCCACCAGAAAAGAAAACTTACTTCAAAGGCTGTGCAGAAATGGTTAAAAAAAAAATAAAAAACTAATTCCACCATTTCCTGAAGGACATGAAACTACATTAAAGAAAACACGACCAGGTGGTTTGATAAAGCTTTGAGTTTGGTTTGGGTCTTTTTGCCTCCACAGAGGTGCAGAGGAAGAACATTTCACCTAAGAAATGAGTCTTGAATGTTTTTACGGAAAGGGGATTATGTAAAAATGTTAATCGTATCTGAACTCTAAACGCTAAACAGACAAGCAATTCTTCAGGGCTCGGCTAATGACTATGTTCTGTGAAAAGATCATCACAAGTTCAGTTTGCAGCATAAACGCTACCAAAGTTCTAACCCCTGCAGGCTTTTAATTCTTACGGAGTTTCAAACACAACTGCGCCAGTGGTCTGGTCAGAGCACCCTTCCAGTTCACGAGTACATACTGAACATGACATTTATAGGCATCGCACACGACTGTACTGCAACGCAAAAGAACTGTGATCTCCTAACATGTCGTTTTACCTAAGGTCTAGGCATTGCAAATGAAGAAAATGAAACAATTAACATGGAATCTCTTTGTCTTAAAAGGTTAGGTACCCATGCATATCGAAGCTTCAACGTTACAGTAAATTCTAAAAGTGTGTTCTCTGTGAGATAAGAGAATGAAACATAATTGTAACTGATTTAGAAATAAGATCTCGTTATCTTTTTTTTTTTTTTTTAAGGCAAAATAAAACAAAAACCCACCATCTTTCTAATTCCTTTCTAAAAACGAAACTTTCTAATCCAAGCAGTATTGTAATAAGGCACATTATCTCTTCAGCCATGCATAGCATGCTCTGTGGAATGAATGGGCATATATAAGCACTTGCTGACAAAACACTCTGCTTCATGGATGGCAGGCAGCTACCAAAAGCGAGGACTTTGGCAAATGCTCTCTTGGAGATGTGCATTTTAACTGCTCTTCTCTAGCAAGTAGATGTTAAGGTAAGAGGGATGCATTTTGAAGTGCCCGCCTCCTCATGACTGAAAAAGCAGACATATCAGGCTGCTGCCTATATTAAGCTTTTGTGGGAAAAGATGCCTGAAAAGGGGTACAGAAGGAATGTTACTGACAGCAGGAGCATTAATCAGAGAGGTTATAAAGCAATCTTCAAAGTAATAGGACTTTCTGCTACTACAGTGATGAATTTCAGGGGGGAAATATAATCAAAGCATAGTTCTCTGTCAGCTATAAGATGTCTAAAAGAAAATGAGCTGGGTAACTTAGTATCCTCATCCGGCAGACTGCCACTGAGCACCGCTTTTACCAAGTCACCCAAAGAGTTTAAAATCCTTACCAGAAAAAAAGAATAGAGCAATATTGTTTATCATGCTCCACAGCCACTGCAAAAAATAAGGAGCTGGTGCAGAATAAGCAGAAAAAATCCAAACCACTTGCTACTGCTTTGTAGCATCAGTCATTATGCCAAGCAGTGGCAACACATGAAGCTGATATTTGCCAAAGCATCTGGGTTGAAAGCGATGCGGTGCTGCTCACTGGCATTGCTGTACAAGCTAGCAGAAAACCGTTTCAAAACGTCAGTCAATCTCAGTCAGGCTCCTGAAGACTTCTACAGAACTTCGCAGAAACGCTACACATCTTAGCAACTTCTGAAAGCCCCGACAAGCACCAATAGACACCACGGAGAAGTTGCCCTCTTTCTTCCTCTCCCCCACTAAAGGGGAAACGGAGATTTCCTAGTGGAGGTTTCCTGTCCCAAATATGACTAGGAACTAAAGGGAGTGGACAGAGATTGCAAAATTGCCTTTGTTGTTATTTGCGAGAAGGAAGCATGGTAGACTCTTGAGAGTGCTGCAGTGCTGGTTGAGCTGACTAGCCAGCGATCCAATGTGTCAAAACGCCAGCAGCATTTAAGCTTTATGCTACTAAATGGGAATCATGCAAAAGTACAGGTGTGCAGAGAGACTAGTGATGAAGAAACCTGATTAAAAGGACTTAAGAAAGAGACAGCATTCTTTATGCGCAATTATTTCACTGTGTGCTGCACAACTGTTGAGAAGACAGAGAATAACATAGCCCAACCTGTGTTCCTACATAAGCATGTCCCAAAGACCGTGGAGGAGGCGATTGTTTGATACACTCATGGCTTCAGATAGAGCAGGAATGCTCTACCATCTCCTTGGGCATAAGGAACAAGTTCCTACAAGCCATGAAGTCCCCAGTCAGCTTCACTTCAACCTCCATAGATTTTCAAGGGAAGAGGACGTCCGCAGGGAACCCCCAAGCACATTCACATCTGGCCACGGCACAGTGTTTTCTACAGACACACCAACTGTCAGCAGAGTGGCCCGGAGTTCAGCTGCAGAGAATTTTGAGTTTTAGTTGCACATGTGGTTTTTCTTACAAACGGGCCACCTCTACCATACTCATGGGTATGACGCTACAGCTAACGTCTCTTGAATTCTCAGGAGGCCCAACAGACACGGACAACCCCTCACAGGAGAAAGGGAGGTCGGTCTGACCATAAAGCAAGCCAAGAGGTCTGCTCCTGTGCACACTGCACACTCCAAAAGGAGGCAGCGCATGTTTCTGTCAAGGGGGAGCCCGTTCACACGAGAAGGTGTCCAGATGGAGTAGAAAAGGCTGCAGGAGCCTGTGATGAAGTTTTCACCTTCAGACTGCAAAGTTTCCTATATCATATCTGAAGGAACAGGAAAGAACTCTGCAGTGGGAAGCACTAACATTCTTTGATTTATTTACAGAAATCCATGGTCAAAAAGTTTCAGTATACTAGCATAGTGATGATACAGAGGAAAAAACGGTCAAATAATCTAACCTTGACATGCCAAACAAATAAATATGAAATAACAAGTAAATATGTCTGGGCTAATGTGCATCAATTCAGAATGTAAACTTTACATTACTTTTATTGGGAAATAGCAAAATACAGAAGTAAATCTTAGAGCACCTAAAGTGTGTGTCACTCCACCCCCCCTCACCCAGTTCCATCTTTCCCAACCCGCCTTTCTCTCTCACTGGACATTCTCCTATCCTTCTTTATCACGGACAGCAGCAGAGCTACTGTCATTTTTAAAGAAACCAAACAACCACGGTTTCACATATGGAACAGAACTTTCCTCACCACTGACCAAAATTCCTACTGAGATAACATGGAGCTCTGTCATTTGGTTACCACAGATGTAAGGCTGCACAACCAAAGCTTTTGACAAGCTCTTAAATAGGAATACAAATATATGCATATACGTCCCACTTCTAATGATTTTCCAAGGCATTTCTTCTTTTTCAAGAACTGATCAACTCTTGCAGATAGTTGATATCTTCGAATAGACTTCGATAAGGAAGGTAAGAGAAGATCTGTCAGAGGTCTCATTAATCCAGAAGGTGCAATGCCTAATTACCTGATCTTTGATGAAATTCAGCTGATTCATTAGATAAAAAACTATGAAGCTAATCTTGAAAGGAGACCAAATCCCTAAGTAGCCTGCTAGATAGACTTTCTTTTTAGACACCAATTCACTTTTCTCTAAATTGATCATAAGGCTTAGGTAAGAGGGAGATTAACCACCTTCCTAATGGTTTACTGCAGCTTCTTGGAAAGGCAAAGCTACTGGTAATCTGTTACCACGGATAAGGTGGATTTTTGATGACTAAAAGATATTGCTACTAATGTCAGTTGCGGGGGAGGAGGGTACAACGTAAAACAACACATCGTTGTGTTAAAATTCTTTTAAAGCATAACCAAGATATAAGTCATGGGCAAGTGTATTTGTGCAAGGCAAGATAAATTCTCTTCTCTGCCAACCCTCTCCTCTTCTTACTGCATTTTTCACTAAAGTTACGTAGTCTATAGATCACACAGTTACAGGACACTAATTACTCCTGAACTTTCTTTATACATTGAGTGTTTCCAATGCACCTGAGTTGAATACCTGTAGCCAGAGTGAAAGATGTCAAGTAGAGAGATGCTGCTATAGATCTGGCAGTGTTTTTAACCCAAATCTTTGCTCTAGACAAACTTAGCTCCCAAATTCTATTTAAGGAAACTGCCTTCAATTGAGAAAGTGGAATATTGAGCTAGCTACATTTTGGTGGCACTTTTTTCTGAACAGAGTGTCAGAATTTTTGCAGTTGGATGGCAGCCGATAGAGTCTGGATTTCTCCCAAGAAAGAATGAAGTTTCGCTTCTTGCCTTCCCCTGGAGCTCCACATGCCTCCAGACATAGAGGAAAAAAAAAAAACAAACAAACAAAAAAAACACAACTAATTTTTGCCTTTCTCAAGATTCAAACAGTTGCTGCCTAGGGCCTTTTGCTACCAATATCTTTGTAGGAATACAAAGCTGAACAGAGCATTCTAAACCGAAGTTGCAGAATCTTCACTTGAAAATTGACCAATTGATTTGGGTGTGAAACGGTTTCTTTTCCCAAGGAAAATCTCTTTTCTTCAGAAGAAAAGTCATGAAGACCCATAAAGTTCATAAACTCAGCCAAGACAAAGAACAAGCACAACTTTACAGACACAAGTTGTCAGAAGATGGGAGAACACAGAACTTCCACAGAAACCCTACAGGAAAGCAACACAAAATTCTCTCAGGCTTTGTAAGTGAGAATGAAGCAAAGGAATATCTGCGTCTCCAGGTCAGGAAGAAATGGTTATATCCATATATATTTTTATATACATCTGTATCTATAACAAAAGGTAGGATGACTGCATTTTCTTTGTTGTGACCAAGCGATGTTCTTCCATGACAGTAAGTCCAAAGGGAAAGGAGAAGGAACTCTGCCCATTAAAGGCTAGCAGAGAACAGTGGACTTAAAGTCCCATACACATGGAACCAGCAGCTGTGTACATCTACAACAGCAGATTCAGCCGGGCCGAGGAGGGTTCCCGAGCAAAAGGACAACAATCCGGCTCTGCTCGTACAACGTTAGGGCATTCAGAGCATCCGTTCCAACTAACAGCTCTTCCCCAGCAACTCCCGGGAATGTGTGGCAGTCAGCATGTTCCAGGAATCATTCCCAATACGCGGCTTTCAGGCAGCCACCCAGTTTTACAGGCTAGGACAGTTAACTAGCACAGATGTGTGTGCTGCTCCATGGGGTCAGTGACTGGGAACATGCAATTTACTACCAGAGAATTGCGCATTTTTGTCTGTAAGCTTTTTTTTTCCTTAAATCTCTTCTGACTACATCTGCTCTTGCACCTCCTTTTGGTGTACTTTACAAATACTGTGATTTATCTGTCCTGAGAAAATCTCCTTCCAAGTAGTGAAACCAGAGAAAGACCGGGAAAATAAATAAATAAAAGGCTAATGCTCTATCAAACAACTGCACAGTGAGATCAAAGGGCAAGAACAATTAGTTGATAATGAGGGTCACCAAGCTCTAAACATACATGCAAACATGTACATATGTACTTCACAAAGTAGTCTAAATTCAAGTGCACAAGACTACTTCATTGTGTTTGTTTTTTTGTTTGTTTGTTTGTTTTGTTTTGTTTTCCACTTATTTGCCAGAATCATCTGGTAGAATCAAAGTTTTCCTTTGACACATCAAAATGGCAATTTTGGAGAACACTTCAGAGATGTGAACATTTAGCTTAAAAAAAAAAAATTACCTTTTGTAAAACACCTGAGACTAAGCACCAGCAATACACTTCATACAGCATGGAAATATTTTACACACGTATGTCAAGAATTACTCAGCACTGTAGAATGATTACTTAATTTTATAACAGAAAAGTTTATAGATGTATAACTTACCTTTAAGAAACAAGAGGAAATTGATTAATAAATCAATGCCTTTTTTTTTCTTACAATCTTTAAGGAGTTATTATATATGTCACTTACAGCATCAACTTAAAATAAAAATAGGAAACACTACCTAAAACAAAGTTGCAAATGAAAGTATAATGGAGATTTGTTGTTTTTCAAAGATGCTTTGATAATCTTTAGTAAATGAAAAAATTCAAACTGCAAACTCACCCTTGCATTCCAAGCCAGCACAAACCCTCCATATTAGAGGAAGGTAAACAAATGTTTGCCAAGCCTTTTTTTTTTTAATACTCTCAATTAGCTAATGTCTCCTTTTTTTTTTTTTTTAATACTTTTAATAGGCTGATCTAATACACAGGCCAATATTCCAAATTAAGATACCACTTATCATTTTTACATTTGCTCCATCTCTCATAGAATGATTTTTATCTATTTCTGAGACACTACTAGCACGACAAAACTTGCATTAATGACAGATGAAAACATATATACTTTTACAAATATATGAAAGCTTGCAATCTCATTTCAAGCCATCTAAATGTTTTCAATGTCCTTGAGGAAGCATGAAGATGAGTGAGCTAGCTACACTAAGCTACCATAAAGAAATATTTCATCAAAATAGGGTTGTATTCATCCCACTTCTTGGGCTTCTTATAATTTCTGTTGTCTGTACAGAGATCTTCATGTATTGTCAGAAATGGTTGCTTACTCCTCTGGGTTGGTGAGAAAGCCCTGAGGAACTGGACAATAATCACAGCATCACAATGCTTCTTCTCTATTCAAATGCCTTACTGCCTGCATAACCAGGTAAAACATAGCTTGTGTCCACAAACCAGGTAAGAATGAAATCAACTTCACCAACCTTTGCAGACCTGATCAGTCTACTGCATTTCCTGGAGAGCGCATGTATTGATCCTTCTGCATTATATTTCTGGGGCAGTGCAAACAAGTGGCAAGATCACTGCGGGATATTGACCTCAAATAAGCAAGATACATGAATACAAAAATTCTGAGATGTTAGAAAAGATGCAGTAAGACAAGGTAACAGTGTTGGATTGTGTACCAAACTTCACACTGGAGTCTGTGTTCACACATGAAGTGGATTCAATAAGACAATGAAATGTTAGTAAGTTCGTAAAGATTTCTTCTAAGATTTGCTGAATTTCTTTGAAACAGTCAATATAAGAACAAAAAAAAAAAACAGCTCTAGCACAAGCTACCAACCTGAGGGAACATAGACTTTAAAATAAAATAAAATCTTAAAGATCATACAGTTGAGACATGACAAAAAAAAAATACAGAAGAACTAGAACTAACTGGTACAAGCAGAGCTTAATACTGTGCATGTATCCTCAGTTTTTTAAAGAAGTCTTAATAATTAGTTTGTTATGAAAACACAGGCACCAACAGATTGCCATGGCTGGGGGCAGGAGGCAAGGTGGAAATCAAGAACAAACCTCTATGTCTGAAACGAAATTACTGCCTCCTGTTCCATCTTTATAGCAAATACAGTAGAGAGATGTCCCTATTCTCAATCTAAAAAGAAATCTAGATCTTCAAAGTTATTTAGGTACTTAACTCACTAAAATGTCAACAGTAATTAGATCCAAGTATCAATGCAGTGCTGGGCTTCAGAAACAAGGCCTCAGAATATCACATCAGTCGATCAACATATGTTGTGGTGCAAATTATCCACTAACTTTGTTGCCAAGATAACAACTGAAAGGTCAAAACAGCAAATTTCATGTCTTACCACCATTCATAGAAGCAAATAATTGTTTCTTGCTCTCTAATCTAATCATTGCCCGTAACAGTTCATCAACAAATATGCAATTCTGAAATTAGAACATCAAGATGAACATCTGAGAATTAAACATTCTCAGCTTCAAGTTATTTTCCAAGTTCAATTATTTTCCCTAATAGAGAAAGTTTTAACTAGACCCACGTAGATTATTCTTGAACTGCATCTAGTGACATAAAACATCTGATAAAGATGCCCGTAAGTTGTCTCATAGAATTATCCACATTAACAAGTATGGATTGTTGATTGCCTATTAAGACAGATATCATCATAAAACCTGGTGAGAGGAATGCTGACTTTCCTACATACACCTAGGCAAAAAGCTCCACAATCAAGTTTTAGATGATACTATGTTTATTCCACAAGCTGGTAATACCAGCTTGGTGTAACAGTTGGCATCAAGCTATGCAATGAGCATGGTCTCCACTGCCTGAAGTAACATTTAATATAAAAGTACTAATAACTGTGTATCAACGGTTGAACTGAACTGACTAAAAACAGAGAAACGGCGGTTTTTAAGATACCACAATGCCCAATTTCAGCAAGAAACATGAACAGTATTTACATAGTTCCTCCATCCTACCTGCATGATAAAAAAGCACCAGCAGAATCCCCATTAGAAACTACCAAGTACTACTAAGGACAGGCTCTTAAGACAGCCATCCTAGGGCCTCATGCACTGTATCTTGAAACCTAAGCCCTAAAGAATATAACTTATGAGATGGAGAGAGAGGACATTTACATCGGAGTGCATAATTTATAAAATAGGAGGCACTAAGGAATTAGAGAAGTGCATGTTTAACTCAAGCTACTATTAAAGCTTGTCTAGTGCTAGAACTAGTCCAAACTGATGAGTTTAGGGTACTCCACCTCCACAGAGAGCAAACCCAAATAAAGCTATTGCTGTGCGCTTGTACCAATGAAAGATTTCAACCCTGGGATGTAGTTTAGGAACGCAACACTTGAGAAATGATTCTTAGAAAGCTGTAAAGGGCAAGCTCCCGAACTAGCACTGCCCGGTGCTGAGCTCAAGGGAAGAAGCTCCCGCTGTATGGAAACTGCAGGTCCCTCTGCAGGAGGCACATGGCTGCATGTCACCTCACAGCCCCTGCCCACTCCTAGCAGCACTCCAGTGCCTCCAAGCCAGGCAAATAAAATCACTTCGTGAAAGAAGTTTGCTTCTCCAAGCACACAAATGGGACAAGAAAGCTCTGTCTGCTGTACAGCATGAAGCATAAGGCACAAATGCTCACACTTGCAAATGCCATAGCCAGAAAGTCACCATGATGTAGCACAGTGCCGAGTACATTAACAGCTCTAAATGCGGTCTGGCCACCACGAGAACCTTTCCTTCTCATTCACGAGCTGAACACGCCGACACCACAGGTGACTTTTCATTACAGCTGCTCATCTGATGACTTTACGGGCTCCAGAAAGACTTTGTGTCTGTAGTATGATGTTCACTGTAGACCGCAGACATTTGCTCAGTGGACTGAGCAAAAATGCTGGAAACAGGCAAACACTTCTTACACACAACAACTTTTATAATAGTTAAGATCATAATTCTTAATCTGAACTTTTGTTCAAAATCAAATATATGCTCAAGTCTAAATGAGTCTTTGCTCTTAGAAATAGGTAACAGAAATAAACTTCAGCCTTGCAGTATCACTGAAGCTGAATTGTTCATTCTAATTCAGAGGAAACATCCTTGTCAGTTAATACTTTGCTGAAAGTTACTTCAAAAAAAGTTTGTTTTTAAAAACAAGATGGCCACATAAATCAGGATACACAATTACTGTTCCAAGATATTAAAACTATAGCTGTGTATCTTTAAGACATTTACATTTGAAGCATTATGGAGCAACATGAAGCTTCCTGAAGTGCACGCTTGCTCTGACTCCTCTCCCCTGATAGCCCACTGAGCCGACAACACCGCAACTCCAGCAAGGCAGGAGAGGGAGGATCAGCTACAGCAGCTGAACTCTGCATCCCTGCCTCTCCCTGCTCCTCCAAGGAAGGCAGCTGCTGTTGGCTCCACCATCAAGGGCCCCCAAGCCCCACGGAGTATTCGTGTCAACCACCCCTAAAAAACAGCCTAAGAACGAGAATTTCGATTCATTCTGCTGCAAGGCACAAATGATAGCTTCAGAGGGAGAACAACCCGAGACAACCACACACGTAACTTTCTACAGGAATTCAAACCTATCAGAGTTGCTCTCTCTTAAGGGGAAGCAAATTAAATAAAAACCAAAACCTCTACAGATTTTCTATTTTAGACGTTTCACTCTGTTCCTAAATAAGTAGCATTCTCTGTAAGGGCAGGCTTCCACAACAAAACCCAGAAACAGTGAGGGTTTTTTAAATCATTTATTTCCTCTTTGGGGAGGACTGAGGCTGAAAAATTCAATCTTCTTTATCACAGGTACTAAGCAGTTTTGGAGGAGGGGAAAAACTTTTTTTTTTTTTCTAAATAGGCAACTTCTTTTTAAATATGGATGCAGGAATCTAACTTTAGCTGTCCAGGTTTTCACATTTCTGATCTCAGATGCAGAAAGTAGAGCATTAATCTAGTCTCTTGACTTCAAGGTTATCATTCATTGAGGTCAATGACTCCATCTCTGAAAAGCAGAACTTCCACTTTCAGCATGGTAACTGTTGCCTTGAAGTAAGCAACTGTGTTCAACCCCTTTCTGCCTGCTTTCTCACAGCTGCTGGCAGAAAGCTAACAGCCAGAAAGACAGCACAAACAGCTCCTGCTAAGGGAGTTACCTATGTAAAAATAGTGGTTAACTCTAAAAGCATTCTTACTCATGCAAAGAGCTCACCAGCCATCTATATTTAAAACTAATACTGCTAATAAGCAGCCCTGTCTCTTACATTATTTTCTCTGCATCTTCCTTTTGGGGGATGAAAATGAAAAAACCTGCACGCTCAAGACCTGAATAGCCGAGACTGACTGCCTGTAACGAGAGAGTTAAACATGAGACAAAGTTACTGACAGAATCAGTCCAACTGGAATAAAAGTCACCAACCAGAAACAAAACCAGAACCAGCTCATGCCATGCTTCAGCATGGAATTAGCTCACGGGCCAAACATTTGCTCCTTTTTAATCCGATTCTGGTTTTATGCCAACAGCATGTACATCTCACAAAAGGGACTCCAGGTATGCAGTTACCTAAGCGGAACCACAGATACTGGCACATTCATCAGCTCCACAACAACTAAATCCAGGTAAGTGAGAAAAAGGTGATGCCCTAGTAAGTTCCTGAAATTTCCTGGAAAAAGTTGAAACAGCACTACAGCTACCTCAGAGGCTGAATGGCAGATCTAGTATAATGTAAAGCAGGGCAACTTCAAAATACAGAGCAGCAATATTAGACAGTTTTCTTCGGACTATGCTTTTTTATGACTTTTTTTTTTAGTTAGAGTTTTTTGTATATTTGCTTTCAGTACTCACATATGAAGCATTCTTTAAAACAGCCATAGGTTTAATGAAATCTGTAGCTGAATTATTATAAGACGTGAGTCATGGCCCAATTCTAAATCTTCATTCTACTCTTACATAAAACTAACACCTGAATACTTGCAAGAGTCATCCTGATCCAAGAACTTCCCCAGTCTTTATTCTGCATTTGTTAAATTTTAATAAGCAACTAGGGAAAAAATAGCTACAACGTAAGCATTTACTATTTCATTGTTCTAGCACCAATGCTATTGAGTAGTATCGGAATGGGCTTTTTTTTTCCCATATTCCAAACATGAACATTATTTTTAAAAGGTTAAGAACAATAGGATCACTTCCAATGTTTCTTCAAACTTGAATATAACATTTTCACATTCCCTATCACTTGCTTGAATGTCAACGTCTCTGATGTGTTCAACATAATTTCACACTGAACAGAAGAATTTGATACAATTATTTTGATGTTTTCAGCATGCATGATGTTTTTCATACACATCTATGAAAATGTGAACGTGTTCAAAATGAAGTTAATATACGATAAATTCTAGCACACAATTAAAGATAAAATAACCATTCTACACTTTTTAATTATATTACATGATGAAATCTCTGGATGATATCATGTAGGCACAAGAATTGGACAAAATATTATAGAAAAAAATCTATGTAAAACATAACTGATAAGTTATCCTATTTTCTTGTTGCCCTTAGCATACAGAAATACCCCAATGATGCTCAATGATCTTGTGGGAGACCTAAATCAGGAAGAAATACCTGTTGTGTTTTAATATAAAATTCATCACCACCAAAAAGCAGTTTAGGACATGCAGCCATGCAACTTTTTCCTTCCTTTCTGCTGTCAAGAACAACACTTCTCCAACAGTAACTGTTAGCAGTTACTCTGAGAGAATCGGCGTGTGGTGTTCCATTCCTTCAGAGTGGATCCTTCTGGATCTCATACATCTGGTTTAGTAGATTCACACTGGTCCCTCATATGCTCAACTGAGAGGCAAGTCCTTTTCTGGCATACGTCAAGAAAAGACAACAGGCTGTAAGCTCTTCAAAAGCTTAAAAGATCAGACAGTTAATTATTCTTAATTATATATCCTAGGCCACAGCTAACAAGAAAAAAATCAAAGCCAAAACAAGGAAGTTCTTTGTTTTAAAACCAATTCATTTTTATAAGATAGGCTCTACAAAGAGAGGGAAAAAAGCACCAAAAGCAACAACAAAAATAACCACACAGTGCTACTCTACTTGGCAGGTGCAGCACAAGACGTGGCAATTAATTTTCAAATGTACTCTTTTAAATGCAAGATCAATCCTTGCTTGTAAGTACGCAGCACAATCCCAAATCTGATGCTACCACACTATAAAAAGTAAACACTTGCTAATACAATTATCAGCATAATTGTAGTATTAATAATAGCTACCACTGTAAAGGCAGCAATAGCATTGCACTTACGGTTCCAACTTTTCAGACACTGCTCTGGAAGAGATTAACTCTCAAAGAAGTAAAAAAAAAAAAAAAGAACACTACACATTCTGAAAATACACTTTTAACATAAACCTCATTCTAAGGCATTACCTTTGTTATCACATATTTGTGATGCACAAGCACGTCTGAAATATAAATTTAGCTCTTCCTATAATTAACTGAATGCCCAGCTTTGCTTTTTGCAAAGTACTTCACAGAAAAACCACGTAAGTCCTGTAAAATCTTAAAAAGTTAGCAAGACTGACAAAAAACAAATCTTGAAAGTCTTTTAGACCTCCAAACAGTTCCCTTCTCTGAGTGTGTCCTACATAGCACAGGTGCTAAGAGCACAGCAAAATATCTCTTTCTTCTGTGACAATGAAACATATCACCATCTTTAAAAGAAAAGAAACAATATAACGAGGGATACAGGAAAAAGTGAAAAAATAGGTCTTCCTGAGGGGGATTGCTTTTCCTTGGTTATGCTGCAGTTAATTCCAGGGTTTTTGAGTAGGTCAGTTTCCAGTGAGATGAAGTGATGCCCACTGTAACAAAGAATTTATTTATTTACTCTATACAAGCTCTCATTCTTTACCCAAGGGTAGCTTAAACATTACCAAGCATCTCTGAAACCCCAGATCAGTCACCCTCAGAAGCCGCGCCTTGTTAAGGATGCAAGAGGAACCACCCTCAGTAACCACAAAACCTTTCAATTTCTGGCCTGCGCTCTCACCAGCTACTTTGAACTTGCAGCAGGTATCAGAGTCATCACATGACTCTTGCTGTTACTGTACCAGAGAATAACTGCAGTACATTTTCTCATTCCAAGGCATACAAATCATCTTTGTTCTTAGAACCCCAACATACGGCTATTGGCTCTCCTAATAAATGGAGAGCTGCAAATCAATCTTACTTGTTTGATTTCCAATTTAAATGGCACATCAGAAGTCCAAAAGTCTTTGTCAAGTTACCACTGACTTTCACTCTGTACTTATCATGAGACTTCTAAATGAAGAGTTTGGGCTTTAGTAGATAGAATTACTACTAAAAACACTGCCTTTCAAAATCCCGTATACACTTCTATTCTTTAAGCTCGTAATTCTACAAGCTCACCATCATCAGAAAACCTGACCAAAACTTAAAATAAAACTTTAGCACTTTCAATGTGATTAACGTGTAAAAATACTAAACTTAACCCTGTCAAACAGTATACAGGTTCTACTTTGCATCATCATCTCTCTGTTCCATTGTGGCATGAATACTTTTAGTCTTTCAAACCTCTTTCTCAGTATTTAAATTGGGCTATATTTTAATCTACACAGCAATAAGCAAATGACATACAAACTAATAAGTTGCTATGACTGCCAACTTGAGAGAGCTCCACAAATTTTACAGGACACAAAAATATTTACTTTTAAGACTTTAACTGCTATCCCTCCGTATACATAACAAATTAAATATCATCCCTTCAGAATATTTTTCTTTCTCCTCTTCTTTGCCGTACCTCTTTTTATAATCTTTTTAGGACCAGTTTTACTTGACTTATCGACATACAATTTACTCACATACAACTGAAATGAACAAATGCTTAGTTTTCATAGAATGCAATATCCACTTACAGCATCTTGGCCTTAATCCAACATACTCCATGTAAATATACCCTGTAAAGCTGTTTATGCATGAACAGCTGATGCAACTGTCAATCAGGAGATGATCTGCATGCATACGTAAACGTATCTAGCTTTTTTCCTGACCTCAAGGATTCAACGGTTTTAAAGCAGAGCCAGCAAACGCAAGACCTGTCTTACAGACACTTCATTTGTCACGGGCACCAAAAAGTAAGCATTACGTTGTTCTGCAACTTAAATATGGACACACAGGCATAAAGAACTACACCAATCCTCCTGTATAACCCAACTTCTACTCTGTTTCTGTTGATCATGATTTTTCATGTCAAAATATTAAAAAAATATTCAAGTATTTCCAGCAAAACAGTACTGCTACAAGTTATTTAATCTGCAAGTACACATGGGCCTTATTTTGCTTACCAGAAAACAGAAGAACTTCCTAAAACATCAATTTTAAAAATGAGTAATGAGTTAAAGATGTTCAAAGATCTTATCCTCAGTTCTTGAGAAGTCTTACAGTAGCTGGACATAAATACATGAGGCATAATGAACTCCTAGCTATTTGTTTGGTATGCTCTTTCAGATGGATCCGTAACATTTCTTTAAAAGGAATTTAAGGAAAGATGGAAATAGAGTGTCACAAAACAGGTGACATACATCTCTTGGTAAGCAGCCAGCATTAAAAGGGAGGTAATAACAAAGAAGAAAAGATGAAAAGCAGTATATTTAGTTAGCATCCTTGAAAGCAAACCCTTTTTTCATTAAAGTTTGGACACAATATTTCCATTCAGGGAAACCATTTTCTTCCTAGTCAGTTACAAAAAAGTTTTCATAAGTTTCATGAGAAGATTTCATAAGTTCTACAGTTTCTTAAATATTCTACTAAAGCTGGAATGACACAGTTTTGGAGGTACAGAAAAAGTAAAGTGGATGAAAAAGTGTTTCAACAACAAAGATTTTCCCTTCTAAAAGCCCATGACAATAAGCTCACCTGTATGCATCGTCTTCTTTCAAGTCTCATATCATCCTGTAGGGTTGTGGGGACAGGGGGAGTCCAGCAGGAAACAACACTGAAAAATGAAGAAAAAATACGAAGTATAAATACAACCAGTAAGATACCTCAAGAAATGTAAACCTCTCTTCTACAGGATTCACATAACACCTAGTTCAATCCTAGCTATCAGGTAGAACCACAGAGGTAAACCTAGGAAGTTCCAACAGAAAATGAAGTTTTCCAAAAACATCCTAAAAGTAGAGGTAGACATTACAAAGACCGTCTTGCAAGGCTGAACTTCTATGGGATTTTGCCAAATCAACAAGCTACAGAACTGTAAGTGCACATAAATCTACAATGTACAACCCCATTTTTCCTCCTATGACATTGAATTAGGTTCATCTTACACAAAATTAAAAAAAAAAATGTTCAGAATGATAGAATTACAACTTTCTGCATGACAAGGAGATATAAAAAGGTGAGTTTCCAGGGAACAGTCTCTGATGGAACTTACAAAGTACTGTGGGACTATGCAAGAAAAACAAAAAGCACCACCTAACCAACCCCTGGTCAAAGTAGTTTCAATGATTTGCTTTTCAGATGCTCCCAATGAAATATTGTTGGTACTATACAACCGATGCAGACATCAAAAAATTCACTAATAAATGAGAATTTTAGTGAACTTCAGCAAATTGCTTAACAGCTCATTAAATTGTAGAGTCTAGATTATTACAATTTAAACACCTCCTGAGATATACATGTAACTCCAGAAAAGTGTTTCCAGCCTGAAATGCACGTAGGTACTGCAATTTGAGCAGAAAATACTGAATTTCACATTCATTTCTTAACCAACAATAACTGTGTAAGCACTGCACCTACCCTAAGCCCAGCTACCAGTTCTGCCACCATGCCACAGAAGTGACACACACACAAAAGCGGGCGGGGGTAAGCCAGTACGAATTACTTTTTCGATACATACAGCAATACATGCTGCAGTGGGTTGTTATTTTATGAGCAGGTAAATTCTTGCTGTCATGCCTCCAAAAGAGGGAGGGAGCAAACAAGATCTGGCCACCCCCCATCACACACCAACAGCCTTAGTTTTCCACCAGTGAAATTCCACAGACACCTCCAACGTCAGTGCCATACCCTCAGTGGCCATGACCTTGGCAAGGCTGATGAGTACTGTCTAAGGCTACACAGGATCCTACAAACTAGGTGCTTACAAGCCTAAATTGCTTCAGTTTGGATAAAAAAAAAACTCATCCTGGTACTTATGCTAAACGTATACACCACACAAACAGATGCTGAGAGTGGCTTGCACTAAGCTTAGTCCAGCTAAGCTGAGCAGTCACCTACCTACACTCAAGAACAAGAAGAGAGGAAGGAAGACCAAGCTCTTCTGTACACTAAACAGTCACCAGGTTTAAACAAACAGCAAAAATCCTTAAGTGCTAGGTATGTCCAGCCTGCACTGATGTCTCACAGCCAAAGATCTGTATTGCCATTTTTGAAAGCTCTCCCTAGCCAAGATTTTTTTTTTTTTTTTTTTTAAACTGCGGTATCTGTAGAAACTAGTATTGGAGAAAGCCTTTCCAGGAGCAGCTGCGAGGCCTGGAAACATCACTGTTTTGTCTCTACCACCTTGCAGCTCAAATACAGAGAGGATTCCTTCTCATTCACCTCAGCACAAGGCCAGTTTCAGTAGTGTCAGTGTAGTTCAAACTATCAACAACCATAGTTTGTCCAAAACCCAGCTGATTTTCAGCCAGTAGAGATTGTAGAGCATTCATACAGACTTCTGCCAGTCCTGCAACAGGCATGGTAAGCTCCAAACATCAGCACATCTCCAGTGCTTTCCAACAGCCTAGTGCTGTACCAAACCCACGGCAACTCCAGCAACATTCAGCACAGTGCTGTCCCGGGCAAACAGACTGCATATTCTTTCTATTCTGAAATATAAGAAAAAGAAGCCATTTAATAACAACGTGCCATCCAGCAAACACAGAATTTCATGCTGTAGCTACCGAACTTCACACACAGCTTATTTTGTCACAGCAGTGAAACAACTTCATCCATCTGGGAGGCTCTGCCTTATGCTGATTGTAAATTAACCTCGACTGCTTTTAAGATCACTTATAATACCAACTCTGAAAAGTATCCGCCTTGCAAAGGATTGACAAAGGTATAAAAAAAAAAAGGAGAAACCAAACTGAAAGGTATCACACAGAGACCTGAATCATTTTTGAATGGAGAAGATTAAGTTAGAGCTACAGGCAGTAAGGAAGAGCTGCTGATGTAACTGAAGTCATTAACAGCTCATTAACAGGGAATCTGTACACCCACCCACCTCATAGCTACCCAGCAGAACATGCCCATCACAAACCAAGGCATTTCTTCCATCAGTGGGACAACTACCACAGCCTGAAGAACTGGACAAGTACTGTGGAAGCAGAGAGGCAGGTGGGTGCCTGTCGTAGTGCTGTGTTCTAAGAAGGGACCCATGATATAAAAAAAACAATAATCATTTAAAAACACCATCCCAAACCAAAGATAATGAGTTTCTATGACTGTACCAATAGCACAGATACACAAAAGGGTAACATTTTAAACTATTTTTTTCTTTTTGAAATAGACACGGTCAAACCACATAATAGCTGCAGGGGCAACACATTTAAACTGCCTTCTATCATGCCTCTGCTTTGCTGACTTCTTAAAACTGAAATGCCCTTTACACAGCCCATAAAAAGGGCTGCCCATTTTAGATGATAAACTGATGATGTAGAACAAAGAACAAATCCTGCTCATCACACAATCTGCAAGGTCACTACCAGAAAAGAAATGGATCCCCTCAGTAACAACATTTACTGGGCTTCAAGAACCCAGCTTGATCTACTGACTGGTACCTAACAGAAGTGAACTGGGATTAAAGAAGGAGAGGAAGAGATGACTAAGGTGTTGAAAAGAAAATTATTGGAAGTTGTACAGCAAGCAAAAGAATAACTGAAGTAGTTTATTTAAATGAAGAGAGAGTTCTTAGAAATCAATTGCGTATGAAGCTACCATGCTAAAACTGTACTTCAAGCTTTCGCTTCCTGTTTTAATTACAGCTGCTTTCTGCTCTTCGTCTGCCCTTACCTACACAACGCTCCTCTGAACTCTTCAAGGTATAGATAATGGGATTACCCTCCTACTCAAAGCAATTCCACATTCATGAATAATTTCAAGTGTAGAGTTGAACTTTACTACAAAATATTTAGTTAAATTAACAGAAGGTGCTGAGCAGGCATATTTTATCCCAGATCGCACTCCATATTGTAAAGATGGTGACTATGAAAAACACCAAGCTTTCACCTGTCCCTAACTTTTCCTCACACCAGAGGCTGAGTTTCTCCATTAGCCTTTTGAGGATGTGCGCATTATCCCACCGTATTCCTCAACAGCATTCTCTCCTTCACTGGAGACACTTAATAGCCAACTCACTTGCCATGAGGTTCACTGTAAACTAAAGCTGGTTTCAGAGCAGACATACATATAAAAACCTAACAATTAAGCGCAAAAACCATTATTAACTTCTCTCTAGAGAGGTGTCATCATCCTTCCCCATTTCTCTTTTTTTTTTTTTTTTTTTTTTGTGTTTGCCTGGATATCAAATTAGATCGTGAGTTTTTGCAAATGGGGACGATTTTATAACATATGAACACAACAGGAATACAGTTCAGCTGAATCTAAGAGCAGCAGAGCAGAGCAGCAAGTTGGGCTTTCTTAAACTTCATTATTTCATAAACCTAAAAACGTAGGTAAGTCATATAATGTGTTGAATATCTAGTTTATATAATAGATATTAATTTAAAGCATCTACAATTCAAAGATTGCATCCTTGCACTGGGTGGAACAAAGTGTTAAAAGCAACAACCATAAACACCTTTTTTAAAAGGGTCACGTTTTCACTACAATCTTGGTTTCATTTCCAGCATCCATCTATGAAGCAGTCTTTTGAAATGACAGTTTTCAGAACATCAATAACAGAACACCTAAGAGCTTGAATTAAAAGATAAGTCTGCTGGGCAGGGTTTTACTTTTTATATTTTACTAATTAAAACACTTCCTAGAGAGATTAGTTGTCCTTATTTGGTATCACTGCATTATAAAATTCTACATGAAACCTTTAGTGAAGAATTGGGAGATTGTGCTAATGCCAGCCAAGTTCAGGAAGTTCCTTCTTCCTCTATGAAAGGCTATTTTGTAACTTCTCTGGTACTTCATGAGTATTACTTGAGAAATCTCTGACACCCACTGTTGTCTGAGACAAACATAATTCAGGTCACTGACCTTCAGCAAATGCAAGCCTGTTGCTAGCAACATAAAATATAAATACTTGCTGAGATGCACAAATATTTATTTATTTACTGGTGAAATTATCCTGAACTATATGCCATTATGTTGAAATGATTACCTTGAGATGGTTAATATGCTGGAATACAATGGAGAGAGACATACATAAAGCACTAAAATAACAATTTCTTAAGCTTTTGCTAGTCTGCATCTCAACAGCGTGCTCTTGAAACCCACGAACAATAAATGATGCTGCTGAACACAAGACATACAGGGGAAAAGGTTCACCAAACAGATTTGGTACATTATTTAAAATACTGCACAATAAAACGTGAACTAAAACTAATACTAATGGAATTTTAATAAATAAATAAATCCCAGAGGGAATTTAGCTAGTTGTTGTCAACTTTTAGGACAAGTTCCCAGAGACGCACAGTTGAGGAGCTCCAGAACTGCTGTTCTGGAGTTTGCACATCCCCCGTTTTTTGTTACTGTAGTGGTAACACCCTGCCTGTTTGGGTATACAGACACACAGGTGATTTAGGGCACAGAGTGCAGCCCGGGAGGCTGCGCTGGGTGGCCCTGCTTGGGCAGGGCTTGGAGCAGGTGGCCTCCAGGGGTCCCTGCCAGCCTCAGCCATGCTGTGAAATCCAGTCAATTAAGAGCAACTGCAGGATAGCTATGGTAACACAATTTAGTTGCTGTACATTTCTGAAGTATAAACAGCGCGGTTTAAATGCTATCTCCAGTGCTCCGGACAGCAATTCAGATCCTCAGTTAAGAAGCTATCTTCTGTTATCTTTAAAATGTTAACTTAAAAAAAAAAAAAAATAATAACATGCAGTAGTATTTACTGCTTCTCTTTACTTAGGATAAAACAGATGTGATGTCATTTTTTTTTCCTTTCTCTTATATTGTTGCATATCAGGCTTCATATATCTGAAGTATTACACAGAGCTCAGTACAACTCCTCACGTTCAATCACACAAAGTAACGTACACAATTAAAAGTACATATGGCTTCAGCATATAAACCCAATAAACTCCTGCAGTTTTACAGTCACCTGTCCTCGGTTTCATTAGTATATCCAACAGGACCACAAGTACAGTCACCTTCACTTGCTCGTTTAACCCCTACTTCAGACGTGGAACATTAAAGTTATGGGATAAGGGCATTTTTGTACATGGCTGGCTCTCCAGCCAGTACAAGAAGGCACCTATCAAAACTTAGTTTATATTAAACTTCACTAACACACCATTCATCCTAAGAGCTTGTGTTATCCTTTTCACTACCAAAGGGGTTTAAATATACACTGCTAAACGAGAAGACTGCGTTAGCTTCTAGATCAACATTTGCGAGACACTTAAGAAACAATTACATCTAAAACAAAACATACCCTACCATCCTTATTCTTGTATACTGTCAAATTGTGATTCTCAGTGCTCCAAACAGCACTAGTTCCTCTAAAAAAGAAAATACTGTGAATGGCTGGTTTCACTCTTATGCTAAATTTATACCATGTGATGCAAGAAGCCATCCTTTAAGTGTGAAAGCATGTGCAAACAGCTTTGCTGAAATCACAGAGTTTCTCACCCAAATTCGGATCTGGCAAAGGCAGAACTACAGTTGCACTTCAGCAAGAATTTCTTCTCGGCAGCAGCACCGCTTAAGCAGCCCGTATCCTTTCCGCTGCGACCTGCTTGGCTGAGACAGTGCTACTATGACAGAGCCGCCCCGCAACCCGCGCTGGGGAGCTGATCCGGGTGAGGAACCCTAGGGAGCAGGAGAAAAGACGCCCCCCGTGTTTAACCCGTGCCAGTTCTCTCACCTGCATCGCTACGGGCATGCAGCAAAACTGAAGGAGCAGCCTGGAGGCACGGACAAACAGCCGGGACACAAAGGGGCTCCCTCAGCCAGTGATGCTGTCAAAGTCCTAGGGACGGAGGTGCACCTCGTGTCACTGCAGACAGACCCAGAACGGTGTCGCACCAGCCTTAAGGAGGTAAGACCTCAGGGTGCAACCTGGATCTCCAAAACACCTGATTTATGACACACACTTTTTTAAACCTGGCCTCTTTATGAATAGGAACACCTAACTCTCCCTTCTAAAAGATGTGCTCTTTTCCTTGAACTGATGATACTCGACCCATACAGCCAGACAACTCGGGAACTGTTTTTTAAAAATCTGGTTGTTCACACTGTCTGTGGAATCAAGCCTATGGTTTTAGGGAGCATTAAAGTGATACAGTATAAGAGGGGAAAAAAAAAATAAGATTAAAAACACAAGCTAATATAAAGTTAAAATACATCAGATGGTTTTAGATAATTTGCATATGCTTATTTCCTTACTCACTGACTTCAAACATTAACTTTTGGAAGTACAAACTTAAAATATTTTTCACAATACTGACGATACGAGGAGCCACAGATTAGAGTGGGGAACTGCTTTTTTTTACCACCTATATAACAGTGTCAAGCAAAATGGACATGGTTAAGTTTTACCTGGTTTAGAGCAGCAAAGTCAGACCACTCTACTTACTTCCTTTGCCCTCCCTCATCCAACAGAAGCAGGGAGATGCTACAGCAGGAGCTGCCCATCCATCCCCTGCAATATCCACAAAGGTTTGATGTCACTGAGCTGTTATAACCAAGTACTTTCTTTCTCATGTTAACATGCTTCCTAACTATAACTTCCTTAAACGATGGCATCTTATGTGCAAAGATTAAATTAATTTCTTTTAGAAATGGAGCCTTTTTTAATATGTAGCACATGAAATAAACAGACTCATGTGAGTAAAGTCATATTTCAAAGTAGATTATCTATGAGGACCCTAAACTAGTTTATCGTTTAATTTGCTCTCATCATTGTGAATGCTTTTCAGCGCAGAGATTTTTCCGTTGATGTCCCCAAAAACATAGTCTTCTGTAAATGAAGTGAGCTGTTTCTGCTCCTCGTGGTTGCGAAAAGAACTTCAGAAATGTGAAGCAACACGTATGCCACTACGTATTGCCATCCATCAGTTTAGAGCTTTCAATCTAAGAAGTCTCAAGACAGTGTAACCTTCCTACTTTTCTTTTTTTTTTTTTTTTTCTTTCTTTCTTCCAGCCATAATGCCAGTATGCAAAGAAAGAATTAAAGGAATAACTAATACATCCACAGAAAGTGGCAAACCACTCAATTTACAGATCTTTACTCCAACCTACCTGTTACATACAGCTTCCTATTCTTCCCATTTAGTGATCCTTAACTATTATTTCCATCCTCTCCTGCCCTTTTATCTACAAAACAGACCACCTACTTCTCAGGGACTTGGCAAGACAGGAGTGCAGCTACTTCAACCTATTTATCCTAGAGCTGGGACAGCATTTGCAGTGCTTTCCAGGCAAGTGATGTGTACTGAAATGCTTTTACCCCTCAAAACCTGCAAGGGCTCAGACCCACAGCACACATACGTACAGATGCCACATGCACGCACTCTGCATGGCCACAGGAACGTGAGGGAAGGGTGGTTGTTCCTCGCTGCATGTACAGATCAGATTTACTGCAATGCCTTTATGTGATTTTTAATCACATAAAACCATATTCTTCAACAGGTGCAGACAACAGTTCCTTTCCAAAAGTTTGCCATTAAACTGATATTAAAAAGCTATAAAAAAAAAGAACTCCAAGATACAGAAGAAAATAAAATGGACACCTGAGCTGTACAGTATGGCCAGCAGGGCTTTAAACAAAACACCAGGACACATTCAAGTCAGTGGAGTCCAGCTTTCTAAGTGACCCATACCTAATGAATTCAGATGTTACTGGGTTTTGCTGTAATTGCTGTTTCCTTGTTTTAATTTCTTTTTCCTTTCTAATTCTGCCCTGCAGCATGACAAATTCCCTATCAAGCCGCAAGGTACATGTAACAGGAAATGGAAATTAACTAATTCATAGGTCATTATCTTGTTTTAATCAACATTGTTTCTGACCCTTCTGTTAAAGTAATTTCTTAGAATAACTGCTATAAAATCTGACTCAGACCACAACAAACTCTGTTGCAAAAATACTTTATATACTTACACAGATCCCTAGGAAATCACCTGTACAGCTTCTATGGCATGTCTAAATGAAGGAAGACTATTTCTCCAGCAGATAGTTTCCCACCTTAGTTCAAAGGCAATCTGTAGTTACATATTTCAAGTATATTTATAACAACCAAGATGCTGGTTGCCCTGATACAGTAATATTTTTATCTTGAAAGCTTCTGAATTGCTTTACTACATAGCAATACGCACACCTATAGTTTTTGAAATTAAAACAAAACAACAGCTACCTGTAAACTGCCGGTTAGCTCTGCAAATAGTACTTATTTATACGGCTGATAAGTGGCTTGTTGGAACAACATACTGGTTTGTGTGCCTTCTCTAGTACTTTTCAACCTCTCCAAACACACCACGGAGTAACTGCTGCTTAACTGATCCCCAGAGGACAGCTCCCATTGACAGCTGCAGTGCCACAATCTAATTTTGCCCTTCATTATCTCAGAGATTTAGACAGAAGACGCATACACACAGCTAGGTGCTCTCTAGTCATATGTGAGCCATATGCCTGGGTCTTAAAGCAGACTTTACCCCCGAATCCCTGTATCTTCTGCCAGGGCATGTACACTCCTGATAAGAAAAGTGATAATGAAGAATTACTGCTGATAAACTTTCTACTCTAATACAATAAATCATTTAACTCTTTCAGCCTAAATCATAGCTTGAAAACTGACACTTGTCTACTTCTGCCTTGTATCCAAAGAAACCAAATGAAAGTATTCTGTTCTCAAACATCTCCATTTTCCTTAATGCATCTGTCAGACTTCATACACTTAGATTATTTTTTTTCCTCCTCAGTAATTGTTCAGGTACATTTCTGATCCAATGCATCTAAAAGGAACATGTAAAGAAAGATTTATTCAGTTATAAACACATTTTCCTCACCCTGGAAGTGCTGCAGAACTCAATGTAAACTTTCTCCAAAAAAAAAAAAAAAATATTTCTAGCATTTAAAAATTAACCAACAAGGTACCCAAATCTTGCATCTTCCTGAGAAGGCTTCAGCCACAACGTGAGTCTGAGGACAAACTGGCCAGTGACTAGGAGAATGATTAAAGCGAACACATTTGCAGTACAACTATTTAAGAAGCCTGAAATTAGACAGAGGATGGCCTCAGCTCTTAACTTTCTCTTTTTTATTTCTTATTTCCTTCTCTCAAGGTAACAAACAAGACATGGTCCATCTTATCATCAGGTGGTGATTTTTATGCAGGCAAGTTCACAACCTTCACCTTATTATTACAATTGTTAAACTCGGCACCTCAGAAACAGGGCAGATGCTGCTGCTCCACAAGGGGAGCAGGGGCCGATTTAAGAGGCTGGCAGCAGCAACAAAAGTGGTTCTGGCTCACAAATGGCTATTCCTAAAAGTAACTCTAACATATTCTTCTAAAGGGAAGGATGTCCTTTTTCCCTTTTTGCACAACTCAAAATTTCAGCACATTATTGCTCTTTCTACAGACCCCAAGAACAATACTGAAGTGAAATACGGAATAGCCCTTCTGCCTTTCTCCTCAATTAACTCACACAAAGGTGCAAATGTACAAACAGGGACTTAACCACAACTTACATTCGCTTACAGAACTCAGATTTGCCTTTTAATTAGATCAATCAATGTCAAAAGATGCTGGAAGGGAATTTTAGGATTACCTCCAGGATTTTAGGATATCAACAAAGTAACCGGTTCCCTAAATTCGGATGTAAAAGAGAAGTTACATTGTTTAAAAGAAAAAGAGATGAAACTGCTTCTTTCCAAAACTACACGTACCATGACTGCTCTTCCAGCTCTCTCTAACTCGGAAACCAAAAACCAGGTTCCAGCTTTTACCAGACATGCCAGTACAGACACACCATGTTTAAAAATCATCTTCAATATGCTTTCAAATAGCGGTTCATATGAAGTTCACCAGCTTTTAAAGTAAATTTACAGTGGTCAAGGTCAGGCTCTATGATAACCAGATGCATTCAAATATGCTGATGAATAAACTAAGTTACTTCATTAAAATAAGAATTCTCGAGCTGCAGTTGCCCAAAAGCCAAAGCTGATTTAGATTTGGCTGCTGTGTTCCCCCCACTGCCCTCCCTGCCCGCTGCCATTCAGTGCAGGCCCATCTCTGGCACCTGCCCCAGCCTCGTTGAGTCACCTCCGCAATTCAGCATGATGTAAAATATTCACCTTTTGCTATCAGTTTCCTGCTAGCTCTGCACAACACCACAGCCCGAGTTTAACTTTCACCTTAAAAGTCTCCCCAGTAAATAAAAACTTAACTTTTTTCTTCAGCACGTGCAAACAGTAGTGCATTTACATTCTGCGTGCTACCACCTGGTCAGGGAGAACTTCATTTGTGTTTTTGTATGGTCTCTGCTGCCTGGACCTTTGAGCCTGACAGCTCCGAAGTCAGGACCCCAAATCCAAGTACTTGGTGTTGGAAGTGAGGCAGCCACGCTCTAGCACTGTGCTGAAAGAGAAAGTGGGGTATTCTACTTACGGAGGGAGAACTTCATCGTCTTAGGCGCTGTGTGACACACAATTAAATGGAGATCCTTGCCTAAATAGCTCATTATCTAAACCAAACAAGTTTGTCGACCAAAAAGCAAAAGTAGAGGGCTCACAAACCTTAGACACCTATAATAAAACTCTCTGTATAGGCTACAAATACAATCCAGGAGAAATAAAGAGCAGCCTAAGTCGCGTACGTCAGATAATTCTTGCCAAACTGCCACGAAGCACCTCGAAGACCACAGCTCACATCTGGTTTGATATCACTAGTTACAGACCCCACCTCTGCTTCTGGAACACAAGGGAAATGCTTACAGGCTCTTCTATATATAGTTTGTGTCTGTCATAATAGTCTACATAAATAAATTTGAAGAAATAAATTTAATCAGGCCTGCCAACTACAAACTCCTCTGACAGCAAAATGAACAAAAAAACGTTCATCACAGTAAAATCCGGCATCCTTACTATTCAGCTCTCAGTGGTCTAGCCTACATACGCAGAGACTTCTACAGCATGCCTTAAGTCCTAACTCAGTTTGACCAGTGCAGCAGTAAAGGAGGTATCTGAATTCTGAAGCAAAAATGCTTCTGCCGTGGATTATTGCTGCAATCGCATAGGGAACATTATTTCTATCATCTTATGAGACCTCAGGTTGGAGGAGCTGCAGAAAAGCACTGCTTGCAGAGTTCAGGACACCTCAAACAAGAGCACAACACCATTATTTCTTATGAACTGCACTCAAATGCATTTCAAAGAAGATCATGGGGTACTTTTACTTTACGAGTTAACAAATGTAAATACACAATTTATCAGAATAAGTCCTTCAGGAAATCAACTTCATTATAAAAATTAGTGTTAAAGCTCCTTAAGAAATAACTGAAGAATGAGTTGAAAATTACCCCACTGCTGCAGACTGCTCGATGTCCCATCTACGCGCTCCCACACTCCCTACGTCTTATTTGCATATCACTCAGCACTCCTGACTTGGTGGTTGCCCCACGTTTGCGTAACTCACATAGTGTCTGCACTGAGAAAACAAAACATTACCCAGGAGCCACTTCCTGTAAAAGGCATAAGCACTGACTAAACCCCGAACCGTTCTTCTTCCTCTTCCTTTAAGGTAAGCGCACTGATCGCTGGATTGGAGAGTCGTGTTTCCTTTTCTTCCCCTGTCCTGTGATTCTTTGATTCTCTTTTGTACCAATTAAGTGGGACTTGTGGGCAGTCTCCAAGAACATGTGAAAGGCCAGGTGATCGACATATTCTCACTGCACGTCAGGAACGAGTTTGGATTCACTTCACCTGAGGAAGACACTGAATGGGGGCTCATTTATAGCTCACTCCCATGCTCTACCAGCTGAGGTCTAAGTGATGGAAATGATGGTACTCCCAGCTCCCTCTGGACCTGCTTAAAACAAATTTCCACAGCTTTCTAAAAATAATTCACATGCCTAATTCCAGAATAAAGAACTCTGAATCTGTCATAAGCATCTTACAGAAGAGTACAATCTACAAAATACCTCTTAATTTAGAAGGGACATCCTCCAGGGATGGCTTGGACAGTTTCCCCAAGAAGTGTAAGAGCTATTAAAACTCCATTCTGAAAAACATTTAAAGCACTGAGTGCTTAGGGCACGATGCTGGATCTACAGGTGAAGTCCTGCCTTACACTCTGACAGGCTGCCACCACCAGGAAGGACAGCCCCGCTCCCTTTTCCCCAGGTGCAGAGTTCTGCCCCTTTCCTGGGCAAAGCTTCAGTTTTCACACTGAATATATGGCAAAACTAGTTAACTCAACAACCCAACCAAATACTGTTCACATCTCTGTCAGGCACTTTTTTTGCCAGAAAGATGCTAGCTCAGTTTGTGTCCCATTACACACCTCCACGCTAAGCATATGGCTACACAAGCTGACCAGGCTCGGGGCTCCTGCTGTACAGAAAGGCCCGAGTCACAGGCAAGGCTCATCTTCTGGCGCTCTTCCACCTCCTGATGAAACAGGTTAGGTAGCTAAACTGGCAGTAACGATTTTACCTTTTATGTATATCATTAGCCTTTTGTACTTTGCTTCTTAAGCTGGCCCCGCACAGAAAAGTAAAGCCAAAGCACCAAGAAAGAGAACTTAAAAAAATGTACAGCCAAGGGAGAAAGCGGACGGGGACAGTCCCTTGTCATCTGATTTTGGCTGCTGGCAAACCTGCTGGGTCACAAAACCTACCCTGATTTCTGACTGCTGCTTCCCCTGCAACACCCAGGCACTGACGAGGTAGGTGTTGCCACGATGACAGCCCCAAGCCCGTCAGAGGATGGAGCTTAATTCCTCTCCATCTCGTAAGCCGCCTTTGAAGTAGGAAATTACTGTAACTCTTGGATCACGCTCGTGAGGTAATCTCCGATGCACACAGCATCACGAGGCGCTCCGAAACTACGGTAAAGACGAGGCTAAGTAGATCAGCAAAAAACTGCACAAATGGGTTTTCCCCTCTTTGTTCCTTCACCGCAATGAATAAATAAAGATGAATAAATAAATGATTCCACTTTTACCTCACATCATTCACTCCAGAACTACAGCCCACATTTATTAGAATACAGATCACTGTCAGCCCCAAAGTTTTATTTTATTTTATTTTTTTTTTTTTTAAGAAAATACTAATCATGCCAACAATTTTTTTTTTTAACTTAACACAATGCAACATGGTTTTAAGTTCCATCTGTAGCTCATTTACCATGGCCTTATTCCCCAGTTAAGGAACCAGTGACCTAGAAAACTCTCATTGAAGAAGGAGATGAATTAAACTTCAGTAAATTTTCATGTATTCTTGTGATGAAATCAAAATACTTATTTTTCAGATTTTAAACTCTGAGGTCTTGCTTTACTGTGTTGCTAGCCTCCATCCCTGCCATTAAGCGTAATCTTGATACATCCCGAGATATGCCATGCTGCACAGGTTGTAGGCAGCAGAAGTCTGGAGCATTTTAAATGGCATTATGAGTCATTAGGAAGAATTCAAACACCCTATTCAAGTCATATAAACACGTGGATGGGGCTGCACGCACACACAGGGAGAGAAGCCAGCACAGACAGTGGGCACACAGCAACCAGCAACAGCTTTACTGGGGTACATTTATCATCACACTGAATAGAAATTTCATCTAATATGCATGGTAGCTCTATGTCCTTATAAAATATGGTTGCAGGTAGCTCATCAGAGACTCCAGCATGTTTGCTAGGCCAGATAGAAATCACTGTTATGTCTTCTATTAAAAAAAAAATATCACTAAGCTCAGAGCACACTCATCATAATGTAATCCAGCTTTCTTAGACTTTCAGGCAGTCATTCCTCACCAAGCCTTCCCCCTTTGGTGAAGGTATGGAATAGCCCACAAAAAAGATCTAGTCACTCAAGAGCCTTCAAAGACCAGGAAACCATGACACGCTTTCATCAAGTGAAATGAATTGCCAATCACCACTAAAATTGTATAAACCTGTATTATTTCCTGCCTATCGATATCAAAAATGAGGACTTTCTAGTGTGGAAAGTGTTTTATGAATCGAACAAAAGGTTGCAGAGACTTCGCTGTAAGGTTGGCAACAGGTTACACCTTGTGTCACCGGCACACAAACACAGCCCACAACAAACGTGAGTTTGCTTTCACTCGCGTAACAGCAAAAGGTTAAAACCAAGGATGAAGGAGCACACGATCGTTAAACAAATCTCAACATTTCCTGCTACAAAAGAGAAAAAGAAGGGGGACACACTCCTTCCTTTCCCAAACCTCTATCAGCTCTAACACTGATTGACCAAAAAGAAAACCAACTTCATTCAGGTCCGCTTACTGGGTTTCACACACAGGCACGATGCTAAATTATTTGAAGAAATCTGCCAAATTTTGATACCCTAAAGGCTTTAAAGAACTCAGAAGAACTCTTTTTTTTTTTTTTTTTTTTTTTTCCCCACTTTTTCTTTTTTCAATAACTGTTGAACTTACGGTCCTGAATGTAGAGACCAAGCTTAGCCTGCTAACTTGAGATAATGTTTTGAATCCCCTTCCGAGGGCAGTCACTATGAAGGAGGTGTACGGAATTCATTTTTGAATGTTCTCTGATAGCAGTCATAAGAAAGAAGTCTAAAATGCATCTCTCATCAAGACGTATTCCCTCTAGGAGAAAAACTCTCATAGAAGCCTTTCAGAAGAATCTTGTCTAACCGGGGTTTTATGAAATCCAAAGGCTAAAGGGAAGAAGTTGAAACTTTGGGATTGTTTATATGAACTCCAGCAATTCCAGCATCCAAATGCTGGGCATAAACTAATCAAGCTAATGCTCTTCAAATGCAAGTTATCTGTCAGTTGTTCAAGAAGCAGACATGGCACTAACACCGACAAAATTATCCAAGTAATTAGTAATTAAGTAATGCTAAAAGACATGCAAAGATAATGCATCTTTCTGATTATTTAATAGTCTCCCCACCAGCATCAGAAGATGCTAGGGTTCTGTCCAGGGGAGCTCGGTTTACTGCGGTGCTTTTACCCGATAAAAATTCCTAAAATGATTTTAATAAGGTGGGTTGCAGGAAGTAAATGAGGACAAAAAAAAATAAAAATAAATAAAAAACAAAAGGCTTTGAAATCCTGACCTCACAGACCTCCAAACAGTACTCAAGATCACCATGTCTGAGGTATCCAGGAAATATAAAGGAAAGAAAATCTTTACTGTCTGACTGAAGTCCTTGCAGGCTACCAAGAATAGCCTGCTAGATGGAAAGACTCCAAAACAAAGCCGCTTTTCAAACAGAATTTTTCCCTAATTGTCTACTAATGTTACTGAACTGGTGTGTTTCATGTAGCCATGTGCTGTGCTTTTTAAAAGAACTGCTGTAAAAAGATAGCTTTTGATACAGAGCTGCTCTTTTTTTTCATTTCATGAAAAAGCCCAACTAAAAGATCACGAGTGTGATCTGACACACTACATGGATGATGCCAAGAGGTGTCCTTAAGAACACCGTATTTCTGAGCAACGTATGAAATCAGAGGGGCATAGCAAAAGAGAGGAGCAACAGAGTGAGAGCTCACATCAGGTGCACCAAAGGGACCAGTTGCAGCCTTAGAGACTCGCTTCTGCAGCCCTTCATACAGCAGTTTCCAGTGCAAGGCAGAAGAGAAATACCTAATATGAAAACCGGGCTGTCAAGATGGTCATGAAAGAGAACTCTTTCCCCATTCATAACACCACGTACACAACTGACATTCAGAAGTTGTTCAGATGCACTCCTACGCGGATTTAGCAGCCAAGGCCTAACCTTCCTCTTTTGCTCAGAGAGGCTCTTTCTCAAGACGACTTCATGTTAGGTTCCTACTGGACTTACTAGAAAGCATGGAGAACTTCATGGTGCCTCGGTTTTCCATGAAAAAGCAAGAGACACGCTAACCTGTACAGATGACATCTGCCACAGACAGTGTGAAAACACTGAGTGGTCTTCCTCACTTTCCTGAGAGGGAAACAGATGACATCCTAAAGTACAAAGGTAACCAAAGTGGGCAGCTTTGAAATGCAGAATAATGAAAAATTTATGAGAAATACAATGGATTGATGAATAAGGGAGGGGGAAGACGTTCTCTAAACTTTGAAGTATCTAAATCTTTATTTGACTGAGAGGCCTCAACTGCTCCTAGAAATTGAGCAACACCACACTGTTTACCGCTGAATATCTTCACTCATGAAAAAAAGCACATAGAACAAGTACAAGGAACAAAGTTTACTTAAAAGAAGACTAGAACAAGACCGAAAGCAGAACAGAAGGTGGATGGGATTAAAAAAAAATCAGGCAAGTCACTGAAGTGATATAACATTTATGAGTAATACTTTTATTTACCAACCAAGTAGGAAGCAAATGAACATTTGCAAAGGCAGCTATTGTAATCCAGAGTAGTGTTTGCTTATTAGCATGTATATCCTGATAGCAGGCTGCTTTATAACCTGACTTAGAGCAGCTGCCCTAACAAAACAAAAATCTGCAAGCTCAGGGAGTGGTATGTTTTAGTGCTCCCTCATGTAACAATGCAAAAGTTAAGATGATGTTCATCAGGTTGTGTGTGGAGAAAGCACGCCGTGCATACTACAGCTTTCAGGTACTCCTGGCTCCAGTTCACCCAAGGGCTTAGAGAACCAAAGGAGATGGGAGGAGAAAAAAAGCCACGCAAAAAATGCAACATTTGTCCTCCCTATTAGAAGAGCAACTATATGATCTTCCACGTTTTTATTTGAAGTACCTTTGGATTACTAAACTGTAGATGAAATTTCACCTCTGATATAAGGAATCAACACTCGCAGTACTTCCCCAACTAACAGGTAAATGGTAATCAACAAAATGTAAATAAGTGCAACAAAAATATTACCTATATGAATGCACAGAAATGATACACGAACATAATCCCAGCAGCTCTGGTCACTTTTAAGAGGACAAGCAAGCATGGAATTTTCAACATTTTTTGTTTTTCTATTTGTTTGTTTTAACATAACCAGCCCGTGTTGATAATATTAGGAGAAACATTTTTCGTGTCTCCTCTGTACAGCAGAGCCAATAAATAAATAAATAAGAACTTTTCTGCTCTGCAGTTTCCCTTTGCTATCAATAAACTATGTTCACATCCTACAAAGACAGAAAAATACCTTTCATTAGAACATTAACTTCAGAAACTCTAATTCATCTTTCCATTTGTCCAAGTAGTAACTATCTGTATTTTGTGTGCCCGTATCTGCCTTATGGCAATACAGAATTTAAGTTAAAATTTTAGAAGAGCACAAAATTGAGAAGAAATCTATATATCATGTTGTTTTAATGGTACAGTTTGGAAAAAATAAATAATAAATAAAAATTTGGGGTTTCTTAAGAGGTTTTCTTCCCTAGAAGTTGAAGCAGTTTTTCCTCTCAGAAGTGTTGTTCTCTCAAGGAGGGAGAGAAAAAGAGAAAGTGAGAAAATGTGAGAAAGATCAAGTATGAGAAAACACTGAGTGACTGAAAGATTGAGCAAGGAAGGAAGAAAAGAGGAGCTTGAGAGAGCAAGCACTAAAAAAGGATGCGAGACAGTAAGGGCATAAGCACCAGTTAGAAGAGAAAAGGAGTAAGTGAGAGTGAGGAAGACCCAGCAGATGGACACAAGCAATAAGGGTGCAAGAAACCAGAGGTGTATCAAGAGGGCAAGCAGGAGAGAGAGAATTTGCTCTCGAGTCAGGCTGTCGGGCAGATTTTGTGCGTGTCAGAGCGCAGGCGAGCCGGAGAGCGTCAGAGGGCAGCAGGAGAGAGGGAGGGAAGGAGCGCGGAAGCTGGAGATAGCAAGCCAAACTCTGAGAGGCACAGAGCGAGGGAAGAGGGGGCGGGGAGGGCTGCAGTGTGCATGTGTGCGTCTGTCTGTCTGTCACTGCAGTGATTTACTACAGGAGGGGTGGCAAAAATTCCTCCGAATGATGTTCTCCATTAAGTAACAGAGCTCTCAGAGCCAGTTAACCAACCCCGGCCTCTTCCAGGCACCCTGCTCCTGTCCACCCACTCAGCCCATTCCATTATCTTGTCAAATGTCTCAGCAGCAGCACAGTATACCAGGTCTAGGAACCGATCTGGCTGAAAAGTAACCCGATTCTCCACCCCCACACACACCCAAATGTTATATATATAAAATTATGTATTTCAGCCAACTCAGTTTCCAAGTCTGATTCACTGGTTGGTCTTACAAACAGCTGTGCCAACACAAAGCAGGTGGGAACAAGCAGCCAGAATCTGAAGAGAAGGGGAACTGCTTAAGCTGTAATTGCCTTCAAAGAACTGCTTGTTGCACACTTTGCCTTAGAATAACTCTCTCAATAATCCAACCCAAAGTGCTTCAGTGGTTGTACATATTGCAGCATGAACTTCCAATCAGTTTGCTAACGCTTATGCAGTAAAAACAACACAAACAACGCCATCATATTTAAATACTGCTCATGTCCCACAGCCCTGGTCAATGAAATGTTAAAATAAGAGTGGTGCTTTTTGTAATTTTGCTCCTTTACCTATTATTTCAAGTTTGGTACAGGTATAGTTCTTGGGAGAGCAAGGTATGATGAAAGCGGGGAGAGAATCAACGTTGCTCGTGTTTTCCTCTGAACGTGCCGTTCTTTGCTGTGCTGCCCTGCAGCACTCTCTCAGCACCGAAACTACATACCGGCCTACTGCCTTGTCTCATGCTGGAAGATGGTATTGTTCTGGATAAAAAGAGGTAATGAAATCTTTCCAAATTCCTCCCAAATTTACAAAGGTCTAGCACCAGAAGACCAGTAGCTTCAATCTTCTCCCATCGGCTTCTGTCAATTTGCTTCTCTTCTGTGTCACTACTACCGACAAGTCTGACCAGCTGAAACTGGAGCACAGATTATTTCTGGGGAAGTCACGTCGTAGAAACTTAGCCAACTTCGCCTCATGAAAGCCAACCAAACCAAAGCACACAGGAGTGTGGTTTACACAACCGGTATACGTCTGCAAGGGTAACCCGCTGTTCTCCAAACTCCTTGCTCTCAAGTGGCTGACCCACAAGATTGAGAAATCAGTCCTGCCAAATGCTGGAGTTAACCTCATAGCTCAGGTAACCGAGGTGTACTAAGAAGAAGGAGATGTTTCAATTATACAAATTGTATGAATACCATATACGTCTCTTTCTGTACGAAAAAAGTTTTGTAAATGACATAAAATCAAAGACTAAGAAGCTAGGAAATGTTTAAATTAAGGTGGGCTAGATATACAATTCTGTCTCACAGTTTGCAACACAATCTTCCACAGTCAAATGCTATTTTATTCATCAAACAGATGTACATTAGGAGGATGGCACATAGAAAACAAAGCTACACAGTAAATGGCAGCTATACAGTAAACGATACTATTTATCGAAACATTCCATCAGTGCTTTCAGAAATTGAAGGATGTTATCAAATGGGGCAAAAGACTGCAAGAGAAAAAAAAAGACAAACTCCCTTTGGGATAAAAATGAGTTTTAACTCGAATTCCCTCGAATTTCCACACAGATCCTAAGTTCCATGTGCAGACCACTATCTGGATATGCTGAGTCACTCTCCAACCTTAAGAGACTGCTTCTCTGAGTTACAAGGCACTCGGAATATAAACTCAAGTCAGATGCAACTGTAAATACTTGCATCCTGCTACTAAGGCATAAGATGCCTAAACCCCTCAGCCTCAGCTCCACCCTTTGTGTCACTGTATAACTCAGGGCAAGTCACTTTACCTTTTTTGCCTTTCATTTCCCTTGCTGAAAAGTATCTTACCTAAGCAGGTATTCACCTCCTGGTAATGAGGCAAAAACTGCTTTGTGTCTGGAAAGCAACAAGAAGTGCTATACAAAATGCCCAAAGTCACCAAACCCCCTACTGTCACCCCTAAAAAAGGTTGCCAATAAGGAAGACACAAAATAATCATTTGAAAGGGGTTTCTAGTACCAGTTCTAGTATTACTTTCCTTGTGCTTTAGATGTAGAGCTCAGTGATGTGGTTTAGTGGAGGACTTGTTAGTGTTAGGTCAGAGGTTGGACTGTGTGATCTTGGAGATCTCTTCCAACGTAGATGATTCTGTGAATTCTGAAGTCTAATCACTGAAAAACATTGCTTTCACAAGATGCTAAAAGAATCTGTTAGCACTTGCTAGACTCTGATCCATGCTCGAGATTATGAGAAAGTCACAAACCCCACACTAAGTGCAAAGTCTGGACAGCATGCAGTTATCATCAACCTATACCTAAAAACAACACCAGAAAACTACATCTGAAGAGATGCTTCTTTTCTGAGCACTACCCATTCCATACCATGACTGAAGCAAAAATCCTGTTACAACCACAATTATATTTACTGCACAATAAAGTTCAGACCTCCACTAGGACACAGAGCCAACACACTAAAAGCAAGAGAATCTTCCCATTTTTGTCGCTGGGTGCTTGACTTAATTTGGGAATTTTCATGGAAATAACTGACTCAAAGACAACTCCACGGAGGTATACATGATTACAGCGTAAGGAGAAGGACCCTAATTACAACACATGGAATACAGTGAGTACCTGTTTCCTCTAGTGTACAAATAAAAAGGCACTGTCAAGTTGGGAGCTCAGAGTTTCTAGAATATGTACAGCGAGTAACACGTAGCTTAGAAATTGTATCCTGAGCCCACTGTATGCTTACACTTCTGTCTCACCTCATATCACCGATCTCAGGTTGCTTTACGAACAAAATTTTCCTCAGACATACAAAGATTAAGATTAAAAAAATAGTAGTAATGCTGAGAAAGAGCGAAAGCAAAGCACATGAAGAATCCTGTATCAGAAGATACCAAGGGCAAAGTTTTCACATATGGAAGTCTAAAGGTTAAACTCTTCAACTTATATCCAAGCTCTTGTGTTGAAATAATTGCATGTTCTCACATCTCGATGAAGTTTAGTAAGAACTAGAAGACTCAACATCTTACAAAAAGAGAGCGAGGCCAATAGCATGACAAAACACCATTTCAGGTATGTGTGCCTAGGAGGACACTTTCAAAGAAAAAAAAAGTTATCATAAAGATACCTAAAATGATGAGTGGCATAGAGAAGGTCAATTGAGTCCACTCCCTTTCATAAGAGATTTTAGAAATACACACTAAAAGGGAACAAATGTAAACTAAGGACAAGGAAATCATTTTCACAGTGGAAAAAAAATTGCTAATTTCAAGCAAAACATTTTCCTGATGTAAAAAATTCATTAAGAAAGAAAAAGAAAAGATTGTGATTTTTTTTTTTGTTAGAATTCAAAATAATCTTTATTACATTGGACCGCGTGAAGATATATATATATACAGACCAAGAGCTCGTAAGTTTTAGAATGCAAGTCTTCTATCAACTTCTCACTACTAGGAAAATGTTTAGTAACAGGGATTATTCCAATTTAGATTCTCCTTGTTCTCCTTAGATGCTTCTTAAATAAGAATCTAGGAAGTTTGAGATTTTTTTCCTTCTATCCAGTACTAAATTAAAGTCCCACACTCTACAAACAGTCTGCATGCACACAAATCAGACAAAAATCATAGATCACTGATCATCCTGATGTTGCTAAAGGCAAAGCACCACGTGGATACAGTGCCAGAGTTTCAGAAGACCTCTTAAAAATGGGAGTTTATCACATACATACTAGCTTTTCCTCCAGATACGAAACATGGAGATCAATATTCCCTTGTATGACTGTATACACTTTACCTTTTTATTTCAACCCCATTGGAACAGTAGCTAAGCTGAAACAAACACTTTAAAATAGCTCAGCTCACTTAGAGAAAAAATATTTCTGCAAATTACGCAGCACAGAGAGTGATTTCCAAACACAATGCTTGAACCTTGTGAACTAAATGTTAAACTTATTTTTCCATGTCTTGAAATAACTGGATGCTCGCTAAGAACATCTAGCAGAGAGCCAGAATGCCATAACTGCCCTCACTCAGGTACACAACTACTTCCTTGCATTATAACCGGGATGGGGAGTGGGTTGGACTTATACTTTATAACAGAAAACCTTTGACAAACACAGCTCCGACTTGCATACAGATGTCAGTAAGTTCTCCTTCCTTTATGAATTTCTTATAACTCACAAATATTTCAGCAAAATTCTTTAGTTCAGTTTGCTGCAAGAGTGGTAGTATGCAAATCGCCTTAAGGAAAGGGGCACTAGACATTACTTTCAAACACAGAGTTAGAAATTGCCTCCAAATCTAATGACTGCTTATATGAAAAAAAAAAAAAAAGAAGAAAAAAGAAAAAAAAAAAGCATTGCAGAAGTCTTTATTGCATGAAGCAAAGCTGGTCTTGGTTTAAGCATGGAAACAAGTTTTCAACGTTACCATTAACCACTAAGGTAAAGCAGCTAAGTATTTCTATTCCAACAACGTTTCCACATGTGTAACTATTTCTCAGGGTTTCACACTAGGCCTATGGAGTTATACAATGACCATGCTGTGAACATGACTGGCTGATTTAACTCCACAGAGATATGTAAATGAGTGTTTTGATGGGCAAAAAGACTGAAAGTAGAGTCATATGGACACTGTGAACTGCAAGTCATGACTGCACACTGTGTCAAAGACACAGGTGAAAATATCACTTAACAAACCCTACAAAGCCAGGAGAGAAATCCTCTTGTAAGGACATCAGATATTGTTAATGATTTCCACTCACACCTCCACATTATTAAACGTTCGCCCTTCTATCATTAAACTTTTGTACAACAGCTGACTAACAAATTACAACCACTCCCAGCCTCTTATTCACCTGAAGGAAAAGCGAACAAACCACAAGTGCACACCTTTGCACAGCGCCATAACAACATGCTGCACAAGAGAGCATTAGGAATGAAGGGGTACGCATCTCAAAGTCATTACATCAAATTAAGAAAGAAATAATATTTACTTCACGTTGTACAGTGCATAAAATGGAAATCAGATCCCAGCTAAGGTCTCCAAGTAGTCCTACGCAAGACCAAACAACTTTTAACTATGATACAACCTTCAACTATAATTTTTAACACAGTATCACATAGACTTTTTCCACTCAGCCTTCAACATAAATGAATCATTTATGATGCTGTCTCTAGTAGACATAGTTCACAGAAGACATTAATTCACTTAGAAACTAAGCTTGTAAGATGCAGGCTATATTAAAAATAATAAACCATCGGGGAAAGTTTGAGGAGACGTGAGGGTCAATCAGTGTGAAGCTGTAGTAACTGCAGAGTTACCTGACCCCTCCTAGTGCTTCTGATCTGGGGGCAAGAAAAATGCAGTTTAAGTTTGGAGCCTCAGCACACGCGGAACTTGACTTGAGCAAAAATGTGATTTTGGTGGGAAGACACGGACAGATATACCATCACGCTGATGTTCAACACTTGCAGGCCTGCTCAAGGCCTGCCATAAAAATCTCAGCTTCTGAAGGCACACGATGACATTGACAGGAAAGTCACCCTAAAAACTGGAACACCGCATTCTAAACTGAGCGTCTGATCAGAGTGCAAAAATATATATTCAGCTGTGTTATTTCACAAGTATGATCCAGTATTTCTCGGACTTATGAGTAACTTCTACAGAAAGGGAAACTGCCGAGATCTTCAAGCAACAATCACCTCTTGTAACATTAACAAAGACATCAATAGATCTCAAACACTAACTTGCAATTTTTGGCATACCAGTAAATTAATGCCTGCTTATCCACAAATTAGAAAAAAAAAAAAAGAAAGAATAACAGGAAAGAAACCAAAATCAGACATGCTCAAGGAGAGCTCATTGAGCTTTCCATATTAACTGGATTTTGCAAGAGTATATTAAAATTTTATCTGTCTATAATCAAACACATACCCTAGATGTATTTCATTTATACGTCCTGTAAAACTGTGTGTGTATATATATGGTTATGTATTTCTAAGTACCCAAAAGAGCTGCAACTACACCTGGACGGACTGACCAGAAGTCAGCGTAAGGAAATCCACAGTGCTCAGGGAAACAAAGATCTGAGTAAGCAGTGACACTTTAACTTCCCTACCTGACAGGACTCTTCTTCTTCTTACCCCTTCCTTCAGTTTAAGCTGTTCCCTCTGTAAAGCAAGTGGATGAGCTGTGCTGTGCTCCGGCTGGCTCCTCAGCACCACATCCACTGGCAAAGCACATGAGAAGCTGTTAGTAATTTACGCAGCTCACAGTGACACCGCCGAGGATTTGAGCGCATCGAGGTAAACAGGATTTCAAATGCACAAAAATGCTAGCTGCATGTGTTCGAAGCCAGGAAGCAAAAAAACTGATGAACAATAGGTTCTTGGGTCACTAGGATTTAAAACTTTTGCTGGCACCTTGGATTTAATCACGAAAATACGTTTAACGATGGTTGTGCCAACCAGCCATTCTACTAGCTTGGTTTTTTGAGTAACTCAAAATTCACTCTGAGTTTTTTCAACTCTGTTTTGAAAGAATAACTCTGCCATCAGAAAGCAATTTGTACACGTCCATTGCTCTCTTATTTCACTGTCCAAACAGTTATTGAAGAGAAAGAGGAAACTACTCAACATGTAGACGTATTACTGCTTTATTAACCTTTCCTTTAACTGACTCAAATCACAGTTTGTCTTTATTTGTTTCTGGGAAAAAGAAAAAAGAAAACCGGAAAGCTTTGGAACTTTATGTAATACCTAAATTGAAAGCTTGGTTTCTCACAGCTGGAACAAACAGTGGCACTTAGCTGAGCTGATTTCACTTTCATTTACAGTTTCACTTTCAGGTACTTAGGGCTACAGATCCTAGAAACTTTGAAAGGAGTAAGTTTCCGAATAAGTGCTAGCTTATGCTATTTTAATTACTGAAGCGTTTTCACTGCTTTCAAACTTAAGAAATGCTAAAATCGGAGAAGAAATTAAACTGATCATGTCTGCAACACAAGCTAACTGAAATAGCCACTGCCCAGACTTCAGAGGCTCCAGGGTATTCATACTGCAGGGACTTGGGCTAAGCTGACTGGGAACTGTCTGCTGCAGCTGCCTGGCCCTTCAGTTGGTGCTCTCCTGTAAATCACAGGGACAGGACACTTGGGAATGAATGAGGATGTGATAACATCACTGTGCTTCATGTTGGGGCTCCCCACCTCCGTCCTTATCAACAGGGACGAAGGGAAGGGAAGGGAAGGGAAGGGAAGGGAAGGGAAGGGAAGGGAAGGGAAGGGAAGGGAAGGGAAGGGAAGGGAAGGGAAGGGAAGGGAAGGGAAGGGAAGGGAAGGGAAGGGAAGGGAAGGGAAGGGAAGGGAAGGGAAGGGAAGGGAAGGGAAGGGAAGGGAAGGGAAGGGAAGGGAAGGGAAGGGAAGGGAAGGGAAGGGAAGGGAAGGGAAGGGAAGGGAAGGGAAGGGAAGGGAAGGGAAGGGAAGGGAAGGGAAGGGAAGGGAAGGGAAGGGAAGGGAAGGGAAGGGAAGGGAAGGGAAGGGAAGGGAAGGGAAGGGAAGGGAAGGGAAGGGAAGGGAAGGGAAGGGAAGGGAAGGGAAGGGAAGGGAAGGGAAGGGAAGGGAAGGGAAGGGAAGGGAAGGGAAGGGAAGGGAAGGGAAGGGAAGGGAAGGGAAGGGAAGGGAAGGGAAGGGAAGGGAAGGGAAGGGAAGGGAAGGGAAGGGAAGGGAAGGGAAGGGAAGGGAAGGGAAGGGAAGGGAAGGGAAGGGAAGGGAAGGGAAGGGAAGGGAAGGGAAGGGAAGGGAAGGGAAGGGAAGGAGCTGATTTTGTGATCCATGCTCTCAGGCAAGCAAGCCATAATTAAGCACCTACAGATATTGGACCAGACTCATAAAAATATGAGTACTAGAGGAAATGGAGCTAAAGTTCTAGTAAAGCTGGGGTATATATGCACTAAAGTAAAAAAGAATACATTTGTACTGGCAAAAGCAATTGAGCTATTTTTTAATATATGCTTAGATAAAACAGAAATGAAACCAGAATTTTATCTCCCTTCCACATAAAGGAAAAAGATTAATCTATGGGTATCAAACTGTTACGAGCAACTAATGATTAGGTCACTGCAATTCTATGGGTATATTGTGTCACCTCCAAGAGAGGGTACTATGTAACTGTACATACAGAATGTGTCTTTCTAGAAGGAACAATTGTTTCTAGTTATCACAAAGGTGGTGGGGTTTTTTCACAGTGTTTTTAAACTTCAGTAGACTATAGCTCCCACAACTTTCCTCTTGAAGGATCCAGAGGTGAGAAAGGAGAGTATTCCTCTTTGCAAAGCCTTGTTGACTTTTTCCCCCAGTCTTAAGTTTACAAGAAAAACATTTGCTCAGAAAGGCTTTTGTATTATTTCGGTCTTAGAGCAAAAAAAGAAGTCTGACTAATCAGACTTGAGTCTGATTAGCAGAAAAGTTATTACACATTTAAAAAAAAAAAAGTTCCTTAAACTCTTACTGAAAAAGGAAAAGAGATGGAATTGTAAAGTAACTTAACAAATAATCTATTGTATTCAGTTATGAAGACAAAAGTAGCAGTTCTCTGTAAATAATCCTATTCTACAACAACAGGATCTATTTACAAAAGGATTTCAGAAGTTATACAAGTCTCCCATGCTCCCATAAAACAAAGATACCAGGAAAGATTTTGACTTCACTTTGGGAAGTAGTTGTCCAAATGGTATCAAAAATTACTACAGGAAGACTAAATATATACCAGTCTTCAATTCCTTCTCAAGAACATGAGTTGTAACAGCAACTTATAGTCCTGTAGCCAGGGTTAAAGCCACCTGAAATAAAGAGGTTTTAAGAGGAACACTGAAGAGAGGTTTTAATTATAGCAAGAAAATTGCTTCTTTGGAAAGAGTCACTACCCTTTTTCAGTTCAGGTAAAACCATCAAAGAGCATCATAGCAAATAAAGGTACAGTTTTCCATGAGTTGTATTAACTGGTCTTCTTGCACACTGCCGCACGAGCAGGTGGTACAGCTTCATACACGTTAGCATAACCTAATGGGAAGGGACTTTTTCACGTTATATTTTAAGGTGTTGACTAACTCATTTGAGCTAAAATAACAAAAATCTCACGGTAAGGTCATTAAGGCAAAGCCTAACCAAACAGTTAGGCCAAACACGTTTCTTTACAAGGTCCTATTGGAATTAAGAGTTTTAAAATGCAACATACATGTTAGGAAGGATGTCCTAGTTAAATGTTACTTTAAAAGCTTAGACGAGAGACAGTTTTTACTTGACTCCAGTCATGTTTTTCTACTTTGTGTAAACCATCTACCAGTGTTAGAAAGTCATTTATGGCCATCATGTGTTAATTCCTAGCCCACACAAAACCCGCACACTTTAAAAATTGATAAATTCCTGATTACTACATCCTTATTTTACACAAGTGTGGGAATGCTACCCATAAATTGACACTGAGACAGAGAACGCTTGGCTGCTATTAGGTAAAATTATCCTTGGTGCTGCTTCTCTGTAACTGTCCAGCATGGGGGAGGGGATTCCAATGGCGCGTCCTAAACCCACCTGAGCATTGATTCGGGAACCGATCACGGAGCAGACTTCCTTACCCCTTTGCCTGGAGACAATATTAAACTACTGTAATGTATAAATATGTACGCAACCATTTCAGAGAAGGAATTGCCCTCTTTCTGTGATTTAAGAAGTCCGTGTGCCCTATATTCAATTTTGAACAAGTTATTCAGTCCACTGAAAAAAAAAATAAATCAACATTTCAACTCAATAAGCCTCACAAACTTTGACACAATTTTTAATTCACAAAATAAAGGTAAATTTATCACATGCGTTCTACTTCAGACTGCAAATAAAACGGCTCTGGTTCCAAATACTTCATATAAGCCAAAAGCATTAAGCATAGCCTACAAGAATAGTCTATATAGATACACACATATAGAGTTCACTAAAAATATAGAGATGGTAGCTAGCAAATACTAGCTCAAATTCAGATTTTTTTTCAGTGTTATTATTTTAATTCTATAAAGTATAATTAATTTTCCAAAAATATCCAACCTACGGAGGTTGGGAGTAGTACGGAAAAAGAGAAATGAGTTTTGCCAAAACTTCTTTGGGCTACACTAATCCAAGGAGGTAAGTTGGATTCTGCTCAGTTACTCGCAGATAACTAAGTACCACCACGAACAACGCGTTTACTTATTCGTCACCAGGCATCATCGACGTATTCTTCAGTTTCACCAATCCAATTATAAAACAAGTTGTTAACTTGTCCTTAGACAGGTCCCTACAACGCCACTGTGCCCATGTAGAAGCGACTGTGTGTACCTACTGGCCAAAGCCACCGCGCTCTCCCCGGGATTAAAACAGTAGGTTGTCAAAACCACGCTTGTCGATTTATTTTGCAGCCAGATATTCTGCCTTTGTTAATTTTACAGAACAATGAATGTTTATTTCCCCCAATGACCGCGGAGCAATGGGAGAACTAAGTCACAGCAGCCACCCAGGCACACCATCAAAGAACCCCCTTAACACAGCCCTTGGACGGGCTAAACCCGACAACTTCAAAGCTGCCCACGCCTCCAAAACGCAAAACCCCACAATTTCCCCATTCCACATGACGGGGGGCTCCCAATCGTGCCTTCTGCTGCCGCGGGCGGCGCCAGGGCAAGCCTCGGGTGGGCTCCCCTTAACCCTGGCAGCCCCCCCAGCCGCCTGCTCAGCCCGGGCTCCCCTCCCTCCCTCTCCGTGCCCCCCCGGCGGGGTGACAGCCCCCGGGGGCAGGCTCGCAGCCCTCCCGCAGCCGCTGCGGCCCCGGGGGGAGCCCCCCGCAGCCGGGGCCACAACAGGTGCCTGCCCAGCTGATGGCCCGGCTCCGCCGCCCGCCCCCCGCAGGGCGTTGCGCAGCGGGGCCGGGGGGATGGCGGCGAGCTCCTTCCCTCCCTCCCTCCCTCCTTTCCTCCTTCCCTCCTTCCTTCCCTCCCTATCCCTGGCCGCGGCGGGGAGAGGCCGCGGGCCCTGCCGGCTCCGCCGCCTCCTCCTCCTCCTCCTCGTCCTCCGCGCCTAAGATGGCAGCGGGGCTGCCCCCCGCCCCGCGCTGCGCCCCCCTCGGCCGGGCCGTGCCGAGCTGAGCCGAGCCGAGCCGAGCCGAGCCGGGAGGCGGCCCCAGCTGCCGGCTGCGGGCTTACCCGTGCGGGGGGCGGCGGGCCCCGCGCTCCGTGCGCGGCTCCTCCCGCTCGGTCGAGGCCTCTCTCCCCGCAGCGCCCGGTGCAGCGGTAGCAGCAGTGGCGGTGGTGGTGGCGGTGGTGGCGGTGGCGGCGCCTCCCTGTCGGTCCGCAGCCCGGCCGCCCCGCCGCGCTCGGGCCCTGCGCGGCTGGGGGCACACGGCAGGCAGCGTCCCGCGGCCGGGGCTGCCCGCTGCGAGCCTTCCTCCAGGCAGCAGGAGCAGCAGGAGGAGGAGGAGGAGGAGGAAGGGGGGAGCCCGGCCCGGCCCGGCCCGGCGGGCGGATCCGCGGCGCTGCCCGGCCGGGCTGGGTTTTCTATCGCTCACAAAATGGCGCGCGTTCCAAACCTGCGCAGCGCCCGGCGGCGGCGGCGGCGGCAGCGGCGGGGCCCGGCCTCGCCTCGGAGCGGAGCGGGAGCGGAGCGGGGCAGAGCGGAGCGGAGCGGCTCGGCGGCGGCGGCCTGAGCCCCGGCCAGGCAGCGCGGGGACAGCGGCGGGCGGGGGAGGAGGAGGAGGAGGAGGAGGAGGAGGAGGAGGAGGAGGAGGAGGAGGGGTGGGGGGGAAGCGCAGCGCCGTACCGAGCCCCCGGGAACTCCTCGCTCCCTCCCTCCCTCCCTCCCCCGCCTGCCAGCCGCTACCTCCTCCCCCTCGCTGCCTGCCCGCTCCTCCTCCTCCTCCTCCTCCTCCTCGCGAACCGGCGCCGCAGCCCCAGCCCCAGCCCCAGCCCCAGCCCCGTGCCCACCCCGGGGGGCTCCGCTGCTCGCCTGACGGCGGGGAAGAGAGGGGCGGATGGCGACACGCGCACGATTTATCTCCCCAATTTTTTTTATTATTATTTTTTGGCAAGGTGCGAAAGGAAAAGGGAAGCTAATAACAATAATAATAATGATAATAAAATTATCACACAAGCGATTCAGGCGGGAAGGTTTTTTTATTATTTTTGAAAAAAGCTTTTTTTGAAAAAAAAAAAAAAAAAAAGCTAACTGACAAAATGGCGGCGGGGGCGAGCCCGTTGCCGGGGCAACTGTCAATCACGCGGCGCACCCCGCCCGGGCGGGAGACGGCGCTGACGTGGGGAGGGAGGGGAAGGGGGAAGGGGCGGGGCCCGCCGTCGCCATGGCGACCGCTGCCGCCCCGCCCCCCGGCGGGTGACGCTGCCGGCCGGGATGGCCCCGGCGCGCCTGGGGGAGGGGCGGGGCGCGAGGCCGGTAACGGCTCTCGGGGGAGGGGAGGCGGGGGGTGAGGCGGCGCCTTCCCCGTCCTGAAGGGGGCGCCGGGCGGGCAGGGCTCCCTCACGGCCCCCGAAATCAAGGTTTTCTGCCCCAAAATGAGCCCCCGAAAGTTGCCTGGCGCGGCGTGCCGTGGGTGTGCTCCGTGAGGGCAGCCCGCACAACCAGCCCGAACCTTCGCCGGGGCTTCTTTACGCGCTGTTGGGTTTCGTTTCGTTTCATAAACGCCCGCCAGGGTCAAAAAGTAGAATACGGCCTTTATCTCGTATTTTAATTCCATCCTGTGATATTTTAATCGTTTTAGTTCACGGCCAGCCTCCTTGAGGAAAATAGGCCACATTACCAACACCTGTTCCATCAGCGTTTTCTCCTCTTCTAGATTCTTTCAGCTTAAAAGGTGAAATTAAACGCCCAAAGGTGGGGAATCAGGTACAGCACCAACCAAAGTCCCTCAAAAACCTAATCACCGCTTTACAAACACAGTATCACAAGCAGTTTGGCCAAACTAGAAGTTTGTTGCTGCTGAAAATAGCAGCCCGCTGCCTCTCCACTTCCAGCCATTCAGTCCTCCTGCCGCTTTTTACATCAGAAACAAACTAATTCAAGCACCTAGCCACACAATAAATAAAAAGTAAATAAATTTTTATGACTAGGATAAACGCGGATACCGAGGAGATCTGGAAGTGTGGCAGTGTGAATTGAGAAACCACCCCACTCAGTAACAGCACAGCCTTGGGTTGGATTAAACCACCCATGAAATTGCACCTTAAAGCCATGGAAGGTGTTAAACAATCATTTCTCATCCCCCTCTTCCCCCCAGAAATTGAGAGGTTGCTTTGAGCCACTTTTGACACTTCTCCCTCTGCCTTAGCGTGCGATCAGAACACAGCTCTTAGCCCAAGTAGAGGAAAGCCAACACCCACGTTCTGTGGGGTAACAAAGGTGCAGAATCACCTGCTTCTACCCAAGGACTCCCACATCAGCATCATCAGGTTTTGGCCTAAGATGCGTGCACACACGATACGTTACACTAAAATGCACACGCTATACATGCACACACTATATTTTACACTAAAACCTCTTTGCCATTCTGTGTGAATGGTAACGTGCTGTGGCAGAGTAATTTCTCTGTTGCTCACCACAGGTAACTATGAATCTCACAGAAACTTCTTATACCAGTTACTGTATTACAGTATGCTACAGTATGTACCTTTTTTGGTGGTGGTGGTGTAATTTTCATGTGTTTGGTTTTTGTTTGTCTGTTTGTTTGTTTGTTTGTTTGTTTTCTGACACTTAAAAATATTACCATGTTCTCATGCATGTGTGCACTTGTGCTCAATAGTCCTCTACTTTTATTTTGCTTGTTGTACCCAAGCTTACTGAGATGGGAATGTAACAGCTTGGGCGAAGATAAAATGTCCTTTAAAAGGTGATGACCATTTTTTTCAAATCTAATTCTTTCTACTTTGTTCCACATAATAATGAGTTATCACATCTTTTTTTCTTTTTTTCTTTTTTCTTTAGGAAAGAATGGACTGTCAAGAGGGGAATTGTTATATTATTTTTATTATCATTCAAAAAGCTTCTAAGGATAGGTTGACATTTCAGTGTCCCACTTTAAATCAGGAGCCTGTATATATTTCTCATGAATACAAAGACCAGCTCCTGAGAAATACTTGGTTTTCTCTTCCAAAAAGACAAACCTCTCAGAAAGCTGAATATTTGGCATCAAAAAGAACAATAATAAGTAGAATTCTTTAGGAAAAAAAAAAAAATGAGGAAAAAAGTACATACACAGACACACAGACACACAGACACACACACACACAAAAAAAAAAAAAAAAAAAAAAAAAAAAAAAAAAGAGGAGGAAAGCATCCAGCGTGGAGAAATAAGATTTGAGAGAAACATTATTATTTTTTACAGACTTGAGAAACAGAACAGATGTGAAAGAAAACAAGACAATATAAAAGTTTTCTTAGTCCAGTAGGTAAAATGTGACGCAATCTACAGCTCTGAAAACACTGAATTACAGTATCCTGATGGGATATAAACTCACCTTACAGTCAACCCTGGTTGACTATTTTGCCTCTCCTTCTGTCTCTCTCTCTGTATAGTGAGAAATACAATCCTTCCTGTTTCCCATTTTTATGGTGTGCATTTACATCTATGCTGTCAACAGAGTAGACTTAGGACCAGTGCAGAAATGGTTGTAATTGGAACCTAAAGGATCCAAAAGATCCCAAAGGTGCATGGCTACAGCAGAAAGCATGCTGTAGAAACAGGGGATTTCACAGACTGATGGCTGTTATTGTTGGTACTAGGAAAAAAAAAATAAAAATTGTCATCTAAAGGAAAAACAAGAGGATATGGTACAACAGACAAATATAAAGTCATAAATAAATACTTGTATTTTCATATTTACTTTCTCCTTTATCAAAGCAATAGAATAGAGATCAACAAATTAGAGGGAAAATTACATTTCATTCATGCTTTAAGGCTTCTACTTAGTAAAGAGTAGTAAAGACTTGTCAGGTCTTCTCGTTCTCTCATTTTTTCTTTAAAATTTCTAGTAGTGGAAACTGCTGTACAAGAAGTAGTACAGAAGTGGATAGACTACTGATGTGATAAACCTGGCATTAATCATTTCAGAACCTTCCTCACTTCTTGCCACTTACCAGGACTTCATAACTCGAGTGAGGAAAGTTACATCTCAGGTAACTGGTGTTTGAAGGTAGCACGTTAGGTATTCAGCCCAGCATTCTGCCAGTCACAGATTTAAAGGTATATATCCGTGTCAGTAGTTATCCTTCTGGCTTTCTGAGCACACATTATATCAGTAAGACCATTTCTACCATTTCTGGGATGAAGCAGTTTTCCTAGTTAAGGAGCTAAGTACGCCTACGGAAGATGCTTAGTGTCCTATTGGCCTGGCTCCACGTCTTTCTCCTGCTTCAAGTATAGATACAGTGTTGTTGTTGTTGTTGTTGTTTCAGCCACACAGCTGCATGACAGCAGAGTGTGGTTATGGGCAATATATCCCAGTTTTTCTCTTCTCAGTCTTGTGACATTGAGTAGAGGGGTCCATTTCCCTCTTCACCCTAGGTTCTGGAAGTCTTCCTTCTGTGATCTAAACCCTAACAAGCCCTTGTAGCCATGCAGTTTTTCCTTTGGAGCGTGTGCATTTCTTTCTGAACTCCAGGCTTCTTTTGCATCAGCCATAGGGACTGTGACCTTTCCAGGGCTTAATATTTGTACTTTGAACAGATGCTTCAGCCTAGAAGATGCGTTGTGCCAGCGGCAACTCAAATAATCCTTTGTGTCCTGCATATCCTCTGCAAGAGTGGCCTCCTTAGCTCAGCAGACTGGGCTGATCTTAGAAGATCTTCAGAAAGGACTTCTTCACACTGTAGGAAAAAGGTTATGTCAACTGTTCTGTTAACTTGTGCTTCTCAGGCAAAGCCGCCATATAGCTCAATCTCCTTGGTGCTGGGCCACAATCTGAAGCTAAGTCCCCAGAGAAGTTCTTCTCTCTGGGTTACGTCATTAACACTTCAGAGAACGCCACAGCAGCTCTCAGACAGACTTAATCCTAAATCAAACCATCATCTGGAGCGAGCAGCTTGTGTTTCGCCTGTCAAAAAGGTGCTGCTAAGTAACTAATGTGGTCCATCTCTTTTTAGGCCAGAGAGGTTGCCATGGTAACCTATCTGAATGTAGATGGATATGCTTTTGAGTCATCAGCAGAGCCTGGCTTTGATAGTACAGGGTTTGGATTGACAGCCAGTACTGCATGTTGTGTAGGTTGGCACGCCTCTGGACCAGAAGGTCCTGGAATTGCTGCTGTTGCTGCCGGATGAGGCTTGCTACCAAAAAAAAAAAAAAAAAAATGTGCAGCTCCCTGAGTTTTTTCTAATATTCTCTTGAATGGTTGTCATGTATTCCTTGCTGTTCTTGCTCTATGAAGAGACAGGCTGAAGATCACTCTTCTGAATACAACAACTTCCTCACCACTCCAATTGCAAAGTTCTTTCAAAGTTTTTTGGTGGAAGAAGTCTCTGCGAAAGAGGCTGTGTTAAATTAGGGCAAAGTTGTACTTTAAAGCTGTATCAGAGAACTCCTCTTGAAACCACTTTCCATGGTAAATAAATTTGTATGAGTGCAGAACAGTTTTCCATCAAAACCAGGCATCTTGAAGATCTGTGACTCTGTAAAAAGTGTGCTCCAGTCTCAAGCCTTTCCCTTTTGGGAATTCCTCTGCATCTTCAATTTCCAACTTTTAGAGGGATCTGTTTTCCCTGTGTTTGGAAAGATGAAAAAGACATTCTGTTAATTTAATCATAAAGCTTCACTCATATCTAAAAGGGCTAGTACAACACAATGCACATTCCTCCCAAGAATTTGTGTTTAGTTGTGCTAACTTTAACATAGTTCAGTTGACACTACCTACACCTATCCAATGTAAAGCTTTTGGTTCTCTGTAGAAAATTCCTGTAATAGTCAAAAAATATCCCCAATCCTGTTAAAATTAGGTCCTTCATTGGCAGTTTCTTTTGAAGCCCATCCAGTGATGCAAAATACAGTTTCTTTGCCCTGTAGTTGTACAGCAGAATGTGTGTCTTTGCTGGCTAAAATGAAAACTTTCTTCTTCATGTCAAGAGAAAGCTTCTTGTGCTCCCTCTGGAGGGCTGTTGTCTTTGTAATTCCAACTCACGATGCTTGCAGTGTCCTGACTTCACAAATCTGTTTGTGAAAGTTCTCAGAAGTGCGTTTGGTTAGGTGCCTGCACACATGACCATAAAACCTCCTGCTAACTAAGAAAAAGATATTGTGACAAGTCTTAAATTACCTTTCTCTGAACTCACTACTTATGGCAATGCTAAGAAATTGCTCTTCAAGCAGTAGAAGCCGTAATGCTTGGTTATCTATTCTTTTCCCCTCCCAGATCCTCTGTCCCCTCCCAAACCAAGATTTTATTTCAGGCTTCCAGATTCCCTGTGTACCTCCCTGTGAACTACCCCAAAGCTCCAGCATGTGACCCTACTGAGCAAAGGTGGCCGTGAACAGGGACTTATTTAGAGTGATGTGGGTGCAGTTTGGCCACTTGGCAGACCAAACAGAAGCATTAAGAGTTAAGTTTGTAGTTAAGCTTTTTCCATGGTGTGAAATGATTAACGAATTAATCAGGATCAATCCCATACCTGGCCAGCAATTTTTGGCAAAACTTGTTTGAGCCTCTTTCATTTGAGATCTCTGCCAAAAAGTCATCAGTTTGTTACCCGGAGTTAAAAAATTATGATGCGAGAAGGAGTGGGGGATTAATCAAGAGGCTGTTGACTCAGCCTTATGAAACCAAAATAAAATGAATTTGTTCTTTCTATTACGCATGTAAAACGCATCATATTTGTATATATTATTTTCCTATAACACACTTTTCAGCCTCAGTTCCTGGGCTATCCACACTGATTTGGTCCTGGAGCATATTCTGTGGCATCACTAATGTAGGCTAATTGCTATGCACTCCTTTTTTTTGTAGGGCACGCTTTTTAGGGGCCTGCAGTTTCACCTCAGCAAGCTATTCCAGGGAGCTGGCGAGGCAGCAGGCACGGTCGGTGCTGACCTTATGAGAACGCCCCTGCCCACCTCATGATCGCTTCTGCATGCCAGCGGTGAGGCCAACCAGGCCAGCGGTGTCATGTCCCGCAGGGACAGCCCTGCCAGAGCGGAGCTACTAAAATAGCACGTCGGCTGCCGGGCAGGGTTTTTCTGCTGGCGTGAGGATATCCCTGAAGTATTCCTGCTGTAGGTTCCCCAGGCCGCCTGTAACAGTCCCGGGAGGGCAGAGTGCCACAAATGGTGGCATTCAGGTCTCAGGAAATGATAAAACTTTGCAAGGGGTCCTCCTCCCCCCCCTGCAGATCTGGGATAACGCATGCTTTTTCTTCATCAGCTGAAGCCAGGAGGTGTGACTGTTCATTTATTCAGTACAGACATGTTTGTGAAAAGACCTTAGCAAAACTGGCTTGAGTCATCTCCAAATCAGTACGAGAAAACATGAGGTGGGCCAGATGCCTGCATTTTGACAACATGTTCTGGGCAAGAAGTGGCCCATACGGATTGCAGAACAGAGAGCTGGGCTGTTCCTTATCAGCGATCTTCCCTCTGCACGATGGTGTATTGTCACGTTTTTTAGTAAGGTCAGTTAAGGTCAGGCTGTGCACACTGACCACAGCCATGACAACACAAGATGCGTGGCTAGTACACAAATATGCTACAGCTATCGGAAGCTCATGCAGTCACACGGACTTGTTTAGGATATGTTTACACACTGACAAAGTCATGGCTACTGATTGCCTCAGCATGGTCAAGTGTTATCAGCATCAATATGTTTGGAGTCCATTTCTGATAACGTCTTGGATCTACTTTTGATATCTGGATAAATCTGCATTTTGGCACTAAAATGGCGGTGTCTTGGCTTTCATGATGCCAGGGATTTTGATTTTATCCACCCCTACTGGCATCCCACTATTTCTATTACGTAAATAGAATTGTTTGTAAATAGTATAGACCCTCCTCGGCTCACCTTCTCTACCACCAGTACTAACTGTGGAAGGTGGATACGGTTATATGATATGCATGTATGAGAAAAAGTATTTTATACTGGGGTGATGGGATACTGGCAAGCATTGGTAGTGTAACTGAGGATGAAGTGTGTCATTGGCATAATTGCTATGATACCTGATTGTGGGAGGAGGAGAAAAAGGACTTCTGCTACTGTTTCATTTGTTGTTGGGTTATGTGCAATCACATTGGCAGTTTCAAAAATGGTATTTTAAACTCTTATACAAAAAAAAAAAAAAAAAAAAAAAAACCTGTAATTTTTAAATTGTAGCACGGACTGGGTAAAGGTGGCAAGTCTGTAGAGATGTGAAAGTGTATCCACAAAAGATTTAATTTATCAGCAGCTGTACGTGAAACTTACATATGCCAGTGGTTGCACAAAACCATTTTGCTGTTCTCTGTTAAGTGCATTGCCTATAATTTTTTTTCCCTTCTGGAGAATGAAATTAACATAAATCCAGATAGCTAATATCTTTATGTGTAGGGCCCATCAAATTTGTGAATGCACAGACTGTTATGCTTATGAGTGCACACATCATCAAGTTTATAAGCTTAGCACACAGCAGTTATGCTCACAGCACATAAAGTTTATCTCTTGGTATATAAAATTCAGTTATGAAAAACAAAAGCTGAAAAACTGCCTCAAATCCATATTTTTCACCCTTCCAACCAACATGCCATAGCACGTCTTTTCACAGTAAGCTTCAACCAAGGTTTGCATTTATTGACAGAGGGGTGTTTTAAAGACACTACCTGGGTTGTGTGAAATTGGTCTACTATAGTTACATCTCAGGCAGAAAATAATTTTGAATATTTCTAATGAAGATTTATAACAAAGGTAAATGAAAAGCACATAGAAGATTCAAAGTATGTAAAACTAACTTGTGAATGTTCATACCAAAATCCCACAACAGAGGAACTCGCAAATACATTCATTTTTAAGCTGTTGTTTTGTTGTGGACTGTTAACCTTGTATGTACATTTTGTATGTGGCCAAGATGAGTCCAAAGGAATGTAAGCATATAAAAAATTACTGTAACTCTGTTGTTTGTTTGTTTGTTTGTTTTTAAGTTTATTCTAGGTGTATCAGTATTGAATGTAAATCCCATGTTTGACACTCAGAAGTCTGAACGAATACATTTTCTGAAGAACTAGAATATACTCATTTAACAAAGTACTAATTACACAGTGCCAATTACGGGAGGCATACAAAAACAGTGCTCGGATTTACACAAGTACTTTATATCTGGAATGGACAGAGCGTACAGTTTCCTTCCCTAGTGAAACAGAGTACAGAACACTATGTTACTTAGGTCTTCTGGTTTATAATTGCTAACCCTCGCTTCCTGGTACTTAACTGCTCTGAATGCCGCTCCTAATTGCTAGGCTAATGCCAGTGGCCACTGAATAGAACAAGCACCTCACAAATGCACTGAAACGCTGGCTAACCTGGTCAGATGCTCCACCAGATGCAATAAGATGTCGTGTTCGAGCCGGAGCACGGGAAGAGGCCCAGCAAGTAGTCAGCACAACAATGCAGTGACCTTGGCTCGGCAGCCAGGCCCCAAAGGGCAGGTATTTCCCTTCCTCCCATTGTCCCTACCTGAAGCGAAGATGTGTTAGGCCTTGGTAGCTGTGCAGGAGCTCAAAAGAGAGAAGCCACCAGAGGCTGGTGGCATTTACCATAGTTGATCTGCCTTTTTCCACCGGCCCACACAGTCATTTTGGACAGTACATTTCTGGGTCTGACTCAGGGCTGAGAATTATACACTTGTTATTAAATTAGGCAGGGTCCTAACACTACAAAATCTCATACATGTAGGCTCTATGCAAGTTGTAAAGACAGAACTAACCCAAGAGTGCACCAAGAGCCGTATTTACCAAAAGCAGCTGGCGGCCCACGGTTAGTCTTACCATTACTTCTTTTGCTGAAGTTGAACCTGCTGTCAGTACCATCTGACTCCTAAACCCCAGAGATATTTCTTCCCCCCATTTCTACCCATCTCCTTGCCCACGGTAACCCTGTTCCTCACCTGTTCACATCCGGTCAGATATTTTTCTCCTCTGGACCTCAGCAGCAGAAGTGCTGAAGAGATGAAAAAGACGTTCTCCCTGCAGCGGGTGCCCAGAATTTAGATACCACCAAACGCTGGAACAGACAACTTCAATTAGCCCACTGCTTTATGAACATGCTGCACTTGCCTGCATGGTGTTCGGAGCCTTGAGCACCCGTAACATGAAAGGAACAGAAAAGTCTCTCTCTCACACCAGGGCACCATCTGTATTGATTGTTAAGACCTGATTTCAGAGAACTACACTTTCAGTTAAAACACTAAGGGGTTTACAGAAATTTTAAATAACATCTCCTCCTCACTTCATTCTGAGAAATGGCTGAAACCTTTCTGGACTTTTTTTTTTTCTTTCCTCCAGAACATTCACACTGAGGCAAACATCCAACTAATCCTTGTTTGTTTGTTTGTTTTTTTCCATTGTTTATATGTTTGCCAAGCTTTAACTACTTGGAAGAAGTTTTCTATCCTGGGTGTTGCCTCAGACTGATATTTTATTTTTTTTTTAAGGGGGAAGGAATAGGGAGAGGTTGGGGTTAGTTTGGGAAGGGTAATATTTCAGTTTGGGGAATATGTAAGCAACTGCAGATGAAATGCCAGTTTAAAAGGCTGAAAACAGCAGCAAAAAAAAAAAAAATTCTATCCTAGATTTTCACAAGAAGGAACTTTTAGTTGTCTTTTTCATGTTGCTTTTCAGGGCAGTGAGATCAGTGTATAATAAATTATGATAAATACCCCAGCTCTGTGTCATTATTTTTTACCCAAATCCCAGATGGCCCTAAGCATCATCTACTTCTTAGCCAAAGGGACAATATGAAATTTTGTTACACCCAACAGACAAGTGTCACTGTATGTCTTCTACTGAAGAAAAAAAAAAAAAAGGCTTATAAGTTCCTTCTGAAATAGGGAAAGTTTCCAAGCATTTGTTGTTCTTTTTCCCAACAGAGTCTCGTTAGCTACAAAAAACAGGGCTTGCAGCAACAGCTTCCAGTTGTATCACAAAATTCTGTCAGTGGCTTAACCACAATTAGTTTGGAGAGAAAAGGTGTGAAGTCAGCGCTTCGTCAGAGCCAACAGGAGCACTTTGCAGTTTTTACGTGTTTTTACAGTGCTTTTACGTGCTTCATTTTGTGGTTAATAGTAAGCATAAACACACATCACTTCAAATGGCATTAAGCTACTCATAAATTAAGTATATTTGTATTCAAGTGTCAAGGTTTGTCGTCTGATACAGGTTTTATACACAGATCACAGTTTAGCAGCCTAATCATTCTAAATGTTGTCACCTCTCCAGTCCCCCACTCGGACAGCAGGGGACTGCAGTTCCCACCACCAAAATGACGCAGCATTTGCAACAGAAATGTCAACTATATTTTCAACAGTTAGAACCAAAAAGTCCTTTAAGCCCGTTACTAAGGGTGTAAGAGAACTTTGTGATTAGACTAATTATAGTATATCAATATTTATACCGAGCTATAAACAACTTTAGCTATACCACCCTGAATGAATACCGCTTTTTACTTCATCAATATAGATATTTTAATTTTAAATATTTGCACCACCAAAATAATAATTTGATTTTCTTCAGACTTAGAGTGTTTTCATTTCCATAATGGCCCCACAAGCCAATTTCATCTTTTGCATTATGTTTGTGTCATGTTTCAGTTGGAGACCGATGGAAAATGTGCTTCCCCACATGTCATGTAAGTAAAAAATAACCAGTTTTCCTTAAAGTTCCCAGTAATTGTTGAGTTGAAACAATGTACCCAAAACTCCAACTGAAAGAGGATTTTTTTTTAAAGATGAAAGAAGAGATAAGAACGGACACTCAGCTATAACCTTAGCTAATAGAGGTGATCTCAGCAAGCATTACAGTCTGGTGAATTTGCAAACAGCGGAGGTAAGATGAGTGTTTTCCGTACAGTCTGTTTTCAAGTTACCTTTATGCAACTGAATAACAAGGTTTTAATTAGGCTACAACATAGTATTGCACTATACCTTACCATACATCTAAAAGAAGTTCTGAGTTTGCAAACACAAAGGGAGAAAATTGCATTTTCTCTCTCTCATCCAACAGTCATGCTCCCTCTTGCATTTCTGCCTCCCACAGTTGCACCCTTGTCTTTTCTGTTTCTCACAACAGCTGTGCCCACCTGAAAAAACAAAATGCTTCGGAACAATCTGCGAAGATTTTCCTTTTCTTTTTGGAGAAGGGTTTTGAGGCAGCCTCTTCTCCTACAAGGAGATAGCCTTTCTTCTACCATGTGCTCTTTCTTTCTTGTTCTTGCCTTCAAAGTTAATTCTCTCCCCCTGCACGGTGATAGGCCTTTGTAGCTAACAGCTGTCCCAGAGATCACCAGCAGAACCCGCAGATACCAGCACTCCTCCCCTGCAGAGGGCCAGTGTTAGCTATTTACACACGGGTGACCTACTTCACCGCTTAACTGTTTTTGACACTATTTTCCTGCTATATGGATTAAGATATTTTTCTTCCTGAAGCCATCGGTGTTTCTCCTAATCTTTCGTGACTCTGAAACATTTCGTGATGGTGAATCTTACTGCCTCTGAATCTCTCCTATGGAATTTGCGTGAAGAACTGCTACACTGGGAGCTTAAACCTTGTCTGGTTTAGCATCTGGTTTCCAGCAGCAGCCAACAGAGGATGCCCATTTTAATAACAAGGTCTGCGTGTTGTCCCCAAGCACTCCCAGGGTCCACTAATTTGAGTTTTGGAGGCTTCTGTGATATGGATGGTAGGTGATGTTTTCTTCCTTAACAGCCCTTATATTTAATGGGCTTTTCTTCTGTTAATTTGTCCAATTGGGTTTTAACTCCTACACTTTGCATCTTGCAGCATCTTACAGTATCTCACAGCAAAGATTTCCAGAGCTTAACCTCCTGTGAACACCCCTTCTTCTTGTTTTGAGCATAATTCCTACCAGTTTCATTAATATCCTTTTTCCTTGCTTGGAAAAACACAGTGACAGTGTCTCCCCATTCGTCTTTTCTCTGCCACTGGTGATTTTATAGACCCCTGTCATGTCTCAGTCACCCGGTTTTCTGACAGAAGAGCCCGCAGGTATACCTCGTCCAGAACCATTCTGTTTCTTGCGTTGTCCTTGCCAAACCTTTTTCTGAATCATTTCCTGCTCTATTATGCCCTTTCTGAGACGCGAGGAAAAGCACTGTACATACTACTCAGTATGCAGTGAACTATGGATTGATACAGAGGCGAATGCATTACAATGTTCTCTGCTCCTCTCTTGATAATTTCAAATATTTGATTTGCTTTTCTGCGTAGAGGGGAACACTGAGCTGATGTTTTCACAGAAATACTCATCAGAAACCAAAGATCTCATTTGTGAGCGGAAAGCCAGCTTACAGTCCATCACTGTATATATGATTTGTTTCCCGTGAGCATTACTTTATATTTAGCTGAAAGTGAAGTACACTACCTCACATTTTATCTGCCATTTTATTATCTAGTCACTCAGTCTTGTAAGGTCTTTCTTCAGCTCTTCACAGTGAGCCCTTTAACTTCATCACAATTTGTCCTCTAACTTTCCTTTACCTGAATAGCTTAATATCATTAGCAATCTGTGATATCTCACTGCTCACCCTCTTTTTCCAGATCATTTATGAATACATTAAGCAGCACAAGTCACAGCACAGGTCCCTGTGGACTCCTCTTGTGATCTCTCTTCTATGAAAACTGACCTTTATTTCTGTTTTATTTCTGTTTCCTATCTTTTAGACGTTTTTGATCCATTCCTTTTTCTTCTTATTGCATAAAAGCTGTGCTTAAAAAAAATATATTTATTTATTCATTTATTTTAAATGAAGCTTTGTCTGGGGAACTCATTGCCACTGGAAATCCTGGTAGCCCTTAAACATGAGCTGTCCCTTGTCCACACACATTAAGTCCACCAAAGACCTGCAAGATGTGACGTAACGTAACAAAAGCTGTGCTGTGTCTTCCTCAGCATGTCACATTTATATATGTATCTGCTGGTTCTGTTATGCAGGACAGATATTACTTATTTGCCCGGTCTGGACAACACAACAGGCTTCATCATGTATGGATGCCTGGGTCTTCACTGAAGTCTTTTTTGAAAATGTCTGGCACATTCCCCACACAGTGAGCAGGGGAAGGGGTCTCAAAATTGGGGTCACACTCTGCAGTCAGTGCTTCGGCTTTCTGACGCCTGAGTCCTCTCAGAGCTCTTGGATGGAGGCCATCTGGTCCCCACGATGTTTGCTTGCATTTTATCTGTTTGTTCCCTCACCTTTTCTGCCCCGTACTTTAATTTGAGATAAATCTGCTGAATTCCCCATAATGGAAAGTGCTGGCATGGGTTTCTCTAAGGCCCTGCGCTGTGAATACAGATGCGAAAACATAAACGTCGTATTTTCTCCTATGGCCTTGCTTTCTCTAGGTGTTTCTTTGACACCTTTTACACAGGCCCTACCCAATTTGTGGCAAGCCTCCTGTTCCTGACACTTAATTGGAAAGGGATTGTTTTTTGTCGTTGTTGTTTGCTTGTTTTAGTTTTTTGCCTGCATGGCTTTGCAATCATTCCTCAGACTCAATTCTTATCTCCTTCATGCTATTAATGTAACAGAATTTATGAACCCATCTATCTTCCAAAACGCTTATCAAAGGATAGAAAGGAGGTTTCCTTTTTGCTTCTAATGGCTTCCCTTACCTTGTTCTTTAGCTGGGCTGGCTTCCTCTTATGTCTTTCTTTATTATGTTCTGAGAAGCTTGAGTAGCCCATTATTAGCATGAAGACGAAAACTAGGTTTCTCTTGAATACTGGAGAATAGGCCTAAAGGCCAGGATTTACCTTGCAGAAGAGTTACTTTGCATCTTCCTGTCAACAGAAATTTTCTTCTTGACCATTAAAGGATTCTTCCTCCTCTGACATTCTTAGTCATGCCAAGTCCAGCTCAAAGAGCAGCTGAGGATCTGCCTCCGCAATGTTGAAAAGGATATAAAACTGAACGCTAGCATCGTTTTTAAGAAGAATTTTATACATATACTTGCCTTACTGCCTTTAAAAAGAGCAGATGACTACTTCGGAGACATTAAGAACAGAAGTTAAGAATAATTTCTATAGTATCCCTTACCCCATTTTAAAATATTGCCATCCAAACATAAAGACAAGTATGTCACTAAAAAGGCATGGTGTCACTCAGCGTTTTGTGATGATATCTCATTGCCACCATATCTATAATATGCCAAATGAAAAAACTATTTTAGGGACCCAGTTACATACTTTTATTTTTAACTTACAAGAAGAAAACTAAAAAAAAAGACCTATTTAATACCTCAGCTAGTCCCGCAGTCCACCAATCAGAAAAGTATGGTTGTAAATATCCAGTCACTAACATACCTTGCATTGCATGCCCAGTTGCATACTCCCTACCACTACCATAAAGAAACATCAGTGGATAAAAACTAATCCATAAATTTAATTTTAGACTTGGAGTTTGAAAACCTATTTATGTCACAGTAGAAATGTAAACAGCTGAGGGTATTGATATCAGTTGCTGATATCAATTTTTGTTTCATTCTCCGGTGCCAAATCAATATTTAAAACATTGATAAACTCTGAAGGATAATTTTTAATAAAAAGAAATTTCTGTGCAACGGAAAGTGTTTCAGAAAATATGGATAAAATTTAATGTGTATGCAGCTCCTATATGCAGTGTAAAGGTTTTTATTTCTTTTTGATTAACTTGTTTCTGAGGCATTCAGAAACCCTACCAAACACGTCTGTGTTGCAATGAGAGTATTTGGTATGATTTCTGCACCAAAGGTAAAGAATTGAAGTATGCTCCCTGTTGTTTCGTGGATCAGTTACAGTCCTTTCTTCAGCTAGCTCTGTTGTGTTACTTAGGGGTAAAGAGTGGCTTTTCCACTCCTATTTTTTTTATTTTCTGTACCTCAAGAATATGCTTATATAAACCTTGTCTTGCTGTAAAAAAATTTCAAAAAAATGAGATAAATAAATATTTGCAATGACTGCTTTGTTAGTCTAAATCATCTCTTTTCTCTCTCAGTAGTATCCACTCTATATTCTTCTGATGACAGCTTTCAGGTATGACTTTGTATTACCTGTACAATTTCACCCACTAAATTCCTTAAGTATGCTGCTGTTTTCTAAATTTAATTTAAAATTTGTTTATTAAAAGTTACAAATGTTGTAATTCAGTACTTGTTAATGCATAAATATCAGCCTTGTGTTGAGGCAAATACAGAAGCCTGATTGTTCTAAACAATTTAAGCTTTTATTTTAAAATATTTTAAATTTCTTAAAACAGTATCCCTGAGGAGGTCAGTTAAATCCAGAAAACCAACGTACGTACCATTCTACTGAAGTGATGTAATTTTTATTTTGTTTCAGTTTAGGTTTGCCTTTTAGAAAAATTTCCTGATTCAGTTCTGGTTCAGGCTCAGCAAAGTTTAAAAACAGTGACTGAAGTTCAAATGGAAGTTTGGGTTTGGTTAACTCCACAAGTAGAAATACATCCAGGATGAATTAAAGCAAAGTATGTACCCTTTGAGACTAGTTCTTTGTGCTAAATACAGGAACAAACAGAATATATCTATTTAGTCTTGTTTGTGCAGCAGAATGCAGCACTGCATGAACCAACAACAGTAATGCATGAATTAGGTAATAAAGAGATGTCTCATGACAGTAGCTACTATGTTCCTAAATCAGTTCACATTTCCTAAATAAAACCATGTTTAAAAAAAAAAAAAAAAAAAAAAAAAAAAAAAAAAAGAGAGAGAGAGAAAGAAGGGGTAATAAAAGAACTACTTCAAGGAACAGAAATATTTATTATGATTTTGTCATTAAAATGCATATACATAGAGAGCACCTGAGGACTGCAGGCTGGTAATTATAGACTGCTACCCTGTCTATAATTACTGAACATATGATTCTGTAACTCTGGAGTCTCACTAGCACCTACGACTTCCTAGACACTGAAGAAAGCAACAAAAGACCCTCCTGGATTCTGCTGTATGGAGGAGCAGTGGTTCCCACACTCGTCTGCTGGTTGAGAATATCTTCATCCGCATCACTGCTACTTAAACTGACTCGGAGCGACGCCAGTTGTCATCACCACGTGGAGGAGTCAGCCACACGCATTGCACCTGCGGGAAGCACCATCCCTTTGAGCAGCCTGTTACCCCTCCTTCAGTCTCACCATTTGTCCAGATTTTCCGTGGGATTTTGCAGGGGGCAGGAAGAAGCATGCTCCTGACAATGAGCAGGCTCACCGCCAAATTTCAAGTCTTTGCTGTAAAGCTAGAACAACAGGTTAACTGATTTTGCTTTCCAAGCCTTCCAAAATAATCCTGTATGAGGTAAATAATCAATAAAGAAAATTTATGACTTAGATCAATCAAAATATATCAGTATTTATGAATAGTTAGAGCTACGGCTATAACTAGTAACGTGACAGAAGCAAATAATATAAGAGACGACCACTTGGTGACTCACAATCATCCCCTCAGAGTTAGATTTGGCCATGATGAACCCTTTTTTTCTAATCTTGGGATAAAACTGGCTAAAAGGAGAAGGGACAATCACAAGACAGTAACAGTAAAAATCAGTGTCAGATTTTTGAAAGATTAATTGAGGAGTAGAGGATGTTATTTGTCTCTGAACTGGCCAGGGCATCTCTGATCACTACAGCCAGTATCAGCTCAGTCCAGACATTTTGAAACACCGACGAGCACATCTGCGGAGCACATCTGCGCTGCATTTCAGCCAGCAGCCTCACCGGACCGACAGAGCATACCTTGAGCCAGAGGTCGCGGTGACGAAGGCGATACGGTCCGGTGCTGGCACGAGGGATCGCACTGAGAGTGCTGAACTATCGATAGAGAGACCGTATTTGGCCACCGCATTCATCGGGAGCTGCGGGCGGGTTTGTTTTGTGATGAGCCGTGTTGCTAGGCAGGAGCGCAGCTACAGCTTGTACCAGCCGCGGCTTTTTCTGGACACGAGGCTCCAGTTCCTAGAAATGAGTAACTGGAGTACCTCTAAAAAAGTTTCCTAAGAATGATAAACACTTGATTGTGAAAGTGATGGCAGAAAATCTGCGCACTCAGAAGACAACTACACTGCCTGGGCAAATATTCTTTCCTTTCAAATCCCCCTTTGCTGGGTTAAAAATAAATGCATTAATTAAATAAATTCACTTAACACACTTAAGTAGCAAGGGGGCACAGTGGTTAGGTGGTCTTCCTCCTTACAGCATCCCTCTTAATACTAAAGTGTAGGGGTGGGGGGAATAGGCCAAAGACATCTGGGCTTCGTAAGGCTGACAGGACCGAATGCAGACTCGGGAGCTTTGCATCCTCTTCACGTCACTTGCGAATGCCTCCCCCTGTCATTTCTGGAGCCCATTCATGCTCGGGAATGATCTCTCTGCATGCTGCTGCTAGGACATGGTACCTCCAGCACTTGTATTTATTTTCTCAACTATTTGAAGCTAAGAAAATGTATTTTTAGATGACTACTTCTAAATATCAAATGCTAAAAAAGGGCAATTATTTTTGGAAAGACAATAAAATTAAAATCCAGATTACTTCAGAATTCTTCAAATGTTTATTCATTCGCTGATGCCTTCAAGACTCTTTTGTTTTATTCTTACTGAGAGAACCAACAAAGAAAATGCTAATTAGTTCTCAAGCTCAGGTCAAGAAAACCAGGTTCAGACATCCAGAGTGCCACCGATGAGCAGCTCGGTCTACCCTGGGTCATCTGAATCACAGAATCACAGGATAGTTGAGGTTGGGAGGGGTCTCCAGAGATCATCTAGTCAAGCCCTCCTGCTCAAGCAGGGCCACCTAGAGCATCGGTTTTGAATAACTTCTGAATAGGGACGATCACCTCTCTCAGCCTGCTGTCCACACTCCTCCTGATGCAAGCCAGGATCCCATAGGCCTTCCTGGACACAAGGGCATAGTGCTGGCTCATGGCTAACTTGCTGTCCACCACGACCCCCACATCCCTCCCTACAGAGCTGCTCTCCATATGGAGAGCAGCTGGTCAGCTGGTCTCCAATGCTGGTCATTCCCCAGCCTGTACTGGTGCAAGGGGTTTTTCTTCCCCAGGTGCAGGGCCCTGCATCTGCCCTTGTTGAACCTCATGAGGTTCCTCTCCACCCAGCTCTCCAGCCTGTCTGAGTCCCTCTGAATGGCCGCACGCGCCTCTGGTGTGCCAGCCATTCCACCTGACACCTGACTTGGAAGACAACTCCATAGACAAATGCATCTCTATCATGCAGCTGTGTGCTTGATCCAAACTAGTTACAGTACAGCATGCTTATAATAGCTGAAAAGTCCATTTCCAGGACTTTTTGTTCAGGCTTTTAGTGTAGCTTTTCTTGATCATGCTCAAAAAACCTGTCACAACTCTCCTCCACATCTGCCACCAAAAAACACCAATTTGAGAGTGAAGGAGGAAACTCCCACCATGCAAGGTGAGGTAAGGATGGAGCTGGCAGTCTCTGAACCTGGTAAGGCTCACGTTTGCCACATCTCCATTAAACGCTTGCCCTCACTTTTTAACATGGTAAGAATAACAACTTTAGATAAGGCATTAAAATATGTAACAAGATTCATGCTTTAGAGATTTCCCTCAGGACTTGAGACACCACCGGTGGACAAGTCCCAGTCCCGCTGAAATCACAGGAAAAACCCATCTGTGGCCCACATCTGCGGGAGATTTAACAGTTTCCCTCGCTGCAGATGCATGACCCTGCGCATCGGTTGTTCACTTGCAACATTCACCAGACCAGATACTTGTTTTTCTTTTAAGTTTCAGGTGGATTTTCTCACTTTATAAGACATAGCCAGAAATTCATCAAACAAGTTTTAGACATCTTTGCCAGAGCAGGCAGGAATGCTGTTGAGATACCATAGGCCAAACCACACCCGTAATTATTAACAGAGACAAATTCAGTCCATATATATATGTACAAGTTCTTTATTTTTTCATTACTTTAAGGCGTGCTTTAGACTGTTTTATTTTATGCCGCGTAGCCAGGGGAAACGCTTAATGAATTTAAACCGCTGCTGCCGAGGCTCAGCCTCCCGCCGCCTCCGTGCTCCTCAACGCACGGATGTTTGCGGCGCCCCCGCCTTCACCGGCGGACGGGGACCGCCGCCCTGCCCGTCCGTCCCTCTGTCTGTCCGTCCTTGTGTCCGTCTGTCCGTCCCCGTGTCCGCCCGCCCGCACTAGGCGCGCCCTGAAGGCCGCCCCGCCCCTTCCTCCTCCACTGAGGCGCCCAACGGCCGCCGCAACGGCCGCGCACGCGCGAGGCCCGCCCCCGCCGAGCTTCCCCCCGACCGTTAGCGCGCCCTGCGCATGCGCTCTGCGCATCCTCCCCCCACCACCACCATCCTACGTCACCAGCTGCCCGCCCCGCCCCGTTGCCCTGGCGACCGCGAAGCGCCAGGGCGGGAGCTGGTCAGTGACGTCACGGGGGCCCCGGATGGGCCGCGCCCCGCCCCGCAGGCGGAAGCAAGTGGCGGGAGCTGGGGGGGGGAAGGGAGGGGAGGGGAGGGAGGGGGAGCGGCCGCCATGGGCACGGCGCTGGACATCAAGATCAAGCGGGCCAACAAGGTGTACCGCTGCGGGGTGAGTGCCGCTGCATCACGGCTCCTTCCTTGCTTTTCCGATTTTTTTTTTTATATTTTTTTCCTGATTTCCTGTTTTTTTTCCCGATTTTTAAAAATGTTTATTTCCTGATTTTTATGTTTATTTCCTCATTTTTATTTTTTCCCAGTTTTCTTCATTTATTTTCATATTTCTTAGTTGATTTTTCTAATTTTTTATTTTTTTCCTCATTTCTTAATTTTTTTCCCCGCTGACACAGTTGTTGATAGCTACAAAGCGATTTTGCAGAGTTCCCCTTTTGCAGCCACTTGAAGGAACGTGGGGGCTTTTCCCCCCCTTTTTCCCTTTCATTCTTCATTCACTTCAATTAATAAAAAAAATATCACTGGCTCGTGTTTGCTCACTTTTTTTAGAAATAAAATATCGTCAATCAGAGGTTTCCAGCTCACTTCTTTCATGTGTGGCAGTCCAGCCTTTCACTCTTACTGCACCCCAAATCCTTTTCACCCATGCGTCTGTCCCCCTATGCTACAAGCTCGTCTGTCACGGTGTTTAGATCTAAAGCACGTCTCAGTTTATTGAGTGTTTTCAATGCTGGGAAGCTACTTTAATCAGTTTGGAGTGGAAGATTATGGAAAATCAGTTCTGCCACCATCAACTCTCAAGAGGTGGCATTCACAACCAGCACTGGTATCAGCATGTGAACAACATAAATCTGCAGGTGTGGTGTCACGGTGGTAAATGCTACCCTCTGTATCTCTCCGGCATCATTTTGGCATTGCATGTTATTACAATGATCTTAATCCTTTTGTTTTGGTATTGTAGTGTTGTGTTCTTCTTCAGTTTCTCTACTTGGCTTGCTTTATGTCATTCTGAATAGGATCTGTATTCTTAATACAAGAAAAGGATGTTTCTTCTGTCTTCAAGCTGAAATTAAGTAAGATTTTTATGGTTAGTAAATCTGTCACTTCTGCTGTAACTCCACGTGAAAAAGTTTATAATTTTATTTCATTAACTAGGTCTGAAGTTTGGATATCTGAATGGTGTGAAAGCACAGTGATAAAAGAGCCATGCACTAGAAGTACAACATGAATTTTTGATCGAAATTTCGAAGGCACAGAAAGGAATTACAAATCTCCCTTTAATGTGGCATGGAATATGTGTGCCTTTGTTTTTTGTAGAAATTTACTGATGGTTGTACACTTCACTGACATCAGCTATGCTAATAATACTTTTAGTCTTTGTCAGCTTTCACCCCCAAATACACTTTCATCAGTGCTACTTGAAAATGAAGGGATTCCTGTAGTGAAGGTCATAGTTCATCCCAACATCTAGCTATTCATCTGAAAGCAACAGCGGTACTGTGGCTTGACCTGATCTTCCGTTGTCTAAACCCATTTAAAACTGCGTTTGGATACAAAAAAATGTGATGTCTCAATTGTGTGTTGGTGTAGCGGCCTTTTTGTTAGGCCTATAACAAGATAACAGCACAAAACATTGCTAAAACACTGTTGAGAGCTTTCTAAGTCATAATTTGTGTAAGACTGTGATTGATTCAGCGTAACTTCATGGTGCAACTCACTTCTGCAGTCATTCAGCTTCTGCTGCCTGTCTTGTGCTGAGGGTATTGGCCAGCGAGCCAGGTTGGGGAAATGGTATTTGGTTGGAGTGACTCTTTAAAAAAATAATCTGTTGAATCAGATATCCCCTTTTGTTTTTCTTATGAATGTCTTCTCAAATAGAGTAGAACAGAGTATATTTGATAATTAGTATCCAAATGGACTTGTGCGGATGTGAAGAAGGTGACAGTAGAGAGATGTCTTAATTGTGAGCTGTAGGAAGTTTATAAGATAGCTTTGCATAAGTATGACAAGATTTGTCCGTGCAGGGAAATGTTCTGTGCAATTAAGCAGAGGGATAGCTAAGGTACCTTTAATGTGCCTTATGTTAATTTTTGTGTGATTTATAAAGGCATTTGGTGTGTAGCGGACTGCTGTAAAGACAAAGAAGATTGCTTTGCACTCCTAAGTAGGTATGGAGCATTTGCTTAGAGAGCTGGTATGTAATAGCTAAAATATTCTGATCTTTTTCATTTAATAAATTATAAAAGCACCAAGCAGTATTTATGCTGAGGGTCATTTTGGCCTTAACAGCAAACTAAATGGTGTACGCATGTGATAGCGTATAATTGCCTTCTCTATCATCTCCACATGTTGGTTATGTGAAAGTAAGTGATATAATCTAGCCTGTAGGTTTTCCCTTCATTGTGCAAGAATCAGACATGTTCTGCCTAGCACAATCTATTTCTTCATTTAAGAAGCAATTGGTAGTCTATGAAATGGAGATCAGATGCTTTGGATCAGCTCCAACTGAGTAGGGAAATAGATAAACAAAACAAAATTGGGTTGATGAAGACCAGTCTGAAGAATCTCAGCCTGCGCTTTTAGGTGATAATAGATCAAAGATCAATGGCAACGGCTGCTGATTCTTCCATTCAAGCTCTGGTTTTGTATGTCAAGAGGTGAAATACTAAGGGATTCAGAAATATTTAGGTGAAATATTCAGGGATTTTTAGTGGTTGGCATCTCTGGATCTGTTGTATGTATGTCAGCTAGCAAATGCCAAGCTACTGAGGGTATTTACTGTACTGCTTTATTGCCTCCAAGAGGGAAAGGATGAGGGTAAATAGATGTGGGAGAGACCCATGTACAACACGTAATTGTTCAGAGGATCTCATTGTGGTAGATTCCATACTGATTGAGGCCCTGAAGGTGTAGGAGTTTTTAATATAAACTTCTAGGGAGGAACTCGTAAAGTTTACAAACTTACCTGTAACGTTATTGCAGAAATCCATCGAATCTTGTTAGGGGAAAATATTGAGTATCAGAAGGCATATCAGACATATCGGAAGGCTGGTGAGTAAAGAAGAAAGAATGTGTTCAAAATGGATATCTGGCCAGGAAAATCAAGTCTGAATAACTTGTTATTTTTTGCTTTTTGTAAGGTCAGAGTGATACATATGTTTCACTGTAGGCTTTCCCCATAAAGCCAAGACCTTTTGAATTTCAATTTGGTGCTGAAATAATTGTGTAACCCAATCTTCAAATTACTGTTCCTTGTTGCACTGAGTTGGGTCAGATGACTTCTCATCCTGGTACAGTGACCTTGGTTTTATTAAATCCAGTTGAGCTCAAGCATTTTTCATTGTTCCCAAACAATCTCCCATGTAAAGTTGAAGTCTCTTCACTTCCTAACACTTTCTTTAGTGCAAGGTAGTCAAGAAGGCAATAACTGTTATTTTAAATTTCTTTTTGCTTCTGTATTTAACTGTTAATCTTTAAGTGGGCGAAACAAAACCATAACGTTTATAAAATAGTCACACGTCATAGAAGTCTGTGGTTGTGTTGCTGGTTTTAGAAAGCTGGTTAAAATAACTTGCTCTGATAAATGGTAAGCAATTTCTGTATTAGTTACTCATAATCATCAGAAATTGGAGGAACTAAGCAAACAAATACCTTTATTTTTTCTAGACTTCAATTTCAGAAAACCTGGTTTAATCAAGTGACCTTAAATTGTAGGTTAAAAAATAAATAAATAAATAAAAACAACAACTTTGCCATTTCCTGGAGCAAAAAGAGTAATAGGTTTGTTAGGGGATGGGGGATTTAAGAAAAATTGTGTTTAAGTTCACAGGAACAGAAGATTCGTGTTCTGGAGACTTTACTTTTTTCGTTTTTTAATTGAATAGAAAATTGCGAGGCTCTGAGGCTCATTCAATAAACTCAGGAATGCTCAGAGAATGAGAGGGGACAGGCACAACTAATGATGCGTTTTGGTTGGCAAACCAAGCAGAATGGCTGGAATAACTGTGGCAGTTAGTCCAAGACTGATAATTAAAAGAACTGTGGGCTGAAAAATGCAGTGTGCTAAGAAGGGTGCCATAGTTAATGTCAGCCAAGACTTAATGACAAGTGAGTCCAAAACATACTAAGTCAGAATTTGCCCATACTGAGGCCTTTTACTCTTTCTAAAACAGCAAAATGACTTGTAAAACTGAATGTGGAGGTTTTAAAGCATCCAATGTCTTGTTCATTGGGCATAGCAGGCTTTTTCTATTGAATGTTGTCGGTTTCTCTGTAAGGAACCAGGAGAATATGTAGTTAAGATCTGCAGGTGGGTTTGTTGGGTAGTAGATGTGACAGAAAATGATCAGGAATACTTAGTAAATGCGACTTAGATGAACTTAATTTCAGTTATAAAGTTGCCAAATGTTTGTCCTGGGACCTAAAAGTAAAGGCCTGTGAGGGGGGAAGAGGAATCTGACGGGGAGCTGAAGCGCTGTGTTGGTAATGAGCTGATGGGGCACTTCAGCTCTGCCAGGCCAACAACAAGCTCAATTCATGGATGTACAGTTAATATCAAAAGGAACTAGAGAAATGCTAAACATTTTGATAAGACATTCAATGTGATGTCTTCTGCTGCTGTCAACACTTGAAAAAGTATGATGACAGATTTCAAATGGCCTTGAAAGCCTGCCTTGTGCTTTGGTTCGGTTTGATTTTGTTGTTTTGTTCAAAATTACCTCACATTTGAAAACAAATTAGGCTGATATTTCTTATCAGTGATTCTGAAAAGTGATCAGTTCTAATCTGGAAGTACATAGTATCTAGATAAAAAAGGTATTTTTTGTAGCTCATTAGTCTAGCAAGCAGACCTGACAGCGTGAACTTGCAGATCGGAATCAGTATGTATTTTAATACTAGAAGCAATTTTTGCCAAACAACTTAGGGACAGTATAGTGTGTACTTTTATCCTTTGAATCCTTACATCAAGTTTAAAGATGCTGAATAACAGCCTAGCTCAGTCAGAAGTCTGAGCATGGCTTAGGACCGTATAGCTGATACTCAGAGGCCTATGTTATGCACTGCTTCATCGTACTGAACGAAGATCCTTCCTAATTTTCCCAGCCAAACTCAGTAACTCTCCTCAAGAAACAAGAACTACAGGAAAAAAAAAGGATTATGCTGTTGGATTAGATGAAGCAGATGTTCATTTTGGTTGTGACTTTAAAAGTGTCAGCTTTTCTGGTAGCTTCAGGTGCATATTTGAAAGGTGAAGAACCAACAACAGAAAACTAAATGCTTGTTTGGGACCATGAACCTTTGGGTCCCTTTTGGTGCGGACTGAAAACAGAGCTAATTAGCCTAGTGATGTTGTGTAACTTTTTCAAATGTTTACATGTTTGGTTTTGCAAAAATAAAGCTTTCTTGTAAATTGTCTGCTGACTGTAAGTATGTGAGCATGTTGGTAAGTTTATGTTCTTTGATTTGTACTTTTTGGAAGGAAGTATACTGACAGCTTTGTATTTAGAGAGGACTGTGTTTACACACAGAAAAGTACAAAGTAACTCTTGAGAAAAGACTGCAGATTTTCCCACCCCTCGTCAAATGGAAACATAGCCTGATTGCATATAAGCAACTTAGGTAAAAATTATAGAAGCTCTTTCATTATGTTCCCCTCTCTCTCAAACAAGTGATTTTATTTTTTATTTCTTAAAGTTGCAAGTTAGAAAATAGTTTTGAGCAGTTTTCCTTTTATATATTTATTAGGATGGTAGGAGAATAATGTATACTTATTGGATGTTAGAAGAAAAAATCATATTTAACTTCACATAATTCTTTTCCTCTCTGCCCTAAATACACACAAGCTTCTTATGTGAAGCTCTCTAGGTGATAGCTCTGGGACAGGTTGTTGCTGTGTGATAGGAGCCTGTCTTCATTTAGTGAAGCAGTTCATATGTTCAGGATTGTCCTTGCTCCTTCCAGTGCAGCAGTACTCATTTTTCAAAGCAATAACCTAATTGCTTGTACTAATTAAAGCCTGTTCGCAAAGCAGGATGGTATTTAGGTCAGCTTTTCTTCACTGTCCTTTTGTGCCTCCAGCTCCTGGCGTTTCCCAGTTGCTGCAGGTCCTCTACTCAGGAGTGTCAGCCTTTGCTGTGATGCCTGATGTCCGGTTCTGCCTTAAACGACTTGACCTCTTCCCTGTATTGTCATGCCCTACCACCAGGAAAGACAAAAGGCTGCAATATTCAAATAGCATCTGTTGTGTGGATACAACCAGACTGATTGTAACTGGTCAAGTGTGGAGTGGTCAGTCTGAACTGCTGTTTGAACTGAGTGGTCCTGAGTTTGGTGTCTGGTTTGCAAGGCTGGTGAAGGTGCAGAGAGCACTACTACTGAGCAGAAGACACAGTTAGCCCTAAGAAACTTTCTTAAGTTGTCAAATAACTTTCTTCTAGTTCCAGGTGTGTATGAGCGTTTGACGAGGAATAGTGGAGTGGAGTGGATTCTCTGTTGTAGGGGAAGGATAAACTATGGGGTATGTGATACGAACTGCGTGTTGCTCTCCTGCAGTTAATCTTTTTTTCAGTATTAGAACTTCTAAACCGATCCTTGAAATTGATGCTGTGGTCTTGTGCAACTACTTTCTTAATGGGATAAGTGACACATCTCTTGACTCATACACCTTGTGCCTTGGATTCAGACATGCTTTGAAATTGTTTGCCCAGTAGAAATAGGCTTGTGTAGGCAAACAACTGTGTGGTTTCTTTGTTTCTTTATGAATGTGTTCTGTACTGCTCTTGGGGTTAACCTTGTCCTTGGCTTAGACATCTCTTTTACAGCTCTGCCTTCTCTTCCATTTCCCTTGGCCAACCATCCTGCTTTTCATATTCCTTGTAGAATTTGGAAATGGAACCTAACTTTTACCAACTGAACCTACAGTTATTTAGGAGGCTATTTTTCATTTGCCTGGACAGGAAAATGTCAAAGTTTAGGAAAGCAAATGAAGCTCTGGCTAGTACTTCTGCAAGGAAAAAGAGCATATTTTTAAAGAAAACAAACTGGAAGTACAACAGTCTGTTCCTCACGTTGCTTTCATTATCAATATTTGTCTCTTCTAACAAGGTTAGACTGTACTCTGGGAACAGTTTTCTTGAGTTGTTTGAAAATTGGTTAGCGTACTGTCTGAGTAACAGCAATAGAAGAAATTGCTTTAAACAAATGTGCTCATGTTGTCTTTTCTCCCATTAGGAAATTCTTTCTGGAGTTGTGGTCATAACAAGTAAGGACACAGTCCAGCACCAAGGTATCTCATTAACAATGGAAGGATCAGTAAATCTGCAGCTTAGTGCCAAAAGTGTGGGTGTCTTTGAAGCTTTCTATAACTCCGTCAAGGTAAGACTTACACTGAATAATATTTTTAGCATGGAGCTTTTCTGTATTTTCTTAATTTTTTCCCTAGTTGCTTACAGATGGTCATAGCACTTCATGGTATGAGAATGACAGAAAGCAGAGCATTACCTAGCAATATATGGTGACATTTTGAGGGAGGAACTTGCACAGACAGGAGAACTTCCTTTAGGGCTGATAGTGCTAATAGTAAGGTTACTGGAGGATGCATTAGAGAAGCATCATGCAGTGACTGAATTTAATCAAATTTGGGTGTCAGATCAGTCATTACACCAAGAGTTTCTGCAGAAGCTGCTGAGGTTGCATGCTGCTGGCCATGGTAGAGGACCTGCAGAGGTTCCTCTGTGCAGGATGATGCTGCACCCAACCTGTTTGACTGCAGAGCACCTGGAAGACCTGGCCTCTGTACTGCCCTCCAGGTTTGGAAGTGTGGGTTTTGGAATCCAGCAGGTCAGGTTGTCTTGGGCTCCACGCAAGCATGACTATATCGATTGAAGGCAAGGCTGGCTATGTCTAGAGGCAGTGTAGCTATATTTACAAAAATAGTTTGCCTAAATTAGCATAGTTTAAGTGTAGGATCTTTTAAGCCTTCATTTGTATCACAGTTAATTTGTCTGTAGTGTGAATAATCAGACCATGAATGATCGGAAAACAGTAGAAGCAATAGATGATTGTTTGTTTCAGCAAAGTAGAGGGAAAATACAATTAAAAGTTCAGAGACAAAAGAAGCGTAATCTTCAAGCAGAGCTACCATGAGTATGCCTCTATAGCTGTGTAGTACCCTTTTCCTAGTCTGAAGTCCGCATTTGTTGATTAGCTCCCTTCTAAGAAAGAAATACAAACTTTATTTTGAGCTAGAGAAATAAGGTTCCCACTATGATGACCCTTAAGATGGGCTCAGTTCATTTAACCCCCTCACTTCATTCATCATTGCTTCTTTTGCTTTCTTTTTTGCTCATTCTGGTTGATTTAATTTACTAGAGTAGTAAACAGGAGTAGTAAACAGTAGAACAGGAAAGGGCATATTTATTTCTGATAAATCTGGTTAATTGATCTGAATTGCATTATGTTATGGATAGGCCAGATGAATGTCTAGTTTGGCACAAGAGAAAGTAATGCCACATGGCAGAGCAAGTTAGGCTGCTTCTTTCAGCATGAGTGAACAGTTAGCTTGGTGCAGTCATTTCTCCTTCTCTTGTTAAAAGCACAGGTTGGAATAAGCCTAATTAGGGAAAGTATAGCTTTTGTCTCATTAAATGTCAGAACAGTAATTACTCTTTCAGCTCTTGCAGGTTTTAAACTCAGCAAATACATACAAGTAATGGAAAAGTAAAATGATAGATTGCATCTCTTATCAATGAGAGGTTGAAGCTACTTTAACTGTTTGCAAGAAACAAAAACCTTGAATGAAAAAAAAACACTAATACTGTAGTATTACATACAGCCTAGGACTGTACTGGATATTCAGTCTGTTTCCTTCTCGCGTACTAGTCTTGCTGCTTTTGCTCTGTATTTATGTATGCATATTTCATGAGGATTAAGAGGATTCCCCAGTCAAATGCCAAATCACAGCTAGCCATCATTCCAGTGAGAGATTAGTCCTCAATATAAATCTTCAGGGTGGGAAAGGTGGGCAGCAGGGTAGGGGGATTGCTTAGCTGCTCAACAGGCACGTATACTTGCTGATTCCTGATGCTACTATCGGGGGACATAATTTAGAAAATGGAACTTTGCTTTCCAGGATGCTTGGGACTCTGCTGTTTAACTCTCTGAGTATGTTTAGCTGTTAATTTGATGCAACCATAAAATAGATCACAAATTGTTTTCCTCTGCAAAGCGTTTGTAATATTTATATTCCTTGTAAGACTGGAGAGCTGCATATCAGGAAGAAATACCTGAATTTGGGGAAATTCAGGGAGTCTATTAAGAGTTCAGTAATGTTGTTGGTTCATTTTGAAATGATGGACCTGTCATTGTGCTTCAAACTAAATCTTTATTTTCACAGCCTATTCAAATTATTAACAGCACTATTGAAATGGTAAAACCAGGGAAACTTCCCAGTGGCAAGACAGAAATTCCTTTTGAATTTCCGTTGCATGTGAAGGGCAACAAAGTTCTGTATGAGACGTATCATGGTGTCTTCGTTAATATTCAGGTAAGGCGGTCATACCTGTAAAGAAAATCTGAGCTTTTGTTACCTGCAGTATCTCTTGTTCCATGGAAGCTGAGAATGAAGTTTTCTGGTAGTTTTATTTTCATAGTGCTAGTCTTTATATATGTTTGCTTCTATTAATTTGAAGAATGAGCAAAAGGTTAGAGATCCTTTGAAGTAAGTACAGCTTTTAAGCTTCTTTTTATTGTTACAGTGTTCTTGTGATGCATGCTAGACATTTTCATGCGTGCTAGATGTAACTTAACATTAAAAAACGTCAAACATGTTAAACTTCAAGTATTAGTTTGTAGGTAGTTTCTTGCTGCCTGTTTCAGTTCGAGTTTCTAGGATTCAGAGCTTTCCACAGGTGCTAACACTCGTTAAAAGTGGCATAGAAAACATCTTGAGATTTCTGAAGTCTGCTGTTATAATGTCTTTTATAAATTGCTGCAGGATCTGTTCCCCTTTCAGCAGGTTTAAGCCTTGTATTGGAGGTAGCCAGTGGTAATGAAACTGATCGGGTGTAATATGGGATGTACAAGAGAGAATTAAGAGCATACTGGGGTTTTGGGTTGAGGAAGTATAAAACATATTTACTATGCTTGTTAAATCTCATAATATTCTTTTGCAGATAAAATATAAAAATACATTCAGGATGATATTTGCATCTAGTTCTGATCTTTTTATTATTATTTTTGGTGAAAGAAGCTGCATCTCCTATTACATAAACAGTCTGCAGTGCATACCAAAAAAATAAACATGTGTACTGTTTATCTAGTATCAGTGAGGTTTTGTTAGCATAGCAGACCAATGAATTACTGCTAATAATGCTTAGCATACTTCATTTTTAGTATCTGACTTACCAGATCCATCTTAAGACATGGGCATAAATCCAACAGCAACAAAGCTACCTAATGTTCAGAGTGTGTTTTCCTGCATTCATTTTGAAGAAGCATCCTCTAACTGGAAGAAATCTTTCCACCACTTACAGTTTCAGGCCTTCTATATGGAGTAAACCTTTAAAGAAATATGACATTAACAGAACAGTAGTGGGATGTGTTGCCTGAAGTACCTTAAGTCATAACTATTGTAATATAACTGATTACCCCCTTGATGTTGTAGACACACTACATTTGTTCCCTTCATGGAAAAAGGGCTGCACCACTCTCTGGTGGCTTTATTTTTTTATTCAGAAAAGCCCAGGTGTCTGAGTAATTTCATAAGGAAGCCTCAAATCAGTGTTGAGACTTTGTAGCATCTTCAAAAAACATGAGTTGTTTGCTTTCCCGTAGAGATGGGTAGTAACATTTCCTGCCCCAAACTGTACGTACAACATGGTTTTAGCAGAGTGTTGTGGAAAAACAATTCTGAAATCTGACCTTGTTTGGTTAAAGATTGCCACACCATAAATGGGTTGTTATTTTGAGGGAAAGTCTATTTTTCAGCCATCTCTGAACGTAAATGTTGTGTTAATCGTTGCTGCTTCTTACTGGAGAGTGTTTTGTGTTTTTCTTCAAGAAAAATTTGAAAGGGATCCATGAAATGGAAAACTTTCAGAACAATGCTGATGAAGAATCACTGGGTTATAAAACACTCTTTTCCTGTAGCACACTGATGTATTAGGTTTGATGACATAGTGTAACACTATTAGTTATTTAACTGAACTGAAAGCTAAATTCCAGACTTTTCAATTATATTAAAAAGTCTGGGATTTTAAAAACAAACAAACAAAAACCTATAAGCCTATCAGAAGTTACTGAAAGAAAAGCAGGAGCATTAACTGGAGGATTAGACCTGTAAAACTAGGCATTCCTTTCTTGTTAAAACTCCTGAGACCTGACTTTATTTTCTTGGGATACAAAGAAGTAGCAGTGATAGAAAATTCATAGACAAAATACTTCTAACTAATGCTCCAGTCTGCAGTCTTTCTAGATCTTCCTTTCCATGAGGATTTTAAAATAAAGTTTTAGTGAGATTATGCCTTCAGATTTACTTGCTTAACATGCATCTTTAGTTACTAATTTTAGTATTTTGCTTCAAGATCTTATTATTATGCTTGAAGATGTTACTGAGATTTTATACTGTAAGCATACTTTCTCAATATTGTTATCACAGGTTTGTATGGTTGGCTTCTAATCCAGTCACACTAGCTGCATCTAGATAGTACCATGATTTTGTACTAATGGGGAAGATTTACAAACCAAAGAAAGAGTTCTGCGCCTATCTGTGGACTGTATATTTTGAATGAATAATCATTATCACCATAATAAAACTCCTGATAGTCTTGTTTGAGTATGTTTTGCCTGTTGTGAGGTTTTCACGGGGGCTTTTGTTGTTGTTATTTCCATTGTTATGGAGCAAATAATGATCCTGCTTTTCATCCTGTCTTTCATTCCTTTTCAGCATCCTTTTTATCAAGTAGATAATATTCTTTTAGCCTTGGCAAGGAAAGCCTTGTCTGAAGACTTGGCATGCAACTTTCAGAGTTCTGATTTCCTATCCTGTATCTAGTTTTGCCTTAGGTTACTTGTAAACTCTGAATTGGTATGTCTGAAATTCTTTGGTATCCGTCAGAATTTACCATTTTTGCAGAACAGTTTTGGACAATTCAGAAGCAAGCTGAATGTACTTATGTTGATGAACGTATATAAACTGCTAATAAAAAAAAGTTTGTTGTTTCTATTCATACACAAAGCCTTGGACCTCTTATTCTTGTGTTCTCACCCATCCTGCAACAAGATCTTTTATAGGTCAAGCCTTCAAAGCCTTTTGTTTACCCTGTATTTCCATTGTTTACTTTATTCCTCCCATCATTTGTATCCAGAAGGATATTGCTTAAACCTCAAATTATATGGAGAGAGTCATGTAAGTTGGAAGAGGCCCATAAGATCAAGTCCAACCATCACTGAACATGATAAAGTCCACCACTAAACCATGTCTGTTAGAACCATGTGTGCACATCTCTTAAATACCTCCAGGGATGACGACTTTGTCACTTCCCTGGGCAGCCCGTTCCAATGCCTAACCACTCTTACAGTGAAGAAATTCTTCCTGACATCTAATGTAAGCCACCCTCAGCACAACTTGAGGCTGTTTCATCCCTTCCTATGTGACTACCTTAATTTTATATACTCCTGGCAGCACACAGGATGGAAAAAAGTCCCTTATTTTTTCTCTACATTCTGATGTTTTTTCTAATACTTCCCATATCTTTTTTAAATCCTGGATTTCTAGGATAACATCTGATGTTTCTGGTTGGTACATGAAAATGGTGCAAAAGTGGTTGACTTGCTTTCCATAGTCCTGATAACTTGCTTATGATCAATATCAGGTCTTTCAAGATATACTTCAATCATGAATATTTGGCTGGGTTTCTTTTTGTGTATGTGGTGGGTTTGTTTGTTTGTTTGTTTGTTTGTTTTTTTCTTTCCATCTCTCATCTGCAAAGCTTCTCTTTGCAAGCTGAGGATAGACTGTAATTAACAGGTTGATCATTAGATTTCAGCCAGCCTGAGTCTTTTTTTTTTTCCCCTCTGTCCCTGAAGAGGAAAATGTGGTCCTTCCCAAGGCTATTTAACCTTTATCTGATACCAGATAAAAAAGATGCATAGATAAATTTGGGGAACGTTAAGTCTCTTTTACAAATCGGGTTTTAACTGCTTTAAAATGTTTTGCTAATTTCAAATAAATCAAATGGAAGTGTTCATTTGCTTCTCACTACTTTGTGTTTGTTCTCTGTCCAAATCAAGAAATGGAAAAAAAGGACTATAAATAGTACACTGCCTATTTATTTTTTCATTTGAGGAACTAGGGGTGCTGTTTAATAAAAACTAGAAGTTCTGAAGCTGAGACCTTCACTCTGAGCATACCCATTTTTGCCTATTTGTCATCTCTAAAGAAGGAATTAAAAGTCATAAAACCAACCAAACAAAAAACACACAATAAAACAAAACAACAAAACCCTAAAATATCCCACCCCCAAAAATTTCTTATCTCGTAAGGACATTGATAGACTATGTTGTAGGTGCTGAAGTGTATGAATACAGTGAAGCTTATAACTATTTTTCAACCATTGGTTTATGGTTTCCTTTGTAGGGAAGAAAGGAGAGGACATAGGCAGCAAGTTATTGAACAGCAAAATTAACCTTACACATTTAACAGCAAAATTAACCTTACACATTGCTGCTTTTAAGTTGAACTATATGCTTAAAGACAGTTCCCTATTAACTGTGATTACAACTGTTATCAGTGCTAAACTTATTGCAAGATTGAATTTTAAATTAGAAGGGCTGTGAATATATCTTGCTGATGATCACTTATCCAAATTGTGGTGAGAAGCAGTGGAGTCATCAGTCTTAACTGAATGTAGTCTGGGTGCTCAAGCCATACAAGAATGTTACTCTGTCAGTGAATTAGTCCCTCACTCTCCTGTCTTAAGACAGAAGATAGGAAAAGCATGTGAAAATAATGATGGGATTGTAAACACAAATTATTTTTCATTTTGGAGCATCTACAATCATTGTATACTTTTTGTGTACTTCCCCCCTCCTCCCCCGTATCACTGATATATATGTTGCCCACTAATCTCTTGTAAATGATGCTTTAAATATTAATAACAGCAACATTTTGCACTTTTTTTTTTTTTAAGTATAAAAGTTAACAGAAGGAGGAAATCTTAAGTTCTTAAGTAAGGCTCTCTTCCTTTTTCTTTGCCACCCCATTCTTGGCAGTATACCCTACGGTGCGACATGCGGCGTTCTCTGCTGGCAAAGGACCTAACCAAGACTTGTGAGTTCATCGTCCACTCGCTGGTAAGTGGGGTTTGCATTAACTGTATGAAGTGAGCAGGATTTTTGTTTTGTTATGTGGTGGTGGTCTGGTTTTGGTGGGTTCTTTTTTCATTTTAAGTGAAGTTTGGAGGTCAAATTAGAAAACTAAGTAAAGCAATTGGTAATAGCAGCATATGTGGTATCTTTGTATGAATATAAAAGATCACAGAATCACAGAATTTTCTAGGTTGGAAGAGACCTCAAGATCATCGAGTCCAACCTCTGACCTAACGCTAACAGTCCCCACTAAACCATTTCCCTAAGCTCTACATCTAAACGTCTTTTAAAGACCTCCAGGGATGGTGACTCCACCACTTCCCTGGGCAGCCTGTTCCAGTGCCTCACAACCCTTTCAGTGAAGAAGTTCTTCCTAACATCTAACCTAAAACTCCCCTGGCTCAACTTAAGCCCATTCCCCCTCGTCCTGTCACCAGGCAGGTGGGAGAACAGACCAACCCCCACCTCGCTACAGCCTCCTTTAAGGTATCTGTAGAGTACAATAAGGTCGCCCCTGAGCCTCCTCTTCTCCAGGCTGAACAAGCCCAGCTCCCTCAGCCGCTCCTCGTAGGACTTGTTCTCCAGGCCCCTCACCAGCTTCGTTGCCCTGATTAGAGTAACACACCTCTCTTTTAATTTAAAGAAAATGGTACAAATAGGATTTGCACTGAGTTTATCCTCTTATTCATTCTTTTCAGTTCTGAAACACTGGTGTGGTTTCAGGTTATCTGAACCTATCTTAGCCAAAGGTTCTGGGCACCTGCAATGCCTGTCCTCGAAGTGGGAATTTGTTGGTGGAGAGGCAATGCCTAATTTCTGTTATTCAGATGATGAATTATGATTTAGAGCCCTGAGTCAAAGTATTGAGGTTAGGACTGCATCAAATTGCTAATAAGAAACTTGTCAGCTTAATCACCTGCATTATATAAGCCTGTGAGTGACGATATGCTGAGATATGCAGGTTAACAAATATCCACATGCTGCAGTCAGGGACATGGAGACAGTCTTTCTCCTGTGCAGCAGTCATTTTAGGATGAGGTTTGACTGTCTCACAAGAAATGCTGTACTGCTTGTTAGTTGGAAGTTCCTATTGTTTTGGTTTTGTCTTTTTTTTTAATCTTTTCAGTTTATGTTGCCACACATGTTCAGAGCATCTGATATCAGTACAGACTGTGCAGGCCTAATTAAATACCTCTTTTTTTCTGCCCAGAATTTGCTAGAACATACTGTTTGTATTGTTCCTTAGAATGCTTTAACAGGACACTTAAAGTGTTAGACTCTGTTGGCTGTCTTATGAGTAATGGTGGAAACATGTTGTTTTAGTTCCGTACTACTCTTGTCGCATATTTAGCTAGGTGCTATAAAGAGGTCTCCTGTTGGTAAGATTTCATTAATTTCTAAAATATGCTACTTTTTGTTAGTCCATTATTATATTATAAGTAAGTCGCAGTTGTCAAAATAGTGAACAAATTATATTATGCGGTTTCCTGATCTTATTTCTTGTTCCCACTACAGCACTTCTTAGATCACAAGTCAGTAAATCATGACAAACCTCGCTGTCAGGGTGAATTAATGAGGTTTTACTGAACATATAATTCTCACTGCCCGTGCTCAATGCACCATTTCCCCTAACCTTATTCTTTGCCAGAATTTGTCATTTGTGGGAAAACAGTCAATCCTTTTGCCAGTATCTTCCATCCTGCAGCTGGGCAGCAGAAGCTATCTCAAATTCTTGAGTAGTGAGGGTAAATCCTAAGACTTCAAGCTAAGCTCACTGGTGTTGCAGTGCTCTGCCAGCTCCCAGTCACATACAGTTGGGTCTCTCATAACTGATGTAGCACTGATCACTTACTCTAAATGTGTAAGGAAAAGACAGTGCACCTCTCTGAGATAAGGATGGAGACAGGTTGGTGAACGGCAAGTGAAATTTGCCTTCCTGATGCAACGTACAGACTCATCTCAGCAGGGCTCAGGGCCCACTGAGCCACTTAGGTGAAGACTGACTTCTTGGTTTTGTGATAACTATCTGTTGTGATAGAACCATAATAATGTGCCCCCAGAATTGCTTCTCTGGTGCGGAAAGCTAACCTGGACCAAGTTTTGTTTATTTTACAGTTAAGGAAGCTGAAACCCTTAAGTCATTAAATCAGTGCTAGACTAGATTCCATCACTTGAGGATCTCCTAGTGATATGAGGATGGCTTAACAGAGCTGAGCTGTTACTGGAAGGCCAACAAAAAGAGCTCAGAGTGCTCAGAGATTTCAAGAGGGAGAGAGAGTTCATAAAACATATTTGGAGTAATGGAGCAAGTTCACTTAAAATTTACCCCTCTCCCCTGCCAAAATTTGCTAAGTATTGATAATGGCAGGGAACATGAGACATGACATAGAAAATGTAATTATTTGTAAATACAGAAATGTGAAATTTATCTTCTTCTGCAACATCCCTTATGTTTCAGAAGATTGGTAGCACATTTTTCTCTTCCAGGTGGCTTAGAGTAGTCAGCCACTTGTTTTTTGTTTGTTTTATTTCAGTGTAGGCAGAGCTTATGCCAAAAACTTACAAATGGGAAGTGTGTTGTGATTTATTGCAATGGTGAACACAAAGTAACCCAAGTCTGAAGAGCTGTGTTTCTGCAACTCAGATTAGTAATGCATTGAGACAAATCTTAATATTATTTATTAACAAAGGTAGGAAATCTCAGTCTTCTGTTATACAGATAGATACTTGCAGTATGAAGACAATCCTGAAAATTAACACAGTGGATGGATGTTTGACTTTGTTTTATTTTTTTAGTATTTAGAGTGTGTTTGTATATTGTAAATCACTTTACAGTTTAATTGTTTTAATTACAGTCACAGAAAGGGAAGCTGACGCCAAGCCCTGTAGACTTCACAATTACTCCTGAAACTTTGCAGAACGTTAAAGAGGTAAGGTTTTGTTTCTTTTTTTTTATTATTATTTTTTTTGTGTGATTCTGAATGAGAACAAGAGAAGAATGAATAAATACTTTGTGCATCATCAACTCTTTTTTCTTTCCTATAGAGTGATTCTGCTTGTTCTCTCCTGGTAGTGGTAATGAAAGTAAGGTGGAACTTCAGTAATGGTTAATTTTTTTTCCCATCTTTCTGAGTGAATGATGGCAGTGAAGCAAGAGAAAAAAGTCTGTAGCAGGATCATTTAAAAAGGGTATATTTTTATACTTTTTTTTTTTTTCCTTAATAGCACTCTGTAGCTTCAGGAAGCCAGTATGAACAGTAGTTAGTATGAACATCCTTGGTCAGTTAGCTTTCTGAATATGGTTTTCCGTTTGTCCATTGAAACCTGTGTTCTGTCTTTCCAGATGTTTTTGTTGTGCTCTTTTTGTTAATAAGAATACTTTCCTGCTGTAGCTCTCCTGTCAGCATCCCCAGTTTGACTTCCATTGATCTTAATTCTGGGCTTGTGAATCTCCACCTATTTTTCCAGTTTCTCAAAGCAGAGCTCTTGATCAGCTGTTGTGTCATGCCATCATTGAGCTTATTCTGCGTATTCACAGAATGACTGCAGTTGGAAGGGACTTCTGGAGATGGGTTATTTCAGCCCCTGTGCTCAAAGCAGTCATTCAGAGTGGGTTGTTTGAGGCCATGTCAGTCACGTTTTCAGTATCGCAAATGATGGAGACATGCAAACACTCTGGGCAACCTGCTACAGTGTTTGACCACCCTCAGTTAATTTTTCTTTCAATGTTTAAACGTAACTTCCTGTATTTCAATTTGTGCCTGTAGCCTCTTGTTCTTTTAGTGGCTGCCACTGAGAGGTACGTGTAAAGCTAGCTTAGGATAAAATATGAAGGGTACTGAGAAAAGTAGTAAGGCTTTAGGGGAAATACACATTTATTTATTTATGTTAAATCTTGTAGATTAGGGTTGTAGAAAATGGCCTAGAGTTCTTGTTCTGCAAGTTCCTTTTATCTCTGTCTCTGAGCTTCCTGACCACTGTACTTCAGGGGATGGTTATATGATGTCCCTGTTGGCAGGGAAGTAAATCTACTTTTACTAATAGTAGTAATGAGAAGAACCTGCTAGGGCTTGTACAATAAAAGGGCATTTTACTAATACATTGTAGGACTTGGGTATTTTATAGAGAGGTTTTGTCAGGGATGTAATTTCTGCTATTTCCATTAGGAGATAACACCCAGATGAAGTTACATTTACAAAGCACGTGAAAATTCCTCTTTCCTTCACCCGAAGATTTGTTTCGAGTGGAACAGCTGAATTCTGCAGAGGTGCTGGCTGTGAGTGAAACAGCCTAAACAATAGCTGATTAGAACTATTCTGCCATTGCTTCTGGCAGTCAGGACTAAGAAGCAAAAAGATTGGGAGAAAAAAGGGAAAATCAGTTACATGGGCAAGGACACCACAAACACGTGTAAACAGATGGTTGGAAGGTAGGGGCGAACATTGAAGATGTCGATAGCAGAAAATGAAGGAGGGAGAGGATAACACTTCCAAAAGAAGGGGAAGGTTAGAGCAGCATGATGAAAGAGATTGAAGAAAACTGGATGGTGAGATAGGAGCTGAGGATGTGGGTAGAGTACATGACTGTTTCAGTATGCTTCCTGCCAGAACTTGAAGTGTAACGGGAGCTTCTGGCATATGAGGAGTTGCTCTGCTGGCAGAGAATATGTGATGCCTGCTGGCCTAAAACACGGGGCACAAGGGGGCAGAAACCCACTTTGTTCTTCTATGGAAAGTAGTTTCTAGACTGTCATCCTCAATCAGCTGTTCTAACAACTCACTGCATAAAGAGTAGGAAATGTGCTTGCTGTTCAGGGTTCAGCGTGATCCTGCATTGAAGTTAAGCTCCTCATTGACTGTCCAGTCTCTTAGTTGGTGTCTTGATACACAGCAGTATGGTACATCTTGTGTTAAATGAACATTTTAAATGCCTGTCTTCTCCCACAGTAGTGGCATTGAGAGAGAAATTTAAAAGGCAGAGAAAATTACTGAAACCATAGACTGTATTATAATTTGTATTGAAACGGGACGAGAATGCAGTTCTTTAGAGCATGGTAAAGTGACTTGACCGAACCATCTTGGTAATGCCTGCCAGTATGCCTCCTTCATGTGTTTCCTGACTTCTTGTATTGTAATTAGCTAAGTTTTGTCAGCTCATCCCAGGAAAAATGCTCCTGTGGACGGAAGAAGAAGGGGTGCATGTCAGGGGGAGGATAGTAGGACATATCATAAGGCATATCCATAAGGATGCATATTTAAAGAGTTAAATTAACCAAGTATTTGAGGCATTTCTGATTTTTTTAGTTCTTAATTTTGCAGCTTCTTGGGCTTTCCTACATATTTTGATAACTACCTTACAGACAGAAAGACAAGAAGTTGTTTTCCTGGCCTGCTCTTACAGTTCTGTTTGTTTTTCTCCCCCTCTTCCCAGAGAGCCTCACTTCCAAAATTTCTCATCAGAGGTCACCTCAACTCTACAAACTGCATCATTACACAGCCGCTAACAGGGGAGCTGGTAGTGGAGAATGCAGAAGCTGCAGTGAAAAGTATTGAGCTGCAGTTAGTACGTGTGGAAACCTGTGGTAAGTTTCTCTGTAAACGGAGCGTGTACAGCAGACTGCAGCAATTACCAACTGCACTTTCACCCTAAATATGCAAGACTGTCAAGAGCCATACAATTGAGAAGATTGAAAACACTGGCAAAAAATCGTTTTGCACTTCAGGTGGCACAGTCCAAACATTAATTTCAGTTAAACCTCTATGACCTCTAGTCTGGAGTGCTAATGTGAAAACTCACAGGTTAGAGGGCAAAAGGTCACGTCCCATTCCATTCCCTGTGGTGTTTGTCTGTGTGCCCCCATTGCCCTCCTCGGTAAATCTTTATGTTTGGATTTTGGACACTGCTTTGCCTTCCTACCTTCCCTTCCCTTCCTCCCCCTCTAAATTCCCCGCTTTTTCACCAGGGTGTGCGGAAGGTTACGCCAGAGATGCCACAGAGATACAGAACATCCAAATCGCTGATGGGGATGTCTGCAGGGGCCTGCCCATTCCTATATACATGGTGTTCCCCAGGTTGTTCACCTGCCCCACGCTGGAAACAACAAACTTCAAAGTTGGTAAGTGGGTAGGATCTTGAGCTGTATTTACATCTTCCATTAGAAATGTTTTTAGTTTCACTTTAGCTTCTGGCAGGTGAAACTTGCACCATGGACGAAATGCTGTGGAAGAAAACCAAGGACATCTCTTTTGCTGTGTTTCATGTAGATTGAGAAATTGGAGACCAAATACTTCCGATTAAAATCAGTTCTGAAACTATTATGCTAGTTCTGACTAACAGAATTACATGGTATAGGGACAGAAGAAACATAGTAGCAGTAAGTAATTTTTTTCTGCCAAAAAATCAGGTGTTAATCAAATGTTGAATAAGAAGAGTAAATTGCAAAGATAATAATTTCCTCCTTTTCATCACCAGTGACAATCCCTCTTTCCATGGCCTCTCTTTCTTTTTGTTTCCCATTCTCCTAATTCACAGACTCAAATAGAAACAGTGAGGCAGACTTGGCTTTCTTGACCTACACAGGCCACTTCTTCCTGCTTACTCTATCCTAAATCCAGCATTTTCATTAACAAACACATTAAATTTAGGATTCTTCTCATTTGCTCAAGCAAGTACTTCAGAAATTCTCCTTGCCCACCTGTTCTGCTTCTCTTCATCTTCTTGGAGTGTGTTGGTTCTCCTTTTTGTATTGCATTGCATCAGATTGAAGTTGCTGCTATAGAAGTAGCTGTCCCTACAGTGTAAGTCCCTACCTTGAGGATCTTTCCCAGCTGAAGCTCCTCTTAATTTTCTGCTGTGCATCCTGCACAAATGTGCATGGGTAATTTTTCAGTTTTGGCTACCTGATTATCTGTTCCCCCAAGAGCATTTTTGCACTTATGTACGGTGATTATTCACAAAATGATACTGTACTCTACTTTTGCTATCTTTAGCAATTAAATAGTAACATACAGTGACAAATGGCTACTGTTAGAGTAGTCCCTATTTCTTGAGCATCTTCATATCTGTATTAAAACTTTTCATAAATAGAACTAAACCAGAAATAACTCTTTTATCTTTGGTTTCCATCACTCATTAACAGTCTTTGAATTCTGTCTCCACTTAGAATTCTTTATAGATCTGATACCAATTTTGTTTCTGAACAACACAATATAATATTTAAAGAGTAGAGAATTTTTGAGAATTGTTTTCATAGGTTGCAGGTATGTTGTCTTCTGGTGTTTAATTTCATTTTCTGTAATGCCTTAGAACCTTCTGTTACGTGCAGACAGCATGGAGAGGAGTCTGTTCCCTACCTCTTACACTTTACATGCTTTTAAACAATACATATTTTTCTGGGTAAGGTATCTCACACCAAAGTCCGTTTTAGCAGATGTCTGAACTTTGACATGCCGCCTCCTGGTCATCAGGCAGTTTCTCAGTGACATGGGACTGAATCTGGAGGAATCCCGAAGATGAGAACCAGCCAGGGCTCTCGGGGAATGACCCAAGGTCTCAGGTGCCGGTGACTATGTTCTGTCTGGAGCACCTGGTTCAGCCCTGCCTTCCTGTATTACTTGGCCACAGAAAAATGTAGAGTATTGAAATAGCTCGGGGGAGTCCAGTGAAGTGACCATCTGAGAGCAGGAACTGTCTGCCCTGACCCTACTGTGACGGTGCAGGTTATGGGATTACTAAATGGAACTCTGTTTTTTTCCCCTTCCCTCAGAGTTTGAAGTGAACATTGTTGTCCTTCTGCACGATGATCATCTTATCACAGAGAACTTCCCTCTGAAGCTCTGCAGGATGTAAATAGCCAGAGGAAGATTCACTTAACGATTTATTGAAAAAGGATGAAATTATTCAGAGACCAAGTGATACGTTATCTTTTTTTTTTTTTTTTAACTGAAAACTCCTGGAAGATAGTTCTTGGGCTTTCAGTCTATAGATCTTCCCAAAGACTGTGCTCATCTTCCAACAGACTGTGTGGATGAATCTATCTAAAGGGCCTCATCAAGTATCTTTCTGACTTCAACAGCCACCTCTTCCCCCATTTCTGCCTGCAAAATTATGTAAGAATGATTTCTGGATATTTCTACAACTTGCAGAAATCTGTAATAAATTTCACTGCTTATTTCATAATGCAACACTTGTTCTAAAGTCTTTTAACAGCCTCTTAAACTTAGGCCTGTTCCATATAATGTATAGAGATGGTGGGGGAGGGTAGGGTAGGGTGATATAATACTGAATAATATATATCTTTGAAATTATAATAAATTGTGCTACAACAACGCATAGTAGTGTCATGGGATGAATACTGCAAGATGACTGAAATAAGAGATATGAAATGAATAATATGAAGTAACACCAAATGTATTTTTGTCAAACTGGGAATGAGTTTGTATTGCAGGAATGCTTACAATAGAAGTTAGTGCTTCGCAGCTGACTTCTACCTCCACTGCACTGGATCTTCCCTGGATCAGAAAAACGTGGCCTTATCTCACCTTTGCTATATATGTAAAATATAGCACCAAGAAAGATCAGTCATAGGTTTTAGCTTAAGAACATGCTTATTCTTGGCATTTTGCCATCTTTCCTCTTATTAGACTTAAAGATGTTTCAGCTTTAAAAAAGGAATGAGGTGAAAAAGGAATGACTTAGATGACAAACAGCATCACTGTGTTGTTGCAGACCCATCCCATTCAGAGGGCAGACTGTACCAAGTAAGGGAAAAACTCCATAAACTTCTGTGCTGTGGACCTTGTGCCTTTAGGATATGATTCCTCATGATGTAAGTTACCGTTCCAAGGGAGACAGGCGATTCAGTCTTTAAATAGGTAGGTTAATATTGTCACCTGATCAACATAGAACTGTAAACACCAGGAGAGGCATTTGTGAAGGTAAGATACAGTTTCATGTTGAGAAAGACATTACAACATTTCTAATACTACATCTTAAAGGTACATGTAAACTGTCAAGGCAGGCACTAGATGGGAAAACCATTTCAACAAGAATTAACCTTCCCAAGAACAGGTTGTGGATTTTGGTGTTCGTTAAAGTCAACAGAACAGCCACAATGTTCTTCTGTGATTTTTTCATAATTTTTTTGTGTGGAACAGAGGTAGGCTAAGTATATAGAATTACATCAAGTTTGAGTGTCAAGATGACAACCTAAAAAGAATTAAGAAAACTGTCCAAACCAACTTCCTATAGCTTTATCTAGCAGCATTGCCAAGCATGAAAATGTAATTCTGGCTTTGGCCGTGATTTGGTATCAGCTATACTTCAGGAAAACAATTAAGGTGTTACTTTAATGTCTTACAACAGTCTAATGTATACTAAAAAAAAAAAAAAAACAACTCCCTGACTACTGTGCCCCACCCCCCATTTACTGGAAATAAACACTTGTGCAAGATCAAGAACCAGCACAGGATGATTACTGGAAAACAAGTTCCTGCTTCTAGTCTGCACGATATTAAAGGAGTGCCACCTGCTGCTCACAGCTGAGGCAGCAGTAGCACTTCACACAGAGGTTACTTGAAAATGCACTGGTGTTTGATCCTGCCTCTGGCCATAGCATCCGCAGCAGCAGATCTCTTACCTACACCCTACTCAATCGCCTCTCTGCCTGCACCGTGATGATCCCAAGGGCCTGATGGGTCAGAAATCCAGCAGGGACAGCTGAAAAATCCTAGTCTGGAGTGAGTGCTCCAATTGCTCCTTGAAACGCTCTTGGTCTCCCAGAAGCAGCTTTGACAGGAAGCCAAGGATTAATGTTACAGTATCTGTGCTAAGCTGCCTAGAAGTGGTCATCGCAGATTAGAAATTGGTATCAATGTGTGAGAGGAGTCCAGATTACTTCGAATGTAATTATGGAGCATTTCACAGACCTTTCATGTATAAAGAAAAAAGGTCAGCAGCATCCTGACACTGCAGCAATAATCATTTAGCACACAGTGTATATCCTTAAGTTGGGAATTGGAGGCAAAGCAAGGCTGTACCTTGTCCTAGTCTGGAAATGAAGTAGCCTTATCTACACATACTTACCATTAAAGAGTTGGAGACTTCTCATCTCCATAAAAACTTAGTCTTAAACGTCTTAGAAATAGATCATGTTTCTTTTTTTTTTTTTTTTTGTCTGCTCTAAGGCCTCCTTATTAAAGATGTGAATAAACCATTTCTGCCTATCAGTAATAATTCTTGTGGTTTCTGCGAGTCAGGGAAGAGAAAAGGAGCACAGATTAAAAATCACCCTGCTTGCTTAGCAACCCGGGCTCCTATTGGTGCTGTGAGTATAGGGAAAAAATAAGACTGGCTGATAACAAGCATGAACATACACCAATATCAATTCATTAACTCTGCGTTAACACTAAGTGTTGCCTTACCTGTTTTCACAGCCAACTTACCCATTTTAAGTTATATTCTATTTGGAAAACACCAAATAGTTGACCATGGCTTATGGGACTGCTTTGCCACTGCTTAGCAGGTCAAGGATCCCTCTGCCCTGGAAAAGTGGGCTAAGGGGCGAGGACCTGGGCTGCTTCTGTGAACAACTGATGAAGTCTAATTAATATATTGTCCCCCCACTGAAAAAATAATGGAAGCTGAAAAGGATGCAAGTGGTGTAGTGCTGAGCAGCACAGTACCAAATTCTTTGGCTATACAGTGCCTTAGCCCTATAGCAAATAGTAGTTTACTCATCAGTAACTCATACCTAGCAAAAACATTAAAAGAACACCATGTGAGCTGCAGCAGTAATTTTATTTCTGATCCAAGTTCCAATTAGTATATTGTTGCATCTCGAGATAGTTTAAAACTTCCTCTGTAGTATACATACTCCACTTGGGGAAACAAATGATCCATTAGACTTACCTAATCTCAAATAATCAGCTTAATACTGCTTGTACCCAAACAGTCATACTCACTGTATTTTCAGTGTTTATGCTACCAGTGTACACTATCTAGCCCTGGTCTTCTGGCCATCTGAAACAAATTTTTACAGTGAAAAGGGTACTTATTCTGGCAGGTTCCAACTTTTGCAGCAGTAAGGTAGCTATTCTTTGAGCTGTTTGTATTGCGTACCTCACACTGCTCATAAACCAGCATTCACACACAGAATACAAATGCACTCTATTGCTTCATCAAAAATAAAAAATGTTTAATTCCAGTTTAGACAGATCAGCTCAACTATGAGGGATATTTAAGACATTTTCACGTTAAAAAATTGAGTCATATTATTCCAAATCAGTGATGCACAAACAGAAGGAATGACAAGAATAAACTTCTTGCTTCAAACTGTTGTTAGAAGTCATTATTTAAACAATCTGAATTATGAGGTGTAGATTTATGTGGAAAAAAGGAGTTGAAATTGTATGAACCGTATTCAAAATGATCACAAAAATCCCGATTTGAATCCTGCAGTTAAGTTGTTATTGTTTATACCGTGAAAAGGTAGTGGAATGGTTGTTCCAAGATCTAGTCTGTCATTCAGCTCACCTATTTATTTGATATTAGAATTTATTTTCAGTGTAGAATCAGCTCTGAAGGACCCCACACGCACTTTTTACAGTAATTGTTCATAGGCATAACCATCCTTTGAGAAAAGTAAATATGGTACTTTAAACCCCTTAGCCAAAAAAAACTACCAGCTTTGTGTGATTCTGGCCTCTGAACTACATCAGCTGCACGCATTCAGGCAGCAACCAGGAGAAGTGCTGGATATTGGAGTATACTAACTTGATAGCGTAGGTGCCATGGCAGTGCCTGGATCTCGTGGCTTCCAGCCACACGTTAAATACTGGACGAGAATGAGTTCTGCTGTCCTTTCCAGCAAAACCAGGGATCAGCCTCTTCCTAGGCATCACATTTCCATTCCTTGTCATGACGGTTATTTATCTGCAGCCACTTTACATCTTACTATGCATTAAATAAAACAAGATTTAGGTATATTTTTTTCTTGCAGGAAGCTCAGGAAAGTCTTCAGGTAACAGAACATGATTGCGGCAGATAGGGCAGGTACTCGAATGTTCCTTTAGCCATTTTCTAATGCACTGCAAGAACAGGAAGATTATGTTGAGGAAACAGTCCAAGTCTGGTATCAAGAGATCAGCTTAAAGAGCTTCAATTCATTCTGATGAATTATCATAGTTGAGATCTAAAACTTGAAACTTTTCAACATGCACAAAGTACGTAACAGAAAACTATGTATTGTTGTTTTTAACTTCAGGTACTAGAGGATGAGGGGAAAAAAAATAAGAAGTAAACTGACTGTACAACTGAACAAAGAGTAAACATTTGCATCTAAGTGATAAGAACAAGAATCCTTACCTCTCTGTGAAAATGATGCCCACATTCCAGTTCACATGAGTCTCTGCTTAGCTCATCATGACATATGGTGCAAGGATCATCACTGGAGGCCTGTACAAAAAATGTTACTTGAAAGCTAGCAACAATTAATCATTGAATTCTACTAATGTAATGATATTATTAACTTTAACCAAGTCTGTTTAAGGTTTTGTCCACAAAATGAGCAAGTCCTGATTATTTTTTCCAGTAATGCACCTAATTATTTCGCATCTCATAAGAAGTACAGGGTAATAAGTTGAAATTTATTAAATAGTGGAGAACTTACTGTAGAGTCTATTTTTTTCCACTTAGATTTAGGTATTGCTCCAACATTTCCCCATGGCTGGAGATTTGGCTGAGCTGGATATGTATTTTGACTTGAGGCATTTTTGTGCACAGGTCTTGCCTTGGGTGGGCTGGGTACATTTTCTTCTGCAGATACTTCCTGACTCCGAGTCCCAGTCTGTCCTGGTGAAGCAGATACCAACTTCACAGGTCTCTCTGTTGAAGCTGATGCCTAAACAGGTATTGGATAAGAATTTTGAGCAAGTTCACAGTTCAGAGCCTGACAGCAAAGAAAAATGTGCTTTCTCTTCTGAAATGTGCTGTGTTATTTCCACCATCAGAGGTGCACAGCAGAAATGGCAGCAACTACAACAGTACCTTATTTTGCTGGTCCAGAATAAGATCTGTCACTCTTCTTAGAATTTCAGTGTAGCTCAAGCTTAACAATGTATTCCCATTTCTTCTCTGTACATCTTTTATGAACTTGGTAAGGGTTGAACTGAAATAAAAATGACGTTACCAATTACTAACACTATGGCTATTGTAGACATAATCACAGTGTTAGAAAACACTATTTTCCATGTTTGATTCATAGCAGTAGAGCCTACTGCTCCATTAACTAAAAGACACTAACTTCTCGGATGAACTGCAGCAAGCACCTGCTTCCAACACTTCTCAATAACTAGGATCTACCTACTTTAAATCATAAAAATAAAATACTACTAGTTCTGTTTGCTGGTGCTTCTAAGTGAGAACACTGAGTAAACTCTGTAGGTCTGTTCCCTTAAGGAATGTCTCACTGAACAAGGGAAAGAAACTAATGTTTTACGAAAATTCATCTTATGAAACAGGAGCCATCTACTAACAAATCAATTCTTTTTGTACTTTTATCATTGAATGATTAGAATTTTTATTGCCCAACACAACACTGTACACATTAAAAATTACCTGCTGTAGCCTGGAAATATAGTTTGTAGATGTGCAATAATATTTTCAAATGTTTCTGGAGGCAAGGCGTTGTTTGGAATTCCAGGGGGCCTCATACGTGTAGCTGAATCATCGTGGTGGGATTGGTTTGCTTGGATATTCTGAGTATTATTTCCAGAAATCCTTGATGGACAAGTTAATGAAACTTTATCGGCATAGGATCCTTCCAGAGGTTTGGAATGTTTTTTCACTGCTCCATCACTTGCAGAATGAGACTTAGAACTTGCAGGTGCTGGCTTAACACCAGCCTGTGCATTAAATGAAGCAGTTGTTGGACCTTGATCTTTAGAACTTGAAAACGCGGGAAGTAAATTAGGTTGTGCAGATGCAGAGGAGTACATGACAATAGCTGGATCACTGATAGCCAGTCTGCTTTGTTTTCTCTAGGAAATAAACAGATTCCACAAGAAAAATAGTAATTAAAATAAATCAAGAGGAACTCTTGAGCATTTGCAGCATGAACTAGGCTACATTTTGGCCATGAGAAGGAGCTGAGAGGTCATATCAATGTATCTGAACTTGTTCTACCTAGGTAAAGATATCATACAAAAGTGCTCTTTAGTATGTACTACATACAGACAACCAGCTTGCATTAAGACATTAAATTAAATAGGGCAGTATATATGTATTACAGCTGTTACTTTTACTTATTCTGGGTTTACTGAAGGCCAAATGGCTGTTGGACAGCTTTAAGTTTTAAAGAAGTGTAGTTTGAAGTTGGTGGTAGAAGCCACTGCTTTAAAATAAGTGCCATCCATTTAAAAATACAAAATGCATTGATATCATCTATATATAATCCAGTGTAACATTTATTTTAAAACCAAACACATCAGCTACAATCATCACCCTCAAGAGCTTGGAGTTGTAGTAATTCATGAAGATTTCTTTTTGAACTAACAAGTCTCTTCCATAAATGGAAAGAACTCCTTAAAATAAGTTGTTTGGCCCCATTACTGCTGTTGTTTCAGAACTTGACTGCTCTAAGACAGCTGGCTGCCTTCTAGCACGTAGAACTAGAATTCTACATTTACTCATAATCAAATTAAACCTGCTGGTCCTTGTTCTCAGTGTTGCTTAATTTAATACTTTAATCACTTTTTGAAGTAATACTTCACCCTCTCAATACAGGTGTATGCCTATAACCACCTTTAACAGAAAAGGATCATCTCCTTAGGAGAAGAAGAAGAAATAAACTAAAGTAAATTTTGGCATAAACTACTAGTCTATGAAAAGCCAGAAACTGAAAATTTGCTTGACAATGTGATTTTTAAAAATCTGTACGTAACCAGCTTAGCTTTGCCAACAGAGATATGAAAAGTCAGCTTGACCTAAAACGTTACATAGTAGAACAGCCTAATCTCAATTTTAGACCATTTAGATTTTTACAAGTTTTCACATTCCTTAGGACAAAGCTTTAGGTTTATTTTTGTAAATTCTTACAGAGTTTTTAGGCTTTATCAAATGATGTTTTTGTATCACTTGATTCAAAAGTGGTAAGAATTAGATGGAGAATCAAATAGTCAAGGAGAAAAATAGCTTTCATCAAGTCTTTTTCATTTGGATTCAGTATTCTCCTATTAAAGTCTTCATGAAGCTGAAAGAACTACAGAGATCTTTTCTAGTTACTCCTGCATTGCTGCAGTAAAATCAGATACCAAATGCAGAACAAAAGGATCAAGAGTCACTGCTTCCCAACATCTAAATTGATGGCAACCTAAGGATATACCTTAGATCACTGAGAACATCTACAATATCCTTAAGAATTCTGTGCCAATAAGGAAAAAAAAGATACCTAGAAATAATTGGGAAGAAATAGTATGCAGGAGAATGTAAGGGTAACCATACATGACTCCAGAAAAATTGTAGTAACAAACATAAATATACTACAATATTAGAACAGAGAATTGGGTCCAAAGTAAACCAAAAACAAAGGAAAGAAAAAAAAATGACTTTCTGCAAAGAATATACTTTTTAGAGAAAGTTTCTCTTGTGGCATCTTTGATGCATTTAGGGATTTCATTTATGAATATACTATGAACATTTTACTTAACTGGTCATTTAACTGCCCTGTCTTGAAGGGTTCAGTCAAGAACCCAAGTATTTCCTTACTCCAAACTGACCCAGGTACAGTGATTTTTGGATACTATTTGTATTCATGACTGGACATCAGCTCTGTGCCCTAACTTCAATTTTACTCTCAGGGAACGGCAACATTTAGGTTTTTGGCATCATCACTGCAGCTAGGTTGCCTCCAAGTATTTCAGCATGGCCATGTGTCCCCCCACCTGCATGGTGATGAATAGCTAAAGGACGTCAGCTTACGCTGGCTTTGTCCTTGTACCAGGAACAATCATGCGTAGTTAGGAAGTAACTGACAAGGTCTGAGCAAAGCACTTGTGGAACTTCTAACCCATACGAAAATACTGTTAATGCTATTTGTCTGGGATGTAGTTACTGCAGGTTAATTTCCACAAATGGCTGAAACTGCCTCTAGTTCCTAACAGATGCAACTGGAAGCTAATTCTGGTATCCACCATCAGTTACATTTGTTGGTGTAATGGGCTCTTGTCCCTGTGGATTTTGGTGCTACAGTAAAGTCATGACGTACAAGAAAACGGGAAGCATTTTAACATTAACTTTAAATAGCCTAAGCCTCTAAAAAGGGCTTGAGAATTTGTCACTGGATGTTATCCTGCTAATCTGCAGTCACCTTTTCCTAGGCATACGGAGAGGCATAGATTAGTTTGTGTTCAAGGCTACATATTCAGGTTACATATATGTTCTGTAAGAGATGGTCATGCTGGATACAAACCTAAAAAGTTTCTTAACACACAGCTATCATATGATACATACTAAGACACTGGGAGGAGATGAAAGATCCACAGCTTCTATTTTGGTGAGGCAATTTCGTACACCGTTTTTCACCATCTGAATTTTTTCTTCATACCCAACCTGCAGAAGGAAAATAAATTCTCCAAATGAGCATTAGCTAAAGCTCTTTTGTTACTTAAAATGGCATTAGCAACATTAATAATGGCATTAACACCTTTGCAAAACAAAGGTATCAGGCCTTTCACATGGACACATAAGGCCTACCATTTGGTGTAGTAACATAACTCTCTACTGAAGCACTTGCATTAATGTTTGAAAGGGCTCATGAAACATCTTCTAGTTTTTAAAACTTAGCATACATAATGTATTCAGCTTCTCTTAGCAGACAGTTCTCCGTTGTTTTTATAAAGAAGTTGCATGGACATTTAAAGTTCAAAGAATACAAAATAACTGAGATTACAGACTCATTAATCTGCAATCCAATCTTCAAGGACCATATACAAAGGAAAGAATTTTGTCTTTATGTAACCGAAGATAATCATTGTAACTTAACTATATTTAATAATCAGGCCTTATAATCAAAGTTTTCTTCTGTCATTAAAAAAATGCAGATGAGTATTTGAAGACAGTGTTTTAAAAAAGGAATGTAAATTTATTCTGTTTTATCTCCAAAGTTCAATTTATACCTTGTTACGAGAAATTAAGACATACCTCTACTTTTTCCATTTGTTTCTTTATATTTGAAATAAATATTTCCCAAGAATCAATCCGTGACTTCAACTCAGGAAGTGCTGAGGCCGAGCTGCTGAAATAACAAAGATTTTCAGTTAAACTCCAGAATTTCCATTAGTTTGTCTGCTATGGAGAAAAGTAGACTGAAGGGTGACCTCATTGCTCTCTACAACTTCCTGAGGAGCAGAAGTGGAGAGCAAGCAGCAAGCCTCTGGTCACTGATGACAGGACACGTGGGAACAGCACAAATCTGCTCCAGGGTAGGCTCAGGCTGGACATTAGGAAACATTTCTTTACTGTGAGCGTGGTCAAACACTAGAATGGGCTTCCTAGAGAGGCAGTTGATGCCCCATGTCCATCATTGTTCAAGAGGCATTTGGACAATGCCCTCAGTAACATGCTTTAACTTTTGGTTAGCCCTGAGGTGCTCAGGCAGTTGGACTCAAGGGTAGTTGTAGGTCCCATCCAACTGAACTATTCTATTCCATTATTTTTTTTGATTAAGACCAATGGTTTTAATACAACAGTTCCTTCCTATATGGGCAACTTCTACCAGGAGAGGGAATATGGCATATATTTTTAAAGAAGTAACTGAAAAGGGATAAGTTAGTTCCTTGTAAGGAAAGCAACACTCTTGTCATATGCCAGTTTTGTTTCACATCTTCTTTATTTACATTGCAGCCCTCTCCCCAGCGATACTGGGCAGGATAACTGGAATGTTCCCAGTAGCCTGATCTTCCCAGGCTAAGAAAGAGTAAGGCAAGAAGTTTGCTGCTGCTTAAGTATTTCACATGTTGATAACGTAAGACTAAAAAAGAATTCAACTTCAGGGAAGTTGCATTTAGCTACTGCGTAACTTTAAGGCAGCCACCACTTTGTGAGAAAAATTGACTTGTCTAGTTAGCAGATCATGACTAAACATCCACTAATTACTTTTATTTAGCAACTAGTAGTACTGAGATTACTGGTGTAAAGCCTCCATACCTGCTTAGTGACTTCAGTATCTTGAGATTTTTGTCTGCATTGGCAGCTATGGCATTTAGCTTGTATACTTCAGTTTTTTTCCAGTTTTTGAGTACTGATATCTGTAACAAAATAATTGCTTAAAAAGGATAGCAATAAAAGCACTGCTGTAACACAAGGAATAAAGCCTTGAATCATCTTAAACAATAATTTGATGATACAGAGCACAACATACACTCACACACTGCTCCTATGGTGAGGAATTTCAAAAGTAGAATTAAGGGCACTGGTAAGCCTTTAGGAGGATAACTAGGTTATATTCACTTCAGCTGATTGTAGAAAGCATCCATATGTATTCCCATTGCACCTTATCAAAAATGTGCATGTACACATTTTAAGTCAATAAGGTGCTCTTTTAAATACTGCATAGTTGAAGGTCAACATGAACAAAACAGTCTAATCTTTTTTATGAAATCCCACTGCAGGTTAAGACAATTTTCAAGCCTTTCCTAAGAAGAAAGCATTGTTTGTGCTATTTAAAGCATTTCCAATATAAAAAGCTATTTTAGCGAAAATCTTGATCAGTAATCTCCATTTAGTGAAATACTGAAGTTGCACTGATTCTACCCAAGAAAGAATCAGCTATACATTCACTAAGCATGACTTCATTTTGAAAAGGAACCTGGATCTTCCTATGGTTACTTCTTACTAGTGGAAGCAATTCATAATGCAGGTAAGTATGAAACTGAATTTAGCTTAATTTTGTTGGGGCAATAACAGATGCCTCAACTTCTGTGCACTTTTAATACAGGTCAAAAATAATGCACCATGATGATTTGCTAAGTTTTGCTAAGTTTTCCAAGATAACATCCAGAACAGCAGTTGACAGTATTTGATCAACACTTTAAACATATTGTTATAGAAAGTCTTAGGTACTACTTTTAAGGGAAATTGTTAAGACTTTAGCAGTCACCTTCCCACCTAGCAATGCAAGTGATTCAAGCTATAACAGAAGCGTTTTAGTTTTTTTGTTGCTTGTACCTCTGCTTTAACAGCTCTTTTCATATGTTCCTGGTAGTCATCTTGACTCTTTTTTATAAGTTCTTCCAATTTTACCTTCTCGTTAGCAAGTTTATTGCTGCAAAACAGAAAGAGGTTAAAGATTTGAGTAACATTTACCACAGAGTAGTACATTCTAGAGGTTTTCTTCAGCCATTACTTGTCTTTTCCTCAGAACCATATATCTTCATTTATGTTGTACAGTTTGTGCCTTTGGGCATAGTTTAATGTTCCTGTAGCTGTACTGCTGGCTCCATGAACATAACTTTGGGATTTCTTAACCAAATTTCACCGTGCAATGTAAAAAATTTATAGGGGCTTGACTACTGCAGACATGCAAGTTTTATTGTTCTAAGCCTGTTCACATATATAAAGAATGTATGTATAAATGAACCTTAAATCCTATCTATGCGCAAGTGAACAACTTTTAGAAACTGTTCAGATAACTTCATGTATATTTAGAATTACAAATATCCGAGGATCCGAAGCTGCATATGACAGTTCAGTATGTATGTACAGCACCCAAATTCTGATGTGTCCTAAAATACAGCATCATATAATCAAGGGAAATATATGACAGTGTTTTGAAAAGCCAGCTTTGAATTATTCTAAATAATTGAAAGAAAATAATATTTACTTATAGTAAGTAAAAGTAAACTAACTGAGAATAAGAGTTATGGGCTAAAGTGCTTATTTTTTCTAACCTTTCACCCAAAATGAAACAGGCAACTCCAATAATGACAAGTCAATAGAAAAATACAAATATTGCTGAGAGTTTTATAAGAGTTTTACCTGGTCTCAAGACATGTATTGAAATTTATGTTATACTGCTTCTCCTTCTCATCAATGGTCTTTGAATACCTAGAGTAATCAAATATTTATTAAGCTTATTCTGAAAATTGTTCACTACCAAACACATTACACATTCCTCTATAATCACAGCGATAACTATGCAGCAGTGACAATCTATACATTTTACATGTTGTTTAATATTATTTACACTAAAAATATGAAAATATGAAAAAAAAATAAAGCCCAAACTATTCATATAAAAGATAATACAACAGCATTCAAGGACGGATATCTTCTGAAGTCTGAAAACTGACAGAGAACATTAAAAGTATAGTAGGTATTGTCAAGCCTGATTAGAAAAATTATTACTAAATAAGTCAGTTTCATCAGTTTTCTGACAGCCATTTTAAGATGCTTATCTGTGCTTGCAATATCACAACAAAACACTAAAGCAGACATGCATATTCCAGCCTATTACTGTGAAAAAGCTTCTAGTTGGTTATACAGCCAATGAGTAGACTACTTAAAGATTGCTGAAGTGCTTGAAATGTTTTGGGGAAAGCTACTTATAATACTATTTCAAATGACACTGGATTTATTTTTTCAGTGTGTCAGTGACGTAACTTCCTAGATGCTCTACGACTATAGTAGGAGGTTGACTGAAGCTGTCTCTCGTTGCTTCATAGCCAGGAAAACTAATTGTCAGGGGAATGCCTGGGATTGCTGCACACTGGGACACGATGGGATATTACTGATCTAAGTTCCATGGGAGGCCCTCCAGACTTCTGTTTTAGGATGATTGAGGGGTTAAAAACAAAAACAAACAAACAAAACAAACAAAACAAACAAAAAAACCACACAGTAGATACATGGTGTATCTATCTATGTGGTTCTTGCAGATTTACTTGAATCTGAGAAGTAGGGGACAAGACTAGAAAAGAAGGAAACGTGCAGCCCTAGTTAATCTTCAGATACGTTCTGTGGCAGTACAGGTAAAAAGTGTGCAAGAAAGATGCAGTTGAATTGACTGTATATGAGGAAGAGGAACAAAAAAGTGAAAATTGAAATTAAAATTTAAGGCTAATCATACAGCTGCAGAGGAGCATACCAAAGCAGTAATGGTAAATCATGAAGGAGAAAAGTATACAAACAGTGCTGAACTACAAGTTTCTGGAAAACTCATGAAAATCTTAAACAGTGATGAAGTAGTATTCATTAATTAGGTTAAATAACTACATGTAGATCCTATTGACACCAACCCTAACTCAAGATCTGCATTTAACTCATTTCAGAATGATATTATCAGGGCAAAAAGTTTGAATTCTCCTTCATAAAATCAGTAAAAACTGAAACATACCATAGGCTATCAGAAATAACTCTACTTACTGCTGCTTTAAAACAAACAAACAAAATCAAGCAAAGGGACAAAAACATAGATCTACAGATGTGAATCTGTATTCAAAATTGGTACCTATCATTAGTATCCATATGCTTTTTGACGGTGTTCCTTATTGCTTTTAAGTTCTCTTGATTTTCTTTTTTCTCCTGTTGCCATTTTTTTACTTTTATTTCTAAATCTTGATTAAGCCAGTCTAGTTCATTCTTTGATACCTAAAAGAAAACAAAACAAAACAAAACATCATTTCTGTAAATCGTATTTTATTAAAATGCAAGTTAAAGTTAGAGCAGATTGCAGACATATGATCAAAACCTTAGCCAGCAACATTTACAATGACAAAATTTTACTTAGTGCTTAATGTACTTTTAGGCTAAGTGTTTAGAACAGGCAGCATTCTCATTAATGCTTAACTCCAATGATCTTCACATGCAGCTTGGAGTGCACCCTCAGCAAGTTTGTTGATGACACCAAGTTGTGTGGTGCAGTCGACATGCTGGAGGGAAGGGATGACACCCAGAGGGACCTGGGCAGCCTTGAGAGGTGGGCCTCATTCAACAGGGCTAAGTGCAAGGTCTCACACTTTCAAGCACAAACACAGGCTGGGTGGAGAACGGATTGAGAGCAGCCCTGAGGAGAAGGCCTGGAGGGTGTTGGTGGGTGAGAAGCTTGACATGAGCTGGCACTATGTGCTGACAGCCCAGAAAGCCAACTGTACCTGGGCTGCATCAAAAGCAGCATGGCCAGCAGGGTGAGGGAGGGGATTCTGCCCCTCTGCTCTATTCTCCTCTCATGAGACCCCACCTGGAGCTCTGCATTCAGCTCTGGGGCCCACAGCACAAGAAGGACATGGGCCTGTTAGAATGAGTCCAGAGGAGGGCCATGGGGATGATCAAGGGGCTGGAGCACCTCTCCTGTGAAGACAGGCTGAGGGAGTTGGGGTTGTTCAGCCTGGAGAAGAGAAGGCCCCAGGGAGACCTAACAGCAGCCTTCCAGTACCTAAAGGGGCCTGCAGGAAAGCTGGGGAGGGACTCTCTGTCAGGGGGTGTAGTGATCGGACAAGGAGTAATGGTTTTAGACTAACAGTGGGTAGATTTAGATCAGATATAAGGAAGAAATTCTTCACTCAGAGGGTGGTGAGGCCCTGGCACAGGTTGCCCAGAGCAGCTCCCATCCCTGGAAGTGTTCAAGGCCAGGCTGGATGGGGCTTCGGGCAACCTGGACTGGTGGGAGATGTCCCTGCCCATGGCAGGGGGGTGGAACCCTTCCAACCCTAACCAATCTATGATTCTGTGAGTGTTAAAGCTGGAATTCAGGACCTCCCCAAGATGCAGTACAGGAATTTACTCCAATACACAAATGAAAGGAAGAAAAAGATGCTAGAGATTGAATGACAGGCCCCTTATTTGAAGATCTTATTAAAGAATAAAGCGAGGTGGTAAGGTTTTAGTCTCACCCGATTTATTTATTTTTAATTGAAAAACTCCCTTTAAAACGCAGACAGATGAGTAGCATGTAGCACACTTGGCTTTTAACTGTAAAATCCAAATGATAATAGGCTGATGGTGATGCCTGGAGCCTGCTCTTGCTCCCAGCCAATTTCAAGGAAAACATCTGGAAAAGCCCGTTAGCTGTCCTAGCAAATCTGACCACTTGAACCCCTCCTCCTCAAGAAGAGGGAAAGAGTCAATAACATCGTGCTTTTTTCTTTTTGGGTTGAATCAAAGCCGGTACCTATCCACTAGATGGAGACAACCAATAACCAATGTGTTCATTTAAATGCGTTCTGAGGAAGATGCCACACAGATTTTCAGATCTGTTAAGACTTCACAGCAATGAGGACTACAGTTTCAAAAATCCTGTTGACCTATCACAACCAATATTGTGAACCAATGCAGTTTGTCTTTGCTAACCCCACCGTCGCATGGATAAAAACATTACCTTTGTCTCTTCAACACTTTTTTTTATCATCTCTTTTAAAACACTGATTTCCTCTGAGCTTCGGCTTTGTAACTGTTCATATTTTTCCTGTGCTTCTTTAAGTTGTTCTTTTAATACCTGATGCTCTTTTTCCATACGTAGAATATCTCCCTGAAAATAAATTATAGAAAGTAATTCAACGGCCATTATCCACAGGGCAGCAAACATTCACAACAGCCAGTCTGCTCTCAGCTGATGGTTTTTAGCGTGTTTGTTTCTTTTGTTGGGGGGAGTTGTTTTCTGTGTAACAGAAATGAACATTAATGCCTGACATGAATGGAGTATGAAGGGAAGGCCATATTTTCTCGCTCATCTCCTGATACGGACAAAGGACTGCCATTAACATCAGTCTGAGCTGCCTGCATACTCCAATGGAACATTTAAATCAAACCTCAAGGTTTTGGGGGAGGAAATACTCAATTTCCTCTAAAACATATTCCAACATTTGAACAGAGACAGCCTCCTTTTTGTGGGCCTACATGAAGTTTGGATGAAGGACGTTACAGATTATGGTCCAACAGGAAGGGTGGGAAAAAAAAACAAACAACAAAACACCTCAAAATCAAAAGCATCTGTTACAACATCTTATTTTCAGATAACCTTCATCTTCACAGTCCTGAATGTTTGGGCACTCCTTTAAACTCCTTCATGAGAAATATGAACAAATATACAGGTAACTTACTTGTTGCATTTCAAATGGATGAAAAGGCAGGGTATTAGTTTCCCTATCAGCTACTTCATGATTCACCTAGAATACAAAGAGTCATTAAATGATGAGAAAAATCTCCTGTTTACATATGCAATTACTATGCCAGCTGTTTTTGAAGCTTCTGTACCTAACCTACAGTTACATGAATCCAACTACATCGTGAAATATATGTCCCCAAAATTGAATTCAAGCTATAAAGAAAGCACTTTTTTCCTGATCTTTTCCTAGTTTAATTGACCATGAAGCATTTATACTGGGGACAGTTCTTTCTGTCTTTAAACACAGCTGCGCTCTACACATCTGAAAACTTAAGACTGGCAAAACCAGTGTCTGACAACTCACAGAGCAGCTGTGTTTTGTGGCTTGTCCTAAACTCAAGATCTGTGATACAAGTGCCTGTATTTAAAAAGGACTACATTCAATGACCAGAGTCCCTGCTTGTTTTCCTCCAGTATCACTCATCAAAGACCTACTGAAAAAAAAGTTTAAAATCTAATCTTGCAACATACTGAAGATTGAGTTTACGTTACACTCTAACATGCTATTAAAAACCACAGTCAGATGTTAAATGCCTTGCTCTCCCACACTTTTGCAAACAAATACCTCTGTGCATTGTAACCTTTTGAACTCTGCTAACCAGAATTCCCTAAATTGAAAACCATTGCCTTTTCTATTAACAATTCATTACACGTGCTCAGGAACCAAACAGAAATCACATTTTAGGTCAGCCAAAAGGAAAACAACTTACAGTAACTGCCTGGGAAAGACTTAAAGCAAAGAAGTGTACACATAACAAGCTTTGGAACAAAACAAAACAAGAAAAACAAAAACGAAAGCAATGAAACACATTAACATTTTCATAATTTAGAAAACAATAATAAAAATGATTATTTCATCATACAGCTATAAACAGTTATTCCTCCCTTAAACTGCCGTATTTCTAACGCTGAAAACCTAGCTTCTTAGCCCAAACTGTTTTCTGTAACTTTTGCGTGCAATCACTGTCTCTCTCTGTTACTTTAAGTGCATTTTCTTGAGTGGCCCATGCTGATTAATCCTTGGGGTGCATTAATAAGTAAATGTTTTGGTCCCTTCTTCTGGTCAGCTGCATGCTGTGCCCCTTTAAGAGTTTTCAGCAATGTTTCTTGTGCCTGTAGGACAAATTTTCTCTTTCGTTTTGTTGTTGCTTTCCTTCTTCAGGAGGAAAAAGTAAGGTAAAGGGAGTTTGCCTTTGAACTCACCCTACAGCTGGGCCATCCCTGTGAACCGCCAGGTAAGCATCAGCCAGCGATGGTTAGAATCTACAAACCATCTAAATCCTCAAATACTGTACAAGTTAAAACAAGTCACTGAACAAAATGAAAAAAAAAAAGATGATACAGAAGCACGTCCAATAACCTCTAAAGCAATGTTTTCACTTGTGTGCACTAGTTCCCTCTCTTGACTCTGGGTCAAAAGATCTCCAAAAACTTCAAGCAGAACAAAATTCAGAGACTGTTCTCTAAAGAATTACAAATGAAACCCAAAGATAACAGAAAAAAGCATCAGCAATTTAAAATGAAATTCTAAGGAAGCTCCCAGTCTGATAAACACCTCAGTATTTTCCAACTTGTGGCCTTTTCAGAAAGATAAATAGTAGAGAACACTAATACTATTGTTAATATCTCCTACATTTGAATAACTTGAAGCATTACTTGCAGGTTTCCTCTTGAAACTCTATACAACATTTGACCCTTTGGGAAGTCATAAAGAAATCATCCCAAAAGGTGTTGCACTTTGCACAGCAGCAGAAACCTAGCGCAAGATGCCCAACACTACCTTTTGTCACTTAGAAGTTCTCAAATAATGGTTCCATTTCAATCTCTTACCTGAACAGCTATCATTCTTGTATGAGGATTGTTTTTCATTACAGGTATACTTCTGCTTGCTTTTCCCTTCTTAGTCACCCGTAGACAACATTCAGCTTCATTTGTGCTATTTGCAACAGCAACGCTGCCCTCATAAAATGAGTTATCCGAGTTCAACAGGCACTGAGGGTCTTTGTATGGTTGTGTTTCTGTTGGTGTTAAACTGCTGCAGACACATTTTCTGTCTGAAATAGCTGATTCATCATTATCCCGATGAGCTACATGGTCAGCATAAATATAATGAGGTTGCTCGGCAACGTTTGAAATGAGAGGCATTTGAGAAGTCATTGGCGATATTCTTTCACATCGATAACCCCAGGAAGGCTGAGGCAAGAACATATCGAGATTTTCAGAATCAAAGCATTCTAGTAAAACTTCAGAAAAAGACGACCTATTTTCTACGGTAGCAATATTCTGACTAAGCATTGATTGACATGAAGCGGGTAAAGAACAGGGCAAATACTGTGGAGTGTCATAGCTTGCTACTATTATATCAGGAGATGTAGATATATGAGGTTGCTCAAGATAAGACAGGGGTTTGAATTCCTTAGCAGCTGGATTTAGCTGTAGCTTGTTCTGGAAAGGATTTTCTTGCACATCACAGACAATAAAATTTTCTTCTTCATTAACTTCAGTCTCATTCCTGTTTATATTTTCTTTTATAAGAACTTCATGCTTTAGTAAGCTAATAATGTTATCCACCATAACGAAACGATGGGATTTCAGAAGAAAAGATTTCAGACCACCTTCATCTTCTACAATCTTTCGAGCTTCTTCAGGGAAATGTTCGTATTCCCCAGTTAGCAATTTATTATTAATTTCCATAGGACCATGTTCTTCCAATATTTGAGAGAAATAGCTTTTAAAAAAAAAGTTGTAATTGTTAATCAAGGTTTTCTCATACAAAATTTTCTGTCATTTTTACTTGTCCACATCTTACTCAGAAACCTGCCACTAACTGAAAACACACTTATGTGCATACCTGCAACAGGCCATAACAACTCAAATTCTGGCCTTAATAAAATGTGTTTTTAAGTAGGATGTTGCACGTAACATTTTTGTCTCCAAAAAGCAAATGATATTTATGTGAGGCATTATTGCAGAAAATGTACACACCACAGTTAACTGAGAATTGAAAGGATCAAAATAAGAAATAGACTGTCTAGGCAACATCTGTTAGTTGCCATTAGACAACAGATACATAAAATATGCTGTCAATAAACTGTATTGAGCCATCGTCTCTGTGTTGTTACATGCCTTTATTTTGACATTTAGGAATGACTACTGTGAGTACCGATGAAATGAACAGATAAATTACATCTTCAGATGTCAGAAATGCCATCCTGCTCACTGTTTCAAAGCAAAACTACAGTTTGCCATTTGACAGTTTTCCTTTATTACTTGCAAGCACATTCTTAAATGCAAGGCCTCAGTTTTCCTGCAGTGGTCCAAAATTAGAGCTTTCCTACTGTTCATAATTGTCAATTATTTCTATGCTGGGAATCAGATACTTTATTCCCAATTACTTCTGTCACTTCTGTCTAGAAATAGTATAGTTTTAATTTTCTGAAACAATGATATAGAACTTATATGTATTTCAGCTTAAACAGTAAAATTTTTTGAACTGCTAAGCACAGAAATGTATACGTACTCATATAAACTTTCACAGGTTTGATCTGGATTATCATCCAAAAGTCTTTGATAGGTGTTACTACTTGAAATGTCATATACAGCTTCAAATTCCTCTCGTCCTCGAAGATATTCTGGGATTATACATGGTTCATAAAAGTATGCAAAATCTCTAAGATTTGAAAAAAAGAATAGGAACAATGATTCTTGTCTCTGGAAATAACTGCGTTTTTCACATATACTGAGAACATTATTACCATACGGTAGCTACACAGGTTCTAAGAAATATCCCAAACAGCAAACTCTTTCCTACCAACAGTATAAACGTTATCCCCCAAATACTTAACTGCTAAACTTCTTAAATTGAGAATAACTGACCCGTTAACTAGTAACTGTTAGTAATAGGTCTTAGTTCTTTCCTAGCAGCTTTCACATCTAGAAGAGCGAGCAAAACCAGGCTCAGGACACAGGAGTTTGACTGCTGATTACCACAAAAATTCTGAGCCGTGTCCTACATCACAACCTGCTTGATACAGCATAGAAGGCAAAGTTCTTTTGTGACTAATGGTATGTATATGGACTTATCAACCAATTTCTTCCTACAGTAAAATGGAAGAGGAAGATAAGATGTTACTTGAAAGAATCCCTTCTGGCCTAGAAGACTTATTGGGCTGCAACCTGCTAATCATTTGCTTCTCTCTTATTAAGATTTTAAAAATTCTAATACCCAATACACCTGTCCAGGAAGCAGAGAAGTAGTGGCTCTCTGGAAGCTCATATTAAGGTCATCTCAAAAAACACTGAGATAGGAACCCAGACTTTCTAAAGTGTTTCAAAGCCTGTCATCTCTGTTACCTGGCAAAGTACTTTGAAGTTTGGGCAATAAAAGCAAAGGTACATGATGATACTTACAATGTATTTTCTTCTATAAATATCTTTTCTTCCTCTATTGGTGCTGTACTAACTCCACTGGATAATACTAAAATAGACTAATTAAAAACAGATTATTATTATTTTTCTTACTGGAAAATGATCTGATGTGAACAGTATGAGTAGGCAGACTATGGAACTGCAAAACTGCTAAGTACAATTATCAGTATTAAGCCACAATGACAAGCTTCTTAACTTTAGATTATTAATTTCTTCTTCAGAATTTATTTTGGAAGAAGAAATTGGGACATTCCAACAGACAAAACAGTGTGTTTTGTTTTTTTCCTTTAGATGTGCCTGATTTTTCACTGAGTTTTATAACAAATACAGCTTTTTTGTTAAGACTTCTGTCTAAACTCATTCCATTGCTCTGCATATCAACTGAATTTCTAGGAATCTCTTCCACTATAATTGAGAGCCTTCAAACTTTAATAATTTTACTACAGGCAAGTCCGAGTGATCCCTAGTTCAACAGTTTTAGTATTACATCTCCTATTCTTATGTTCACCTATTACATGCTTTAGTTATCTTTTATTTTTTATTACTTATTAACTTTAGAAATACACGGACTTGTACAAATGGGTCCGTTAGGAAAAAAAAAAGAAAAAAAAAGGAAAATTCTGGCTGATGAAAATAACTTGAATCTTTATTTTACTTGAACTTCATGACAAAAAATATAAAACATTGGAGGCATGGATGAAATCAAGATGATTGCATCTGAGACAATCAATATAAAAGATCACTTTCAGCTAGAATATTATTTCTAGGAAAATCTATAAAACACTGAACAAGTAACATTTTTTCTGAGCATTAAATGAAACGCATCTATTTTTCAGGTCTAGAAACTCGTTTTATGTTGACAAATTCATACTGTAACAAAACAAGGAAAATTGTGTTAATTGAGTCTACACAGCTTACTACTTCTTCAGGAAAAAAACATTTCATGGAATAACCTCCACAATATATTCAGGAAAACAGACGCTATACATCTGACCTCCAGCAACTCTAAAAAGACTATTTATAGTAGGCAGCTAAAAAGTTACTGACCTTTGAATCTCTACAGTTCTTCTTTCTGTTTTTGTTTTTAACTTTGATATTGTTAGTCTGAAAGAAAAAAAGAATCACTTTTTTATTAGAATAAAATTACGATGCATTTCCAAAACCAGTATATGAGTTCAAAAATGTCATACTAGAATTCTTATTCTGGTTTGAACAGAACAAGAAGCAAACAAAACCATCAGAAGTTTGGGTCACTTCAAATTGTTATTAAGAGAAGCAATGATGGAGGAACTAAAATGCATCTTAATTTTTTAATGGCACTTGATTATATATTAACACAATTCTACTAACAGTAATTTAATGAGAGAACCAGAAATCGTCAATTTGTTTTAAGATATAAGTAACGCTGAAATAAAAATAGTTTTATTGTAATTGCTTTTACTTCATTCTTGTATTTCTAATTCACCAAAGAAAAGAGCAAGGGATTTCACATATTATTAAGATTGATATCTAGGTTAACTTACCAATATATCTTCATTTCCCTGCTTCTTTAATATGATGGTAGGGTCATCTATTAAAATGATAACAAAGTCATATTCATAAACTAAAATATTACTATTTCAAGTAATTTAGAACCGTGAACTACGAAATCATAGTAATAATTATTATACTCCCTCAAATACCATTGAGGCATCTCTAAGACTGTTGTTGCAGAATCATTATGCTTAAAATTAAAGAAAAATACCGATTTTGTTTGGATTGCATATATGCATAAAGGTCAACTTATGTGGTAGTTGTGGCACTTGAAACAAACAGCAGACCGTACCCTTTAAAAGGGTGATTTGCCTTTTAGACTACATTGAATTTTATGCACTGAACACATAAGTTCCCATATAATGAGGTTAGTAATTTACTGAGGTTTCAGCCTTTTGCAGAGTACACCAGATGAGGTGTAAAAACAGAAGAAATACAATTCTTATGAGAATAGAGACCTTAGCATATTTACCCATTTTATCAAAGAATTCATCTAAAGCTTGATGAAGAGGTGGAAAATTTTCTCTATTGAGTTCTAACAGCCATATAAAACAACGAGCTTTTTCTAGAGGCGGTTTTGAGAAATAGTCAAGAACTTCTTTGTCTTCAGAATTTGTTGACACGTAATCAAATTTACTACCATACTTCTCATTCCAAAGCGTTGTTAAAATAGAAAGATCAAGTTCTTTTAAAAATTGTCCATATTGAAGGAAAAAGTTCTCTGTAGCTGTCAACCCTGAAAGAGTAGAAAAAAGACAGCATTTTATTGAGGCCTCAGAGTTTGTTTTTCAAGTGTGATATTCCTCTTAAAAGAGGAACCGTTTGTTCCAGAAATTAAATATATGGTAGATGAAAGATTATGTAAAAACTTTTTTATTATGTAAATGCAAGCTAAAAAAGACAAATGAATTTTATATGAATTTTACTATAATAAATCTCTACAAATTCCTTCAAGGACATGGATACAACACAAAATAAAGAATCCTTGGTACCTTATGTCCATTTTGCCTGCAAAAAGAAACTTGTATCTTCATCCAATTATAAATTCAATAGGAAACCACACAGCAAGGCAACACTACCAAAGAGAACCAAGTTAAACTACTTCCAAGTGATCTTACCATATGTTTCCAAAAGCAAATGATTTAGACAAATAGTCTCATTTAAGCCTAAAAAATTGTTGGCAAAAAAAAATGTTTAGTTCTTTTTCCTACATGGGCAAAGCCCTGCCTACATTAAAATGCTTTACTTATTCAGAAAAATTTGTCTCTGCAGAGAAGAGAGAGGTGGTTGCTGTGTTACTGATGGTCACATCTTCTTCTCTAGAAATCCTGCTATGGATCAAATAAATGAAGAAGAAGAACAAAGTTTCACTTCATCACCCATCAATGTTAACAAAGCAAGACTGGAAAATATAGAGGTTATATTCATCTGCAGACTGAACAATTATGACCAGGTAAGGTCTTCTGCTATTACATAAACATATAGCCTACCCAAGTTGTTAAGGTGTTTCATCCACTTCTGTAACTTGGGATCCACTTCTTCCAGCTCACTCAACACATGAATAAAACCCCTTGTTTTCACTCTGTTTTTTTCCTGAATTAAGTAACTGATGAGCTGCTCCATCACTGCATGTGACATGCTGCTAGTTTTGCAATATGATGTGTAATCCTCCTCACTGATTACAGACCAGGAAAGCAATTCCTTTAACAGTCTGGCAGCATCACGAACAGCAGTTTTTATTTGCTCAGCATTTTGAATGATACGCTGAAGGACTCTATCACCAGTATATAAGCCTCGATCATAGCCTGCATAACCTAAAGTGGGATTAAAAAAAAAGAAAAGAAAAAAAGAATAACAGGATTTCATGTTTATTTGCCACAAATAAAAGCATCAACTTTAAAGAACATAGAATCTGGACTAAGTGGAGTTTTCTTTTTACTGGATTTTTAATATTAGCTTTTTCACAATACCTAAAATTACAAAATTTTTTTTTTATATAATGTATGTATTTTTTAATGTATAAACTTGCTTTATCTTCATAAATTTGACAGTACGTGGCTTTAAATCTGGTTTACACAACAAAGTAATCCTTAGCACCTCAACTGGATTTTGGAAAGAATATGTTTTTTTACCTGCCAATAGCAGCAGCTTGAAGCAATTGCCTGTACAAATTTATTTTTTTCTGTGCAGGCTGTATGCCAGCCCTGATGCAGAGAGAGAATTTCCCCAAGCATCAGTTTCCAGAGCAAAAGCACATTTCTGAACATCCAAGCATATACCTTGGATGCAAAGACTATCAGTCTAGCAAAGACTGCTCAGACATGAAGAACTTCATTCTTGATTCCTTGGTTCAAAAAGGAACATAAACCATCATACAGTACAAACTTCCAGTTATTTATAGAGACTAAAACCAAAACTGAAAAAAGCAATCCTTAGCATAAATTTAAGTTCCTATGGTAAAATTATACAAGTCTTCAGGTTTGGGGAGGGTATGTCCAAAATTAGTAGTTTTCTGTCATTTGATTTAGGACATCCAGAATGCTAACTATGGTATCTCATATTGTTTTAGAACAATCATCCATAATTCTACATACCACTGTGATCACGGTATTGAGATGGTTCGTTTCCCATCTGGTTTTCTTCTATTTTCTGTTTAGCAGCATTCAGTGCATCCTTCCGTGCACATTTTCTTCGTATTTTTCTTTCTTGTTTCATTTTTAGCTTCCTAAAACTGATAAAAACAATTAAACAGTGAATCTAATGTTAAGATAAATGTGCCTAATTATTTTGGCAAATTAACTTTTTTTTCCATGTCTTACAATAGCTATACACTTCCATTCCACTGTAAAATATTATTTTGAATAGTACATATATAATAAAACTTTTTTTTTTTTTTAACTCATTAATAAACCACAAAATTTCATTAAAGTCTCATAAAAACAAGTATGTAATGGTAGGAATATTCTCAAGATTCCTGAAATTATTTTACTCCAAATTTTACTTTTAATGTCTGAAATAGCATTAAGTACCTGAAATACTTTTTTTTTTTTCCCTTTCTCAATTTATAACACAACATTTTGCACCAAATAATACCATATGACTTTTATTAACTTATTTTTATTCCAAGAAGATACTCTAAATTAATTTTAATGTCTCATTATTTATAATTTTGCTTCAGCTATAGTATAGCTATAGTATACTATATACTATAGTATATATACTATATATAGTACATACTATATAGTACACTATACTAGCATGTAGTATAGTATATACTATAGTATATATAGTATATATACTATATAGAGAGTATATATACTGTGTATATGCAGTATATACAGTATATATATACACACACACACCAGTGTGTATATATATAGTATATATACACACAGTATATATATTTTTTATATATATATAGTATATACTATACTATATACTATAGTGTATATATAATGTATATACATTATATACTATAGTATATGTAGTATACTATACTATAGCTATACTATAGCTATAGTTAACTGAATCGAGTTAAGCTCAATTCAGTTATGTCAAAGGTTTTGGTACTAACTTACTGAAATATCATTACTATATGGAGTTTTTATTTACATTGATTTCTAATCATTCCTATAAACTTCGCTAGATGGTGTGGTGCTGAACTTATGCTATGCAGTGATTCTTCTCCCACACAGCTAAAATCTTGCTGACTTCTTCCCTCTAGCAACATAGGAATAGAACAACGCTTGCAATTTAAGATTGAAAATAGTGGTGGTATTCTAATCCAGATGCACTCAACTTGCAACACTGTGTTTTTATTAGGACACTCGAGCCATTATGAAAATTAACAGAAAACCATTCTTTTAGCATTCCAATTGTTAAATATCTTAGCACAAATGAAGGACATGCATGGAGAGCTGAAGTAAAGAGAGTTCCTAAGTTCTACACATAGCCTCTGCATCATAATTGTGCCATACGATGTTACTTCACCACCCACACATTTCACAGTGAATTAGGTTTCAGGTATATGGGCTTAAAAGATGTCTATGTCCATTTATAGTCAAAAGCTATAGTCAGGTGCTAGTTGCCAAGAAATCAATGGTGCAATGGACAATGTAATCCTCAATAGGAAGGTGCGGTATATCAGTTTTTGCAACAACTCATATCCCATATATTTGAAGAGGAATGGTCACATCCTGTGACCAAAATAAAAATGATGATTTAAAGAACTAAGACCACTAGAGAGCTAACAATAATTTTAACAACAATAACAACAATAATTTATTCAGAAATATCAGTCAATGCCCTTCTGTGCTCATATTTGTAAAAATAATATACAGAGCTACAGGTTTATAAGTTAATTTAAATATTTTTATGATGGGACAATAAAGTACTTTTACCCGACTTCCTAGTCTATCTGCTTTTTTTTTTTTTTTTTTTTCTATCAAAAAATGATTTCCGTTCATTCAAATACATCTTTTCAGATGTAAAGGACAAGAATAGCTTTCCAAAGTACCTGTGGTGTTTTAGCAATTCATAAGAAATTAATTTCTAGAAAAAAACTCCCTCCTCCAAAATGACTGAACTTATTTTTAAATGGTAGAGAGCTTACCTTGAGCATTTCTGTTTAATATTGGCTCTTGGTGGTTCCTTGGGTTTTGTGATTTTTTGTTCAAACTACCAAAACAATTGACATCACATTGATTAAAACTTGGGTTACAATGCAACATTGATGTTCTCAAAACCAAACAGCATTTGATGCTTTGGAAAACAATGAAAGTAATACTACAAAAGACACCGTGCACCCTTGCACATATGCCTCATGAATGTCTACCTAAATACCGTCTTCTACTACTACAACTTAGTACACAGCAATATATTTCTCTGAAAAAAAAAGACAAGTGGAAATATAACACAAGGCCAGAAGAACTGGATGCTGTTTCTAGTTCTAGTTTACTAGTGGGCAGGAAGCAAAATTTACAATCTTTTTTTTTTTTTTTTTTTTTTCGCTTCTCACAGACCAACAGAAACATTTCCAGTTCCCTTCAGTGACAGTTCTAACCAAAACAAGGTTAAGAACAGAACAGGTAATTTACGTCCCTAAATAATGCTCAGATTTTTAGTGAAGATAACATATTATTTATAAGCTTGCATATTATTTCTGAGTTACATTATCACCTTCATTTCACCTCCTTCACCAAAGTAAATATTTTAAAGATTATTTTCATATTTTATATGAACATTTACTTACTTCGCATTTTACCAAACCAGACGAATTGAAAATAACTATTTTTGAAATAAGGCCCGTACAATCAGGAGTGAAACATAATTCTTGAAGAAAATCCTGTAGGAGAAAACAGTACACACAAAGAAGACATTTAAATTCATACAAATTCTATGTTTTTATACAGATTACAGTTTCTTTGTTTGAGTTCAACAAGGTAATTAAAGCTACCATGTGCCTAAACTCTTACTGGATGAGGATAGAAAATCACAGCTGACTTGGCAAGAACTGCAAATCCAAAGGTTCCTATACCTATGGCATATACTTGTTATTCTCAAAGCCACAGTAAATCCCCTCCTCCTCCAACTTCAGGTTCAAGAGTCAACTTTAAGAATATTACTTTGAGTTCATACCCTCCCTGGATTTCTCTTCATTTTATATTGACTGCCAATATCATCTTTTGTAAAATTACTTTAGATATACTCAATGTCAGTTCGTTTCTTCAACAGCAAGACTGTAGAAGGAATACACTTCTATATGGGAGAACATAAACGATGTAATAGAAACAGGCTAAGCATACTGCATCGGATTTATGTGGCAAGATTTTGGTAGGAGTGGGGGCTGCAGGGGTGGCCTCTGTGAGTGGGGCCCAGCAGCTGCCCCATATTAGATAAGAGCCAGCTCCAGATGGCTCCAAAAGAGACCTGCCACTGGTCAGAGCCAAACAGTAAGTGATGTTGTTTGCACCTCCGTGAGACCAGATTTAAGAAAGGGAGAAAAGGAGAAAAAGGCCATGCAACAGCAGCCTGAAGAGAGGGGTCAGAACCAGCCCTGCAGCCCCCAAGGTCAGTGCAGCAGGAGGGCAGGAGGTGCTCCAGGCAGGCAGCAGCAGTTCCCCTGTGGCCTGTGGAGAGGCCCCTGGTGGAGCAGGCTGTCCCCCTGCAGCCCATGGGTCCCACATGGAGCAGATCTCCACGCTGCAGCCTATGGAGGAGCCCACGTGGAGCAGGTGGATGTGGCCTGGAGGAGGCTGCGGCCCATGGAGAGCCCCCGCAGGAGCAGGCCCTGGGCAGGTGCAGAGCCGTGTGGGAGCAGTGCTTGAAGAGCTGCTGCCTGTGGGCAGCCCCCGCAGGCTCAGTTCGGGAAGGATGGCGTCCCGTGGGAGGGACCCCATGGGGAGCAGGGGCAGGGAGGGACCCTGAGGGAGCAGTGGAGAAGTGTTGGGGACTGACCCCATTCCCCTGTGCTGCTCAGGGGGAGGAGGTAGAAGAGAGTGGATAGGAGGAAGGTGTTTTTAGCTTGCTTTTAGCTTCCCACTGTTCTGTAGTCTGTTAGTAATATGCAGCAAATTATTTTAATCTCCCTATACGAGATTTGTTTTCCCTGTAATGATAATTGAGTGATCTCCCTGTCCCCTGTGATTTCAACCCTTGAGCCCTTTTCATTGTATTTTCTTCCCCTTTTCCTTTGAGGAGGGGCAATGAGAGAGCGGTTATAGTGGAGTTCTGCTGTGTAGCAGGGTAAAACCACCACAAATACACAAGCCTTTCTTCTGCAGACAAAAGCAAGCTTTGCCCACACTTGCATATTAGACAATTTAGCAAGAGACCCCTCTTTCCTGTCTCTCTTCTTGCTATTGTCAAATGAATGCTACAGCCATATATATGTTCCACTTCACTTCCCACAGACCAAAGGAATGCTGTAATATTGACCAAAAAAAAAAAAAAAAAGCTTCTAGTCTGACACAGGTCTTACCTTATCATTTTTATCACTGTAGTTTGTAGTTTTCAACTTTTTCCAACAGCTGATATGAAATTCCACTCTACATTGCTGACAGCAGGTAATACGTATAAAACCCTAACATTGGAAAATAATATTAACATCTTTGAAGACAACAGAAAAACAGTGCACAACTAACAAAAGATAGAATAAAATGGTGTGTTCTAGATAGTGGTCTAATATAAAAGTGGATAGAAAACATGAAAACAGGATACTGCATTCCCCAAACCCTTTTAAACCAAAATTTACCTTAAAGTCCGGATCTGTAAAAAATATTTGGATTTTGGAGTGGCCATGGCATTGCTGATAGCGACAGACTGCATCTGGTTCTGGAGGGAACTTGCATTCCTCGATACAATTCTTTAAGATCAACTGAGAAACATAAAACAGTATCAGATAAATTGCACAGAAACCAAGAGAAGATTAAATATCTACTTCCAGGGAACTTTCCAGTGAAACAGACAGACGTCACTTTTTGAACAGCATACAACTAATACCAAAAGGTAACTTTTACTAGTGAAAGCCATGCAAGATTGTATTTTATGCCAAAATATTCAAAAGCTCATTTGAATTGCTATCAACTAAGTACCATAGTTTTCCTATGTGCAGGTTTATACATGCTTAACAAATTTGAATTGCATGAGAATATAGTAAGTTTTCTATACCAAAATTCCCAGGGACAACTCAGACCTGGTGCTGCACTGGAGCTAGTGAGGTCTCCCTAAACAGCATCTAAAGGTAAAGATATTAAAATAGGTTTATGTCAAGTGTGTTCCAAGTCCCTTGGTGTTGGCATTGAGCCCAAATTAATGAAACATTATTAGAAACAAATAGACCTCCAGTTGCAGCCTTTCAGATATTTGCATTACGCTCTCGAGCAGTCCCAGACCACAGCTGTATAAGGCCAGCTTACTACAGTATTAGCCTGATGTCTATGAAAAATCATTGCACCCGTCACACTGTTAGGAAACAACAGAACTGCTGCTTTGACCAGAAACAAAACAGGTTAATACAGTATAGCCACGTTCATACAGTGAGTAACCTCGCATGCTCTGCTGTGTCAGAGTGCCTGCATGCTGAGCAGCTCGTGTGTCTTGACTTTCATGGCATAGTAAACTTCAAAGCAATAACACCACCAAAAATTAAAAAGCTTTTCAATACAAAAGAGTAATTTGTAATTTCAGAACCAGAGGTTGGATTTTTCAATTCAAACAAGGAATTTTACCTTAAGAACTATACAAAGTCTCCCATTTGGTTTTAAATACAGCATTACTTATACAATTTTCAGCTTCATATTTTTGCTAATTCTCATTTCTAATGTGTTCTCTCTAGCATTACATTGCATGTAGTATTCATAGCCATTTAGTTCGATAACATCAAGCTCCCATTATGTATAACTTGGAGCTGATTAGAACCACATTACTACATAAAAATACTCAAGTATAAAACTCTTATGCAGAGACCTGCCCTTGTGCTGTAAATGGTATGCTTTCCAAGAGTATAGTTTTGCCATTGCAAAAAGCTCTTCTCTGCACAGACCAGGCTTTGGGGTTGACAGTGCTCTAGGAAGTTTACTTGCACTGGCTGCTTCATGCAGAACCCCTCCTCACTTTCTGTCCTCCACTTTCCTTGGCCTTGATAATGGGGGGAAAGGAACAAAGTGAGGATGAGAACTTAAGAGTCATACTACTGAGCTTTGGGTGATTTTTTTTTTTTTTTTTTTTGGAATGGCCATTTGAGAGAATAGGATTTTTATTTTTGTGGTTAAACATACCTGTAAATTCTCTTTTCTTGTTTCTTCAATGACCTGAGATGTTGTGGGCCAAGTTAGCACTCCGGGTACAATCTTACGACTGACCATTGTTTGCGACTTCATAAACTGATCAAGTGCATCTGAGAATCTGAAGTTTAAGCAGGCACAACATGTTCAAATCATCTATTAATGACTTCTGCTCAGAATATAATTTTTTCATTATTCATTTTATGACCCAAGAAAAACAAACAGTAACAATAAGAGTACGTGGGATGAAAAAGAATTAAATTATGTGATAGTAAATGGCTATCCAGTGTAAAAGACTTGAGGCCTGTGGCAGTGGCTGGGTAAAGGGTCCAGAGTTCATGGATGGGTATTAAGCAGACTGAGAGCCTGTGCTGATATTCAAGGAATACATGACTGTGGGTGTGCTTGTTAATCTGGAGCGTGAGGACAAGCATAGTTTCACTAGCCACCTTCAATCCCAGTCAGCCAGGGAGGAGGCAGAGGATGCTGCTACCTGTACTTATGTTTTGTGTGAGTTGAGATAGTGCTGCATGGGTGTTGAAGGGGCAGCCTGTGTGGCCAGCTCTATTCACAAGTGTCTATGGGTGTGTGCAACTCTTCTGGACATACACAGCCTAAAGCTAAGCTTCTACCAGCCAAAACTGCAAAGGGAAGAGACAGCCACAGCCATGGGACTGGGACACAGGCAACTTAGAACAGACCTGGCTACACTGCAGCAGCAGGAAGGAGGAAACCCCTCCCAGAGTCCAACACTCCCTGGCCAGGTTCTTTCAGATATTCCACACAGAGGGGGGGGTTAATGGTTAATATCAAACTTACTCATCTGATAAGTCTGGCATTGTATTAGGTTTAAAAGGCAAGGGTTGGGTTTTGGCCAGTGGGGGTGGGGGACAAGGGTGCAGGGGCATCTAAGATCAACCCACCATAGGCTTTTGATTGGGATTTTGATTTAGTAGAGTGATACTGGATACTATCCTGAAATCACAGCACAAACTGGGAGTTTCCAGCTTCTAGAAAGGAATTTGTGAACTGAAGCCAGCCCATTGCTCTCTTCAAAGATTAGTTGTCTACTTTTTACACATTTTGTCAGGCTGAGCCACATACACGCGCCCCCCTATGTTGGTCTGGCTAGCTCAGGAAGATCATTGCTATTTATTTCAGGAAACTTGATGACTCACTGATGCAGGTGGCTTATCTAAAACCAAGGTTACTCCCCTGTCTCCCTGGTGTTGAAGTAAGTTCAGCTTTCTTTACAATGCATTCTTCCCCAAACTCATCATTTTTTACTCTGCCTATGAGCTCTCCTCCACTGTGGGGGTGTGCTGGTTGACCGGTCACGTCCCCATACCCTGGAGTCTGCTGGATTCAGCAGCTTCCATTACATTTTTAACAGAAAAAAAAAATTGTAATAAATCATTCTGATGTTTGAATGTGTTGATTAACAAAGAATAGTTCCTAAGAAATAATACAGGACTTCCTCAAATGAAAATATTTTTTGTATCAAGTATTGAAACTTTCTATTACACAAACCTGTTTTGCCTGAGGTATACTTTTCCAATTCCATAGTATGCCAGACAATCAAATCTTTCTTCCTGGTACTGTTCAATTATTTTGTTAAACTGGTCTTCAGCCTTTGTCAGTGCCTTGAAAATAAATTTAAGACAAGAACATGACATTTAGCCAGAAGCTTTTCAGTTTTTCCCCTCTTTGTCCCTCCAGTAGAGTGGGTCAATATGCCCTGTTGTTTGATCAGTCCTATGAACTGTAAACAGAATTAAACAATTTTATGTTCACATGCAAAGGGCTCTAAAAACATGGGCTCTAAAAAATAATGATATGAGCTAATTGAGCTTACTGCTACCCAGACATTTTTAATTAATTGAAAGACACTGAATATTTATAAACAGTACTGAAGCACGGCAGGGGGAAAGGGTACATCCTTCTGTTTTGGTGTTTTCTGGAACCAGAATTTTTTTTTTTTTTTTTTTTTTTTTTGAAGATTAGTGCATAACCATGTTATGACAAAGATGAAGTTGAAGAAAAAAAAATGAATATACTTCAGTAATACTTAAGAATCTCATTTGAAACCTTAAAAAGTACTTTTCTTATTTGGTAGCTTAAGTTGTCTAAAACTATTAAAGACCTAGTCCCAGATTTAAAAAAAAACACACATGGTTTTCAAAACTGTGGCAATGCTTTCCTTCCCAACTCATTTTATGTCTGCTAAGAGGAGACAAAAACAGATGATCAACTGCCTGAACTAAAACTTTGAATAAAAGCAATATAGTATCTTAATGTCATACCTCAGGCTGTCCTATTCCAAGGAGAGCAGTGGCATGTCCATAGATGATTACAACGTAATTAATAATACGAAGATTCAATTGCTGTAAATAGAGTCAAATTATAGTAATAGCGCAAAAACACTTGGTTAGTAATAAGAACATTACTATCTACTGTAAACTGAAAATCTTCACCACAATAGACACAGGAAACCATCATAGTTTCTACACAGATTAATGTTACAATCAGCATAAGAAGTGAAGGTAAACTGCACCTTTACTGCTGGTCATTTCATCCTGATACATCAGAGTGATACATCCTGATCCTTTTAAAAATGCTACAATTACTGACCTTGGTATGTTTTCATGTACTACAGTGTAACTTTGCTAGATTTCATATTCAGAATCGAGCAGATTCTGTTATGTTTTTAAATAAAAAAAAACTTCTCTCAAAATTTTACCTTCTAATAAACTAGGTCACAATTCCAGATGGGTTGGTGCATTACTTGCTTAGTAATGCATTTAGTACAGACTTGCTCTTGGTACTGCAATAGCTCTTACCAAACTGAGACCTTGAAGTACAGAGATGCATGTGCACACAAATGTTCACAGAAAACTTAATGCTACAGTAGATTTAAAAAATTTAGGATGCCAATTGGGTCACTGGCAGAATGACTAGATACACTCACACAAAAATTCCCAATACTTGCATCAAGACATTACCTGATCAGAATAATATTACGTTATTTTCACCCTACAACATTATCAGTAATGCTAACAACAGACAGTAGTTTCATATTAAGTAGTTTGGTAATTATTTTAAAAATTGTATATAGAAATGTACATGTGTATGCTGAACATTACAAAGATAGAATTACAAAGATATAATACCATAGTTCTCTTATCCTGTTCTCAATTTTTTTATTTTTAAGCTCCTTGGCATACATATCAGTGCAACACCTAACACTGGAGTCAACATCACAGGCAACAACTCAGCAACACTTATTTTGGTTGAAGGAAGGAATGACACACAGTATTGAAAGAATAAAGCTCAATTACCCTAATAACTAAGTTATTCCTCTCAATTATTTACCTTTAATTCTGAAGGATTTAGAATGCTCAGTAATTGTGAAAAGGCTTGTTCAGCACTGCGACACCGCTGGTCCATCAAGGCTGTATAACCATCACGAACAAGGGATTTAACCTCTTCTAGCAACATAGCTGAATCCACCTAAAACATTTAGGAAAACAGCAACTCAAAATGAAAACAGACTTTTTTTTTTTTTAATAAAAAGTGAGCTATTTACTAAAATACTTATCCAATAGGCAACTGTCCAAATTTTCTACTTCTACAGTTTTATTGTAATACTGCTTTTAAAGCTGGTCAGGTAACTTTTTTTTTTTTTTTTTTAAAGTAGTTTTAAATTCAACTTCTAAAAACTTAAAGTAATTATGGACCTACTGCTGACAATCTCTTAAAAACCTATTTTTATTTATTTATTTTTTTTACTGAAGTCTAGATCAGTTTCCCTTCAGAAAGTTCCAAATTTAGTTCAAGCATAATCTTAATGCTTCTTACACATAAGAAGCAAGCATCTCTCCCCCCACTTGTAGACTCCGTCTCACATACAAACGTTTTTAAAAAACAATAAATCAATACAAGCAATTGCAGAATTAGGAACTTGGTCTGCTGAAACACTTAAAAATAATGTTATGCTTTGGAAAGAGATCTTTGTGCTAGTGTAGAAGTACTTTGAAGCTCCTCCATCACCTTCTCCTGTCATCACAAGCAAAACCAAACAAGAAGGCCCACCTGTGTATTTTAGACTAACTCTTAATTAACTAGGAATTCTGCCTTACAAGCTTTTCATTAACTTCTTTTTTTTTTTTTTCCCTCCCTCTTCACACATGACAATTCAAAGTTATTTTGTTCCCCGGGATTCTGAATACAGGCTTGTGGGCCAGGAAAAAATAATGGTAAGGTTTTGGAAGAATGGGACATATTAATAATCAGTTGCCTGATTTTTAAACACTACAATAATGTTGTAGTTAATTGTATTCCTGTGAAAGAAACTAACATTTTGATATACTAAAATTAATGCTCATCCAGAACACAATTTCTGTATCATCTACGAACTTCAATCATACTTTGTTTTTGTTCTGTCACCTGGCCAAAAAGGACAAGCGTAGAAAAATACCCATGATCCAATGAAAGTTGTAAACAGAAGTGGCAAGGACAGCAGAAACAAACTAGCAGGTACAGGAGAAAAAATGCAGGAAAGATATTTTTTAATTTCCTAGAAGTACTGACATGAGGTAATGCTGTCAGAGCATACAGGTATAAAACAGAACTAATTTACTGCTAAGCTAATAATGTACATATGACATGTGAAGCTGATTAAGCCAACTAAAAAATTGGGTTTTGATTCTAGTGCTGCATTAACCTTACAAAAATAGGTATTTTTAAGGAAGCAAGGGAGTCTTAGTGCAGTCAGCACCTGCATCTTCTCCTGAATCCATTTTTCTCTTTTTTATGAAGTAACTAATCAGCAAGTGACTAATTATGTATGCCCCCATTAATTAATTCATTCAACAGTTTGGGAATACTCATTATTTGTTGCTAATAAGACCTGAGAAATAAGACCTCAATTTCTGAATTTTATTGAGTTTGAACAGCTGTTCAACAAAAAGTTCTGTGACCATTTCCAAAGATATCTATCAAATACTGGAAAAAATATTTAATCTGAACTCCTGGGGAAGTACTATAAGCCCCTGAATGACTCCCAGTGATTTTTACAGTTTCATATATAAATTGAGATACAAGCGAGCCAATTTACTAACTATTTCTAGCTATTTTATGAGTACATTGGAAATATATGTAACAAAACTGCATGGTGTCTTTCAGGAGTGGAAGGTGATTTCATTGTACAAAAGCAGCAAGTAAATTGATTTCACTTATCTGTGTTTACACACCAAGAAATAAACATTCAAATGGTCTACCTCTCAGGTTCATCCTGACAGGCAATGATACATTGACTTTGGTCTTGCCTTTCATGCCTTGTAGAAGCTGCTACCATTTCAGATCTTTTACCTTTCTACTTTGCCTTGCTAGTTATAAGTCTCTGACAAAATTCCTTAATTTCTCTTTTCTAGTTTTCGTTATCTGAGTATTCCATGGCTCCAGACCTGCTTTCAATCTTTACATTCAGTATTTGTCTCCTCTTCCTTTGAATAAAACAACACATAACGGTGGTCTGTAGCGATCAATGTTAACTTCTCTTTTAACACTGCTATTTTCTCTGGTGTTCATGCATGCAAGTTTACATTTGTATTTCATTCACACTAAGTATTTCTATAGCAAATCTCTGTATCTAAGCCATCTCTGAGTAAGAATCAATTCTTTCAGTTGGATGGAAGAAGTTTGATCTAGGACCAACTAAGAACCTAAAGAAACCGCTCAGTATAAGTACATACTATTTTCTGGTTATTAAACAGATGGATGCATAAACCCCCACTGACTAAAGTATTAAAACCATGCATTTGATATATAGCTAGTCACATTTCAAGTATTTAAGCATTAAGAAATAATTCTGAGAGAAGTTATGAAACCACATATGCTTCCTGACACCCAATAAAAGATGATCTCGTTGCCTTTTCTTCAGGGTCACAATAGATTTTCTTTCTTCTGACTAGACCTTTTGTTCACAAAGCTTTTCAGCATGCACCATCACCGAGACAGCTGCCTTTTGTGAATGTAAAGCTAAACGGCAGTGGGAGGGGGAGAGGAGAAGCAAAAAGAGGACTACCAGCAATGAGACAATATAAATCAGTGTAATCACATGACCTTTGTTTCTTGATAGAAATCAGGCTAAACATGAAGCGGTAAATTTTTGAGCAAACTAGGATTTTGGAGAGCATTACTAGAAGGTTTGTAATTGTTTACACTTAAGGTCATATGCTAAGTAATTCCCACAGTTACCTGTTGTACAGTACAGAAGAGTTTATCTTGGATGCTTTTAGACTCTATCTTCAAATCAAGGTGATCTCTACAAATAACAGGACAATGGTATTATGAATTCGTAGATGTATTTTATATGTGATCTAATTTTCAAGAAACAAGAGAAATTTCTGTGCTTTTACCATACCACCATATGAGCCTATATGTTAGAAATTATTATGGCACACTTTTTCACAATAACATTCACAATAGTATTTTTCACAAGTATTGTAACATTATCCAGGATTATGATACTATTCAACCTTATGGCTTGGGAATCACTAGGGCTTCAGGTAAGTAGAGGCCTTCTCCATCATTTTAGTTTTCTTTTATCTTCTCCAGCTCAATGTCAGTTGAATTGCTTTTTTGAAGGGCTGGGATAGGTAAGTAGAGAGGCAGAAGTATACGAAGCCACTTAGGCCTCTTTTCCCTTCTCCTCTTTTCCCTGCTCTACCTTTTTTTAAGCACAAGTTCCTTCACCCCAGCACAACAACCACTTAAAATCAAATGCATGTAGCAGCCAGGCATGGCGGAGGCAGGGAGAACAGAGAAGAGAGGAAGAGAGAAGTTCTTTTCAGCTCTTCCTTTCTTCTACTAGGGCAGAAAGGCAATGCACAACTGGGAAATGGAGCAAGCGCAGAGGCAAAGTATTGCTTAATACTCTAAATTAAATTCTCAGTGCTAAGATTGCTACTCTATCCTCAATGCTACTATATTGCTTATGGCTAATACGCATTTAGTTCAGTCACATTCAAAGGCATCAAGCACTCATCACTTAGGATAAATCCTTTACAGTGTCACAGGATTCCCTGATAATTTTTTTTTTTTTTGAAGCCAAGCAACTTGCCAATTACAGAAACAGAGTTATGATTGTAATTGACCATGCACCTCACTTGAGAAATACCGTGCAAGTCAGAAACTTTACTGCGAGACAAGCAATTTCACAGATGGTTCTGCTACTGTAAAGAGCATTTGTTCCTGTAGTTCAATATCCAAAATCTACGCTTCAAAAAAAAAAAGCACTTGATAGAAACTTGTATCAGCTTCTCTACTTCAATGTAAACATTTTATTTTGCTGTCTTCCTTACCAGTTTTAAATCATCCTAAACACAAATGAAAAACGCTGGCTGAAAAAGCATACAAGAAAGTACAGCCTGAGCTCAATTTGTCTCATTTCACAGTTGAGGTTGCAACACTGAAAGCTTCCAACTGTGCATAGCCATAAGCAGTAAGTCATTGTTTGCCTCAGTCACATTACAAAACAAGTCTGAAGTAATAGCTCTTAACTCCTTAACTATCTATTCAGTGAAGAAATACACTGGCAAACGGAATTACCTATAAATGCAGTGACTTCCTCAAACTTGTTTAAATCATGTTGGTCCCAGTATCACTGGAAATTATTATTTCTTTTGTTAAACTCTTAAATTTTAGGACAGATAGAAGCATACATTTAGTACATAAAATCTACAGTGCTGTTTATTTCAACTTTCAATACTGGCCCCAAGCCACCAAACCTACTCATTCACATTCAGAAAAGTATTTGTGTGCTTAAAATTAGACATTTATTTGCTTTAAGCCAAGGTTTAAGTTTTACAAAGTCCTAAAGGACTTTAAAAGCTCTTTTCTAGTATTAAACTGGAACTGACTTATAATGATTTGACCTTGTGGTATGCTGTAGAAGTAGTACACAGTAGAACTAGTACAAAGAGTCCTTGAAAATAAGATACAGCTTGAACTATGCTGTGATGTAAGTTTGAATGTAACAGTAAGAACAAGGTTTCTATTATCTTTTGCTGTAAAGGAAGCACATTTGTGGTTAGGCTGTATCATGCAACTTGCTTTTGGGCAAGTTAAGCAGTGGTTATTAAAATTATGCTTTCATTTGCTAAAATCCAACTGAGATTTGGAAAATATTTAGTTTTCAATAAGAATTTGGTTTCTTCATGGAAGCTGGAATGTAGTGAGCTTTAATCAGCTGTCTTAACATGAACTATATCCTGAAGAGGATGAAAAAAATATAAGCACATAATAGGGTGTATAAGGCTTTAAATAAAAAGTGGTTAATCAGTCTTCAGTTATAGTCCATTGAGACCAATTTCTCTCACTTCTTTTCATAATTAGAGAAAAAAAAAGTTTATTCACCCACAAAAATAATCACTTTTGTATACTACCAATAGTTTTCCAAGTGGCTTTACCACACTCCATAGTGATAAAGTATACAGGAAAATTAAGATATACTTAACCTTTTTGTGTATATGCTGTTGATGTGGTATTTTGTCAGTTAGAAACAGGGTACTGAACTAGACAACTGTTAGCGTTGAAAACTTAAATTATAATTAATGTAAACGGCATAATAAACACTAAACGCCAGCATCTCCTTTTCATATAAATCCTCTTCTCTATTAAAAGTAGCTTGGATTACCTACTGTGATTATTTTGCCTGACATCCTACTAGAAAAAAAAAATCAGTATACAAGCACTATACTCTAGATGGCATTTCTAGTGGTCTAGTGGTTTTCTTACAGGAACCACTTTCCAAATTTAGGTCCACATTTCAGCAAAGCATTTGACTGTACCTAAGCAGTACTGCCAGAAGAAATAGTTACTAGCACACCACATGCCATTTGCATAACAGAAATTTCTCTTTGTTCATATTCTCTTCCCTTTGTACATCAATGCTTTTTGATCTTTTGGGAAATACCATGGAAAAATGCGTGAGAACGCTGCAAATATACATACACAGATATGTATCAGTATATCTCCTGTAAATGTACTATTACAGAACTTTCAGTATCTACAATAATAAATTTGGTGTTTGAAAATCTATGATCTCTTTACAGTGATTACTGATATTGTTATTACCTTTGCATCAAGCTCTTAAAACCTGTATGCAAATACTAAGAGATGACTTTTCTGTGTACACTTATACAAACGCTACCTATTTTAGAAACGTCAAAAGACAATTAAAGAAAAAAGTGTTAAAAAGAAACCAGGTAGAAGCTAACAGATCTTCTAACTGACAAATTTGACTTTCTTAGACTCCTTCAACAAGGTGGTAAGAGGAAACATCACCACAGCAGAAGAAATACTCTCTCATTTTGTGCCTACTTTTTCCATGCCTACAAAAAGTGGAATAAAGGGCTTCTGCACCAGGATCTCCTATACTCCTCATGCCTCAAAATTAGAAAACAGAGCACTGATGATTTTCCCATCCTCACAACACCCTCATACTGCATAATATACTCACACGCTACCCTCTCCCACACTGGGACCCTGCTACTCCAACTTTAACTTGATACTATGGACACCTTTCCACAAAAATCAGGACCCTATGGTATTTTCTCCTCTACTCACTAACGTCCATGCTCCAATATTTTGATCTGCAAAGCAAAGGCCCCAGTTGGGTTAGGTTTTTATTAATGCAGAAGGTCAAGAAGCTAAGAGCACAGTTGAAAGCAGCAATAAATTATAACCAATCAACTGCTCAGATAAGTGTCTACGCACAGGCAAATACAATTAATCTAGTGGTAAAGGCTAAGGGGGAGACACCCATCTTAAAACTCACTGAAGTGTCTCATCATATGTAGTGTTAGGAGCTGATGCTGCATAACAGTTACAAGGTTCACAAACAGGGAACAATTTCCATCTAAGTGTCCAGTTTAAATGTTAAGTTTATAAAATGACAAATAATAACTCAATTTATTATGTTTTATGTATTGTTTATTTATGTATATATACAATAAATTATAAATAATGTATACCATTAATATTGTTATTAGAAGCATTAAAACATATCTAAATACATCGTTTTTCATTAGAAAATAATTACTCTACACTTCCTTCCTCTATAGTTTACCTTCTTCTCCTTGACATTGCACTGAAATCACCACCCTCTCTCTAATAATAAACATACACTACTGTGGGAATAGATCCACCTATTCAATATAATGGATTCCTATATTAGATTTAGGGGGTTAAATTAACCCTTAGTTGGGGGAAAATAAAAAAAGCAAAGAGCAAGCAACAAGACAAAGCTGCATCAGCCATTTATAAGTGCAATATATAAAAAAAAAAAACAACACAAAAAACACTAACTAAATTAAGTTATACAAAGTAACTACAAATTTTACTTACTTCGTCTTTTCAGAATCACCAGGTTTGTTCTTTGGCCTTCCTTTGTTTTGGTGACTTTGGCCTACAACAGGGGAAAAAAATATTTCAAACACAATGACAATAACCTAAAAAAAGAAAAATGCACACAAAACTCTTATTTTGCTGTACAAGTTATAGATTTGAAATGTTTACAGTATTCAGAACTAGCAGAAATTTTTCAGACACATCTGAGTGTTACAATGCGAATTTGACATTATTTGCATTAAACAGTATAGAATTTTATTAGTCCTATAAAGGGAAAATGATGTTTCAAATAAACAGAAGAACCTTCACTTTCTCATATCTTACATGAATCAAAAGTGAAAACCAAACCAAACAAACCAGGTACACTTTACAAAGCCACTTTTGCTGTTTAACTATGAGATAACCAGAATTTTTAAACGTAATAATAGATCACTGTGTGCACTAAATGTCTTCATTCGTGCTTGGCTACAGAAATTTTGCAGAAAGACTGCTACTTCAAAAATACATTGCTAGAGGAGTCAAGTGCAAGCCAGATTAACCTTAGAAATGCAAACATATGAGTCAGATCAACATAAACATTCCTGATTACAACACAGAAGTGTTTGGCTGCATGGAAACAAACACTGGGCTACAAGAAGAATGAATCTATCCTAACAACTGATTCACTTGTAACTCTGAAACGATATCAGAGACAATGCAAAACTCTAATATACTTTATAATTTCTGATATCTTACGTTATCTTGGTCACTCTGCTCTATAAACTAAGTAAACAAGTCAGTAGGAATGAGGAACAAAATAGATATTTTAATACTTTATTGGAATTGGTCAAAACCAGGAAGCAACTCAACTGTTTTCTCTGGAACATAATTAGAAAATTGTCAGCCAGAACATAAGACGAGTTACATGAATGTGCATGAGAATGCTCTTAACGAAGTCATGAAGCATTTAAATTTCAAGAATTTTAAGTTGGAGTTTTTTTTTGTTGTTGTTGTTTTTTTTTTTTTTTTACAAGACAGAGTCAACAGCAACAGTGACAAAATCCACTTATTAAGAGAGCTTCCTTCTGGTAACCAAACAGTTAAAGAAACAAGGCAAAAATAGTAAGTCTGGTCTGGTAGAGAAACAACAAGCAACTGACAAATTCAGTTACAGAGCTGCTGAGCATCACATGTTGCAGGAGTTCGTTATTACACACATTAACATGTTGAAGAGGGCAGAGAGGCAGATTTTTTTGCTAGTTAAACCTAATTCTTTTCACAATTCATATAAGAATGCCTTTTTCTGCCTCAGCTACTTGTTCCAAGATAAGATAGCTCCAGCTATAACCTTTTCGAAACAGCTTAGGAAAGGGCTGTAGCTTCCAAGCACTGGACACCATCATACAGACAACACACATTCCAGCACCTGGAGTTAAGCTGGTAGAGGAGTGGAACCCAAATACAAGGTACAGCTACCAAATAAATCAAATGTAATGAAATACTGAATGCTGCTGAAGTTCAATTACCATAAAACTGAATTTGAAAAAAAAAAAAAAATCACATAAATTTCAGCAATTATCTACGCTTAAAAATGTTTATTCGTAGATATATAGAATTTTTTCTGAGTATCATATTTTAGTATATATATATTTTTTTAAAACACTGAAAGACACTGATCAGAGAAAAACACAAATTATCCATTTGACTAATCTCACTCAACAAGACAACGGAATGTCTCAAGTTAAATTACATACATAGGCACCCTCACGCCTTGTGCCTCAATTAATTTTTCATTAAAAGCTACTTAATGACAGAACATAAATTAATCAGAACAAAATTCAAATGTCATAAAGACAAAGACAAACGTCATAAAGATCATGTTCAGAATTATTTTATGAAGCATTTAATGAAAATGTCTGAAATGTCTGAACAGGTGTGTGCTGGAACTGTTCACATGCATTAGAAATTCTAAAGTAGCACAAATAATATAAGGACTTTCTAATGATTAAAGATATTTAAATGATGGAAAACGGTATTTTTGAAGGCCAGACAACCTTTCAATCATATCATCATTTTACCACTTAGAGATAGAGATTATATTCCCTTTTCTTCATTAAATATTTTTCCCCTCCTTAAAGAACTGAAATACTCAAAGCAAAATCTTAATGAAGATAAACCAATACAAATCTTTCCTTGCACTATCAAATGAAAGAATTAATCAGCTCTATTATTTCACTTAATGAATCTAACATTAAAAGCCATTCAAAAAAAGAGATTCCAGAAAACTTTCATACAGAAACTACTACTCCCATATACGATTCAATTTAAAAGTGTTTTTTAAATCTGAAAGTAGTATCTTTTTAAATGAAAGTAACAAGCAAATCTTGATGAATTATCATTAAAACACTTCAGCAAACATATTAATTCAACAGCAAAGAATTCACTTACCCCACAAACATTTTAAAATATTAGTAGAAGTAGCATTGCTTTTGCTAGAGATTTCCATTAGAAGCAAACAAAGATATTTAACAGAAAGATACACATGTTCAGAAAAACAGTACATGCAAGCAAAAGCTATAATGAAAAAGGACAGCACTGTTAAGATAAGATACAGTGGCATAAAGTTCCTTTACATTAGCTCTTCTGCAAGCCACAAGCCTTTTCTATGTGAACAAAGGATAAGAAAAAGAAAGCTGTTCATCCCCACCCACACTAAACTTGTATCAGCTAGTCATTCAGAGCATAACTCCTCCTTTCACATCAAAGCCAAATCAAATATTTTTTTCTACAACAGTACTGACATAATGAGTATTGGGGGGAGGAGGAGGAGGAGGAAGGAAGAACAGAAAAAGAAATGGAATCAGCAAGTTGTTTTTTTTTTTTTTTTCCCCAACACAACATTTCACAGTCCTATGATCTTTTCAGCCTAGACTAATTTTCAGTTCTCTACCTGCATTCCCTTTCGTTATCCCTCTTCCCTCCTTAACCTCTCTAAAATCAATTATCCTTCTTGCTCAGGAACAAGTGAATTCAGACATTCTTGTAGTCACTCAATTCAAACTTGTTCAGAATTCCCTATGGCACCATGCATCTCATATTTTGCTCTGTTACACCATTTACATATAGTTCCTAAAACTGATTTTTCTTCCCGAGCTTGACTTCCCCTTTCCAAAGCTCTTCCCTAATTTATGCTTTCTGAATTAACACTTTACAGTTGTTGTTTTTAAAGTAATCCTACCAAGTAATATCTTTTCAATAAATTTGCGTTGACTTTTCTTTTGCAGCCTTTCTGCATTTTCCAATTCACAAAAAATTACTTAATTCTTCAAGATGTTTGCATATGATATCCAAAGTCTACAGAAGCAACACCACTTCTTCCTACTAATCATTTCTCAATATTATTTCATAACATATCTTCATTGGCTTCTTAAAATCAAATTTGCAGTCCACACTTTCTGATAAATATTTAACTATGTGAAGTCCAAAGAATGGTATAAGTGAGCACTTCAAACTTCTGCCTGGTCAGGAGTAGAAGGACTCATTGCTTTGAACATCACAGCTTTAGAAGAGAGCATGGACAATTTCTGGGAATCAAGGAAATCTCTTACACATTTTCAGTTAAAGTATATTTACCAGGTGATAAAAAACAAAGTTCAGGAAGAGAATTCACTTTAAAGCTGAGAGCTGTTTGTGCTTAAAATGAACACACTCACCACAGGAAAGTAACTCAGAACTGCAGTAAATTTGGGAGGTCTTTCTACAAAAGTGCTTTTTTCATTTTAAAAAAATAAATAAATAAAAATAAGAAAAACAACTGAACAATACCAGCTTACATCTCTTAGACTTTGTAGCATCTTTCCTCTCTAACTTCAGGACGATTTTCTTAATGATATATACAGAGCTTTTAGTAACCGTAAAGTAATTATGGATCCTGAAAGTACCCACACAACTCTCTTAATTTTAGATCCATTTAGATCCAAAATATACCTTAAAATGAGAAAAGCATTTCCAGCCTGTGACTAAGCATTCCACTTTTTAGTTTCACTTTCAATTCTGAATTCATCCGTATGAATTAGACTGAAACTCCAGAAGAATTGAAGGAAACAAGGCACAGAAATATAGGAGAGAAGTAGTAACTTAGTAAGTCCACCTACCAAGAAAAAAGCGAAACATGATGGCCTAACATTGTAAAAATAACAGCAGGTACAATTCTACTTATTATCAATGGTAACAGCAAGGGAAGAACTGACTCAGACTTGAAAACAATAAAACAAACTCACTTGGTGGAACCTCCAGAGACCACTCCTTGCTTTCTGTTCTTGGGATGTTGGTGACCTAATGACAAACACACTCATTTGGTTTTACACATAAACAAAAAACAGAAGTAGGTGGGTATTACTCAAGTTTCATAGTCACTTACCTTCATAAACAGACTATCTTAATCTAAAAACTGATTTGCCCATTTCAGTACTATGTGGGAATTACAACCAAATTGAAAACTACAATTTAAACAAAGAAATCACAACGATAATAGCATACACTATGTCTTCAATGAAAGAAGTAAAGAAGTTTCATTAATCAATGTGTATTTATACATTTTTTTTAATTTCACAACAACTTAGATTATCTAAAAATATTATCACTTTTTCCAGGAACATTCATCTTAAGGAAAGATAAATTTACAGACCTACATTATGCCAACTTGCATGCGTAAACGTAGATTGAAGTTTTCATAAGATAGCAAAAAATCTTCAAGCACTTCTTGTAAGTTCTGTAACTCACTCTCTTTTTCAACAAATTACTCTAACATATCTTTCCTTCCCTTTGCCCTTGTACCGTAGTTTCACTTTTCCCACTACTGAGTCACCTTTTTTCATTGCCCTGCCCTCCTGTGAAACCTGAAAAGGCTATTTTTAAATGCACATGCTAAGTTTGCTTTGAACCTGCTAGTAGATGCATATTATTTATCATCTTGCTTTCATGTAATATATAGTTGATAATGCACTTTATATGATTACTAATAGGAAAAAAAATGGATTAGCTTAAAAAAAAACTGGTAAACAATCAGAAGTACAAAAGTTTATTTTCAATTAATAACTAGTGTGAAAGAGAACAAGTATTTGTAGGCAAATTGGAAGTTGTAATGTTAAATTTTGAATTCATGCTGTTACAGCATGACTGTCACAGTATGCGTGTGTCTAGCAAATCAAGACACTTGGGAAAATTTATGGACCATAATGATTAACACTCTCCTCAGAATAATTGACATGAGATAAGTACTATGACATCAACAGCTGGGAGATCCCACTGACATCTATTAGTGAAATCCCCTGGAAACAACATGATAAGCCATGACAAAATCCCCAAAGTTTCCACATTTTTTTTTAATAAAATGTACATATATTGGTTTTGTCTTTGAGTTGGTTGCTTTCACAGCAGCTCATATGGTACTATCTTTTGGATTTGTGACCAAGACAGTGTTGATAACAATAATGAAATAATATTGAAAATAATGCTTTAGTTTTTGCTAAGCAATGCTTATACAGTGTCAAGGCCTTTTCTGTTTTTCAGTGTGCCCAGCCAGCCAGCAGGCCAAAGGTACACAAGAAGATGGGAGGGGACACAGATAAGAGAGGTGACCCAAACTGGTGAATGGCATATTCTGTACGATGAATGATGTCGTGTTAAGCAATAAGAGCCGTTCAAAAGGAGGAAGAAGAGAGGTGACATTCCTAGGTATGGTGTTTGTCTTTCCATTTACTGTTACATGTAATGAAGCCCTGCTTTCCTGGAAATGGTATGCATCTACCTATTGAGTAGAAACAGTGAACAAATTCTGCATATTGTTTTGCTTTCATGCACAGCTTTTGTTTTGTCTATTAAACTCCCACCAGATTTCTTGCTTTTACCCTTCTGATTCTCTTCCCCATTCCACTGGGGAGAGAGAGCAAGCAGCTGTGTGGTGCTTAGCTGCCTACTGGGGTTTGATCCACAGCATCATAGTAAGTCTTTGCACTTTAAACGATAAAAAATAAAACACTAACAGGCAGAGTTAGAGACTTTTGTTGGTGGATTTGTTTGGCCATCCTTCACTAATGTGTAACCTTAGTTTAGTTATTTTTTAGGAACAAAAGGCAACCATGAACAGAGAACAAAATTTAAGTTTCACTTTATCTTTTAAACCTTCCTCACCACAGTTAATAAAAATAATATAGTAGAGCATTAACAGTTGTAAACACTTTTTTTTTAATATTAAGAATTAATCCAAAGAATTACAAAAGGATATGCATAGCCCAATGCAAGTCCATTGTGCATTCTAACAGTATACTACACTTGTTTTAAACACATGCGAAATATATAATCAAGGTCCATAAAATCCGAGTTTTAAATAGGATTTAAGAGTTAAGAGTACTATTCAACCAACATTTTTTCCACAGAAAAGAAATCCGTTAGCAGAGCAACAAAATAATGGTCCGTAACCATATAAATACTTAGCATTGCAAGATCAGTGCAGAACATTCCTTAATAGCAAGAACCCTGTATATGAATTAACTTTGGCTAAGGCATCTTCTGAATGCACACTGACAGGCAGGACTGGTCAATTAATTAAGTCAGATATGACTTCAATTTCTCTTTAAATCATCCCTGAGAAGTCCTCTCTCTCCCTTGTGAAATGCAATGTCCATCTTTTCCTTTGAGCAACCACTTCTCACCTTCTTTCAAATCCAAAGTTCGGAACATAATTTTGTATCAAAGGAAAAGTGCACTTGCCTGAGAAAGTACACAGTTATTAAAGCATGATTGCTGAAAAGTTTCAGCCACAACATTTAAAGGGCTGTATTAGGTTTATGTGGCAAGGTTTTGGTAGCGGGAGGCCATAAGGGTGGCTTCTGTGAGAAGAATCCAGAAGCTGCCCCACTATTATATAAGGGCCTGGACCCCGCTGCTGGCCAGAACAGGCCAGTAAGTGATGTTTGTGCCACTGTGAGAGCATATTTAAGAGAGGAAAAAAACTGGGGGGGGAACAGTAGCTGGGAAAGAGAGAGGACTGAGAAACAGCCTTGCAGACACCAAGGTCAGTGTAGAAGGAGCAGGTGGATGTGGCCTGGAGGAGGCTGCAGCCCATGGGGAGCCCCCGCAGGAGCAGGCCCTGGGCCGGAGCTGCAGCCCGTGGAGAGGAGCCCACGCAGGAGCAGGGGGTCTGGGGGGAGCTGCCACCCAGCCGTGGGGGACCCGTGCTGGGGCAGTTTGCTCCTGGGGGATGGATGGATGGACCCCAAGGTACGGAACTGTGTGGGAGCAGTGCTTGAGGAGCTGCTGCCTGTGGGCAGCCCTTGCAGGCTCAGTTGGGGAAGGACGGCATCCCGTGGGAGGGACCCCACAAGGAGCAGGGGCAGAGAGTGACCATGAAGGAGCAGCAGAGACAAAGTGTCATGGACTGACACAGCCCCCATGGATGGGTGGATGGAGGGGAAGGTGTTTTTGGTTTCTTTCCTTTGTTTATCACTTCCTAGCTTGTTAGAAATAGGCAATAAATCCTACTGCCTCCCTACTCTGACTCTGTTTTGCCTGTGACAATAATTGTTGAGAGATCTCCCCCTCCATATCTCAAACCTTGAGCCCTCTGCATCATATTTTCTCCCCATTCCCCTTTGAGGAGGGGGAGTGAGAGAGTGGCCTTGGTGGAGCTTGGCTGCCCACCCGAGTAAAACCACCATAATGACACATTCCAGGATGGAGAAAATTAAAATACTGCTAGTCTTGTAATTAGCATCTGTAGCATAACTTACTGTGGTATCATGTTTTTGATGGCAGTGGTGATCTTTAGGATCAGACAGTGTTCTCTTTCTGTCTTTTTCTATTTCTTTTTGTTCTTGAGAAATGATTAAATGAGATTCTGAAGAACTGCAGTCTCTGAAAAGTAAAAAGAGAAAATGCTAGTTCTTCCAGTGTTGATATCTTTTCTTGATATTTAAGGTGTCCCATACATACACTGAAAAAACAAGTACAAGAAGCCTAACCCTCATAGAAAGTGTAACAGCATAACCATATTTAAAGGATTTGATCAAACATCCTTTTTTATGCCTTTAAACTGCATATTATTAGGCTAAGTAAAATCTCTAATAAAAAATAATACAAGAAAAAAAATAATTTCCTATAGATAGATAGCACATAACTAAAAGTTGACCAATAAAAATCAAAATGGTCTTTCAGGAAAATGTTTCAATGAGTTAAGACATATACTGTAATACAGATCAATCTGTGAATATGGAACCTCCTCAACCTCCTGCCTTACCCTTTCCAGTCAAAGCAAAACCATAAAATAGATGTGACAAAGACAAGTTCCTACTACTTCGGATATATGTTCGTTGTTTGTTTGTTGGTTGTTTTTTTTACCATTGCCAAAATTCATTTGCTAGCATTCAGCTCCTCTTATAATTAGGATTCAAATCAGCTTAATGTGCTAGTGAACATCATACAGCAAAGTTAACACAAAACAGTGGGTACAATTGCACAGACATTTTCAAATGCCAGGTACCTTCAACAGCGTACATACTTCAAATAGGGTGGAAAATAAACATGACCATGTAATTGTTTCCCCTTTTTTCCAGCACAGCTAGAACTTAAAATGCTGAAGGAGACTACTTGGAAGTAGAAAACATCACAAAGACAGCTTATTTAGGTCGTAGAGGTCCTCTTTACTCCTAGACTGGATTCTGGCTGCAGTTCTGATCTTATTTCTTTCATTTGTATTGCTTTTATTTTGTTGTATATCAGTAAACATTGACGATATGTATTATGTAAATCTTATACTAGGCATTGCTAATAAAAAAAATAGCAAGTTTTGCAGTTGCTTACTTTTTCTCAAGAAGCAATTTCTTTGGTTTCTGCTTATATTCTTTAGTACCTGTAGAAAATTTTATAGGAAGGAAAAAAATAATTAGCTAGCTTCAAAGGAACGTTACCAGGGAAGGAATGTGGCTATGCTCAAGGCAGATCTTCAAAACTGAAAACGTTACCATTGATTTCTTCTAACGTCTTCTTTAATTTGTCATTCTGCTGAATAAGATCCTTAAGTCCATCAAGAATATTCTTGCAGAGTTCCTGAGCTCTCTCATTAGCTTCCAAAGCCAGTTCATGCTCCCCCAGTAATGACAGTGCCTTACAGAAGTGGTAGTGACCCTACATGGATACCAGTTTAAGTATTCATTCACTCAAATACGAAAACAGTTTACATTCAAAAGAGCTGTAGTACAGCAGACAATATAAAGTTTTCACATACTCTAAAGTTATCTATTTCAATGGTGAATAACCAAAGTTTTTAACCACTCAGCACACTGAAACAGCTAGATACTGCTCACAATTAGTTATCTTTCCCCTAGCTTTGGAGAAGATCAAATTTGCTTTTTCCTCTAATTTCAACTATTAATTTGCAATCCTTTACTCCTCTTTAGTCCAAGAAGATCAGGAAACACATTCTGGTCATTAATTAGGGTTTTTATTATTTTATGGACAACATATATTCTTTTCAAAGCACTGTGACAACAAAGCTATGCACAACGATGTAGTGTGTTTTTTCATCTTTACACATGCAGAATATCATGTAAACAAGTGTATCAAAATAGCATTTTAAATACAAAAATACAAACAAGCTATGTACATGCCTGAAGCTGAATTCCCAGATACTCCGCCCATTCTACTGTCATTAATGCTTAATTCAGATAATAACAATTCATACGTACATGTGTTAAACCTGTAATTCAGACCAGGACCCTATGTTGGTTTACAGGACAAACAAAGACAATTTTGAAACATATATGATTAAAACTAACCTTTGGCCAATTAGGCTTCAAAATAGTGGCCCTTTTTCCATCAGCAAGTGCTCTCCTTAAAGAGAAGGAAGAACAAAAAAGATTAATATTTATACTTCAGAAATCTCCAGACCAGGGCTGCATTGTACAAGGCATTATAAAAAGAAGGTAAGATAAATAAAACAGTTCATTCACTGTATAAAGGTATGGTTAGACAACACTTCTTAGCTGCAACTTACCTGGTTAAAATGTTGCAGTCTCAACTATTTCACACATTAAATATTTATTCCCTCCCTCTACCTTCTAGGTCTTCCAGTGTTTCTGTACATGAAGCTATCCCTTATAAATGGGCTCTAACATGATACTTATTTAAAAAGCAAAGGCTTTATAAGAAGCCTGAATAACAAACCAAAATATGTTGAGAGAAATCATATTAGGGAGTTGTTACATAATCATTACAGCTACAGATTTGAGAGTACAAGTATTAACTACAGAGCACAGTAACCTGAAAATTGTCAACTGAAGCCAAAATAACATGCCCGACTTTTTATATGCAATGTATCATGGCACAAAAAAGTAATTTTGATCAGGGCAGAACAGAAGTGGTCTATTACTACAGCAGTAGGAGAGCACAGAGCAGCAGAGTGCAGCCTCTGCTGATACAAACTGCCTAAACGGGGCAGTTACTGAGACAAACTGCCTAAACGGGGCAGTTACTGAGTTGATATACCTTTGTGATTTGCTTCTTCACAGAACTACAGCTATGTGTCAGTTAAGCAGGATGCAGTAGAGTATAACAAAGAGGCGTAACACAGATCACTCCAGATGACGAAGTTCTAGACAGTATGTACTTTTACAAATAGTTTACTCCTTTGGTAATTGGGTCATATGGACTCAGCAAGGGCATTAGGTCACGTTGCAGATATTTTCTAACTAGAAAGGCTCACAAAAAAAAAAACAAAAAAGGAGCTATTTTATTTCCACACAGGGAAAAAAAAAAAAAAAAAAAAAAAACCACCTTGTTTCACACACAAGTGTTTGTAAGTTGCCTAGTCAGTAACACTGGGGTTTTTTTGCAACTAATATAGCAAGAAAGCTTGTACAGAATGATCTAAAGGAGGAAAACATTCTGTGGTAATGAAAGCTAGATTCCAAAGAAAAGCATAAAATAGCAAACAGAGAAAGACATAGCCTGTATAAGGCCTAAGCAAGGTCATGAGCTGAAGATCCTGACCATATCCACAGTAAACAGGCAAGAGCTTCCACAAGAAATTGGGCAGATAAAGTAGCTGGAGTGAAGAGGCATAGCTGAGAATAATCAGGGTAAAAAATGATTGATACTGAGAAGAAGAACTACTTTAGATGAAGCAGAAACAAAGCTAACGATTGTGAATGCTTCATGGAAAGCTACAGCAGGAATTAAAAAGGATGTCTCTGAAGTGAAATGCTGAAGTAATTGAAAATGCTGGCATTAACACATATTTTAGGGGAAATGCTGGCATTAGCACATATTTTAGTATCCTGCACTATCTCTTCCTAAGGAGTCACTGTCTTTAGATAAACGTTGTAGTGTTTCCCAGGTAATGAAGATGAAGATAGCCAAATACTATCAATAAGCTCCTAATCTGATAAAGAGACAGAAAGATCCTGAGGATGAACAGGTACATCTCGACCTTTGATAAGAACTTGGAAGATGGCAAAACACACTGAATTGACATGGAAGGTTGGAAAAAGCATGCGCAGAGAAGAAAGGTGAATAGTTCAACAGAGAGGAAGACTCTTTACTTCATCATGAAGACCACCAGGAAGACCACCAGATGGTGCTGCGCATGTGCAAGTAGGGAGGAGTCATTGAGGCTGATGTTGCAACTCAAAATGAATATGTATGAATTTATGTATCTCCAAGAATATAGATTTGCGGTCAGGATGTAACGGGATTCAAAGCCAGATTTGGGCACCTGCCCCTGGTTTCCAGCGCTGAATAAAGCACCTTCATATAATCACGTTGTGGTTATGTGTCTGCTACGCTAACAAAGAGACCTACAACACGTTGAAAACTAAAATAATAATTAAAGAAACAGCTAACAATTAGAATGGGAGAAGTTGAACCATATTCATATCACAAAGGAAACAAGCAAGGAAAAGAAACTTGAGTAAAAGACATTGGGGTACAGAATATCAAGATACTAGGAGATGATGAAAGCCTGGCACAGCACTATGAGAAGTTGCCCCTAAGCACTGTCAAAAAAAAAACCAACAAAACACATCATGGCACGAGGCTAGAAACAAAGCGAAGCTGCAGTAAAAGGTTCATAAATATAGGCTGAGTGAAGGCCCATAAACATGGTTTATAGCTTAACAAGTGGCTTAAGGAAAAATAACTCCCAGATATCTTCTTCAAAAGGTTTACTTCTTCACAAGGTTTAATAAAATCACAATACTCACCGGTACTGAGGGTTTTTTTCCCCCAGTTGTATAATCTCCCTCCCCCCTCCCAATTTTAAATGCCGTTACATACTGTCAGTAGATACAGCTAATATTACTCGTTTCTCTTAATATCAGTTTCCTGAGGTAGTAAGGTAGTAACATCACACATACTATAATATATATATATATATATATATATTTTTTTTTTTTAAGTAGTTCTTTCGTAAGTACTTTTACTTGCCAAGCTGCAGTAAAGGAGATCACAAACATTACATATTATAAACAAGGATTTACTCACTTGTACTGTCTTGTGAGAATTAAACAGAGAGCTCGGTTTCCATACAGAAGGTGGTTTGCAGGACTGAAAAAAGAATATACATATATATTAAAAAGTTATTAATACATATTATTTCTGGAAATCTTAAGAAAATAATAATCATCTCAGACACATACACTTGACTGAAGACAGCTTAACCAACTTTTCAGGGAAGCTGAAATCAGTTTCAATTTGGGATTGAAATGTATTTTATTATGTGACATAAAATCTGAAGCAAGACACCACAAAAGTGATAATCTTCTCAAATGCATGACTATAAAGCTACAGGCTTCAAAATGAAAAAAAAAAGAAAATTAGAGCAATCTTTTTTTTTTTTTTTTTTTTTTTATGAAAGGTGGGATTAGTGAATTCCACCATATTCCACAGATGCTGCAGCTTTTACAAGCAGCATTTGCTTGACTACAACACAAGTTGCAATGACACCAAACCAACATGCTTTCACTAGTTCACATTACATGTGAGCCATAGAAAGGGGACAAATGTGCTTTAGTACAGGAAACCAAACTGTCTCCTTATCCCTTCTCAAAGACTAGATAATTCTCCAGATCCCTTTAGCAAAGGGCTTTGGGAGAGAAATGAAACAAAATTTACAAAAGGAAATTAAGTCCATCACATCTATATACAACAAGCAAATATTTAATATAATTTGTTCTTGTTCGCTAGGTTCTGCAACACTTCTGAGATGGTAAATATTTGTGATGATTGGTCATGCTGTTCTGCTAGCTGGTTATTCCCTTTCCAATTTTATTCTGCTTACTATTAGACATCTTAGATCAGCTTTAGGTCTAACAGAACCTCTGGGGAAGAAAAAATACAACCAACCAAAACAAATATAACAAAAAAATGTGCTACATAGCTTTTTTTTCCCTCTTTGCCTCAGCTCCCCTTCCCCCCGTTTTTTTTTTTTTTTTAAATTAGGTATCATTTGGCCTCTACAGTGGCTCATACAATCTAGTTAGCAAGTTCAGTTCTTACCAAAACTCTATGGCTCTAGTATACGACATTATAGCGCAATCAAAGTTTCCTTGGGAAAACTCCTCGTTTCCTTTCTGTTTCATATATTCACTGTTCTGTGAAATCAAGAAAAAACAATTCAGAAACCACTGTAATTAAACTCAGTTGCAATGAGAAGTAAAGAAAACATCTGGCAAGAGTCAGCTATTTTTCATGCTTCCAAAAAAAACACAAATGTTATATATTCACTATTACCTGTAAAATAATGCTTTTAATTTGTTGTAACGTACTAAGATTTAAGGCATACAAATAAAAGTGTTGTGCAGACAAGAATACAACATACACCAATTACAATGTAGGCCTCAACTCAGGAGCTCCCTTGGTCTCCTGAATAGTTATTATCAAAAGCAAGTGCACGTCAAATAGCAAATTAGACTGAGTACAGTGATGCTCAACCAGTTCCACACTTGGTGCTTTTCAACACAGTTTCTGATTTCAGCAAGAAAGCCATGGGATGGATGGGACAGGATACGGATGAACACTGTCCAATGTACAGTGGCAACATAAATGACTACTGTTCTGCTTACTAGGTCTGGATCCCTCAGGGCAACTATTGTGTCTAGACAATTACTCACTCAAGCTTTTGAAACCCATACATTTGATCATTTGGCCATTTTTATCATTTTTTTTTAACGCTAAAATCAAAACCAAAAAAAAAAACCACACAACAAATGATAACCACAAAGGTTGACATATTTTCTTACCTTCCTACAGTTTTCACAGGTCACAGCTTTAAATTCTTCAACTAAATTACAATCTTCCAAGGCTACTTTTGTTATATAACGTTTGCCTGTAGACAAAATTCAGAAGAATGCAATAGACAAAGAAATAATCAAAGACAAGTAGAGTTTATCTTCTGTTAATAACTGTGCTCTATTTTATGTCTGGAAACAAAATGTGGCATACCAAATAAATAATAGAAACAATCTATGTGACAGGACAAACTATGTGACAGAAGTATTCAAAACAAAGGAATCATTTATTAGCATTTTACAAGCCAAAAAAACTTGTCACAGGCAGTAAAACCTTTATGCATTTGCCTTTTTTTCAGGCAATCAAGTGAAATATGGTTTTATTTTAAAGAATTTGCATTTTTAAGATCTACTAAGATTTCTATTTTAAAGAATATGATCTTTGGTACTTAACTATAAAAAGATACTTCTCCTTACATGCTAGTCTGATTCCAACCACTCAGTTATTTACTGCAATAGCTGAGTTATAATGTGCATATGCAAAAAAAACATAAGAACAGAAAAAAAGCCATTCAACAGACATCAAAAACAGTGGACTTGGGAACCTGTTCTCATTTCACTTGAAGTTCTCCTGCTAGTGTGAACAGCATACAGCAGCTACCATGAGCTCTGTAGGCTTATTTTTGAAATGACTGACACCTCCATTAATAGGCACTTACTGTTTAGTAAGACCCATTTCATATTTCATACACCTTTCACCTCTAAGTTAAAGTTGATAGTCTATAGGCATACACACTGATTTGTCTTTGTTGTCCACTATGAATTTTCTGAGCATCTGTTCAGCAAGAACATATGCACTGAATATGACCAATATACAGAAACTCAAGAAAGAACTGGCTGTTTAACTAAACAGAAAACAACACTATTTTTCCAGTCACTCCCAAGATGAAAAGCACACAAACATTCCTATTTCATAACTATAACATAGGTAACTTTCCACATGGTTGTTTCCTCAGAGTTGTTCATACTTACATTCAGCAAAGAAAATTTCAAGATAGATCCAACCGAAATCACCAAGTTTCTCCAACTTCTGCAGAATACCAACATCACCTGTATATCTGACCCACTCAAGTGCATCCCCAACATCAAAGACACCCTAATTCAGTTGAAGAATAAGGGAAAAAAAGGAAAGCAAAACCGTTAACTTTAAGTCAATACAAAGAAAAGTCCTAAAGAAAAAAAAAAACACCACACAAACCACTAATTGAGTGACAGTAGTGGATATATTCCATGTAAATATAACAAACTACTATTATACCACTTACATGATGCATTCATTCCCAATTTGTTAGCCTTTCAAACAGGCAATAGCTCACAAATACAAATATCTAGGTAACCCAAACACAGCGTAATAAAGCATATTCACAGAATGAGGACAGATGTACTTTCTACAGGAGACAGGAATCATTCAAATTATAAAATTTTATTTACAAATATTTTTGATGACTGCAATAAAATTCTTTTAGTGTGAAGTGACAAGCCTGATTAAAGAAATAATATTCACCAGGCTGTTAGATATGCAGGCAGGACTAAGACTTAACTCCATGAATCATAACTTCCTTTCCACTCAAAGTAAGTTTATCTGTTTGAGCTACAGAACTTTATTTGAAGGAAATGGATTGAGTGAAGAATGCCTGTTGCCTGGGATACTCTCATATTACATGAATCTGCAGATTTTTAAAAATAGTTTGAAAACCTGCATGACTGAGAAAAATATCACTAAAAATGCAAAAACTGGGTTATCCAGCAGTAACTTACAGTTGTACCTATTCTGCTTTTCCTATTGCTACTATCAGTTTTGATATGGTCTTCAAAATTAAACATCTTTTTCACTTTTGCAGTTAAACTACAGAGCACAGTCAAAACTAGGAAGTGGAGAATAAAAATGATAAATGTAGGGAAAATAAGAATGTTCTCTTAACAAGGACAGTTCCATCAAACATTGAATTTGACAGGGAACACAGATCAGCAGGCTCCCTTACCGCACCCTTAGCCAGCCATTCACAGTCCTTCAGACTGAATCAGTACCACTATTTGAGAATCTCTTGGAAGATTCTCAACCTGTCTCCAACAAAGAGCATTTCGAAAGGTTTGCATCATTTCAGCAATCGAGCACAGTCCCATTTGTAGCTCTGTAGCCCCATCTTGTAAGATGGGTACGAGATGGAACTAGCACTGCCATTACTAGTACCAGGCCACAGGGACTGCAATCTGTTGGGTTTACAACTTGCCCTGCACCTTGTCTTGACCTACTCCGAGCTCTTGACTTAACTTGGTTGAACTGTAACAGCAATTTTTCTTTTGACTAGGTGGCTGTAATTAATTTGTTTTGTTTTTATATGGTACAATAATAGTTTTTAATACAGACAGTAGTAACAAGTAGTTACTTGTTACTGCTATGACTAACATAATGATGCAGCAGTGAGAAATGGAAGCCAAATACAGAACAAATGAACAGAAGCAAATGACAGAACAAAGGTCTTGAGAATTGCAGACACGTAAAATAGTTCAGAGGAATAGAGGCATGGGACAGTAACAGATGGGTCAGAAGCTGACAACGAAGACTCAATGGCTATAAGCAACTGGCCAATGGTCATTATAAAAATAAAAATGGTCATTATAAAAATAAAATAAAAAAGAAAAACTATGAAGCTGGACAAAATTAGGGTAAAAGCTTTTTAACATACATAAAACATAATATAGAATAAAGTCAGGTATTACCTTAAACCTGTACACCAATGAAAACAACAAGCAAGGTATAAGAGTGTTTTACCAAACATGGAAAACCAAACCGAAGTGAATCCCAGACTTGGAAGAATACAGTAACAGCACTCCTCACAGCAAAGAATACCTGATAGTGACGCCTATATCCGCTACCCCCCACACAAAGAACAGACTGCAGCCATTGGCTTTAGAATCCCAAGGATCAGTAAAAGTTAAGCATAACACCACAAAAAGGGTCAGAGACTAGGAAGTGTGTGTAACCCAGCTCCTAGTGAGTTTTTCCATTTAGAAATATTTATTTCTTGGTTTTCATTCTTCATCTGCAATAACTCTGGAAGATTTCAGTTACACTGTCAATAATTTTTTCTCCATACGTGTAACATGTGTTTGCCTTTCGCCCATACCAAGATTTTTAGTATAACACACTAATACCAGCACAGAAAGAGAGGACAAGCAAAATGTACCAGAGATAGGACATAAGAACTGCCTCTAGAATTCTCACCCATTTTGATCTCAAGCAGACAGCATTTATTTCACAGCTCCTGTCACATAGATTTTGTTTTGTGGCTTAGTTGAAATAACTGGCAACCCCAGTCCTGCATGCCTATATAAGCCAAAAGCTACAAACTATTTATGTGTTTTGAAATTTTGTATATTTGTACACTTTTCTTTTTTTTAATATATATTCACACACAAAAATGCATTCCAATTAAAAACAATTTGAGAAACTTACGTTTTCTATCCTGCTGCCAATTTTCAGTATGCCCCCAATAAAAGGTGGAACGTTCTAGGAGAGGGATAAAAAAAACAAGATCCAGCTGATACAACCAATGAAAAAGCATCCAAAACAACAGTACTTCCCCTGCTGGGGTCTTCTGCTTCTCCAAATACATTTTGCTATTACCATCTTTTACATCGACAAGGAGACAAAGGCTGAGGAAGTAAGAAGAGGGAAGCAGAGGTAAACAGGGGAATGGGAATACACACAGACCTTCAGATACAGATTGTATGGGAGACTACCACAGGAAGAAAAAGCAAGAAGAACCCATCATGTGAAACAATGTACAGTAACTGCAGAGACATCCTGAAGTACAAGAAGGTGAAAATAGAGCACTCGGACAGCCTGAAGGAGGAAGCAGCAGAAGGAGCATAAGGAAGTATGAATCCACAACAATACACGAATGCCTAATCACAGAAAGTCATATAAGAGACAGAAAAACATAGCTTGGTGTTGAACACAGAATTTCAGTAAATCATTAAAAAAAAAAAAAAAAAAACACCATATCATACTTAAATTAAAATCATAAATAAAACTATCTTCTCCTCAGCTGCTGAAAACATTTGTTCTATTACTCTCTTTTTTTTCCACAACCACTGTTTTAAGTCAACAACAGTATCAAATTTTAAATATCATAGAATCATAGAATATCCTGAGTTGGAAGGGACCCTTAAGGATCATCAAGTCCAACTCTTGACACCGCACAGGTCTACCCAAAATATCGTGTGTTGAACATGGAAAAAATAACTGAGAAAAAAATCTGCTCAAGTTATTCATCAGGGAAAGGTGCCATTTTTCTCACTGATATGACTCTCTTAACAAGGGTTGCAGTCAACCATATCATGGACTCTGCAAAACTTAAGGATTATCCCAACTATAATAAAGCCTGTGACATGAAACTAACTTTCTAGAAAGCTGTAACTATCAGACAATTTATTCACTCCAATAAAAGGATATGTCTCATTTAAGATAAAACCCCAAGCTGCCTAAGATAAAGAACTAATTAACCTATTATATTTTAAAACATACACAAAGTTAAAAAATAATACTTACAACAACTTTTTTAATCAAATCAACAAGGTCTTCCAAAACCTCTAAATCACAGAGTCTCTTCCAATTCCGATCTAAAATCTGTGAACTGCTTCAAAACAAAACAAGTTGTTATTCAGAAAAATATCATCATGTAACATGGTCTTACGTACTAACAGCTGCAGTGATTAGACATAAGCTAGAACATGGTTGAGCATGGTTATAAACTCTTCAGAGGAAAAAAAAAAAAAAAAGAATGGAAAGATTTTGGTACTTTTTAAGTGCAGGGCATCCATTTAAATGCTTAAATACATTCTGAGATTCCAAACTTCAGAAACACGTTTTTAATATTTTCAACCATGCGTTCAAGAACTAGGCCTTCTAACCTTAACTAATTTAGCTTATTGTAAAAATATACCTGCAGACTGTTTTACCATTAGCAAGAGCATACATTGATCTTTCAGAGAAAACAAAAATAAATGCAAAGGCTGATGAATCACTGAGAACATGACTACTTACCTCCAATCAGCTACCAAAGAATTACTTTCACTTTTGAAGAGAAGAGGCCAAAAGATGCGTATTTTAATAACGTTGCAATATTCTCTTAATACGTCAACCGGCTGACTGCACCACACTTCACAGGGATCAACATCTTTAAGAAAACAGTTAGGAACTGGATTATACAATTCAGGCATTACAAGTAATCAAAGTCTAACTAAACATTCAAAGCCACCAGCTATTTCCACAGTGCATTCCTATGTACTATTTAACCAGAATGAGATAACTTGAAAACTCTCAATATACCTTGCAACTTGAGGTTTTTTTTGTTTGTGTTTAATAAATTGAAGGAGGAGAAGGAATTTATATGGAAGTAAGAACAGAGACCTGCTGGCAGGCTTTCTATTCCTTGCCCAAGGAATGACTTGTGTCCTGAATTGTATTAACATTAATAAACATAACTGGAAAAAAAAGCCTGCTTCTAATAACAAACCTAACGAGGGCTGTGAGATGCTCAGAAGATATTATTTTTGAAATAAAATGTGAGCCTCTTCTAGCTGTACCTGTTTAATTAGTTTCTATAATAGAGTCAGAGTAGCATGGCATGTAGCAACATGGCACCAAAAAAAAAAAATCAACCAACTATTTTTATTCTCTAGAGGCCAGTATATACATGATGCATGGCTCTTTCAAAAATATAAACCATGCCCCTTGGAGGCTGTCTGTAAAAGGTGAAGTTCCTTATTAGACTACTGAGGTGGCATCAAGTACTTTCAGAGGAGTACTATCTGAGCATTTGAGTATATGCAAAAACTCATCTTACAGAGCTGCTGGCTACACCTGAGTTTCCTACATATTACAGGTTATCATTTCTATAGCATATACAGCCTTTTATAACTTAGCTTGTTATAAAGCCATCTGCTCTTCTGCAACTGTCAAAAAATTAGAGACTGTAGGCAAAGAGCTTTGTAGTTAAAAAGATCAATTTGAATGTGTCTTTAGACCTGTACAGCTAACATGTTGATACAATTAAAACACAGGTAACAAACATGTACCTTAAATCTTCATTCTCATAACATTAACTGCCTGAACACATCACTGTTATTGACTATTCACACTGTTCTCACAAATGCATAGTAGAAGTATTCTGCATGTTGCATAAGCACAAAAAAAAAAAAAAAAAAACAAAAAAAAACCACACAATAATTCTTCCAGTGGAAAAGAAGTGAATTAATAATTGAATGATCCAAGCACAACACAGACAGCGTTTTAGAAAGTTATGTAATATTGGTTTAGTTTACATACCTGTTTTAGGTTTATGTGGAGAACGTTGTACAAATACTCCATGACCCTACAGATAAACATATAATTTCTTAACATTGTTTATCTTGCTAATACATTACACCAACTATAAATGATTACTTAACAGTTTCTAAAAATTAAACCAATATAAAATCTTTACATCAGAGGAAGAGAGGATTAGAAGTGATTTTTAAGCTGTCACTAATTCCTTTGCTCAGGGAAAAAAAAATTTGCATATACTTTCACTTTCAGATCACAGACACAGGGGACCAGTAAAAAAAAGATACTCCTCGTAAACAAGCAGCGTGATCAAAAATGAAACAGATCTATGAAGCGAAGTATTCGGTAACGAGGAGTCTATTTTCACATGATATGTGCTTCAAGGGGATTTAATTTGCACTGGTTCAAGTCTAGTCCCACAGAGCATCCATTCATGGTTGATACGTTACCTATACTCCTAAAAGCAGCTTCGCCCCCAGTGAATCCCACACTAGCAGATTCCAATAAAGATGTAACATGGAAGATGGGGACACCTGGGATATTTACTTCAAAAGTGTTCTGATCCACACTAAAATACTAATGCAGACACATCAACTAAGTTTATTACTAATTAATTAAAAATTAGTTACCTATTATTAACTGTAATTATTTTCTAGTTAACTTTTCGTAGTAAACTAAAATACTAATGCAGACAACATGGACCTCGTCAGGAGAATGATTTCCATGTCCCTAGTTATTCTGAGTGGGAGTCTTTTATAAAATTTTAATAATGCTCATCATCATCTCACTATCCCCGTGTCCGAACTGAGATGGCTGAATTCTTCCTGCTCCCATCTCACCCCCCCAGTCCTATTTCACCAAGAATAAAATACTACTAGTGTTCACCAATCTCCCTCATTTCTGGAATTCTGCCAACTGTTTTCTGGGGGAAAAACAAGGAAACTTAAGGTCTGCAATATTTTGCACTATCAAACGACAAACCCCTTTGTATCAAATCTTTATAATCCACATTTAGCATAGCCAAAAAGCAAACAGCAAAAAGCTATTTTTTACTAGAGTTAACTAACACAATAGTTTGGTTGCATTCCTATAAAATAAATATCTATCTACATATCCATGACCTAAAAAGCATACACACAGATTAATAGTTCTGAATGAAAGCAAAGTTTTTTAATGGTTTAAACAATGTATTAAATCACCATAGGACAGCATTCTTCTAAAAACCTAGTCATTCAAAATCAAGTAATAGACAGCAAAATAATATTCAAGAATACCTAGGGAAACGCTTCAAGGTCACGTACTCTAAATACAATATTTTAATGGGTTTAAAACATAGTGCTGCATATAAGCCTCTCAAGCTGAAGAATAAATTACTTTGTTCTGTTTTACAGATCTCTACAAAGTCTATTATCTTAACATGCATTGTATGTGTCATTTGATGCATACTATATGCATTGTGTTTATGTACAGCTGTGTTATCATTTCAAAGAAACACACAGCTATCCCTGAATGTGACTGAAAAAGTGTATAGAAACAAACTAAACACCAAACATGTCTTTCATAGTCCTTTATTCTTTCAGTGGCAGATTTCAGAGAAATAGTGGCATGCTGTGCAATGATGACTTAATAACTTGACCTAAGGCGATGATAAAAAAAAAAAAATAATAATCACATGATCTTGCCCAAAGCAGTACTCCTGAACAGCTATACACATAAACTAAGGCTTACCCTTAAAAATAAGTTATTACAATGTGAACAAATTCAACAGACCACAGCACTAACAGAGAGGAAAAAAGATTAACTAGTATTTCAAAATCAGTTCAACTTGAAAGATGACTAAGAAAGTCTCATTCACTCTACAGCATGGATTTTGCTACAACATTAAAAAAATAAAAATACCACAGCCCTCAACCCCATCCCCAACATCCATGATTGACATATCAAGCTCAAGGTAGTATTCCCACTAAAGCAGATTTCAAAAACATGATTTTTAGCACTTGCACAGACAGAATCAGGGGTTTTCTTTCCACAGCACAACACTCATACCACTTTAAAAGATAACACGTATCCTATGCTAACACAACTGTTTAAATATTTTACTCTGTCCATAGCACAAAAAAAGACTTTATTGATATAAACAATTTCCAGTGAAACTCACTACTCTACTGGTAGCAGTCCCTAGTACAGATACAGATTTACTTGAGTAACTTATAAGAAGAGTAACTTCTTGTAAGTTACTCAAGTAACTTATAAGAAAGTTACTTGACCTGTACTTTTTATTTCTGCATAGAATAAAGTATCATGTGCCAGCTAGCTTGTATTTGGCAGCAGCAACATTTAGGATAAATAACCCATAACTGAATTCTCCAAGCAGCAGAAAGATTAACTGCCACAATGTTCATCCTCTAAGATTCTTTGAACATAGCAAGAAGCGGAAAATAAGAGTCAAGGCAGAAGAATGCTGCAGTTTACGCAATAAAAGCAACAACTAAATAAGCAGAGGCCCTATGGGGTACAAATGACCGGGAAAAAGAAAAAAAAAAAAAAAAAAAAATGAGAAATACAAAGAATGAGTGAATGTTATACAGTTAATTTGCTGTCTTGAACTTACACATACTGTTAGGAATAATTGCTCTGTGGTTAAAGGAGGTGTCACTGTAAGGTATGTCATCCCATATGGGGCCTGGATACACAGCCAAGAGATTGGTAAAGTTTTTTCGATGCAACCTACACACCACTGTCTGGTTTTACATGATTGTATACGCATCCAATAAAAGTTGCCTGACAGAGATATACACTATCTGTGCCCTCACCAGATTTAGGGCTTTTGCAAGGGCGTAGCATATGGTGGTGTAAGATACCAGTTTGAACTCATCAAATTACAGATAAAACCTGGGATTAAATCCCGCTGGAGCATCTCGCACGTTCTCCATCCAGCCCCAAGCCTACTCACCAATTCACAGCACGATTTGTCACCAGCATAAAAAGCCAAGGCTGCAAACTCGGATTCGGATATCGGTTCACCCATGGCGCATGACCCTGGAAGAAAAGGAGTCAGAGAAGCAGAGATTGGGGGGAGCCTGGAGGCAAACCACCCGCGTTTTACGGGATTTACAACAACCACGTCACCTTACACCTCCCAGTTTTCCTGGAAGACACGCGTGACTTCTACACGACGTGTATTTCACGGCGTTTAAGCTGAAAACCGGTTAAAGGGCCTCACCCCAGCAGCCCCCCTTGAGCTGCCTCAGCCGCGCCCAGCCCGGGGTCCCAAGCACGGGTTGACCGTGCGGCCGGAGGGCTGCCCGTGCCGCTTATTACGGGTTGACCGTGCGGCCGGCGGGGCTCCCATCCCCGTCCCTCCCCGCGGAGCCCGGAACCGACGTGTCACAGCCCGGGCACGGCCCCGCAGCGCCCGTCACCCTCCTCAGGGCGGCCCGGGACGGGCTGCGGGGAAGGAAAGGCGCTCAGGAGCCCAGCAGGGTGCGGGGAAGGGGGAGAAGGGGAGCGCCCACCGCCGCCACCCCCCCAGCGCCCGCCGCTCACCGGCCCCCCGGGAGCCGCGGCTCTGCTCCGGGACCCTCCCCGGCTCCGCCCGGTCCCCACCCGGGCGCATGCGTTCGCCTGCAGCTTGCTCGGGTTGCTCTGAGGGCGCATGTCCGGGGGGGGCTCCACGTCCTTCCTCCTCCTCCTCCTCCTCCTCCTCCTGCTGCTGCTGCTGCTGCCTCCCGTACCGCCCCCCAAGCGGAGAGCCCGGCATGGTGGAGAACTCGCCGGCCCCCCTGCCGGAGCGGGCGATATACGGCTTTGCTCTGTTTCTGGGATCCTGGTTCGGCTTTAGTGAGTACGCGCTGTGCTTGCGGGGCGAAAGGCGTCCGGCAGGGGAGCCCAGGGGGGCTGGAGTGGTGCTGAGCTGCTGCCTCCCTCCGGGGGCTGTTACACCGCCTGCTGCGGCAATGCCAAGTTGTGTCTGCCCCTCGTAGTGCTGCGGGGCTTGGAAGGTGTCACGGAGTCAAATGATTATGTCAAAGCCCCTCTGTGTTATAATTTTAGGAGCTTTTTTACTTGAGCTACTCGTGTTCTCACTAATCACGGTAGTGAAACCTTCCCCACCCCAAATGCTGAAAAACAAAACAAAACAAAATAAACAAACAAACAAAAACAAAACTAGGCCAGTCATTTCACTGCTGATGTGACAGCTGCTTTAGCATTCACTGGGCGTATCTTACATGCCCATACAGAGCTAAAGCTTGAGAGATGCTTTCAATGCTTCCGTAAATATACTGTAATTGAATAGTAAAACAAGATCCTGCTACAAGTTTTTCTCATCGTAAAGAGGTAAGCAGAAGGGAAAGTGGCTTCTATTTATCCCACAGGAAGCCGCTGCAGTTCCACAGCTTGTGCCACTGTTTGATTACTAACCTATTCCCATCAATTTTTAATAAACCTTACTTATTTATTGGTAGGGATTAAAATTTCTCAGTGTTGTTTTTGTTGATGTGTAAGTGGTTATTAGCATACCATGAGTTGGGAATTATTTCCAGTATTTTTTTCTGAACCGTTCTTCCACACAAGCACTGCAATTCTACCAGCTTTTTTTTTTTTTTCTTTTCAGTCAAATGACCCCCTGCATGATCATTTTCTGCTTTAATATTATCTTCATACAGTCTAATTTGGTATTCTTTTACTGAGCTTTTCTTGTAATGCAATTCTAAGCAAGTGCAAGAAATGCTCGTCTATCTATACAGGAAATCAGAAACTAGATGTTAATTCAAATATAAAAGTGGTATCATATAAGCAGCTGCACAATGATTCCCCCATATTGGGCAGGTTTTGTGTGAGAGGCATATTCTATAATGTCTTGGTACAGCTATTTTGACTTTAATTGTGTAAAAGCAAAATATTGTCTTGGTATGTCCCAGTGTGAAAGTATTGATGTAAATCTTAAGAAGGAGGTCTAAAATGGTATCGCTTGGACTGTTACCCCTTTTTAATTCTTTTGTGCAGTACTGTATCTTATTTGGGCATATGTTCCTGAGACTTGGCTCTTCTCACTGGGACTAACATACTGGCCTCAAAAGTAAGTTCAACTTTAAGCTCTTAAGTTCAACCTCAGACTCTTACATTTGGATGCGTGTAATTATTTTCAGACAGGAAACAGTGAAACCATTTTTTAAATAGTGGTCTTAAATTTAATCCATTTTTTCCTGATGATAAAAGACTGTAATCTTTGTGAGGCATTATTTCATGTGGATAAGTAGTTATGTTGAAAATTGTAATGAAACAGATAGTATTTCAGTGTTTTATGGTAAATTTGAAATTTTGTTTTCAGGGAGTTTGCCAATGAAAATACAGTAGACTTTAAAAAAAAATAATCCATTAAATGAATCTACTTGACAGTTTATATCCTCACTAGTTACATTGATTTCTGCAGTCAGTTCTCCTTGGAGAAAACAGGGTTCCTACTCATCAGTAGTGTCTCTTTTCATGTTTCCAAGTTTGTGCTAGATGCAATAACAATCAATGCATTAAAACTGTTACATTGTTAGATGTTTGTTATTATAAAACGTAAATTTTGAAATCTGTTTCCTCAGGTACTGGGCAGTTGCTTTACCAGCATACCTACTAGTTTCTGTAGGAATTGGTTATATATTACTTTTTGGTATTAACATGATGAGTACCGCTCCACTGAATTCCACAAATACCGTTACAGGTAATATTATTGGTGTGGGGTTTTTTTGGGTGTTTGGTTTTGGTTTGTTTTCAAGATTTTGATACTTAGCTGGTAATTTCTCTCTCTCTCTCTCTATATATATATACATGTGTGTGTGTAGAATCATAGAATCATTCAGGCTGGAAAAGATCTCTAAGATCATCTAGTTAGTCCAACCTTTAACCTAGTACTGAACTCCACCACTAAACCATGCTACTAAGTTCTACATCTATACATTTTTTGAAGACCTCCAGGGCTGGTGACTCAGCCTTGTCCCTGGGCAGCCTATTCCAATGCCACACAACCCTTTCAGTAAATAAATTTCTCCTAACATCCAACCTAAACCTCCCCTGGTGCAACTTGAGGGCATTTCCCCTCATCTTATTACTTGGTGCTTGGGAGAAGAGTCAGATCCCCATCTTGGTGTAGCATCCCTTAAGGTAATTGTACAGCACGATAAAGTCCCCCCTGACCCTCCTTTTCTCAAGGCTTAAACAACCCCAGCTCCTTCAGGCACTCCTCATAAGACTTGCTCTCAAGGCCCTTTACCAGCTTTGTCACCCTTCTTTGGATACGCTCGAGCACCTCAATGTCTTTCTTGTAGTGAGGGGCCCAAAACTGAACACAGTATTTGAGGTGCGGCCTCACCAGAGCCAAGTACAGAAGGACAATCACTTCCCTAGTCCTGCTGGCCACACTGTTCTTGATACAGGCCAGGATGCTGCTGGCCTTCTTGGCCACGTGAGCACACTGCTGGTTCATGTTCAGCAGACCAACACCCCCAGGTCCCTTTCTACTGAGCAGCTTTCCCCCAGCCTGTAGCACTGCATCGGGTTGTTGCACTCAAGTGCAGGATACAGCATTTGGCCTTGTTGAACTTCATACAGTTGGCCTTAGCCCATTGATCCAGCCTATCCAGATCCCTCTTCAGAACCCTCCTACCCTTGAGCAGATCAACACTCGTGCCTAACTTGGTATCATCTCCAAACTTACCAAGGGTGCACTCCATCCCCTCATCCAGATCACTGCTAAAGATACTGAAGAGAAGTTTCCTCAGTACTGAGTCCTGGCCAGTCGCCCCTTGTGACTGGCCTCCGGCTGGATTTAACTCCATTCACCACAAATCTTTGGGCCTGACCACACAGTCTGTTTCTAACCCAACGAAGCATACACACATCCAAGCCTTGAGCATCGAGCTTCTTTAGTAGAACGCTGTCGGAAATGGTGTCAAAAGCTTTACTGAAGTCTAGGTAGACCATATCCACAGCCTTCCCCTCATCCACTGAGCACATCACCTTGTCAGAGAACATCAGGTTCATCAGGCAGGACCTGTCTTTGATAAACCCATGCTGACTGGACCTGATCACCTGGTTGTCCTGTAAATGCTGCGTGATGGCACTCAAGATAATCTGCTCCATGAAATTCCCTAGCACCATGTCAGACTGACAGGCCTATAGTTTCCCGAATCCTTCTTCCAGCCCTTCTTGTCGATGGGTGTCGCTTTTGCTGGCCACCAGTCAACTGGGACCTTCCCCGGTAGCCAGGACTGCTGATAAATGATGGAAAGCAGCTTGGCCAGTTCTTCTGCAAGTTCTCTCAGTACCCGTGGGTGGATCCCATCCAGCCCCATAGACTTGTGTGTGTCTAAGTGGTTTAGCAGATGGCTAACCGTTTCCTCGTGGATTATGAGGGCTTCACTCTGCTCCCTGTCCCTATTTACCAGCTCAGAGGGCTGGGTACCTGGAGGACTTGCTACTGAAGACTGAGGCAAAGAAGGCAGTAAGTACTTCAGTCTTTTCTTCATCTCTTGGCACTATGTTTTCCCCCACCTCCAAAAAAACTGATGAAGGTTCTCCTTAATCCTCCTTGTTTATATTTATAAAAATATTTTGTATTATCTTTAACAGCAGTAGTCAGATTGAGCTCAAGTTTGCCTTTTGACCCTTCTAATTTTCTCCCTGCACAGCCTCATGACATCTTTGTAGCCCTTCTGAGTAGCCTGCCCCTTGTTCCAAAGCCCATAAACCCTCTTTTTCATCCTGTGTTCTAGCCACAGCTCTCTGTTCAGCCAGGCCGGTCTTCCATGCCAGCTGATCTTTCAGCATGTGGCCTGCTCCTCTGCTAAGAGGGAAAAACTCTTTGCTATTTGATGCAGTGGTCTCCAACTAGTGAAGCATACTCTGTTAGTAAAACAGACAACATTAGAGGAACAGGGCTTGGGCCTATAAAGCTTGACCAGGCATGTTCTTCTCATGCCACCCTTTCACTTGGTGTCAATCCAAGAGCCTGCATAGTTGTATGGCAGGTGAGGTAGGGGACCTACTCAGTTTGAAAAACAGCTACTCTTGTCTCTCTCTCTCTTTTTTTTTTAGAGGGAACTGTTCAAAATGCACCTGCAAACAAGTTTATGCTGTTGTAAGAATGGGTGCTGCATGGTGATAGGAACAAGAAGTCAAGTTAAAGTGAGAGTGAGCAGCATTTCCCAGCAGGAATCCTAATATTAAATGTCCACAGTACAGACTGAGCTATTCACTGTAGGGCTTGTTCATTCTGTTTATCTTCAGGTAGTTTTGGTTTAATGTCATACAGCATTTTAAACCAAGCAAAGTTCTAGACAAAGATTCCAGCAGAAGCGCAGGATTGATTTCTTCATGGCTTTTTAATATATGTTTATATATATATATATGCTAATATATGTTGATGTAAAGTGTTTCTGATTTACCATCTTGTTACACCTCAGCACTCAGTAGCTAATTTTATACAGTGTTGCATTATGTAACATTTCTTCAAAGAAAATGTCTTTAATATATGGGATGTCTTAATTGTTTCCTGTAGATAACTATGCAAAAAAGCAGCAACAGAAGAAATTTCAAGAAGAAGCAATTCCAGCACTGAGAGATATTCCCATCAGTGAAGTAAACAGAATGTTTTTTCTTCCTGAAAAAGGAATCTGCAATAGCAGATAGTTCTTATTAAGACTTGTTTGAATTAGCTGATTAGTTGAAGCATTGCGTAAGTAAAATCAAAACCTTCCCATGGTAAAAGAAACTTCTTTCTGATTTTATAACAGAGCTTTTTGATCTGAGGTTCTAACTAAATTATGTAAACACATTTCATTGAGATGGTTTGGTTTTATTATTATGCATGCAGCATAATAACTTGCATTGATATGAAAATTATGCCACATTAATTTATCTAACTGTTCTTTTGATTTTAAAATAGCATTCTATTACTTGTAGGTTGCTACTTGTGATTTCCTTCTGAGTAAAAGATAATATTTGGACCTAGCTTAATTTTGTTTCTCACTGTGTTTGGGGAGAGCACGTGTTTAACTTATGAAATGCTTGAAGCTTCTTTATATAAGTTAAACTGAAGTGTTTACATTGTAAATGTATGGTTTTCTTATGTAGATATTAGTAAAATATGGTTAATTTTTACTTCCTTAAAGTTAGCAACTTTCCTGTGATTTTATAATATTTGTTCTGGGTCAAGGTATATAGTGGTTGACTTTTCTTTACACAGTTCTTCACTCAACAAACTATTTTATTTTTTTCCCAAATTGGTGGACTTATTAACCATAGAACCACGGAATGGATTAGGTTGGAAGGGACCTTGAAGATCAACCAGTTCCAACCCCCCTGCCATAGGCAGGAACACCGCAACCTAGACCAGGTTGCCCAGGGCCTCATCCAGCCTGGCCTCGAACACCTCCAGGGATGGGGCATCCACAGCTTCTCTGGGCAGCCTGTGCCAGGGCCTCACCACCCTCTGAGTGAAGAATTTAATCCTAACCTCTAATCTAAATCTCTCCTCTTTGGTTTAAATGGCTGAATGGTTTAAAGCTATTCCCCCTTGTCCTGTCATTGTCGAACTGAGCAAAAAGTTGCTCTCCATCTTTTTCATAAGTCTCCTTTAAGTGTTGAGGGACTGCAATGAGTTCACCTCAGAGCCTTCTCTTCTCCAGGCTGAACATCCCCAGCTCTCTCAACCTTTCTTTGTGGGAGAGATGCTCCAGCCCTCTGACCAACTTCATGGCCCTCCTCTGGCCCCACTCGAACAGATCAACATCCTTCTTGTGCTGGGGGCCCCAAACGGATGCAGCACGCCAAGTGAGGCCTCACAAGGCAGAGCAGAGGGGCACAATCCCCTCCCTTGCCCTGCTGTCCACTCCTCTGTTGATGCAGCCCAGGATGCAGGTGGCCTTCTGGGCTGCAAGCACACACTGCTGGCTCATGGCAAGCCTTTCATCCACCAGAACCCCCAAGTCCTTCTCTGCAGGGCTGCTCTCAAGGAGTTCTTCTCCCAGTCTGTGCTTCAGTCTGGGATTGCCCTGGCCCAGGTGTAGCACCTTGCACTTGGACTTGTTGAATCTTGTTAGGTTCACATGGGCCCACTTATCAAGCTTGTCCAGGTCCCTTTGGGTGGCAGCCCTTCCTTAATTAAAATACCAAGATCACCAGAAATAAAGGATCTATGTTAAAAAAAAATTCTGAAACAACTTTTGAAATTACAATTGAGCTTTTTTTAAAAAAATGAAAACTAGTTTGAAGGAACCCTCAGGTCCACCTTGTTATAGTCTGGGTTATAACAAAAAGCACAGTAACTTACAGTAATAGTTCAAATATTTCTTAAAAAGTAAATTTTTTTTCATGTATGCTACATTTTAAGTGTTTTGTTGTTTGTGTGTGTTTTACAGGAATGAGTATTTATATCTAATCTTCATGACTGTAAATTAGTAAAATGTTTTTTCCTTGAAAGTTGTAGATTTCTTTGTGGTGTTTTGTTTTTCAGAGTGCTCTCAGTTGCTGTTATTTCCCCCTACCCCATTTTTGCCCTTCAGTTTATCTTAACTTACATGCTCAAACACCTATCTGTAGGGTGAATACAAGGTTTTATGATCAACAGACTTGAAGATGTATTTAGTCTGTTGTTAATTCTCTAGTTATGTTGTAGGCACTGAAGTATTGACTGTAATCTTTTTTCTTTTTTCTTTTTGTTCTCCCATGGAGTTTCTGTCCACGTTCTCTGTTCCTTTTGCTTTATGAGAAAGCAATTTTGTTTTTAATTCTAAATTGACAACTAGTGAAGGCCATGTTTCTGTTATCATTTAATGTAAGGATTAATTTAGTCCCCTGTTAAGGAGTCCCAAATCCCTTCAGGATAAAGAAAAGCTACTGGAAAATGCCCTCAGGCCCTGAAAGCACACAAATTAAAGGATGGTAAACGTTGGACAAAGATTGTATCAGTGATGAATCTGCCATTTCATTTAACTGCTGACCTCACAATTATGGGAAAACCAACAGAGGCACCTAAGTGAATAGGCAAACTGGGGCCATTTGTTTAAGTAAAACTTGCAGGCATGAAACTCAATCTTTGCTTTTCTGTCACTACTGTGTAGCGGTGCTTCAAAGGCACTGTAGTGACCTTTTCTTCAACTCAGGAATAATAATTGACACTTCAGAAGTTGCCTTTGTGATCAAAATAAAACTAGATAACATGGTGTATATGGGCTATCAAATATATTTTGCTGGGGGATACTTGTATTTTGTTTGGGATTCATCAGTTCATGGTCTTGCCTATGGCTGCAATTAAGCAAAAGATATACAGCTCTGCTGCAAAGAGAGGTTCTGCCTTTTGTAAGCACACAGCAAACGTTAGCTATAGTTATTTAGAGGAGCTTATATAGATTTTGCCTTACATTTTGCCATTGTAAGAAAACCTGAAGTGATTGAAATGTGTTGCTAGTAGTGCCTTTCTTTACAAAACATACCTGTTTAAAGGCTTTGGATATCAGGTGTCCATTATTATCAGACTGAGGCAAAAACTAAGTAAATAAAAGCAAAACCAAAATTTGCCCCCGTTTTCACCCTTCTGACTTACAGATGGCATCTTTTTATAGCACAACTAGTAGAAATTAGTGGAATTTGATTCAGCTTCTGTTTTTTTTTTCCCTTCAGTTTTTAATGTGTTGGAGGCTGATGAGTTTTTACACATCTCACTACAAGCTTCATGTGATAAGACAAGCTCCACCCAAATGGTATTGGAATGAATGTGTATGTAAACATGTAATAAGAAATAACAAATGAGTGCTGTTTCAAACAAAAAGGCTGAATGCTAAATAAAATTATAGAACTATGGTTGCCAAATCTGTGTAATGATGATAAAGATTCCCTCCTTTCCATCTTAGCTATAAACAGAAGGGTAGTAACAACATGGGTGATGTTTATGATGTTGAAGTTGAGAAATATTGAATTAGAAAATTTGGGAATAGCTTCCCTTTTCGATCATTTCCATGACTTTATCTTGGATAAAGTCTTTTGAGACTTCAAAAAAGACTTGGATAAAGTCTTTTATTGCATTGCGCTGTGTTGAATGCTGTAAGCTTGGAAGCTTTAGCACAAATATTTAACTTACGCATATGAAGCAGCAGAAAAACTAAATTCTCTGCGTATTCACATAATTTTATTTTTGTTGTAAGTATGTCATTAATAGAAGTATTTTTTCACTTTGTGATCAACAGGGAGATGTAATAAAAGAGGTAAAAGCCTGGTTATGAAGATCAAACGTACAAGCATATGGAGTAAAATATGCAAATGTTATAAAAGTTAGCACAATTCTGTGTGTGTTAGTGTTTACTGTTCCTACACATAGGATGATTGCAGTAAGAAAAGGAAACAAGAAACATGGCAACTCAAATTTTGCTTCACTTTGTTTCTCTTTGTGAAAGTGATGTAGGAAACAATGCTGTGTGAAGATACTTCTTTAGGCAGTAGTAGAAAGGATTTGGCTTTCTCCTTGTGATATGTAGGTATAGTTTTGCTGTTACCTAAAGCAATCTGAATTGTACAGGCTGTCTTAAAAATCCGAGTATAGTTTTGGGATGCTGTCAACTTGATTTAATGATCTTTAAAATAGATGTTGTGATGGGAGAATGGGCTAAAAGGTGTGTAACAACATTTAGGCAAATAGGCATTGTCTAGGTACCTCTCCAGCATTCAAGTACCAGTGGGACGTGAACTTACCTGTCACTTGCATAATTTTAGACAAAAAATGGAAATGGAAAGGTAGCATTTGCTGGAAATGTTACAGTTATTGAACTAGTAACAGAAGTTCTGCAAGATGAGGTCCTGAGCCAACAATTTAATCCGTAAAACAGTACATTTCTAGCCTTGTCTTTGAAGTAGTAAACTCATGATAAACTCATTATTTGGGGATGCTTTGTTATCTTTTTCCTGGAAATGATGGATGATTCTAAGGTCACTGAAAACTTCACAAGGTCAAACTGCAGATGAAGTAACAAACCAGAACTGAAAACTGAAAATTAACTGCAATTGAGAAACAGAGATGCTATAATTAGTTCACTTCTAGTCTTTAGTTAATTGTTAGCAAACTGGTAAGGAATCACAATGCACAATTTATTTAAGTGTGCAAATAAGGTTATGTTGACATTGTAACATGAAGATACATTTGTTTATATGACACACACACACACACACAATGCCAGTGTGTTTGGGAAAGAATAATGTAGCTTTAACTTCCTCTAATAACCATAGCTAAATACATGTATTATCAATCAGGAAAATAATACAGTGATAATACCTTAATTTGAAAATGGAATTTAACAGTAAAGGGGAAAGGAAAAGAGACATAGTGTAGTATTGACTGAGAAACTGAATCAATTTATGCTGATAACATGTTGTCAGACCTCAGCAGATATTTAAGGTGATTTATTTTGATATTCCTAAGAGCCTTTGGTAAGACTGGTATCCACTATGCAGTTTCACTTTTCTAATAATAAGGTTTGTTCTACACGCCTAATGATCATACTTCTCTGAAGCTATTTTTTTGTGTTTCAAAGGTACGGATTTGCAACAGCTCTTGCTCATGTAATTAAAACTACATCTGATGTAGCGCATTTAAGAACATGTTTCATGCAAGACCAAAGGTAAATTTAGCTCACATTATCTCTCCAACACTGACTAGTAGTACACATTCATGGAAGAGCAAAGATTAGTGCAAGAAGCTAGTAATATTTCCCCAGGATAATTTTCCAGCCTGTAACAATGTGAATCAGGAAGCTTCTGTTCAGCATCTTTATATTTTTCTTATGAAATTGTTTCATTTACTTTTTATAAGTAGGTAGACTGTTAGTTTCCATGACATCACAGCATAGTCACAAGCTGAGTGAAGTATTCACTTTGTTTTAAACCCACTGCTCACTATTCTCATTTGATGTTCAATCATTTCCCACTATCTTCAAGCCTCTCAAATGTTCCAGACCACATTTACATATTCAATCATGTCTCCCAGGCTAAAAAGTTGTGATATTTTGTTGTTTGCACAGCTATATTTTCATTATCCTTTCTCCCCCTCTCACTTCATTGCATTTATTTCAAGTGTGAACATCAGCGTCTAGAATACAGCAGGCTTACGGCATGCATTTTGAGTAGTTGATCTGCATTTATACAGTGGCTGCTTGTCTGGGATTTCCGAACCTCCAGCATTTTTCTGCCTGGAAATATTTTTAATGAAGCTGCTGGTGCTTGTCCAGGATGCTTTTTTACAGACCTCAGTAAGCCCCCCGTTGGGGGGGGGAGGGGAATTTGTAGCAAATAAGACAAAAAGTTAGTATGTAATACATTTTAATATGCCATTAACCTAAATCCTAGTTTTTAACCAACTCACTTTTTTTTTTTTTTTTTTTCTTCTGGCTGACAACAATGCACTTTTCTGATTAGAGGGGGGGAAATTAAGAATAAGAGAAGATATCACGAGGCTGTCATTTAAAACTTGTCTTGGCAGGAAGTTATATTGGAATCTGTTGAAATTGCTTAGGTTAAACTGGCATACAGTGTTAAAAAACAAATATCCTCCCACAGAGCTAATAAACAATAGTCTTGCATTTGAAATCATTCATTTCTTAAATTCTTACAAACATTGTGTTTCAAAGCCTTCACGTTATTATGGGGCTGTATGTTATATTATTTTCCCTCATGATCAGTCCTATTTTCATTTTATCCAGACTGCAATGTAAAAGAATAATGAATAACCAAAGACAGTGCTCTTCACATTCTTAATCCAAGTATTGCTTAAATCAACTCAACTTAAAACATTACAACTTTTTTTTTTTTTTTTTAAGTTTCAGGGTTTTATTTAAGTCTCTCAAAACACGAAAGGATTTCCTCTTAATTTCCAGTTGCATTGACTCATTCTTCTTGGGTATATGGGTATAAATAGTCTTCATAAGCTTTGATGTGTTTCTTTGTTCAGTCAGATGTTTGTCCATGCATTTGTGAGAGTTCCTTTTTTGATTTCTTGTTTTATTTGTTTTTTGGTTACATTTTTATAAAGGCTGACAACTGTTTATTATTAGGCTGAACTGGTTTCTTCTTCATCTTCCTCAGAGTCAGTGTCATCATTGTAGAAGTGAATTGTAGCTTGTACTGGAAAACTAGCCAGAACCTTTTCTCCGATGTTATTAAGAAACTTCTGGGATTTGGACTTAGGCAAATACAGTCTGATAAGAAAACATTTGAAGAGAAAAAGTAAAACCATGAGACACTTTCCCAGCTAACCTAACTTGACTACTAAAATCTATTTTTATCTTTATTTGAAGGGAGAAAAATCTTGAGGTTCTCTGTATTTTAAAATATAAATTACTAACTTAAAAGGTACTGTTAACTTTAAATTATCTCAGTTGCTTTGGGCATATTGTGTATTGTATTTACCTAAGGTCCCTCCCTGATAAGGTGTTGCCAGGGCAATGATGCGTGTTTGAGGCTTTTTGTTCTGTTTTTCAGCTCAGTACAGAATGGAAGCATCCCGTGTACTGCAGAAAGTGAGAGGGATGTTCTGGGATTCTGGCATTAAGATTAAAACACCAGATTAAGATTGGGGTGGGTTGACTCTTGCGCACAGGCTGATTTTTGTGATTTTAGTGTCTCCAGGTGGAGGAGGAGGTAGACGCTGAGATTTTTTTCAAAATTCATACTATTTTGTATTGACACTTTAAATATGTCGTATTAATTTACATTTCAGGTTTTCACCTGTTTTCCCACTAAAGCAAAATTAATGTGGTCTATATACATATGCATGTGGTTTTGTGTGCATATATATGCACATCTTTTCCTCTTGGTTCCACTTTGGGCAGTTTTCAACTAACTTGACAAAGGGATAAAGGTCATACAATTTAAATTTCTACAACTTCTTAAAAATGATGCTCATAAAGAAGAGGGATATTCCAATGCAAATATAAATTAGATCAGGCAGGATAATGTTACTTCTTTTAAGATGGCTTTTTTTTTTTTCTTTTTTTTTTTTATATATTATTAGAGTATTGTTTCAGGTTTTGTTCAGCCTGGGTGACTTTCCTGGTGGGCAGATAAAAATCTACAGACTTTGGTGAGTGGTTAAACTGCATGACTAAAAAGAAACACTGCAGAGACAAACTGATACTTCTCCATAGAAGAAACATGATTTTTTTTGGAGACTGTTATTTTCCCTATATGAAGTGATAGGATTTAACTCACCTCACTGGATGTTGAAAACCCAGGGCTCCTTTTGATCTAAAATTCATTAGCTGACCATCCGGTTCTGACTGTAAAGAGACATTATATAGAATAAGCTAAAAATGACAAATTCACTCTTCTACAGGTAACTAAAATTCTACGGTAGTGTTGCTTTGTTTGGTGCTCTGCAGTTTTTCTGCTGACTAAACAGACTTCGGAGATTATTTCTGCCCACAGGCTGCCCATAGTTGTGCATTTAACAAAACATTTGAACTTGTGTGTTTTATGAGCCATAAAGCTATAAAGTAGTGGACGTTCTGCTTAAGATCTTGTGGAATATCTGTAGAGACTGGTGAGCTAATAACATCAAATATCATCAAATCAGTGATTGGAAGAAAAAAGGGTTTTCAATGATTGGAGGTTGAGGGGTTTATAAAATACCTCTTTAACTAACCAGTAGGTTGGAGTTGGAATGTTCAAATCAGCAAGCTTAATTTTAATCAAGGATCACAAGTGCATTAAGTGTCCAAACAGTAAAATCAAGAGACAGCTGGCATCTGATATTTCTATTCAAACAGTGATATAAAAAGCAAGCATTTTTTGATACATCAAACTGTGTAGCAAAAATCCATTTTAAATATCAAAAGGAAAGTTAGCAAGTAAACTCTTTAAAATAAAGGTCACAGTAAAAAAAAAAAAAAAAAAAAAAAAAAAAAAGAATTGGCAGAAGAAGTTTACATTACCAAATCCCATTACAACCGTAAACCTGAAAGCAACTTCCAAAGTCACTGAGCCCTATTACTTGGTCTTGTAGGCATACATGTATGTTCTCTTCCACATCTTCAAATAAGATTTATTTTCTCCTCCTATTACTATAAACTTCACTTCGCATAAAATAATAGATTTAACTTCGCTGCAATATAATTTCTAGTGAACAAAATCTAGAAGCTGTCTACTATAAACAAAGATGACTTATGCCACTGTCAGAGCAATTCATCTATCTTTCTGAGGAAGTAGGCCTAAGCATTAATATTTTGGTGGGCCGCCAAAAGCCCTTGGGCTACAGATTGAGCAAGGGGTCTTAAAGAATTATCTCTGTATTTTTTATGTTGGTCTTATCTCCCATGCCTGCCTGTTCGTCTTGTAGTCAGAACGTTTTGTCTTCAGGCTGTTAGGTTTTTAATTGGGAGACTTCTTTGTTTTCACAGTACCTTGTAAAACGGGTTCCTGATCTGGCTGAACATTGTCAGTGTGATCATAATATCTATGTTAAATAATAAAAACATACGCTGTTTTTCTTTTCTCATATGTGGATTAAAATTAAAATAGTCTTTTTACCTTTATTGACCAGTTTTTTTTCTTGCTAGAAAGATAGCATATATATTTAATATATATATAATATGTAGCATATATATTTAATATATATATTTAAAATTATATATGCAATAACGTGTTGATTAAACACATTATATATATGTACATTTCTCTTTTCAGACTGTAATACAGCGTTTTTGGAAAGCAATTTGATAAAACCCAATTAACTGCAAATCTAATTCAGCTGTTTGCATATAGCAGAACATGTTCAGTGCTAATTTGTATTGCGTTGTAGATATGGCATAACTTTAAATCGATTTTCATGGCTTTTCTTCTGGCATAAATAATATTTGCATTTAAGTAGTATGAAAAAGATTGGTTTTTATTTAAGGAAAATATCAGGCATAAGTAAACATAGGGTGTATTGTAACACATGATCTTGGCAATAGAAGTACAATTATTTATTTATTTATTTATTTATTTTACCAGTACTTGTGTTTTTTAGTCCTTTGCTTGGCATCGCTTAATTTCTCAGGTTAGAGTTTTATAAGTACATTCTTAAATCTTCTATTTAGTTACACAGATGGAGTATATTGACACTTATTTGCTTCTCTCCAGTTTTTGGAATGTCTACTGATCCATAAAACACTGGCATTTGTATGTATATATTGTAGAAAATACAAGTATATGGCATGCAACTAACTAGCAAAACATTGTGCTCAACCCATTTTTGAAGGCCTTCTCCTAGACACCTCAATAATCTTGCTGAAGAAGATGCTTCTTTCTTCCCACAGCTGTGGGATGTCCCTATGCATCAGCCAGCACCGCTTTCCACCTATACACCACACAAAACATCCGAGCATCTTTCCTCATTTGTCAAAAGTGCATATGAAAGGTCTCCTGAGGCCCTCCCTGAGCCCTCATCTCATTAGGTCCCAGGCATCTACAGTGCTAAAGGAAGATGAATGGACCGTAAGGAGTGGATGATAAGGATCTGAGCAGCTTCAGGCAGGAAGGAGGAATGTTTTTTAAATTTACAGTTTTTTTCAAATGAACTGTTTCAGATGAACTTAGTGTGAAACAATGCCAAGCTGTCAGCATGAATGTTACGCTAGTGCTGTTAACATTAGCAAAAATTCATGCGTGGATTGTTTTTCTTGCACAAATGTTAAGAAGCCCAAGTGTGGATTAAAACTTTCAAGCTGTTTGAATACAATTTTCTACAAAAATGGAATTTCAGTAATAAATCACAGTTTCAGAAACCTTAATTCCTTGAAATTGTAAGTATACAATCCTTCTTCTGAGAGTAGGATTGCCTTCATTCTCAGCAAATTTGTAGGTGCCTTTGGGAAGGACATTCTTCTACAGGCTTTCCCTATGGTGCTTGCCAGGAGTATGGCACTCTAAAAGATCCATATAGCTACAGCCTCCATCTTCAAGAGACAAAAAGTACATGATAAAAAGATACTTCACGTGTTAGAATATAGTACAAACTATGAGTTTTAAAGACTTGCGCTAAGGAGAGTTGTCTTAACCTGCTGAGCTTTTGATAAAAAGTTGGAGATGTAACTGTGGATCTGATGCTGCAAAAACTTACAAAGGCGCTTAAAACTAAGCACTGGAGCACCACTTCAATACATTTTTTTCAAGTTTGCAGCGTTGGGCCTTATGTTGAATGTGCTTCAATGTCTTTTTGTTTTTATCCTCTGATCTAACAAATCTTTCTAAAATGAGTAAATAGAACTAATAATCTCTGGGCCTTTCAAAGGCATTTTTCAGTATGAGCTTTTAAATTGATTTTTCTTTTGATTTCTTAGCTGGTTTAGCTATAGCAACATCCCTCCCAAACATCAATCAACAAAACTGTGCACCTGAAGGTATATTTTTCAAATTTCATCTTAAAGTCATTTTCACTCCCAACTCTTTTTTGCCATATACACAATATCATGTGTGGGCTAGGAGTGGAAAAATCACTCTGAAGATATTTTAATTCTTGTAATTAAGCAAGTAAAAACTGATGCTAAAATTTGATGTTGTCGTAGTGAGCAGTGCTCTCTGCAGCTCCTTAAGAGCTCGTAGTGATATTATATCTAATATAAATTGGAGGTACTCTTAAACATTCTCATGTATAGAGCATTGTAATTCAAAACATTTTTAATACTGAAGAAAATGCTTTTAAATTGACTTTTTTTTTTTTAAGTAAAGGAAGTGAGGCTTGGTCTTCTATTCCTTTTTTTTTTTTTAAGTAAAAAAAAAAAATTTTACTTAAAATTTTTTTTACTTAATTTACTTAAAAAAAAAAAAAATTTTTTTTTTTACTTAAAAAAAAAAAAAAAGGAATAGAAGACCAAGCCTCACTTCCTCTGCTCAAATAGCTTCAATTTCTGCACCTGTTTTCTATAAGGATTATTTTCTTCAGAATTTAATCTCACCATTTGTTGATTCTCTGTCATTTCACCATCTTTGGCTGTGAGCATCCAGGGCCTCCATAAAACAGGGCTGCTGAAAGATTAAGATAGAATAGCACTCCCACAGTTAATTCTGTGTCGTAATATCCATACAGTATCCATTCAATACAAATGCTTTTGTTAGATTCTGCTGGCATCTTTTGAAATAACTTTTTTTCCACCACATTTTGATCATCGATTCATATAATATCTGAGTTGGAAGGGACATATTTTGATTTGGCAAATGTGATTTCTATAGCAATATTAATCTGTCCTCTGTCTATGATCTGATTGAACAAGTTAGACAATCACTTGCACATTTTTAACTAAGGTATCATTTCCTATTAAGATATCACAGCTCAAAGGGACTGCATTGCACTCCAAATGATGATGTAATTAATACTGAAATATTTTCTGTTTTTGCAGTACTGCTACAAAATAAAAAAGTAACTCTCCTTCTCTGATGCTATGTCTAATTAAAGGTTACATATGGTCACGGTGTGCCTGGTTATTAATTGATTAGACAGCTTCAGCATTAAACTAACATGGGCAATCAGATCTAATTAGCTTAAGAGAGCATATACTGTCATGGATGCTATGTGTCCCATTTTTTGGTGATGGCTACTACAATTTTAAATGGCATTTTCAGTAGTACTTTCCTTCTCTGCTGCTGTTACATACGGTAGGGGAAATTAAAAAGTGTTTTTATATGTAAAAGGTAAATAAACTTTAAAAAAATCAGTTATCGCAACCTGAATTTTCATCTGCTTCCATTTACAAGTAAATCCTGAAATATTTGAGTGGAGAGTATAAAATATTGGAATAACAAATAAAATAAAAGTTCCAAGCAAAATGTTTTCAGAAAAGTATTTTACCCATTATTTCTGAAGTTGAAAATTCTTTTTTGTTGTTCATTCCATGCCAAAAACACTACATTCGAATGATACTTACAGTCTGGGCTTCTTAGTCATCTTGAAAGTGACCATGTTGTTGTTCTTAGTGGCAGAATCCATTTATTGCTCACCTTGTGATACAGCTGGTGGTATTATTTTAAAGGGGATGCTCAGCAGTGCCTATAGACAGATACAATACCTCTCCTTCTACTGGATTCCTGTTTTAAGGGAGTCCTATGCTTTTCAGCTCATAGTATTTCTGGAGGAGCTTGAAATGGAAAGCTGGTGAAAAAAGTTCTCTGCCTGTCTCTGTCTTACCTCTGTGGCTGTTCTCCTGGATGGAGCGAGTGTTGCTGGGCGTCTCTGGAGCAATGACAGACGTGATCCACTGTAGCCTGGAGCGAGAAATCTGCAGCTGCACCCTCCATAGTTTTTGACGGTCTAAAGCCTGCTGTTTCTGTGGCAGGCTGACTGCTTGTCTTGGCCTCTCAGCCCCTCCTTTATCTTAACTCCCAAAGCATACTTACCTAAAACAAACATGGCCTCAGGTAAAAGGAGAGAAATGTCCTTAATGAGTTTTCTTTTGACTCCTCCAAATAGTTCAAAGATGTGGTTCTCACATGGCCAGGCTCCTGGTGAGAGCAGTTCTAGAGAAACAGACTTTTTATTAAGCTTAGTTAACAAATCATATTGAATAATGTGTCCTTTGTCTTTCTGTTGATGTTTTACAAAATCTGTATTTGTTCTGTATGAAATATACAATGGTTTACATTGTGTGTGTCTTGGGAAAGCTCATCAGCATCTACTCCTAAAAAAGTGTAACTGAAATTCAAAGAGAACTTTAAATGTACATAAAAAATTACAATGACTGAAGTCTTTTCCATTTTCTAACTTCAAAAGATAAAAAGATACCAAAATTCAGTGAAGGTGAGAGGATAGGCCTCGTGACTTCCTCGAGGCTATTGGGATGTTCCTTTAATTTGCTTGTTATTTGATGGATGGAGAAGAAAGCTCATGCCAAGAAAGATTACTTCATCTTTTCAAAGAATAAGAGTTACAAATGCCATTGCTTTGAGGAATGTTTTATTTCACAATATGCAATATATGGTTTAAGCCTACAAAGAATGAATAGGAACAGACTTAGTCTAAGCTTCCTCCCTACAGTTTTCATTTGTACTAAGCATTACTTGTTACCTATTACATTGTACAAGAACGATTTATTACCTGGTGGGTGACATTATCTGATTTTCATTGTTATGGTTCATTGCAACAGTTCACTTTGTTTCCTTTATTTCTCAATTACTGCAGAGATGAGAGAGGATTATAAGAACCTAATACTGAATTCTCTTCCCACTGATGCTGTTTACACATAGACATCAAAGAGAACAGGTTGAACTCCCAAATATAATCAGCTTCTACCGTGAACTTTCTTCCCAGAGAGAGAAAAATAATTTTGCTTAGTGAACATGGATTGTCCATTGATTATTCAGTATGAATTAGATCCTTGAGCTGAAAAAGCCATCAAAACATTCACTTTGAGAAGGTGCTGGCAATTCTCTGTGGGAGACATGTTCCTCCTACATGAGCCTTCATGGCTCTTTTCCAAGCTGGGATACAGCAGAAGGTAGCACATGTCCAGCCAGCAAGAAAGGGCAGGACTCACAGATTAAGACCACTGGATATACTTGCTTGAGAGACATTGTTTTCCTTTGTTATTGCTCTGTATTAGAAGATATTCTGTATCTTTGCACTTTTTTTTTTTTTTCTTGAAATTAAGTTTTCCTATTCCCAACAGGAAGGAGTTTCAGTCAGATTTGAAAGACTGATTTTCCTATGTTGGTGCAAGTTGAATAGTTGTGTTAGCTACTTGACTGCTAAAATAACAGCATTACAGAAGTACTTATGTTTTTGAAGTAGTCTTACGTAACATATTCTGGAATTTGATGTGTTGAAGACCAACTTTTACATTAATTTTCCCCATTCTTTAAAACAGCCATTCTTGCTGTGACAAATAGACACAGTTTAAACTTAAAAGGTCAAAGCCATTAATGCTGTGCTGGAAAGCACTGACTAGAACAGAGGGCTCTGAGTCTAACTCTACACCCTCCCATGTTTCAATGCTGTGTAATATTTGTAAATTTGTAACTAAGTAAATAAGACTGCATTTGAAAGAAAAAAAAAGTATATGCACAGTCTCTGTAACTTTAAACATTTATGTATCAAAATCAGTACAATTATTGAAATGAAGAATGTAGTGATTAGTGTTCAAATAACTGTATATTAAATAGCAGCATGGGTTCTAGGAAAAAAAAAAAAAAAAAAAAAAAGCAAACTTCCTAAGTAACCTGAATTATAATTACTTATTTTGCTGAATTACAGTCTTAAATACAAATATGTAATTTCATCAGCTTAGTTTTATTTAGATCTAATTTAATTTGATAGCTGAAAAGGAAGTGTGCATTACACAACTGATGTCTATGGTCCCAATCTTGCAATCGGATCCATATGTGGGGATAATTGATTTATAGCTCTGGAAAGGATCTGCCAACAGGGATATTAGTGCAGAATTAAACCCGAAACTACTAAAGCATAGCTCTCTGGAATATGAAAAGTTACCGTCAAATAAATCTGTTAATAAAGCCCTGCAAGACCAAATCTGTTATAAAATTATTGAACATATTATATTGTTAATGAAGTTATAATGTAATCTGATGTAATCAATAGGTAACATAGAAAAATGTAAGTTAATATTACATTGTTGTATTAATCAATTCAAGCATACATCTTTAATGGATATTTTCATGGAAATCACTAGCTAAATTCAGGTTACAGATATGTAGAAAATGGTTTAGTCCAGTAAAATATGAGCAGCTGTATTAATGTTTGATCTCTAGTTTCTAAGAAAAAGGAAAAAGAAAAAGACAACAAGAAAAAAAAAAAAAAAAAGGATTGGTTACTCCATTCATAGCTGTTTAATTGTAAGAATCATAGAATAGTTTGGTTAAAAAAGACCTTAAAGACCATCTCATTCCAACCCTGCCATGGGCAGGGATACCTCCCACTAGACCAGGTTGACAAAGCCCCATCCAGCCTGGCCTTGAACACTCCCAGGGATGGGGCATCCACGGCTTCTCTGAGCAACCTGTGCCAGTGCCTCACCACCCTCTGAGTGAAGAGTTTATTCCTTGTATCTATTCTAAATGTTCCCTCCTTTAGTTTAAAGCCATTCCCCCTTTTCCCGTCACTCCACTCCCTGACACAGAGTCCCTCCCCAACTTTCCTGTAGCCCTCTTTAGGTACTGGAAGGAAGAACTACTTTACTCTTTGCAATATACTTAATTTAAATATGAGGTGCTGCGTTTGGTGAAGAACACTTCACAGAATCAGAAAATACTGATTCTGTTACAAATGCTTGTCTATTTCTGATGGAAACCTGTTCTACTCAGTTTTCTCATGAAAGCATTTATGCATTTGCAAGAAGAAATAATACTCAATATGAATTGGATAGGTCCAGGAGTCAGGTTGGTTCTAAAGCATTTATAGTTTTAAATAATACCTGGCATTAAACAACATAACATGGGCATTTGTAGCCATTAATAGCATGCAAAGCTCCTCAAAAATAAATTGTTGGAAAAATTCTCATGGGACAGGGAAGCGGAAGAAGCAAAGTCATTTACAAAGTACAGCAAAGCCAGTCTCATAATACTTTTAAAGTTAAAAAAAAAAAAAAAAAAAAGAGAGAGAGAGAGAGAAGCTCTTCCACATTGGGGTTTCATGGTAGACTTGACCCTCCTGTTCTGAGTCTTTTGGGAGCCTTCCCACATTGGCTTTTTAAAGAGTCTAAAGACACTTAACCGTCTATGCTGAAATTGGTCCATCTATCTCATTTAAGGGTGGGTCCCCCAGGCTGCAAGCAGAAATTCAAAATTTAGCCTATGCCTTTTATTCAGGGTTTACCTAATTCTCTTTAAACAATTTCATGTCTGTGTGTGCCTCTGTTCTGCATCTTGCAACATTTTTCTGTAATCTGTTCTCTCTGACAAATACGCAAGAGTTCTGGGAAGTCTGAGAGCTAATATTACTCACCATTTATTTTCAAGACTTCCTTCCACCCCCCTTTATGGAGAAACTGATTGACATAGTTATTTTAGAATACCTATTTTAGTAAATTTCCTAGTGCGTAAATGGCCTTGACTTTATAATAATACAAAAGAATGTTTCCCAGTATAAAATTCCTAACCTTTTAATCAGCCTGTCACGATTAAGTCTAAGCTACACTATGACAGAAATTTGAACACCTACAGCAATGTTATGGCTTCAAATCGTTCTTATTGAAAATGTTCCAACATCTCACTGTCTTAAAATGGTGATTGTTTTTGCCTATATATTGTTCTGCTTTACATTGCCTTCTATCATGAAGTTTTGACTCATTTTTCTCATATGTTCATAAACTTTTGCAGGGCAAAGCAACCTTAAAAAAAAAAGGGGGGGGGGGGGGAATCAAAACATAGTTGACAGCGTTCAATGCTGTCATTGAATGCTGAAGGATTAAACAAAGTATGTTCCTCACCGTGCAAAGGTTATATAAACAGTTGTGTTTTGCAGTGGGCTCTGAAGGTCAGCAATGCATGGGCTGTTGAACTGTTACAGGGAAAGTGAATTCCAAAGCTGAGAGCTTTCTTTAGAGGCTGTACACTTGGCTTGTTTTCTTTCTTTTGATGTGCCTGTGTAAGTATTTTGACTTCCTGCATAAGATAATCCACACAAAGAAACAGTGCATAATGCAAAGTTAGAACCACTAGAGAATTAGTTTCTTTCTCTGTAGAATATGTACAGGACATAGTAGCGATACAAGGGTGATACTTCATAAGCTTGAAATGGAGGGAGGGAATTGTTTAAATTATTTGACATTCCAACTGAAAATGTCAAACATCTCCACCATGTGTTATAGAAATTAAAATTATGTCAGAGATTCCTGTAATTTTGGATAAGGTTCTGCTGTGGGTGCAGATTTATAGAAATAAAAATGTCTGTCACGGTACTAAAAATGCCTGTACTGGTGGTGTTTTTTGATACTGATACCCATGCCAAACTGTGCATGGCTGATTTGTTCCTTGTTTATCTGCAATGCTACTGTGGCGTTGCTGGAGATCCTTTTGGAAAATTGTGATTTTAGAATACCTATTTTAGTAATTTTCTGAGAGCATAAAAGGCTTTGAGTTCAGGATAATAAAAATGAATGTAGCTTCATGTCCTGTTCAGGAAATGATTGTTACATATCAATCAGCTACAACTTTTTAATGATGATGTCACTATCTTTCTTTTAATCCTTTTGCAGTTTTCCTCATATTTTTTCTTCTACTCACTAAATAGCCACCAGAATTAGACCGATATGTGTTCTTTTTACAGAACTCAATATTACCACTACACTAGACCTTTCATATAAAATATAAGAATTATTTCATAACTTTCACGCATAGACATGCCAGCTGAGTAGTGGATACCTTGTGTAAGTTGTTTACTGCTTCCTCCCTAGTGGCAAGTTGTGCCTGTAGCACACAGGGCACATGCCCATCAGACAGTTTTATTCCCCAGTACACTCTTCACTCCTGGTTCAATGACCGGCCCCTCAGAACAGTGATTTCAGGTTTCTCATTTGGTGAATCCAATTGAATTAAACGAATGTTTAAGTGAAATCAAATGTGTCAGCTCGTGCCTGCTTTGCCCTCTGGTGGCTATCCGTATGTACAGGGTCTGATGTCCGGTGTTTTTCCTGTGTTTGTGACCAGAGACGCTGCTCCCATAGGATGCAACGGACCCTAAAATAAGGTTGAGTGGCAAAGCTGAATCATTCTTGAGGAAGAGAAGACTCGTTCCATGCTTCTGCATGAAAACTAGCAATACATTTGACTGTTACTGTTTTGTCTACTGCATATACTTTCATACAACTCACCTGACAGGTGAGGAAAGATATTTCTATAGCAGAAACATGAGTCTAGCCCTCTGAATCGCATCTATAGCGTAATGTGTGCGTGGCAGAGCCCCTAATCCACAACGCTAAACCACTAAATACTTGCTTTCACCGCAAAACATTGTTCATGTGGACAGCATTGACTTTGGAGACCAGGAAATGAACGATTCCTTGAGGAATTGGGTCAGAATGGGTCAAAATGCTTGGGAAAGGTGGATATACGCTACTCCCCACTGCCCATCCCGCAGAAATTTTGTAAGGATTCACACCACACAAGAATACAAAACAGGTTTTTATTTAATTTAACTAAATATGTTTAATTATTTTCTTTTCCCTTGTTTCAAACGCAGCTTTGTCTCGCGGGCGCCACCGCAACCCGTCCCGCGCCCCTTGAGGGCTCCGTTGGGGCAGCGCCGCCATTGAGAAGGGGCGGGGCGTCAGGCCGGCAGCCAATCGGAGAGGCGGAGGGGAGGGAGGGAGCCAACAGGGGGGTGGGCGTGGCTATGGGCGTGCCTCAGGGCGTGTCCCCGCCCGGCGGTAGCCGGCCGTTGGTGGCCGTTGGCGGGGCGGGGCGGTTGGAGGCGGCGGTTGGGGTGTGGGGGGGGTGGTGCCGCGCCCGCCATGCTGATCACGCTGTGCTACCTCTACCTATGGGCGCGCTGGGGGCCCTGCTCGGCCGCGCTGATCCGGCGCACCGTGCGGCGCCTGCACCGCTCCCGCTGCTCCTTCACCTTCTGCTGCCGCTGCTGCCGCCGCGCCGCGCCGCCCGACGAGCGCGTGTGCCTCAGGCTGGGGAACAAAGTCTTCTTCACGGACGAGGCGCAGGTAACCGGGGAGCGGGGGGACGGGGCACGGCGAGAGGGGCGGGGAGCGGCCGCGCCGGCAGCGCCCACCCCCCCCCCGGTTGCCGTGGCGACGGCTGAGCCGTCGCCACGGCAACCGGGGGGGGGGGGCGCTGCCGGCGCGGCCGTCCCCTCCCCAGGCTAAAAAACTGACAAATAAATGTTATAAATGTTTATTTGCGCTTTGGGGAGTTAGGAAACCCCTCCAGAGATCCTTTTTTTTTTTTTTTTTCCTTAAAGTTTGGCATAAAGTCAGGGCGCTTATTCAAAACGTACTCGCACCTTCAAAACATGCACTGAAAGTTCTCTTAATTAAAACATATTCGCCCCTTCAAAATATGCACTGAAGTTCCCAGTTGGATATGACTCTGAGTCCCCGCGTGAGACGCCTGCCACCTTACACCTCGGTCGTGTGACACCCAAGGGCTCTGACCTAATGGCATTACGGGTAGGGGCGGCATCATCCCCAAACACCGTGAAGAGAAAAAAAAGTTAATTCTCATGCTTTTTTGGCTTCTAGGAAGCTAGCTGGGCTAGTTTGGTTTCCAAGTAGGCGTAACTGCCTCTGGGCTGCAGTCAGTAACTTCCTTAAGATAAGATAGCAGCGGCTGTAAATGGTAACTCATCGAGCATTGTTGTTTGCTCCGTAGTCAAATTGGAGGCTTAAGGTAGTATAAAGCTCCATCAGATTAGCTCACTTTCCCGCGGAAGGTAGCAGTGTTTGCTCTTGCAGCTTCCACGCTCTGTGAAGCTGGTCGGTCGGGCAGTCTAGCCTGTCTGTCTGTCCCCTTTAATTTTAGTTCTTCAAGCAAGACTTAATATCGCACTCTTTCCATTTACATGTGGAGCGATGTATATACATGGAGTGTGTTCAAAGGCAACTCTTTCTTACATTTCTACTTAAAGTTACTGAAGGCATACAAAACCTGTTCCTAGCATAGTAGTTCTGAAATAACCATTTCTTTTGATGTTTGTCGCCTTTAAAATATGTCAGAGAAAGAAAGTTCAATGCAATATCTGTGTAAAATTTGACGTAAGATGATATGGGAACAGATTATTCATTGAGAAGTGTTGAGGTTCTTAATGCTGTTGTTTGGTATAGTGATGCCAGCTATTGAGCTTTATTTGCTCTTTGATGAGGAGGTGCAAGGGAACAATTTTTATAATTTAATGAAGAAAAGTGCTTGCCCAATGGTCTGCTAAGTGGATGGACTACCTTAAGGGCAAACTTCCTTTGAATGATTTATTTCTTTAAGTTTCGAGTTACATACTGAATGAATTATTTAGGTGCTAGTGCATGAAGATTTAATACTTTAAAAAGTACCCTCTCCTTCTCTTCCTAATCATTTTTTAAGATTAGGAATTTGTCATAGTTCTTAAGAGGCTAGACCTGTCCACAAAATATAACTGTTGTTATATAACTGGCTTTAGGAAAGACATCCTAAAACTTTATAAGTTAGGTAAATTAGGTATCCTAAAAATTAGGCCCATGTAACGTATGGTTCTTGGGTCATTTGTGGCTCACGGGCTGACTACTCTTTGGGCAGATGGGTGCAGAGGCAGTGTGTATTATTTGGCTGTGGGACAGAAAGTTTCCTGGAGGATTGTTACCCGACTAGAATGAAAGCCACCTGCAGTGCTAGCCAGGCAATGGCACTGGCACTGTCCTGACTGCCCAGGCAGGCCATGCGTTATGACTGCTCTCTCAGCCCCTGCCAAGGAGCTGGCAGTGGTCTTCTGCCATCAAGAGCCAGAACCAAGGCATCAGGACCATGGGTTTGTGTAGTCAGAGAAGACAGAAGGAAGGAGGAGGTAGGGTGGACTGTAGCATGGACAGGAGAAGAGGATTTGGTCGGATGAAGGATGCTGCAGATGGCAGAATCCAGTGATAAAGGGCCCACAGAAGTCATGGTGCCAATGGCATGGCCGTCATCAGTAGCCCACTCAGCTGTGTACTCCTACGGCAATGCTGACAGCTGGAATCTGGATTGGCTTGAAAGCTTGGGTTGTCACTTTTTATTTTACTTTACTTGCTTAATGATTCAGACCTTTTACCCCTTTTTGTCCTCATGGGAAGTTGTTTTCCTCATGGCATTACAGAGAGTGTTCATGTTAAGCTGAAGGGTCAGATTTGAATTTGGGCTGGGGATAATTTAGAAAAGAATTATTAAATCAGATGTTCCATACAGACTTATTTTTCTTTCCTGTTTCTTTCAGCTCCTTGATGATTTAAACAGATGGAGTCTACTTCTCATTTCTCCTTTTATTTATCCTGATAAATTGCTAGAAGCAGAACATATAGCTTTTGTGACAGAAAGCATTTCAGCTCAGACAGATAACTTGCAGAAAGTACCTGTCTCTTCAAAAGAGGTAAGCAGTGCTCTTTGTTTCTTGCAAAGAAAGTAGTATGGAGAACTCATTTGGTAGGCATAACTCCAAAATGCTTGAAGGAAACAAATCAATGGCAGATAGATTTTGTACATTTACAATGTTTCTAGGAATAAAAATATAAGCTATTAATTAAACTTGATCACTTAATACTTTAGTTCTATTTTATACTTCAACTAAACTCATAGACATTTTCCTGAGTGGTTTATTTTTGTAGCACACTTCTCTGTCTATGGACAGAAACTGCAGAATTCTGTCATGATTGGGTGAAGCATATATGGTTATATATGTTGAACAGGAAAAAACAGCTCAAGAGCTGTCATACTAAGGCAGATCAAAAGTCCATTTATCTCAGTATGTTATCTCTGACACTAGCTGAAGCAAATGCCAAAGTAAAAATATATGAAGCAAGCATATGTTATGACTTCTGAAAAGCTCTTCAATCTCAGACTGAGTGTGAAAAGTTGCAATTGAAATGGAAACCTCTCTTGGAAGCTTCCTTCCATTGTGATTTATAAATACAAGTTTGGTGCTATACATTTGGATAATTTTGTCAAGTCTATAGAAGAAAGGCCCAAATCGGTTCCTTTCTTTTCTGTGAAGTGTGGTGGGGGAATGTCAGTACTTTTTGTTTGCAAACTTATAAATGGTGTTTGACCTGTAATAAATAATACTGACAAAATGATCTTGAGGCATCCAGAGATATAAATTAAACTAGTACTGAAATCCTTATGGCAAGCATACTTAGAAAATGTTCACATCCTAAATGCTTAGAAGTCTTAAAGTCCCTTTTCCAGTACTGTGCTGAAAGTGGAAAGACACAGATTTAAAAGATGATGTTCTAAAATTTGACTTACTGTATCTCTGAATGAATTATGCATTATAAGCAGTATGCAGAGCCCATCAAGATTTACTATGAACTTGAGACAACGTCTCTTTCCCCTAAATTTTGTTGTTCTAGTAACTTTTTCCTCACATGAGGAATTTTTTCTGTCCAAGTGTCTCAGCTTGGATGCAGGTCTGACGGGGAAGAAAAGTTATAAGCCAAAGCAAAAGACAAACTTAACTTTGAGGGAAGGAAAAGTCTTGGCTGTGGTACAGGTTGCCTGAGGTCCTTCCTAAGGCAGGCTGTGTTTGCATGTTGTACACTCTCCTTAGTGAATAGGAATGTACTGCCTACAGAAAAGATAAGATAGGGAAAGACAGGCATGCTAGGATATCTCTGGGGAGACAGTAGTAAAACATCTGGCCTGATCACTGAGATAGACAGAGTCCTCTCTGATAACTAGGCTATTTTATGCTACACTACAAGCTAGGATCCCCATTTGAGGGGAATCAGCAAGGTGTCTTCCTGAATAGTTCTACTCAGCACCCCACAGGACCATCTGTCATCCTTGCCTTCTGGCAGCAGGTTGCCTGGCCCTTTCTGTTGTTAAAAGAAACCAGTCATGTCTGCAAGTGGCCGTGGCTCATCGGCTTCCCTGGATGAGGAACATGCATTTTCCAGGCGGCTTGTTCTGAGAGGTGATCCAGAGCACTCACTGCTGGAGTGAACACTGAGAACAGAGTGGGTGGTAAATAGACTTACCTAACTTCAGTACAGGAACAGAAGGACAGATCTGGAATGGGCACAAATCCAGATGTGTCTGCAATCCAATTTTTAGTACCTTCACCTTCCACGTAAGCCTTTGAATGGAGAACAGAGCATGCTTTTGGAACGTGTTAGTCTTTGCCCTCTAGAGGAATGATGTCCTGCTGAAGTGCCAGATCAGGCCAGATCATTATCTCCATGCTACATCAGGCCAGGTCATTATCTCCATGAAAACTGGACTGTGAGGACTAGAGGCACTGAAAGCTTGTTGAGAGCTCTGAGACCTTTTCTGCTGAAGCCTTCTGACCGTGGTCCAGCTTGCTTTGTATTTCCTTGGAGCACATAGGAAGTAGCCACATTAGCTATTTTGTTGATGTTTTTGTTGCCTTCGATATAAGTCCGAGGAATCATCCAGGTGAGTTCTGATTGTGGGAGATAAACTAGACAGTTTGCATTTTCTTTAGAATGAAAAATGTTTGCATTCTTCTATAGACATTAATTATGATCAATTTGATTTATCAAGCTCAAAAGCAATAGTCCAGACAAAAGACTGAAACTACAAAGAACTGCTGTTTTATTTTGATAATTATTGTTCTGTGTACGTGTCACTTAACTAGAAGTGCTTTTAATTCTGCTGCCTCTGGCAGCCAGCTGTCAACCTAGACAGGGATTGTAAGAACAGGTTGTTCTTGTGGCCTACAAGAATTTCTAGAGAGAAAAGCTGTTCTTTGTACAGCAATCAGTGATCTGTGACTGGTTTCTGCTGAAACTAGGGTGGATCTAGAAAGCAGGAGTATAAAGAAATTCTCATCTCTTAATAAGAGCTAGCCTTTCATTTTGTATTCTGGCAGAATTTTGATGAAGAAGCAGAAAAGCAAGGCTGGTTTGAAAATGCTTTCTGAGGACTTTTGTACATTGTGGATTGTTGCATGAGCAGGATTCCAGGTCATATGTCTTGGCAGCAGCCTAACTTTGTGAGGTTCTTTTGTGTATTTACTTTATTTGCACTAAACAGCAATAACCACTTCTTGTTGTTACTTGTTATTCTGTCTAATGTTTTACTTGGTGCCATGAAAAATGGTAAAAGCCTCAGTATATCCTCACAGTTTGCAGGTGATGTGGGTGTTAGCTGCTTGTGCCTGTTTTCTGGATAAGAAAGGATATCTAAAGGATATCTTAAAAATGGTGTGAGTCTTTTACCTTCTACCACAGGGAGTAGCCCAAAGTCATATGCTGAAGAAAAGAGAGAGGGTTATAGAAGACTTGACTTGAAGGACATGCAGAGAAGGAGAAGAGAGAAAGGTGAGGAAGGTTAGACACTCTTGAGTGTCTAAGAACGGTTGACCTCTTGCTGAATTCCTGGGCAAAGAGACATGGCAGCTGCATAGCTCTTGGAAAAATTCTGGTCCAGAACAGTGGTATGTGCATGTGTCTGTGATGTGGATTAGAAGAAGCACTTCTGGTCTTAGTGAAAATCTGATATCAGAGAGCTTCATGCAGGTTATGACTAAGCGTTTCATGTTTCATAATCTGTCCTCTTCCCTGGGGTCTGACCTAAGACTTTTATTATTATTCTGGTTGCCCCAGATATGATATAATGGATTTGGTTGGGATAGAGTTAATTTTCTATGTGGAGACTTGTATGATGTGGTAGTTTGGATTTTTGATGACAATAGTGATGGTAACACATTAATGTTTTAGTTGTTGCAGAGCAGCACTTACACAGAGCCAAGGACTTTCCTGCCCTGCCAATGAGGAGGCTGGGGGGGCACCAGGAGGCGGGGGGGACACAGCCAGGACAGCTGGCCCAAGCTGGCCAGAGGGATGTCCCGTATGACATGGTGTCATGCTCAGCAATAACAGCTGGGGGAAAGAAAGAAGAAGGCGGGGGGGGGGATATTGGGAATGATGGCATTTGTCTTCCCAAGAAACATTAGGCACAATGAGCACTGCTTTTCTGGTGGTGGATGAATGTCTGCATGATGGCAAGTAATGAATGAATTCCCCGTTTGTTTCCGTTTGTTTCGCTTTTTTTTTCTTTTTTTTTTTTTTGTGTGCAGGTTTTGCTTTACCTAGTAAACTGTCTTTATCTCGACACACGAGTTCTTGTATTTTTACCTTTCTGATTCTCTCTCCCACCTGGGAAGAGAGAGAGAGTGGCACTTAGCTGCCTGCTGGGTTTAAAACAGAGCACAGGGGAAGGGAGGCATTTCTGACTTCTCCATAGAGAATCTATCAGTGAAACTAGAGTTGCCAAAGCATATGTTTTACATATACCTGGTAAGATTTTAGAGTGACAATGAATTTGGTTTTGGTCCTATCCTCAGAAGCATGAGAGAATGTAACATGGCAATAATGTTACTACTAGCAGTGTAGGTCAGTCCTTTATGCTGTGAACGTCAATACAATGCTGTGGGAGTAGATAATCAGTTTAGCAAAAGAGGAAGAAGCCAGTATCCTTTGTCATAAATGTATCATTACACATTAGTTACCAGCGATCACAAACTGCTAGCAGTTAGCGGTAGGCTCTGAGAGTAACACCCCTTATGACTACAACAGGATACTTCCATTTCAGCTGTGGGTATTGCACCAATGGACTACACAGCTGGGAATCCCTTCCATCTGGAAAGTGACAGTGTCATTCAGGATATCACTCAAGGCAGTTAGTTGGGGGTAATTGGCTGATTTGGTCATGAATTTCCCCAGTGACAGTGGGGGGAAGTCTGACTGATGCTCCAACTGCAGTGATACAAGTCTAGCAGGGGCTAGGATAGGTATCTTCCAGAAGCAGATGTTGTTTTTCTTCAGAACTGGTTGATACCATTGTGCCCAGAAATATATCCTGTAACTTTGGGGCTAGTACAGAGTCGTAGAGGTGACCTTTCAGGTCCTAGAAGTAGAAACTCCAGGGGAGATTTAGGTTGGAAATTAGGAGACATTTCTTCTTCTCACACAGGGCAGTCAGGCACTGGAATGGGTTGCCCGAGGGAGGTGGTAGAATCACTGCCCCTGGGGGTGTTTAAGGAAAGGTTGGACGTGGTACTTAGGGACATGGTTTAATGGGTGACATTGGTAGTAGGGGGATGGTTGGACCAGATGATCTTGGAGGTCTTTCCCAACCCTAATGATTCTATGATTCTATGAAATTCATTGCTATTGCTTTAACCAGTGAGTGGTCATTATGTCCAGGACCTGAGTGATACATCAGTCATGAATGTGAGGGCTGGCTTTCACCAGCTGTGTGTTCTGGGGTAGCTGGTTTGAAGCTATTACTTGCTCTTGTATTTCAGAATTTGAGTTTAACCTGCATGTTAAAGCATGCAGCTGACCTGGTGGTTTTATGATTAAACTTGAAAGTCGTTTTCCAAGCCACTACAACTCTATAGTTTGGGTTTCACAAACCTTCTCTGAGCAGCTGAACCCAAGTATGTAATTTTCATAACACCGTTCTGGAGAGCAGAATTTTTGATGTATATGAGCAACTTGAATCTTTTATGCTTACTTAATACTTCTGATAAACTAGTAAAATTATTTCTGGTACTTGAATTCACCAGTTGTGCTTTTTTGGTTTGGGAACGTCCCTTTGTTAGCTTTGCCTGTTGTTGTGAGGCTTTTTAATAGCAGAATCCTTAGGGAAGGGAGGGCAGTTTTACTTGCAGTTCATCTCACAGAAGCATTATACTGTTGGTATTTTGACATTTTGCTGTATCATTTTCAAGCTGAAAAACTTGTGTATGATTTATTCCTAGGTTGTGAAGTGGTCAGACTATTGTTCACCATTGGCCTATAAACCTGGGGAACCTTATAAATTAATTGCTGAAGCAAGTGTAGATAATTTCAGCAACCTTGGAATAGCATTCATGGAAGACAGGCTTCAAATGGATAACGGAATGGTGCCACACAAGATTGTTTGTAAGTATGTTCATAAATTGTGTTTTTAATGGTAAAACATCTTTGTTTTATAGCTATTTTAGGACTGTACACATCATCTTCATACCTACATAAGTAAACATGGTTTTATTTTTGTGCAGTGTTTTCTTCCTGGTGTCATTTTAGGCATTTCATCACTCTTTCACTGTCATATTTTATACTGAATACTGTCAAATATAAAGACTGTTGAAAACTTAGACCACTTTTTGATTGAGTTTCTCTTTACAGAATGTGTTATGAATACAGCAACAAAAATAACAGAAAAATAGTTCAAAGACATTGGAATTAAAAACATTATTTTTTATTCCTGTATTGCCTCATAAGCTACTGCCTATAATTAACCTTAGTACGATGGTATCCTTGAGTATCTAAGATGGTATTTTTCATTTTTTCAAATACGCATGAAAGTATAAGCATCACAACAGTGAAGTTGGAAAATATTGTTTCTATAAGCTTGCCTGTTAGATTAACTGACCTGTTTGCAAAAATTACAGAAGGTTTTAGTCAAATGTTCTCTTTTCAGTTTTGAAATGAAAGTGTCTTCAAAGCTAAACACAGTTTGAGAACAATTGCTCTAAACTGAACATCTTCATTCTTTGGATCACTGAGAGAAGAGATCATGTGCTTTCTAAACAGATGGAAAGAAATAACCAAGAGAAGGAGGATGTTGTCAGTGCTAATTGATTTTTTGGTGGATGGTATATTTCTTTTAGGAGGTAATTTTAATGATATCAAAGCTATTAGCAGTTGTGTCCTCATTAGCTTAATAGCTTTGGCAAAGGTAGGGAGGAAGTTAGGGCAGATCACACACACAGGACAAGTAGTAGTAGTGGTTCCATTTGTAATACCATACTTAAATAGAATTGTTGTCTGAGCTGTGGGAAGTCCAAGGTTCACCTCTCTTTCCTTTGCGAAAATTGAACGTTTGTTTCCAGCATGATTCTAATACAGACTACATATTAATACATTCTAGGGTATTGTGAAATGGTGGGCTCTCTGTGAGTATATCCTTTTTCTTTTTTTTCTTCAACAATGGTGTTGTTTCTTCTTCTCAAGTTGTGCCTTCTCATCTGTGTTGATAAAACTGTGGATTCATGAGGCTACCTACAATAATACAATGATTTGGGCTGCAAAGATCCCTCTATAGCACCTTACTCTCACTGCAAAATGAGAGAAAAAGCCTTTTTTTTTCCAATTTTTTTAAAAATGTAGATTGTAGTGCATTGGCACAGGCCAGGGAGTGGCAAAATCAAGAACAACTAGCTAGGGAGCAAGCTGGCAGGAATATGAGGAATATGCTGGCAAATATACCTGGCATGAAACTCAGTTTCCTCTTAGTGCTGTTTTGCAAAAACATTCATGCATGCATGCAGGGGATAGAAGCTGGGATAGTTTCCCAAGAGACGGAGAGCCACTTTTCTGGTTCATTTTGCTTCAGGTACTATGTTCATGCTAAAACTGCTTCAAAAGAGACTGATGGAGTTTCTTGATGAAATAATATGATGACAGCTGTGAAATTCTTCTGGGGTCTGAAAACTCATGCTTCAAATTTGCACTCCAAAGTAGGCAAAGGGATGTAGATTCAAGGGGTTTCAAGTGTTCTTAAGTGAAGAAAGTAATTGAATTTGGATCTGGTGTGTTGGATGCCAGTTGACTATTTTGTTAATCTACTTTCTCACTGAATTTATATAAGAAATCAGAAACAACAACTTAGTAAGTTTATTTGGCCTTGTGGGAGTGGAGAGGGATTCAGTAAAGTTTTGTGTGCTTTGATTTAAAATGTTTCCATGGCTCAGAAGCTGAAAGAAATCATTTACCGTACAAAGAGCAATTTTTCTCTCTTTCTCAGTTTGCTCTACAAGTTCTAATAACAATAGGCATCATTGCCCTTCTTTTCTCATTTGTACTTGCCAGAAATTGTTTATCTCTGCATTTCCATTTGGGGGGAAACAAAGAGTTTAAACCTTCCAATTTGTTATGTTTGCCTTGGAATTTTAGCTCACGTCTTGCTGTGGCTGGTTATGCCTCCCTTTCTGCAGATTGGAAGCAGTTCAGCAATTCAGATGTTTCTCCTCCCTTTCATACTTGTGCAAAACTTTTTATTTTGCTGCCTACAGCAATGCAAGAAACATAGTTCAATGTTTCCATCTTACCCAATATCATCACTTGAATAGCTTATTTCAAAATAGTTTATTTCAAAATAACAGCAAGGAATTTTCCACCCTACCCTCCTTAAGAGACCAGTATTTTTCTAAAGGTACTTCCCTGCTTCATTTTGTATTTTTTTTAGTCGTGGACAAAATAATATAAGCTGACAAGCTGATGCATTTGTGTAAAAGCTTCCTTCCCTTCCTCCCATAGACTACTGTTCTGTTAAGAACATGTCTGGATCACATACGGTAGCTGTCAGGTTTTATTTTTATCCAAATATTTGTGTACTTCCAAAGAATGTTAGTGTTTATTTAAATGTTCCCTGTAAATGACAAGTGCTATGCTTTGACACGCTTTCCTGAAACAAATAGTCATTAGAGTAAAGAACATGAGTGCAAATTTTTAATATTCAAAGGTGTAGGGTTTAGTATGTCAAACTAGTGGAATTCTTAGTATTCTAGATGATTTGCACTGAAATTAAACCTAGATCCTGCTGGCATAGTGATATTTGTTGTAGATCTTTTAATATATTTTTTATAACTCCTTTTTCTTATTATTTAACTCTTCCAGCTGTCCATTTACAGGAATCGACTCTGAAGGAGTTGACGCAGGTGGCACCGTCTGTAAAAGAGATGAGTAGAAACAGTACACAGGTGAATGAAGCAACTCCTACTGCTACTCTTGGGACTACTGCTAAATCAAAGTTAGGAGTAGCTGAGTCTGTAGGACAAGGTGATCCAGAGGCAGAAGAGAAATCCAAGCTAGAGAAAGAAAGTGAGTATGAAGATGAATCCAACAGCCTGTCTGACAAAGAGACAGGCTTTGGAGAGCATCATCACTTGCATCTTTCCAGCTGTCACGAATGTCTGCAACTTGAAAACAGCACTATTGAATCTGTCAGATTTGCCTCTGCAGAAGACATTCCAGAACTTTCTGACCATTGCAATAGCAAACTGGATGAGAATGGTGGTGATTGTCTGGCAACAGGAATAAAGAGAGTAAACCTTGCTGGAAAGCCCCCTAACGTGTTGATTTATGTTGGTTCTGAAACTGCAAAAGTGGAATTTGACCAAGTAAAATCAATCCTCCTGGAATGCATTGATGCAGACAACTACACCATCTACCAGCTGCACGAGGAGCAAGTTCTCAAAGATCCATGGATTGATAATGCACTGCTGTTGATCATTGCCACAGAGGAGCCTATTTCTGACAAGAACCAAGAACAGTTTGTGAAGTTTTTATCTAAGGGTGGAAAGATTCTAGGGTTTTCTTCCTCATTTACATTTGGTGGTATAGAAATAAAGAGAAAAGACAAACTGAAGAAGACCGTTCATGAATTAGTTGTCTCTAAAACTGACAGCACTGAAGTGAAATTAAACCTTTTGATCAGTGGCTGTATTTTTGAAGAAGTAAAGAAGGAAAGTAACAGCAAAGTGAAGCGATTGAGTCATTTAAATAATGCTGATAAAGATACAGTTATTGTTCATCTGCCTTACGGAGACAATGGAGGAGAAGCCATTCTTTCTCAGGTACTGTGTATGCAAAAACATCAATTTGCACATTGCTACACGATATTGTGGTATGCTGAAAAAAATTCACTGGTTCTTACTGCTTGCTCTTTGGGATGCTTTCAAGGGGCAAGTATGGATGGATATTTTGGTGATTGTACAAGGACTGTGAATACAGAATGGTTTTCACTTGGTTCTTGGGAAGCTTAATGAAGGATAGAAAGTGTCACTGCTGTTCCAGTCCTTGTCTTCACCATGTAGCCATGAACATGTAGGTCATGCGTGATCACAGTGGGTGGCAGAGGAGATAGCAAATATGCGTAGTAAGAAAGCATCTTCAAGAGCAGAGCTATCCTTTCGTGCCTGCTGGAAGTTGCACGGTGACAAAGCTGTGCACTTTGCAGACTTTGGAAAATGGGAACAGGAAAAGCAGTGGTAGTGAACTCAGGGTGAAGGGTTATAATGGCAACATACTTCCATACAAAAATATGAATTATGGTGAAGTAGAGAGTCAGAAGAGAAAGTAAAATAAAGCTCACAAGAAACCTTAAAGAAGTCTCCTCTTAAGTTTTAAGGCAGGCAGCCCCTTTGGAAATCTGTGAGTAGTAAATGAGAAAGTCCCAGCCTCTATCATTGCTGCATACTGTATACCCCAAAACTGCCGTTCATTTTTTTGCTTGAACAAGTAACTATAATAAAGATTAGTCTGAATAGCCCTGGAATGCCACTGCTGATTTAGCGCTGCTGGTACTGTTTTGCTGATATTGTTACTCGTTTCTCAATTCTGATTGTATCTTAGTGCTGTGACTGAACTGAATGGTTTCATGTTTTCTTTAGCAGTGTTCTGGCTACAGATCATTTCTAGGGAGATGATAGGTTCATGGTGTTGGCCTTGCTGCTCTTTCAGATTAGAAACAATGACAACAAAAACACAAACACTTTTATATGTCTGGAATGTATTTCTTCTATTTACAATCAAAATTGAAACAAACTGAAAATTTAAATTAATTAACCTTTTTTTTTTCTTCTTTTTTTCTAGAGGTAGACAAGTATGTTTTCAGTCAGTAATGTATGCTTATGCATTCTCTGGGAGTAGAGGAAAGGTCTGGTCAGCTGGAAACATATTTTTGTTTGTTTGTTTCCAGAGTCTTCCTTTGGCCTTTAAACTTTTAAATGTTTAACATTCTGCATGTAACAAGTAGCTCAGAGCACCTTGGGGATGGAAGGGGAAATATACAAATGAGCCAAAATCTTATTAGCTCCACTTAAGAATAATAACATTTCAGCAACTAGGAACCTCTTCAGTGTTAAGGTTTTGTGAGTGTTGTTTAAAAAACAAACAACAGCCAAACAAACAGAACCCCACCCCTTCCAAAAATTGTGACAGTTAAGTTGAACAGTTCTTTTTGTTGTTGTTGCTGTTGTTATTGTTACTCTCTGTATTCCTGAAGAAGGTGTGAGGAACCTTCTATGGCTGTGTTACGGGTAAATGTTTGCCACAGACTACTGAAATCTTCAGATAGCTGGCTAACATTTTGAGTGATAGAAGGGATAATAAGAGGTACCACTAAGTTTAGAAAATAAATCTATGTCCTGGGAGTAAGGCATCTACCTGGGTGTATAGCCTGTGTTAACTAAAGTGGGAGAGATTTCAGCCACTTCCCAGTAACATTTTTAAAGTGAGCATGAAGATAACTTGCACATTTTGTTAGCCTCAGCAGCAGCTGAGAGCAATGTGGTTGTTGTTGTTGTTTTCATTTTGCTTGTTTATTTTTAGCAGGGCTGTTCCCAATTGTATCGCTTGCCTTACTCTGTCTTTGGTTTCAAGCAGCACATTGAGAAAAGCAGAACAAGATTTATTTACCAATATTTAAGTAGATGAGGAATATAATGGAGATGTAGCTGAACAAACTTTTTGGAAGGTTCTAGGAGATATTTTTACCAATGTTTTATTTATAGGAGAACTATCTCAGGAGCCCAAACCAATCAGAAGTAACTGCTTACATGTCAGGTAGCATGCACTTTTTTAGCAATTACTCAATTCAGAAATATTCATCAGGTTTCTTAGAAGTGTTTTTGTCTCTCATCAGTTTATCAGATTAAATCTGGTAGTTTTTTGGACAGTGGTACATGTAGTAACATGTCTATAGCTTTATGTTGGAAGTTTTGCCACCCATGTGTTCTATACTTGTACTAGAAAATTGATTAGATACTGGTGCTATCCATTTCTGCAAGTTCCATGGTAAAACCTGCTTTGCTGTACCGTTTAAATTGATCCTTCTGCTGTAATAAAACTTAATACTGCAGAGGTTTTCCTCAGAAAAAGAGCATTACAGTGTAGCTTCAAAAATCAGATTAAAAGGATTAGAGTGTCATTTTATAATTTTAAATGACTTCCAGTCTGGATTTGAAAAGCCTTATTGTTTTCTCTTCAGGGGGTTGACAGTGACATCAGCCATTAAATATTCTGTCACAGACTAGTCATTTCCCTTTTTTTGTGCTCTTCTGTTGTCCATATCTGTCCCCCCCCTACCTTCAGCAGACTTCTCTGAATTTCGGTAAAGTAGATTATCTATAAAAGATAAAGAACATTGTTAAAATGTGCAAAGTGGGAGACATGAACACAAGTAACAGCTTGTGATTTTCATCAGATGAATGTGCATATAGCAGAGTACAAAGGCTTCTAAATATTTTGAAACAGAAAAAAAGGCCTAGAAGGGACTTTTAATGCATATCATTTCTACTTTTAAACATCTGCTTCAGCCAGAGATGTGATTCTCTACAAAGTGGTGTTCTGGGGTTCTTAGTTGGCTTTCAGAGACATTCTTTTAATTGCACTGATGGCAACTTAATTTGTGTGACACAGTAAGGATTTGCTCAGGCTGAATTCTTCTGATCTTGTGCAACCTCTGATAAAGGTCTTTCAATATTAATGTAATTCTTCTCTTGTACAAGCCGGAATGTGACCAGTACTGGTGTTGGTTCTAGGGTGCTAACAGACATAAAATGCCCTGGGAGAAGTTTAAATTTGTGAATACATACAGGTTTGAACAAGTCCTCCAGGAGAATATCAGTTTACTTAGAAGAGATATTTTATATAGTTTTCGAGAAAATTGTTACGTGCTGATAACTGTCGTCTCTGAGCTGGTACCTATAAATGTATCGGTATTCCCTCCTTTATTAGGATGATAATACCTACACGTAGGTATGATGAAAGCATGAGACTTCTAAATGACACTAGTCATGCTGGGTAGTTCAGCAACCACAGTTGGGACGGAGCTGCTTTTGGAACTGTTGTGACCATTTCTCTCTGTCACTCTAAAATGTTTAATACCAGTAAAATGATTTTTGAAGTTCTCTTTGCACATATCCTGCCAGGTGCACTTGGAACTGGATATCAATTCTGTGGATTTCCAAAGTGAAGAGGATTTTAATTTGCTTAAGATGAGCAATACCAAGAGATATGAAGTTCTCAAGGAGATCCTGGTATCACTTGGCCTGAGTTGTGAATTAAGTGAAATTCCTTCTTTAACGCCTATTTACCTTCTCTCTTCTGATGAGGTAAGGCTTCTACTTACATTTCAGTTGACTGAGATTTACCCAACAGGACAAGTTCACCGATCAGTTGAATACAGCTTGTTTCTTACGTACTGTTTTTGTTTGGAGAGCTTTACATGTATATTACAAGTAAACAAGAGGCTTAATTTCTACTTTGTCACTGTTTTGTTGCCTGCTAATACCTTTGAATTTAACAATAAGGAAATTTTTTGGGAGTAACTTTTCAGATATATTTGCTATATTTGTTAAGAATTTTTGTGCTTATTTACATACTTCTGCAATATCAAAACATAAGCTTGTGGTAAAGTACAGAAAGAACTGGGTTGTAAGACAGGATTTATTTTTACTTGAAAGCAGGTAGAAAGTTCTGTATAGGCTGGGAACACAAGATGAAACACAAATTATGGAGAATGGTAGGGCAGACCAAAACTGAAAGACAAGAATGAATGGGGAAGGGTGTGTAATTAGACAATGAAGAGCTTTATTCCTGAGGATGTTCTGGTATTTGTTGGAAACTGAACAGTTCCTTGTAATTCAAACAGCTGACTGTATAGTACTTTTCAGATTGAGACACTGCGATGAAGAATTGTGAAGAACATATAAAGCAGCAATTTTAACTTATTTTTCCTTTCCTTTTTTTTTTTTTTTTAATACAACTTCAAACACAGGAGAACCATACTGTATTGATCTGAAGGGCTAAAGCAATAAGTGATTGAAAAGCAATATAGGCTACTCATGATCACCGAGGTGGTTGTTTCTAGCGCATTTAGCACTGTCACTTTGTACTCCTAGCATGCTTGTCTAATTCCTTCTTCTTTTCTATGCCATCCTTACATTAGCACAGAAAGGAGATGTCTGTCTTTAGTGGAGCTCAACTGTAAAAGCTCCTCCTTGGATGCCTCGTTCCATCACATAGCCAAACATCCTTGTTTGGCTACAGTATCAATCAGTGAATAAAGTGACATATTACAGCTGAATGTTTTCATATGATTGGGATGGTGTTTGAAATTTAGATTGTACTTCCAAAACACAGTACAGGCTCGTTAATCCTTAAACTGCCTGAAAGGTGGGTATGGTTATCATTACATACCTTATAGATGGAAAAATACGTGATGTGTCACATTATTCTGTGTGTGGCAGGCAGGTCAACAGCAGATCCAGACAAATTCATAATTGCATAAGCCAGTTCTTCTTCAGGGCTCTTCAAGGAATTCCATTTGCCCCTATGAATCTGAGTGAGTTCAGCTTCTCTTGAGTAGTCCTTCAGTTGACAATTCCATCATTGTTTCCTGCCTCTGCTTTTCCCAGATCATGCTGGTGCACATTGCTGTTTGGGTGCAGTTGCCTTTGAAGACCGATGCAAAAAAGGCATTAAGTAGTTCAACTTTTCCTGCGTTGTCTGTGGCTAGGTTGTCTTCCCCGTATGTCAGTGCACCAGTGTTTTCCCTGAACAACTGTTTGGAACGTGTGAGGCTGGGGTATCCCTTCTTGTTACCCCTACTGTCCAGCACTAAATTAACTCTAGGTGGGTATTTACCATCCTGAGTTTTGTCTGTAGATACCCAGATTATGTTTTTATATGCTTCTCTCATTGCTTGTCTGTGTTTCCACTGTGCACATATTCTTTTTATGTGTGTTAGTTCATCAAAAGCTCCCTGTTTAGCCAATTAGGTTTGGTCTTCCTGCATAGCAGAATGGTTCAGAATAGGCAAGTTCTTTATTAGTTTACTTTACAGATCGGTTGTACATCCTGGGTACCCTTCCCTTTGTGGTTGCTTTCCAAGGAATCCTAACGAGTAATTCTTTGAATAAGCTGAAGTCTACTTTCCTGGGGTGGAACTCTGCTGCTTACTTTTTCAGCCTTCCTCCAAGTCAGTGATTCTCATAGTTGCTGCAGCCAGTGCTTCTGTCTGTGACCAGATTTGAAACAAGTTCTTCTCTGTCTGTCAGTGGTAAACTCAAAAGAATCAGCTACTTGTTCGTGTGGCAGACAAAAACAAAACTAAAACTCATTCAGCCTTTCTGACTAATACTAAATATGCTGTATACAGAAGACTTGAAGGTTATTGATCTTACTTTTTTTTTGTGCTTTTTTCCTTCGTTCTTTTTGAGTATTTATCTTTCCCATGCACTTGCAATTTTCAAGCAATCATACTGTGTTATAAAAAAGTTAGCTAATTCTGTCCAAACTTGCCATCTAGTGGCATATTACAGGTTGCAGGCCATTAACAAAATTTTAAAAATGTATACTGTATAGTCAAGTCTTATATCAAGATTGTTTTTAAAATGTTGTTTTTCCACAGTATTTTTTAAACAGTAGTTTTACAACACCCATACGTGTAGTCATTGTTTCAATGTTTTTCACTTTGGCTATGACATATTTCCAGAATATTGCATGAAAGGAAGTTGCAACTTGTGTGTATGAGCTACAGTTAATAATAAAGAGATAGCATATTAAAATAAGTAAGGAATATGTAATACTTGAGCTTTCTAGCAAGTTATCTATTTTTCTACATATGTTATGTTTTACATGATTTCTAACTTTTCCTAGAGATCAAGATACCATGAAATCTATCTGGTAGGTGAATAATTTCAGAAATATGTAAATGAGTTTCACATCACAGTGTATTTCAGGAGTACAGGAAATGGAGATGAAGGAAACTGTCTTGCTAGCTTTATTATTCTTGAACTTCAATCTATTTTTTGTCACTATTTGTAGAAAGAGCTTTCCCTGTACAGGTCTCTGGGTTGTCTTGGAGAGTATATCCTGAGAGATTAAACAAGTTAAGTTCATTGAGAACAAGGGATTTTTGGATGATTTTCTACTCCAGAATAAGAAATTCCATGATGAGCCAACTGATGATCAATCAAGCTTACTGTCCTCTTAGCAGTTGCCAGTAGCAGATACTTAGGGGAAAATAGAAGAATGGCAAGTGTTCTCCTTTCTAAGAGCTGGCAATTCATTGACTTCCTGGCTGCCTTCCTGCTTTCCTTCCTTTCTGGAAGTCGCATCTGTACCACTATGTTTAAAAACCACTGGTAACACCTAACCTTGTCAGTTTTCTAATTCATTTTAGAAACTATAAGCTTCTTTTTCTTATGTGTGAGAAATAATTGATTATGCTCTGCATTTTCTGCTTCATTAAGAAAAAATGTAGGTTTTTGTCCTTTTTAAATTCTCTGAATTTAATTTGCTAGCTTGCTTAGTTTTTTTATTTAAGCTTCAATTTATAGTAGATCTGTTTCCTGTTCTGTGTGATTTCCTTGATTTATCCTCCCCACTCCCTTTCCTCCTTCATCACTTCACAGCTTTCATCTGACAAATTTCCTGTTAAGTTGTGAACTTTAAATAAAATGTATTGAACTTTATTGAATGAATAAGTATCTTCTCTTGTGTTTTCCTCAGCCTAAAATTCCTGAACAATCTTTGTCTTTCTACATTATTATTGCAATGCTGTTAATAGTCCCATCCATATTAGGCTAACTGTTATTAATTTGGTTATAAATTAAGACTTAAAGTTCTTTTTGTCTACTCTCTAGGTCTTAGAAGGTACCTTTTGTAATAAAACTTTCAGCTGCTTGTGAGGGGGGGGGAGGTTGGAATTATTGTTATTTTTCTCCTCAGGATTTGTATATTGAAATTTAGTTTGTCGTTTATATGGTTATCAAATACCTTAAAATCAGTCTTACTACATAGTCTTACTACATCCAAATATCAACAGAACTGCCATTAGCTTTCTGAAAAAAATGTCAAACTAGAAAATATGATTTATTCAATTCTTGTGTGTGTCACTTTTCAAGTAATCTGACTGCTGTGATTGATTTCTGTATCTCAAGGATTGTCGGTTTTATTCTTTATTTCTTCTGGGTTTCTTTCATTTACATGGCTTTTTCCAAAAATGGCCAGAGGCTCTACCAGTCTGAGATTGAAATTCTGGTAATATTGTAGCTTTGAATTCACGTAAAAGCTCTAATACTTGAATAATGGATGACATTGTCCATCTGTTTAGAGGTCTATATCTTAGCATGTGGAATTACGCTAGTCAAATCCTCAGCTAGCGCTGGCTGCTGTTGGTGTTGAATGATTTCTGTGACAGCGTGCACATTTTATTCCCGATCTCCTTTCTTGTAAATAGAGTACAGGGTAATGGGCCTGGAAAGTAACAGCACTTGAGGCAACTCTTTCATCACAAGATTTTTTGCACTAAGACTTGCAAGTATGGTTTACTTCAGATACACACATATGGACATTTTTAAATTCAGTTAACTAGGGAAAAAAACATATTGATACTGTGCTACAGCAACAATGAAGGCAGTGTTTGAAGCAAAAGCAATGTAGTATGAAAGGCAGGTTACTTGGTGGCTAAAAGTTCAGTTAAATCTGCACAACTTGCTGTTCTTAAAAGTCATTTTAATGAAAAGTATGGATATTGAAACACAGAACTTTTCGTTTCCTTCCTCCTTGATATGGTGTTACGCAAATTGTAGACTTGTGCGTTGCTGTAAAAAGAAAATTCTATGTCACTGTGGTGCTGGGTGAAATCAAAGTGTTGAAACAAATGGTGATCAGTGTACGCCTGTTGTCTGGCACCCATATGTTCAGTGGCAGCTTCAAGCATAGAGATCTGATTTTTTCTGCAGCTTTGCCTTTAAACACTCAAATATTTATTCTTTCACATTGCCATCTTAAAGGATAATTTTTCAGACATAAAGGCTAGGATTGTATTTTATTGCTCCAAGTTTCAGCATAACGCATTCTGGGTTTCACGGAAACTTGAAACAAGAATTCACTCCTTGAAGAATGAGAAAGATTTGTCAGAATAGTGATTATTTCCATTAGGAAGTACATTACTCCCACACATTTGCTCATATGAAGCTTCTCAAACTTGACTAGTAACTCAGGCTGTGTTAGGCTGAGTGACTTTTTTCAGCATCTTCAAACGGATGGCAGCCAAACGATGAGATAGATATAATCAGTCTTCATTGGTTTGGCTGAGCTAGTAACCATCTTTTAAATAATATGTTCTTCCAGAATAATAAATAAATAGTCAATACAGCACATTGCCTGAAGCTTGAGGTTGGGGGTTTTAACTTTTGTTTACTGGAGACCGAGAGAATAATTTAACATCTCTTGAATTTCAAACCTTCTTTTAAAGGACACCTTCAGGTAGAGAATGCCATTCTCAAAAGAATAACGCAGGGCAAAGATGACTTTGTGTATCTGAATAACTCAGGTACTTCATAACAGAACCACTTAGACCAGTTTTACATCTTGATCTGCAGTCTTAAGTTGTGATTCTGTGATGCCATCGGCTGTTTTGAAATTCCAAGTCCATTATGTCAGCAAAGAGAGTATGAAGTTACTTTATCCTGAATAAATCTTTCTTTGAGGGTGGGAAATTTGAACTCTTAGCTAACACTATAATGAACCTAGATTTCAGGGTACGTTTTGGGACACAATTGTTTCTGAAATATTTCCATATATGTTAGTGCTTATTGTAGAACTTGAGATTCAACTGCAAAACTGCAGAGTTTTTTTTTTTTTAAATTCCAGTGCTAAAGTGAGAGATGGTTATGCTAAAATTCAAAATGATTTTGATTGTTACCCTATTTTTTGTACTTGACGTCTAGAAAATCAGAGGACTGCTTATTCTTTCCTATCATCCTTTAAGTGTAGCATCATTCCTGCCTTTTAGCCTGTAGGACAAAAACCAGGAGCCCTTTGGAAGTATTTATTCCAGAAAGGAAATTTGCTCCTTTCTTTAGCTCAGGAGTAATCTGAGAGCTGAGAAAAACATTGAATGAAACACATGCTGTTGTGAGGTATATGAAAAGATCCTGCTGATCACTGATGAATAGTTTGTGTCCAAAATATTTTACTTTTTTTAATGTATCATTTTGGTTGATCAGCGGATTATTGCCAGAAAGTGACTGTACATGAGAGCTTTGTGAGTTTGTCTTTTTGCTAGGAAGGTGAATGTCTTTATCAGTGAAGTTACTTCAGGGAAAAAAGAACAAAAAACAAAAAAACACCACCAACAAAACCCTGTGATGTAGATGCGGCAATGTAAATGCAGCTGTATCAATGAAAATGTCTATTTGCTGGAATAATTTATTCTTTTTGGGAAACTGTTTTAATGTATGCCATGTGCAGAACTCTTTTGCTGTTAAAAGCTGTATTTCTACTAGAATGCTTAGACAAAACAGTGCATTTGGCAAACCATTCGCATCCTGACAGGTAGGTTTTTGTTTGTTTTCCTTTCTTAGGTGGCTTTCTGAAGAATTTATCTGTGAAACAATCCCAGGATTGATAACAGTAGTATCAATTCAAACATATTTGTAACTTAACTCATGTGTTTAATTTTTTCTATAATAAATTCAGTCAGAGTTATTTGTAGGCTTGCAAAGATTTGAGTTGTATGTATGTAGGGAGGGTGGGTTTGCTTTTGTTTCTTTTATATTCCTCAGATTAACTGTGTTTCTTTATAACAAACCCAAACTATTTCAGTGTTATTGTCCTTCATTTAAAAACTGTGTGTATCAATATGAGATTCTAATAATAGTCCCCAGTTGTGCTGTTGTTTTTATACGGTTCTGAACAGAATTACCTTCTAAGAGGGCTATTTGGGACCACCTCTTGCTTTGGCACTTCAGATCTCTGTTGGACAGAGGAATACAGGAAGTCATTCATCTGAAAGCTAATTTTACCCTAACTGAGGTGCAAATTCTTGTTTTACAGAATCTTAGGATGGCTGAGGTTGTTGGGGACCCCTGGAGGCCACCTGCTCCGAGCCCTGCCCAAGCAGGGCCACCCAGCGCAGGCTCCCCAGGGCCATGCCCAGGCAGCTTTTGCAGATCCCCAAGGAGGAGACCCCACAGCTCTCTGGGCAGCCTGTGCCAGGGCTCCTCACCTGCACCAAGCACAGAAGTGCTGCCTGCTGCTCAGAGGGAGCCTCCTATGTCCACTAATAAAGAAGTGAAAAGCTTGCCAGCTCCATTCTCTGCAAGTTCACCTTGGAAAAAAGCAAGTCTTGGAACTGCTTGTCCTGTGTAGGGCTTTTTAGGCACCTTTCCCATGATAGTGCTGAACATAAGACTCAAAGGCATGGTGGCATACGTTGTAGAAGTTTAAGCTGGTATGGTTTTTACTTCATGTTTGTGGATGGCTAGAAGAATGATTATGGTCAGTTACTGTGGTTCACCAAGCACAAGGTAACTTCTTAATCTGCAGTAACTTGATAGTATAATTGTGAGGAGGGTTGCTCTTCCGTTTTCTGTGCTTTCCCTCTCTGGCATACAGAAGGAGGGACAAATCATGAGACTTGAAGACAGGTGTAGCATTAGTGAGGAGAGGAGAAGGAAATCTGTGGATGGGAAGCAAGATACTGCTTCTTGTATCTCAGTGAACAGGAGATTTGTAAAACCTGTTATAAAGCAGTAAGATGGGCAGAGATGAAATAAGTGCTGTCTGTCTTTCTCCATTTTCCTCTGTTTTCTGTTATTCTATATACCTGTACTAGCATAGTTTCCTATTATAGACCAGCCAGTTCTTCAGTAAAACTTTTGAGTTCCGACTATTTGGCAGAGAGAGAAAAGCTTAAATGAAGCTCAGTTTCTACAGTAAACTTTGTGTCATACAGTCCAGGGCAGGATGCTTTTCAAAGCTCATTGTATGCCAAGGCACTCTGTCAGTCTTTCCTGGCAATAAAGAGATGTTAGTGGGGTTCCCAGTCTGCTTAAACCTAGCTGTGACAGAAACACCCACCCTGTTCTTGTCACCTCCCTGCTGGCAGGCCAGGCAGTAGTAATGAGGCAGGAACTTGTGAGGGACTGAGAGTGTTGCTGTGACAGGAGGAAGGGGATGTCGCAGGGGAGGTGAGATAAAGGAGCTTGGGACTACAGTGGCAGAGTGATACTCTTGAAGTATAACAGCAGTAGGGCTGTTATAACAGTGGGGCGCAGCAATGACTTGAAGAGTAATGGGTAGCTTTAGATTTGCTGTCTGACACCTATATTCTTCCCCACGGCTGAAAGAGGTGATGAGAGCATGACAAGGGAAGGGAAGCAGCACACTACCATCACAGAAAGAACATCAGTGCTATGTTGGACTTTCCTCTTCCTCTCCTAACACCTCGCAGCCCCACACAAATAAGGGAGGGGGACAGGGAAGAGGCAATGCTTTCTGAATTTTCAGGTCTCTGCTGCTGGCTGGTCTCTCCAGTGGCCTTTTCAGTTTCATTGTCTGGGAACAGGAGCAATCCTCTGTCTCCAGAGGTTGAAGAGAATGTATCTTCTTGGCTCTCCTCAGATGAAAAGATCTTTCTTCAATCAGTGAGGGTTATTACACTGACATCTTGCCTTGAAACGTTATTTTATTTTATGCTGAAAAATAAACTTTTGCCTCTGCTGCTGAGAAGCATTTAGCTGATACTGTTGAGAAAGAGAGAAAGCATGCGAAGTGTCTGTATGTAGGGGCGTTGGACAAAAAGACTAAGAGGGGTACTGCACTTAACCTCAGACACAATTACAAGAAACTGGGCTTTCATGACTCTGTTTAGACACTTCATTTTTAGGTAGTCTTATAGTCCAAAAGACTAAGAAACTATAAATGTGTTTGTTTTTTTTTTTCCCTACTAACTTTTGAGACGAAATTTAAATATCCAATAGAAAGTCCTTTTCCTATTTGCTGACTAGTCAAGGCTTGGGTTCTTACTGATAACTGAGTTTGCTTCTGCTGGCTTCAGGAAGTGTCAGAAGGCTAAATTATTTCTCAATTACTTATTCACTCATACAAGTTTTTTTGAGCTCGGTATGGATCTCTTTATTGAAGAAAGGCTGTCATACTGCAGGTATTTTCAGTGAATTCACTAGGGATCAGGCTGTCTAGCAGTGTGAGATTCTGGTATCGATCAGCAACCCTGCACAGCTGAGCTTCAGCAGTGTTGGCATTACATTAAAATCACCAGGAATCCGTATTGCTCTGAAAACCTGGAAGCAGTTGAGGCTTTTTATGCAGCTTTTTGAGTGAGGGAAGGTACCTAACCGCTAGGGGTCACTTATTAGCTGGATTTTGAAGACACATAGTAAAAACAAAAATATGGAAGGGATGGAAAATATTTTTTTACATTGTGTTGTGTATAGACTTGCATTAAAATCTTTGTATGTTTGTAGCAGCTGGCCTGTATAGCATTCCCTCAATTTTCAAACTGCTTTGTAAATTTCACAAGATCAATGATCTGTAGTGTCAAAATACTGTAAAAGATTTTCAATTAAAAAATTTTGATGAGAGATGAGGGGGACTCCAAACGAGGCACCAAGTAATTCCAGGTGGTTGCTTTCTAAAGTTATCCTTTGCCTTTCTGCTATTTATCTTCAGGGAATACTTACTATGTATTGCTTGGGGAAAAAAAAAAAAAAAAAAAAAAAAAAAAGGCAAGCACTCCCTTTATTTTATACTTCTGTAGTTAAAAGGTTTTTTTTTTGTTGTTTTTTTTTTTTGGGGGGGGGGGGCCTTACATGATAGCAGCAATCATGTTGTTTATGTTAATCAACAGTGAATCACATTTGTAGGCACAAAATAGTGAACGGCATACAGTTTGTAAACAAGTTTTGACTATGTATTGAGTCAATAAATGGTTTGGCTGATCTTTTGGAAAATGCAAGAAACTTTGAGGAATGAAAGGAAATACCTTGTTTACAGCAGTATCCATAAAAAGGGTCTTTATGCTGCTGTAAGAACTGAAAATTAGTGCTTTTGTACCAAGTAGCAGTTTATCGTATTGTACAACTAGTTCTGGTATGAAATTGTTGCGTGCTGGCATCTGAGCAAAGTACTGAAGTCTATTCTGTCATGTTTCAATAGTTGCTTAATCCAAGTCAATGTGCACGATACTTCACAACCATTTTCTTCAATAGGCGTGTACTTTTGGTACTGTATAGATTGGAAAACAAAAGCCATCCAGAAATCATAGTAAAGTAATATATATTTAAAATTTTTGGAAGTGTTCATGTTTTCTGTTAACTTCTAACCCCTGAAGTTACAAAGAACAGCATTAGGGTTGAATACTCTTTCTTGAGCATAGGTCACTCGGCACAGAGTGGTGCGAGCCAGTGCGTGAGGCTGAGTTTTCTTGGTTTTAGTTTATCTTTGAGTTTGCAATAAGAACCTAAATAAAATACGCTGAAATCTGCAGTGGCAGACTAATGCAAATTCGTGTTGGCTCTGTGTCTAGCACAGGCACACATTCTAACTTAATGTGAAGGCTGTAATTAAAGTGACTGGTTTTGGATTTTGTTTCAGCACTCTCAAGTTGTAACCGATAAACCTTTTGGAGTCAGAGTTCAGAGGGTGCTGCCTTGGAGCAGATGGGTGATTTTTAGATAGCAAGAATCCAGAACTTGTGACAAACGCTCTGGAGATCCATGGCAATTTGGCATTGATTCGTTTACTATGACCTCACTGGTAAAGATCTGACAAAAGTGGAGTATTTCCAAACTTGAAAAACTTGGAGATTCTCTGACTGTCACTGGGGCCTGTAGCTAATTTATGTAAGCGAGACTGGGAAAATGAGAACAGGCTTGGCATCAGCTGGAGTCCTGTGAGATGCTATCATGTTACCATTGCTCAGAAATGACGATACATTTCCACAATGAGAAATCATCATAATGGTTATCTAACAATTTAATTAGGGCTTCTTTTGTATATTTACTTTTAAACAAATTATAGCTACATGACATAAGATTCTATATTTTAATTAAAGGGAAGAGTTTAAAAAGTATGTAAGCAAGAGGAAATACAAATCTATCCTTATATTGCTCTTCAAAAAAGATGAGCTGCAAACTTTATCTGTTATTTAAACAGTGCATTTACCACACTGAGGTCTTCCAAATAGGTTTTTGACTCTTAACAATTATTTGACAATTCAGCTACCCAATAATGTTGTTGATACTTTATGAAGAAGTTTGTTATCATCAAAAAAACATCATCCACAACACAAAGCTTTTTAGTTAAGTTTATTGAGCTGATATTTACTCTGGAAAATTAAGATGGGAGTTTAATTAGGACTTAGTATGGAGTGGTGCTAGCCAGTTCTAATTGATTTAGAAGACATTCCAGTGTTCTCAGTTTGCCATACAATTGCTTCAAGTGAAGAAGATGAAGCCTGCAAAAAATATTTCAAGTGTGACTTGTGTCAGTAGTTGATAGGAAGAGATTGACTTACAGATTCTGTTGTATTTATATTTTGACAGTTCATTTTAAGAAATGATTTGAGGTTTCTGACATGTTGAGGAAATCCTGAAATTCCAGGTGCAGTGGGAATGGAATTTGGCATGTGACTATCTGGCTGACATTATGCAGTTCTTATAGTGAAAAGCTGATTAAAGAACAGCTGCTAGCTTAAATCAGACATTTGGTCTACTTTCTGCTATAACTTTCCTATAAAAGCTTTTTTTATTTGCATTTTAGTCAGTCTTCACAAGTGGAACATATTCCAAATTAGTAAATCACTGTACTTGGTTACTTGACAATTGTAGTGGTGACATTAAGTACAGAGGATTTACACAAGTATTGAAGCAAGATTTCACAAGTATTCAAAGAAATTAAGTAAAAAAAAAAATATCAGAGTAAATCTTGTTCTCACAATATGTGTATTTTTTCTTCTGCCAGTAAAAGTATCCTCTTTAAAAATGCTGTGTAGCTAAGTCCATCAGGCAAACCTGTATTCTTACAGTTAGAGTATATATACAGAACTGGGCTTTATAGGATTGCACGATTTAATCCTAGTAATTTCAACCAATTACCATTTTATCTGTGCCAACATTTTGTTGCATACCAGAGAATCAGTTGTGCTGACAATTTTGTACCTGTGTGGTACCAAGTCTATATACAATTACATCTTATTTTATTAGCCATACTGGCAACCTCAGGTTTCAGAAATTAAGCCCAGTCCTCTTCCTTTACCCCTTTCTTAATGATATAGAAGAACTGATGAAATTGACACAGGCCTAGAGAAAAAATAAATAAATAAATAAATAAACAAAAAACAAAACAAAACAAAACAAAAAAAAACAACTGAGAAAAGTCGAGAAGTGAGCTATTTATCTAGTGTTCACATTGGAGCATGCTCTTTGACTGATGAGGATAAGAACTTTTTTGAGAGTGAAAAACCTCAGGAGGAAGAGCTAGTTGATCTGCTTTGATACTGGATGAAAGGGAAAACAAATACCGTGTGGGAGGAGGAGAGAGGGGAAAGGGGCAGCAGCTGAAGAGGCAGAGGTAAGGAGCAAGGCTTGACCATGTAGAAAACAACTTCTGTTGCTGCGTATTCTAGCATTCCCTACAGCTGCTAGTTACAATGCGTGTCTAAAAAATATTGGCTATAAAATCTGTGCTGCTTCTGGACTGATTATTTCACTAGGATATGAGGTACATTTCAGCATTCGATTTTTTCACGTTGTTTTGTGGACAATTATTTTCCTTTTCTAGTGTGTATTGTGTCCCCATTGTATGGCAAGTTGTATTGTTGGATTTAACAAATATTTTAAATACTAATCCAGAAAGCATTTCAAAATATCCTTAATTTGTAAAAACTGACTGCCTGTGCAATTAAAATAATTAATTCAAAGCCAAACCTTAGCAGGATCAGTGTTCAGGAAGCTAGTGCAGTCTGTCCCTGCTTTTTTTTCCCCTGGAATTTGGTGGTTGCTATATAAAGTTTACAGTTTTTGTACCTTTGGAGAATTAAGATTTGAAGGCAGAACAATAGATCATTTTATAACTCAACTCTTCAGAAGCAGGTGCACAGACGGCAGAGTCTCAAAACATTCATCAGACAATGTAGGTTTTTGCTGACCTTCTTCCTTTCAGTACAGACTTTATAGAAAGTGAATACTATGTTTAGCTTCTCTGAAGTAGTTAAAATAAAAATAAGGTGATTTTATTTGCTAAGATCCAAATATGAAGATAAATGTTGGGATATAATGTATATTCCTGTGGAGTATGCGTGCTTCCTTTTTCCTGTTTTGCAATGATACCTTTTTACATGTTACACCTACAATGAAACAACTGGTCATAATTTCTTTGTAAATTACTTAATAATGGATGATGTAGGTCATAACTTCAGTAGAAAACATGAGGTTAATCTCACTAAAAATTTATTCAAAAGGAAGAACAATACTCAGTCAGGGAAAACATACCACCATCTTTTCCACTTTAAAACACTGTACTTGGATGTTATCCACCTAATGTACAAAAACAGCTTTCAGTAATTGAAAAACAATTTGAGGTGCTCGTAATTTTAATGTATAGAGAGAACTATTTTGTGGGAATGTGTCTCAGCATTTCCATGTAGTCAGAATCAACAAAAATAAATTCTGAAATTCGTTTATTTGATAAGGAGAAATAATTGGGTTTTGCTGCATAATTTTCAAGATTAAAAACAAAAATCACATATGGCATGTTTTGTCTTTATGACTCATTATATGAAATAAGCAATTATCCATGCATTTTTCTGGTCTGGAAGATGTACGTTTTTTCTTTCTGAAATGGGAGTGTTAGTATTACGATTAGGTCATGCACCAAAGCTACCTGACAGGAACAGCAGCTGCAGAGGTGGAAGTTACCTAATTAGTTTTCCATTTTTTGGACTGCATTTTAAATGTTGATTTATTATTTACTTTTTCATTACTATTGCATTACAGTAGCTTAAAGCAAATGCTTATTCCTATCTTTCCCTTATATAGAGAGGGGGTGGCCGAATCCCAAAGTTAACAAGCAGTATAAGCTACAAATTACCATAGATATGTTTGTTTGTTTGTTAGGAATACCTGAAAATACTTAAAATTCTACTTTTGTCTTTAGAATACTTCAGCAGTTGTTTCAAAGGGGTATGTTTGATAACAGAAATACTTCAAACTGGTTAGAAAGATGATGTCTTTCATGGGAGGCGAGGCATATGCAACATTTCTGGCTCAAAAATCTGTGTGATGTAGATTGGTAGAAGAGATAATAACCTTACGTTTGTTGTGTTTGTTGTTTCTCTGTCTGCTGCTGGCCACTATTGGAGAGAAAGGTACAGGTTTAAAGAGGCCTACTGTCTTGATCTGACTGCTGCTCTGTCCTTACAGTCATGTTATTTGAGCAGCAGCAGCAGCTTTTCACAGAAGCTGTCCCTTTCTGCACATTCATTAGTTATTTTTTTCATTTGAAGGGGAAGTTCATCGGGTTTTGTAATTATGGGAAACCTTTCCTTCTAACCGTTTTAGCCATAGGCAATGTCTGAGAAGCAGCAATGTTTAATCTGGTATTTCAGTTAAATGATATGAATGAATAGCTAGCGATGATATGGATATGCTTTTGTTATCTCAGCAGAAACCAGTTCCTTTTGGAGTTGGGAGTCGACTTCAGTTTTCTCTAAATATTTTCAGGCTTTTTCTACCCTACAGGATCCACTCTGTCTAATGATGCTGTCCATTTAGCAGTCCAGCAATAGCAAGTTAGACACTTTACAACTGCAGTAAACCTTACAATAATTAGTGCTATCCTCATTGCTCCATACAAAACAATTTAATGTTCAGAAAAGTTCCTTCCTCTTAGCCGCATGTTAATTTACTGGTAGAACATTACTTTCACAGCGACTGTTGCGTCCCTGATTTGAGTAGTAATATTAGCTAGACAAACTGAAAGTACACATCAAGCTTTAAACTATTAAATGATAATCATTTTGCTCAGTCTCTTGTTTCTCTGGCTGTTTGGTTCAAGGAACAGAGACCCAAATTGTCCCTGTTTAACGAAGGATAAATTAATCATTAGGTGTCACAGACTGAGTATACAGACTTTCTCTGTAGCTTGCGTTCATTAGCTTGTATGGAACTATTCTGGAAATACATTTAATTTTTTTTTTCAGTAGTTGAGGTAATTCCTGAAACTTTTTACTTTAGTGTGATTTGTTTTCAAAAGTTAACCATCTGGTTTGGGAATATTAATCAAGAGCCTTCAACAAAGGTGGTTCATATTTAATCAGTTAAAAGTTCATCTTTGGGTGGATATGTGCAGAGCTATTTTGTAGTCTTTCAAAGCTTTTACTTCATTCTGTCCAGGTTCTTGACTAGAGAAGTGTAGTCTGGGTAGGATGTTGTAGTCTTTGTAGTTATTTCTCTAAGATTCTTGCCCAGACCTTGGCCGTTTTTCATTTTAGTATTACAACAAGGCTCTGAAGTTCAGCTTCTACCACTTGCCATGGTTGGCCAGAACATCTGAAAGGCACAGTATGACCACATGCCCAGGGAGCTGTAAGTGTCCTTCATACACAGGCGGCTGAGCCAGAATGAGAACTTGCATTAAGCCACATTGTTACCCCACTTTAAAAGCTTTCACACCTTGTCAGAAGGTTTAAGCTACTGCATTGCAGTCACTAACCTTTCCAGTAGGGTATATCACTGCTGATTCGCAACAAGCATTTTCTGCTTATGTGGTTTTAACAAGACTTTTCAGAGAGTTATCTTTTGTTTATCATCTCACTGTCCTTTTCCCCCCCAGCCCTCTGGCCCTAATGGTACTTCCTTACCTGGGTTAATACAACACTGTAATGGGAAAAGGCTAAGAAAGGAATTCATCTTGTTTTTTCTGGTGTGCTATTCAGTGGGGTCCGAAGGCAACACAGAAGCATGTTTCTGTGCACTGTGATCAGTTTTTATTAAATGAGGTCTCCCTAGGCTGTATTCTACATGAAATGTTACCACTTCCGTTAACGAATATTAGCCTGCAAAATTTTATTTGGCAGATGGTGTCTTCCCTCAACTATTTTAACAGTGATAGAAAATAAATATTCATAAGAACAGAAACAGGTGGTTATCCTCAGAGACAAGTCAAGGGAATGAAAAGTCCTTCACAGTAAAGAATGTGCCACTGTCATAAATGCTCCTGGCTGCTTGCATTTGCTTCTGTTGACCATTTTTCCTGCACTGCCTCGCCTCTTTCTTGAATCTGTTCTTGTTTGCTTCTTTGAGCACCATGTTTCTGTAAGTCAAAACAAAAAACAAAACGAAAAACCCCCAAACCACAGTGTATTTCAGTTACGAGTTCTGACTTCTGCTGTGCTGTCTACAGTACCGTAAGTTCTGTGTGCCAGGTGGGTCTGCTGGAGCAGAGCTAGTGGTGTACATGACAATTAAAGTGAACTCAGCCCTGGAGTGGCTGAAGGGTTTGTCTTGCTGAATGCTCATTCTTATCCTCGTAAGGGCTAAGTGTGATGTATGTCCACCTTTAAGTGACAAATTACATTTTGATGTTTTTTCCCCATTTACCCCTGATAATTGCAGGAATGCTTTCAGATGGCTACTGTCTGAGGAGGTTGGATCTGAAGTTAGTTCTTGAAGCTGCGTGTGTGTCAGGAACCTTATAGTTAAAGGAAGGTGTCATATATGCTTTGCTTGCTATTTTTCCTCTGAGGAAAAAAAAATTCCTCTTTTGTTCTGAGCAACGTTGAAGAAAGCAGCAGAAGAAAGTAAGTGTTAAATATGAAAGAGGGCTGCAAAAGGGAAAGAAGAATTATAATGTGGTAAAAAAACAAACCAAAACAACAACAAAAAAAAACACAAAACAACATGCAGCCAGGATAACTGTAAAAGTAGTTTGTATTGATTTTTCAACTTAGCATATTTGGTAAGAAGAATGTATTAATTTAGAAGTTAAGTACTATAGAGGCTTTCTTGAGAGTTCTCAGTTTGATACCTAAATTTTATATTGCTATATATAGTTGTAAAGCATGAAGCTTAACTATTATGTTAAACTCCACTGAATAAAAAGCATTGGTTTACTGGTTGTATTTTTGTTTTTGTTTTGAAACAATCCTAATTAATATATGGATTAATATCATATGCATATTATATCATATCATGCATATGTTTTTTAGGATCCTGGATTAGGAGAATTCAGTTACAGTGAAAATTAGTTGTTGTTATATTAATGCTGTTTTTCTCTTTGAGTATGTATATTATAAATAACATACTATGCACGTTCTTGCCATTAAAACATATAATTCCCAAGAAAATCTACTTCTCTAGGTTGCTTCTTTTATCATATTTATTTATTTATTTATAAACTGTTATAACAACCTGAATAAGTTTTAGAAAGGGTTATAAAATATATGATACATATTGAATGTTAGCTCTACAACTTCAGGGACATAACTGTATTGTAATTTCTGAGCTGTGGTACATGCAAAAATGTGTTTTGGTCTCACCTCAATATTTCACAAACATTTCTCTAACTCAAATCCCCTTGCAGTTTGACAAAATTGGGCATTACTGCTCAGGAGAGGCAAAAACTAGGTACAGCAGAAATTTTGTCATTCAGGTCTAATGTGTATTTGCAGTGCTGAGAAGAGAATCTTTGGCTCCTACGCCACTATTTCATATTCATGAACACTAAATTCAGTCACATTTTATATATATAAACCTGTTGAAAGGCAAAACAAACCTGATGGAAAAACTTAAACTAAGAACTGTGTATTATCAGTGCTAAGAAAAAATATTTTCTTAGGTTTTATTTACTTAACTCATTCTACTACTAATTCCAAGATTTTCAGCAAACAATTTTATCCTCAGTTGGAAAAAAAAAAAGTTTTGGTACCAAATAAAAATACTATTATGTGATAGTTGTTTAACAGAGCCAGTTTTACCCGCTGAATATATTGCATCTAATTTATTGCCCTATTAGCTGAGAACAAAATTCTTCTGTATTTTTTCTAGTCGATAGTGAATACTTTTGAGAGCAATTTAAAATAAATGCATACAGCATTTAGGGTTAGATTTATACCTTCATTTATTCTTCTAAATGTGACTTAGATCTTAAAAAACAACAACAACAACAACAAAACTTTTAAAAAACTTTTAGACTAATTATGCATAATGTCATAATATTCAGATTTTAGTGAAAAAGTGGAATGTCTTTTCCCTTCTGCATGGTTTCTCTGTACTTATTTTTAGCATGGTTGCACGTATGCTCAATTTGCTATATACTTTTCTTCAAAAAGAAAACCACAACAGTTTTGTTACGAAGTAGGTGTCACAAAGAATTAAATGGTCAAAACATAATTTATCACGCCTTTTTCTGGTAGGATAAATCAACACCTACTAGTCCTCTGATTTATCAGGCATTTCATTGCAATGCTCGTTTTTGTGAAGTGTTATGTAGTGATGTTATGTCAAAGGTAGACCTTGTTCTTATTGATCCTTTACCCTCGAAGTCAGCTTTATGGTCTGTTGCAGCAAATGTACCCCAATTACTGTTATATTCTGAAACCAGTTTACGTTGCCTAGGTGGTCATATGCTATTTAATTTATGAAATGAAGAGCTACAAACTACTAAATTTGATTTTGCCCCATAATTTTTAGTATCTTTTAAAAGTGATCTTTAAAACTTTATTATGTGTGTTACAGAATTATGCAAAATATGAGGATCTTTTGATGCCTATATTCTTTCTCTTTTTTTTTTTTTTTTTGTGTGTGTGTGTGTTCTTGTGCTTAAATGTAGTGAAATGGTAGCATGCAATTACAATTTTGCTTGTCTTAAAACATGTTTAAGTCTAATCCTCTAGTGATTTTTTGACAGAGCTGTGAATTCTAGAAGAGGTTTTAACATCTGAATATGTGCTATTGCATTCAAAAATTTTCTAATAAGATTTGAAACCGACTTGGCAAGTGTTTGGTGAAGGATTTAACACCCAAGGATTCAGTATGTCATCATACTTCACTACCTGTATCTTGAAACTTCATTTTTTTTTTTTGTAAAGCTGATACAGAATTTAAACCTGCTTTTTCAAGTCAGGTACATAACACATCACTTTGTTGCATGTGTAATTTTCTAGGGGAATACTTATCTCATTGTTGCTGTTGTATATGAATAGTGAGCAAACTTATTGTTCAGTGTTAATAAATGTTAATAAAATATTTTAGAATGTTTTTGTTAAAATATTTTTTCAACCATAAAACACAGACTGAATTTTAAGTAACTTCTGTTTTTACTAGAAACCTTGCACAGGTCTCAAAATCAGCACAAGCCAGAGTAAATTAGTTCAACATTATAAAATACTGCTTCATGAAATTAAGAAGTTTTTGATTAAGTAGACTTTTGGCCTTTTGGAATGGAATATGGTTTCCTTTCATATGTAATGTGCTTTTTTCATATGCATGGACGGCTTCAGTTTTTGTGATTTCTTTTTTTTTTTTTTTTTTTTTTTTAAGATACACTTTCAGTTCTGGATGACATTTAGCCTTTGACCCAGCCACTTTCTTACAATAAACAGTTTGTTGATGAGAGCAGCTGCTGGGAAGATTGCTTCCAGACTGTTCTGTTGCAGCTGAGTAAGAAAAGCAAAAGCCAGAATGCACCTTACAGCATCGCTCTGCTGCCCTCCTGGTTCCTCTGCTCCGTTCCTGTTTGTATTGAGGATAGGGCAGTGGGCCTTCTGCAGCTAGTGCTGTCCTGCAGCCACAAAGGCTGCTCCGTGGCACGGGACCAGAAACGGTAGTACTTCGCTATCGAAACCAAGGAATCAAAATAAATGGTTTCTCCTGAGGACAAGATACATTCACTGTTTTTTGTACCTCTAAAAAATTGTTCCATCCTTTAAAAAAGATTAAATACTTCTTAGCACGAAGAAAAAAATTGTCTGGTTCCTTTACTTGTTTCGTGCATGTGAATGGTAGTACGTGCCTTCTAGCAGCCCAATACCTAGGAGCAACACTGTTGAAAATAGCAAATACTGATGTAGCAAAAACAGCAAATACTGATGAAATACTTGACATTTTGATTTCTATTACCTTGTTACTACCTTATTTTATAGCCTGATTGACAGCATTCTATACAGGAGGTAACATCTGATACATTTTTCATTAACTGGTGACTTTTGACCTAAGCCTGCAACCTGTTTTTAACATTTAGTGCTGCACATTAGATAAATTAATTTTCTGCCTACATACAGTGGTATTTAAAGCTAAATTTAATTTTGGATTCAGATAGTTCTTGTTCAAAGCAATGTAACACTGATAAAAGTTCCCTGCAAATCTTGCACAAGTCAAAACATTTATTAAGTCTTCCCCAGGTTTTGGACTAGGTGTTGCAAACATCAGTGCTCAAAATGGCCCCACTTGAATAGGTGACTGTTTCTACTCCCTTGCTGAGATGATACACTGTATAACTGGTTATATAAAGGAATAATTGGTTTTAAAAACACACTGAAAAGGGCAAAAGACTAAGTTTCTTATTTGTGTCTTTTAGAAGTGATTAGCTTTGTTTCCCCCTTCTCGAAGTATATAGCAAACTAACTATCTGAACCACTGGAGACTCCTAAAAATCCGGTTGGTTGTGAATTACACAGTTAGGAATCCCTGCCATCTTTCTAAATGCCCTTCCAAATTGTACACAATTGACTCATGTTTTACATAGTATCTGGGTTTAGGAAATATAAAAAAGATTATTAAAAAACTGAAACAGATTTCCTAGTTATGTAGTATCCTGAGAATGCATAGCAAATATCAGCCAAGTAACTACAGAAGTTCATGAGAATATGAAATGAGAATGCACCTCGGCACTACAATAAAATCTTTATGAAGTTCTTTGGGGGATGGGGAAAGGAGGGAGCGGAGAGCTGGGAATTTCTCTCCTTTCTGAAATTTTTTATACTATGAACTAAACACAGAACTGTGAAAATAATGGCCCTCTGCCTGCTAGATGGATAGGCTCAGATACATAGATTCTCCCCTGATTTACCCTAGATTACTGACCCCGTTCTATGATGTATTTTCCTATTAAAAAAATACTAAACAAATGAAAATGTTACAAGTAATCTGAAGAAGGATTAAAATCAGCTAGTGTGGCTGTGGACAGAGACTGTTTAGCTTGTTCAGTTTTTATCTATTCCCTTGAACAAGGACTGAACTTTCGCATGAATTATAAGCAGTTAGTACTAGGAGAAATGTTTTATATACTTTCTGAGAATGGATTCAATTGAATACTTCATCTATTTCGAATTGGATTTTGAATGTTCGTTTTCTAAATGCCCTTTGTTCTTTGCAGTTCTGTTTATTCTTTTTGTTTCCGGTACTACAAAATCTATCTTAAGGCTTACACTTATACAAATGTAAAAGGGCAACTACTCAAGCCTGCAAGCATCAACGTGTAGTTTGGTAACATTTATTAAGTGCTAATGACATGTGAGAAGTATTGAACCAATGATTATGACAATCTAATGAAATCTCTTAGCCTGATTGCTTGATGGGTGGGAGAGACAGAGAGACGGCCTGGCTTTGGCACACAAACACAGATCTGCTATATACAGCTTTCTTAAGCCCTGGTGAACAAGTGAAAGATAGCCACTACAATTTCCTTGCCAGTACTGCTGGGAGCAAAGAGTGGCCTTTCTCCCATCTTTGTGGGTGTTTCTGTGGAAGAGGTTACAGCAGTCCTCTTTTTGGGCCTCTTTCAGTTCCTCTGCCTAGGCCATGATCACCTAGAGATTACCTTTTTCTTTCCTCATATGAGCTGTCAAGAAGTTATTTTTACTTTTGTCACTCTTTCCCTAAAGGGAGAGAAGGATAAAAATAATACCTGTCAATGAGTTAAGCTTAGTGTCCATGAAATACTTTACAAAATTTCAGTAAAAGGTACTATGTGCGTGCTAGGGTATGAAAGCAATGAGGTTATTATATAGCTTCGCGTTCTCCATCATCTATATTAGAGTAGGATTTTTTGGTGCAATTTAATATGTGTTTAACATTTTTCTATATTGACGAAGTATGAACATAATTTTAAAATGGGTTTATGCTAGCATTATGAAACTGTCATCTGCTTCAGATCTCAACGTATGCCATTATTACAGGAAGTAAAAACATAGACAGCATCAGAAAAGCATTTTGTGTGCCTCATTAGTCAGAAATGTCTGCCAAAACCGTGCCCTCTTGTGCTAATAGCTGACTTTTCCTGCTGCTGGCCTCCTAAGTTGCTAGCATTCTGGGCTGGGGTTGCCACTGTAGGTGTGCTTTTTGCTGGCGCCAGCCTACTGCTTACTACCACGTTGGACTTCAGTTTGTTTCTATTGGATTCAAGAGATGCTATGGAAGCTCTCCAGTGGCTAATTTAACACCTTTAAACTTGCATGCCTGTTGAGCAAAGCTGTGTAACGCAAGGAGGATATACTTTCTTTGTATACATATGCATGTGTGTATTTATTTTTATATTCTAAATTTGAAATCAGATTCCAAGTGCTGTGGTCTCTTTATTAAAACGTGTTCTTTTCCATCAGTGCTATTATAGAAGAATTCCTGTGCAATATGGATATTTAAGATCATATCTGAAACAAGTAATACTCATTTGAAAATGGCCAATTCAGAAAAAAGCAGGTTAGCCATATGAAGGTGTGGTGTCTGTTAAGGTGCTTATACTCAAAACGAGCTATTCATGTTCTCCTCCAAAAGATCAGTGCTTTGTGCCTGTGTAATATCCATTTGTTTGGAGTTAATAAGCATATAGCCTTACGTGATTTAGTTGATACATCAATTAATAATATGTCAATCAATACATTAACTGCAGACTTCTTGAAGTACAGCGAAGCAAAACCAGAGGCTGTTCACAGGAAAGGGTTAGATTTTCTGAAAAGGAAGAAGAAAAATAGTTAAATGTCCCAGCTATGTATTCAGAAGGGGAATACTTGGCCTTACTTTCTCTACACGCAACAGCTAAAATACTTTATTATACTACAGTCATAATATTGTGTCACTGGTAGAGCATCACTAGTTAAATTTGCCTCATTTTTCCTTCCAAGCAAGTAGAGAGCTAACTAACTGATATGTAATGTTTGTTCATTTTATGGCATTATATTTTTAGCTTTCATTTAGTTTCGCCTTCATGTTTTTAATAAAAACCAAATGAATTTAGGCTGTGACTGGAGTTTTGTCTCAACAAAGAATTCCGTTGATATAAAATTTAAGATTTATCGTTACAGAATTCGGTAGAAAAGAGCAGCTCCCAAATATGCCTGGTGGGATCGGGAGGGGGAGAGGGGGAAGTATATATCTGTCTATGAACATATATATAAGAATAAGAAAATGAATTTTAAAAGATACATATAAATAGAATATAAGAATAAAATCTTGGATTTGGGTTTATTTGTAACCATTTTAACTAAAAGTTTATGTGCTTTGTGTATATGTCTCATTGGCTGATAGAGCCCAGGTGCAAATAAAATCATCTCCGTCAGGAGCTATAATTTTCTGTTATTTTATACTACAGCAGAGAAGGGTCCATATGCAGCTGGTTTTTGATCTTATGTCTGCTTCTTTTTTCCTTTTTGTTCAATCTCAACTGCTAAATAAGCATTAGGAAAAAAGGAAACTAATGATTACCAAGAAAAAAAAAAAAAGATTTTTAAACAGCAAAGGAGAACTGTTATGTAGTGGTTTCTTCACACACCTGACCAAACTCTTAAAATCATAGAAAGCAGATGTTAAATCATTAACAAAATACAGCTTTTACTCTTCCTTCTTTACACCGCAATTACCATTTAAACTTTAGTTCAACAACTTACAGCGTCAGCCCTCCAACCCTTGATACAGTGACCTTAATAAACTTTTGTGCTGATCGGTGGAGGAGCTGAGGGTACATAGTGTGCAGTAGCTGAGCTCCTCATTTCTATGGATTTTGTGAATTGACATCTACTGTATTTCACTACCCGCTTCAGAACAACTTCCCAGTTAGTGACACTTTGAGTCCAACAATCAAAACTCTGCTTTTTCATATGTTTGCCTCTCAGTACCAGATGAGTGAGGCTGTCACCACCATGAGATGCTGCTTCTTTCCATGCTCCTGCCCTGTGGAATTCAGGTTGCACTTTGGAGCATGTGGGGAGAATTTCTTAGTGAGAAGTGGTGGCTGGTTCCTGTTGGTACAGTGCTTTTCTGCTTTTTATAGTTGCTTTTTACAATGCATTGAAAATACATTGTGCTTTTGCTATGACTAGAAATCTTTCCTGTTCTAGATGATAATTTTCTAGTTGACTATTTTAACCGTGAAAAGCTGATTTAGCCTCCTGCCATCTAGTCACTCAGCCAAAATGTCAAATTTCATCGTTCCTTTAAGAAAGGAGGTGGCAGTATCTTTTGTTTGGAGAATGCACATATCAAATTGATTTGAGAAGAGAATGGTTTTATACATAGGCAATTAATTTGTCTTGACTTGCATTCTCCCTGCCAAAAATGATGCAGTAATGATGAATAACAATTTTAGATATATTTAGATATATTTAGGCCACCCTAAAACATGTAGTTACTATACTTATGAAGTATATTACGGATAATACGCATAGTATCGACTCCAGCATGATTATATGTGTAAGTAGCTGCAGACAGGGTTGTGGGTGCCTGAATCTGTGACAGCTACAGCTCTTTTGCTTGCATACTCATTTAAAGTTTGTACCTGCATGTTTTAGGATTTTGATAATGAGCTACAGGCCAGGGTAAGCAGCAGCCAGGATTTTGGGTGTTCCTTTCCCTTTTGACACACCTGATCTGGTCCCAGAGGTATGTAAGGCCAGGCAGTTCTTGGAACCAACACTTTTACTTTTAAATGGCCACCAGAGGTTGCTGCAGAACGGTGCACGCAGCTGGGGATAGGTTTGCTTTCTGCCTACAGCCAGTAAATGGTGTTAGGTTCCCCGTTTTGAATTCAAAGCTGCATCCTGAGCTTAGCAACAAATTGCACAGTTCTGTTTCTGACGTGATTATATTCTTTTCCAATGGAGTTGAGGCAAAGGTTAGCCCTGGCTGTTGTATATATTTATTTAATTACATGACAATGTTCTTCTCTTTGTGCCATTATAATAGTGAGGACAGTAAAGCATTGGTTCAGCATCTGTGTTTCTGTAACTTTGAGTTTCTGAAGTAAAAATTAACTTTCCTAGTGTGTATTTGGACACGACTTGAGAATTTGCTAAAAATGAAAACTGTTTTTTTCTTACAGAAATATCTAAAAATCAAATGCAGTTTTTGATTATCTAGTATTTGTGTTTATATTTTTGATCAGCTTTAAAAGTATGTATACATTACGCAAAAAAAAATAGCTTCATAATTATACAAATATAACAAATCTTAAATAGTTCAATATGCATTAGAAACAATAAAATGAATTTATGTAAACTAAATACCTATGGGGGAAAAATTGCATGAAAGAATACACTCAAGAGGATAAATGTTAGGAATTGTGTGGTATATCTGTAGTAATGTGACATTACACATAAATCTAAGTTATTTCAGTCTTTTCAGAAAGTATGCTGTGGCAAAAGTACGCAGGACTTTCTGATGTATAGTAACAAGCACTTTCATTCTTTGCTTAAATGTAAGAGTACTTTAAGCATCTTTACTTTTTAACTTAATGCCTGTTTTGGTAAGTCTGTAAATCCATCCTTATGGGAGTTAAAATTACGGTTTTGTGTCTAGGAATTGCATGTTCAGACAATCATGCTAAATGAAATTCTGTGTTCAGAAAGCAACAGGAAAACACGCTTTCTGCTTAAGCACAGTTTTGATATACTCCCTTACAAGAACTAAAGCTGTAATTTTTCTAAATATCAGTTACAGCTAATAAGTTACTGTGTGTGTAAAACAAGAAGGATAGTGTGTAAAGAATTTAGTAGGAGTCTGTTGAAGCTATGATATTACACGGAGTAAAGATACAAGTGGTTCATGCAGATTAATTCAAAGAAGTGCTCATAAAACCTTTAATGCCACATCATCACGTATGATGCAAAAAAATGGAAGAAAATATTTAAAGCATATTTTAGGCAACAAGTTAAATGCAAAGAGTTTAATGGAGCTTTACAAAATGCAGAAATGAGAAGTGGTTTATCTGTAACTAAAATTTACCTATTGAGTCATTCTTAGATTGTCTTGTCCTAGAAGCTAGTGCTTGATTGTGTTTGGAAAAAGAACGTTCCTTTCTTCGTGTTATGCTCAGTATGTCGTATGACTAAAAAACTATGGGGGAAAAATCACCTGAAAGAATATAATGCAGAGGGTAAATGTCGTACTATAGGGCTGCAAACCAGTAAGTCTGCTGCCATTCAGCATACAAAGAATGTCACACAAGAAGCAGTGTCCATGTGAAACTTGAGAAAGTGTAGTTTCCGAGTATGGAAAATCCATAGAAAGGTGTTAGAAACAGGACCACTTTTCTCGTTGCTTTTTAAGATACAACAATGGGATTTGGAAAATTGGAGTAATTCCTTGGATAGATAACTATTTATAGGAAGATTGCTCTTAATTGCAGTTTGTGGGTTTGAAAGAGTTGGACTGCAGCTCAGGGACATCATGTTCAAGGGCAAGAGAGTTAGTCTTTAGACTAGTATAGGAAACCCTCAGAACTGAGGTTCCCAGATCCTGCAGTAACAGGAAGGAGGGGCACATACTTGGGTAGAAACTGTGCATCTATGAGAAGTTTTTTATTTAAAGGACAAATGTTTTCTTAGAAAATTTGAGGGCAAGAATCACTAATACATTACGTTTGGTAGAAAAAGACTATACGTTTTTTGTGGTTTCATATAGATCTTCCAAAATAGCTATTATTCTGAAAATGAGAATGTAATTATGAGGGCCAGATTTAGAATTGTGCCCTCAGGTGCAATTTGGGTTGCTGTGCTCATCTTTTAATATTTTAAGGAGTCATTTGTCCATATATTCCAGTATCTTCTTGTGTTTCATATACATTTGCTCTCAAAATATTCTTTCAGTTCAAATCTGCTATGTAAATTATTGATAGCCTTAATCAGCGGTTCAGTAGCTTTTACTTTTAGTTCTTCTTTTTTCTGTTTAGCTTCCATCTAATTCAGTTTAACTTTTTATTTGAGAAGTTATGTATGTGTGATAGAGACTGCTTTGTTTCTAGAAGGAGCAGAGCTCTTCAAAATGTAAGCTACATACTTCGAAAAAAAGAAGTCCCAGCATCTGTGTTTGTGGGCTGTTAACTTGCAGTTTCTACAGAAAAGGCAAAAATTTCATACCAAATCTCTCAAAAACACTTTAGGTATCTTGAGAAAGAGTTCTATGAATGTCTAACAGTTGTTTCAGGGAGTTACCAGACAGGTAATAATCACAGTAATTCATCTCTTTGTTTCACATTCAATAAAACACACTTCTAAATAACCTAAAATAAAGGAGAGGGAAATAAAAGGTTTGGCATGTAGATATGTAAAATTAGTTGTATTAGATATAATAAATTATATCTGTGTATCATATACATGTATTTCACACTGAAAATATTTTGCAAAGAAATGTCTACCAGCTGTGCCATTGGCTGTGACAAGGGAGCATACTTACAACTCCATTTTGTACACTGGTATAAAGTTTTCCTAGTTATGTGCCTTCTTGTGTTATATGTTTCTGCTTTAGCTAGCTTTTTAAACAGCCACTTTGGAGTAAGGTAATAGTTGTGAAGCTTCTGTTAGCTGAAAGTACTCCTTTTAGTGGGGATTCCGCTGAGAAATCAGTAAATGTTTTTCTTAGCTGCTGCTTTATCCTTCAAATCAAGCCTTAGAGATGCTTTGAGAGGCTTGTAGCAGAGAAATTTAGCATGTTGAAAAACCTGCATAAACAGAAGTGCATAATATGCACTCCATGTTTCGGTACCTAGCAGAACCACCACAAGTTTAAGCCTAATCAACCCACAAAGGAGCGTGGTCTCAAGATTAAGAAGAGTGTACCCAATAGTCAGGTCAGGCCAGAGTAGAACAAGCAGCAGCAGTTGATCTTCAAAAAAGAAATGGCGTTATTTTTCCTCATTTTGAAGCAGAAGGTGGTTTATTGAATGTAAATATTCTCAGAAGAATGTTTGTATATCTTTCTGTATGTTGGTCTGCATTTCTATGTCTTACTTTATTTCCCTTGTCCACAGGAAATCCATCTTGCATTCCTGAAATGGCTTGAGGAAAATGTAAATGCTGAAGGATTAATAGAATCCAGCAAAGTGTCTCTTAAATTTGTTTCATCTTGTGAATCAAAAATGGAGACAACTCCATCTCTGATGTCAGTCATCACTGAGATGGGAAACTTCTCATCAGAACATTTCAGCCTGGAGACGTATCAACAGAATCTGCAAACAAAGAAGCTTGGAAAGATTCTTCTCTTTACTGAAGTTACCACCACAACAATGAATCTTCTGGATGGGTAAGACAGTGATCCAAACCATCTTGAGTAAGATTTCTGATAGGAATTCACAGCTATAGAAATGCTCACAGTGTTTGGAAAGAAACGTTTTTCTCTTTTATTTGTTTGTCACCTACAAGATACCCAGTCAAAAATGCTGATTGTCTATGAAATAGGACACAAAAGAGAGATCTTTGTGTTTACAGAATATTAATTAATCGTGTATAAATGCCAATATATAAGAGGTGCAAAAACCTAATGTGACAACTTCTTACTTGGAGATTGACTTCAATTGTTAATCTTGCAAAAAAAACCCACAAATGTTTAAAGTATTAAATGTTCATATTTAGGAGATTGCATACATTTTCTAACACAAGTTATTTTCTGAGCTAGTTACATAACAAAAGTAATACCAAGTAGATTGGGGCCTAAATTTTAACATTGCTGTTTTCTCTCCTTCCATTTAATGTCCTTTCACTGAATATTCCACTAAAATGCTCTTTGGTGTTTTTTAAACATTGGTTAGGGTTGTGCTATACGTTCTTTCATCATCACATAGATGACCCTTGTGAATGAGTTGTGAGATACCTTTGAGAAAGTAGTTTGTTAGAGTTTTGAATGGGATTAAGTGATATGAAAATCACAGTTAGTAAATCTTAGGTTGGAGTCTATGTACAAAGAATGTACTGTTAAGTTTCAGAACATGAAATAGTCTGATGGAAAAAACTGTCTTTAAGAAGCTGTTCCTCTTCAGGAAAGATTTTTTCTGTGTGTTTCTACCTGCAGCTCTAACTTTTCTTGACAGCCACTTTTGAGTATCAGTGTTAATTTATCTGCAGAAATTGCAGGTGAATTTTGCTGTTTAAAATAACCTCAGTAATTTTGTTCTGGATTTTCTTTTTATCAACATCATCAGTTAAATCGCCTTGAATGTTATTGTAACTGATTAGTTAACTAGCAGTAATAGCTTTACTTCTCAGCTAGAGAGCCTAAATTGTAAGGCTGATATGTTACAGAATATACCTTCTCGCAGGTAATAAAGGTGATTTGTTTTAAAATATACATACACAAAAACTGTGAACGAGCATGCATTAGAACAGTATTACAGTAAATCAGTGTAATTTTACAGTTGACACTGTTCTGATAACTAAAAATTACCTGAAATTAAGTATTTATAGTGTTTATAGATAAACTTTACAAATGATAATTTGCCCTAAAATTTTGTAATTTAGAGACAGCTCAAATCAAATACAAATTCCTTTAAAACCAAACTATTTTTTGTGTGTTTATACATACATGTGCACACATATTAAAAAATGTTGCAATCCAGTTTTGCCACACCCCTTCCTCCAAATCTACATCCTAGTCCTACAACTGATTTGACAAGGGCTTTTGGATGTAGACAGACATGCTATTTCAATAGAGCCCCAAAATAAGTGTTTTATTATTATTATTGAAGCATTTGTAGTATTTACATCTTTGTTTCTGTTCAAATCATATTCAACTCATAGGATTGAAAGCAGACTTACTGGTAAGAAACTGAAGTGAAAATTCAATATGTTAATAGTTTTCTTTCTGATAGTTGTTCTTGGTGGTAGTTCTCAGTAACAGTATCTACATATCCCAGTAAGATGAAATATATTATTCAAAGTCTGTGAATTTATTTAGATATCACGAGCTAAACAGAATCATGTCTGGCCGATTTATTTACGCTTATATCATCCAGAAGGCAAGGGAGATGAGAGAAGTGGTCTTGGTTTTTCATTGAATCTGGAACCTTTACCCTTTTATCTCTAAACTGATGTCCCTGCAGAGTGTTCAGCTAACGGGTTGATTTCTTATGTAAGTAGTCCAAATGTAATGAAGTGCTTGGAGATGTGGGTCTTCAAGATTTTCCCCATTGTGATGCAACTCCAGTAGTTGGTTTTCAGATAAGATGTAAACCAGTTCTTTCTCTAAGCAGCCTTTACAGGGAAGGTGGTCCTATTAAGATTATAATTTGAGTGATTAAGTTTCTTGTAGAAAGTCTTTTGTTTTAATAATTCAAAATATTAAATATGATGATTAATGATATTGTAAATACACTGTTGTCATAGATAAAAGAATAATGTTGATGTGATTTGCATGTTCAGCATGTGATTTGCAGTTCAGCAAAGTACCTTGAGATTTCACAAATAATAAGAAGTCATAAATCACTAGAAATTGAGGCAAATATCTATTAGATATTTTATTTATTCTTTCTGAAGAAAGAAGTTGTCAGTTTTTAATGTACTTCCATAAGAACCAATATGAATGTGTTAAGGTATGTAATATGTCAGGTTTAGGATATGTAATATGTCACTTGCCAGTTCAAAATGAAAGTGTATCTCAAGAAAAAGAGTTTCTTTCATTGCACAAAAAATAAGTTCTTACTGATCAGTTGTAATTCCCAGGAAAAAAAAGTAAATTATACCTTGTATAGGTAATCGAATATTGCAATAAGCAAGTGCTACAGGATGGAATCTTTTATTTTTTCCAAAGTTTGTGATGACTGAAAATGTGACACAGACACCTCAAGAACTTAATCCCTGGGATTAGCAGTGAATTGATTTAGTAAATTATTTAGTTAGTAAATTACAAATAAATGTAGCATTTAACTTCCGTGATTTTAGATTTTCTTATACCTCTCCCACAAACTGAATGTCAAATGTTTGCCTCTCTTCCTTTTCACTTCCCCAAACCTTCATACCCCCCAAAATTAAGACATCGAAGGAGAAAGTGGGCTGGAACTAATTTAATGGCTGAGTGACCTCACAGTAGAGAAACAGCCGGAGCCTAATAGGGGTCTTTGTCTACATTTCCACCCTGGCTGGTAACGTGCCAGTCAAAAGTCAAGCAAGAGAAACAGGTGGAAACTATTAGACCTGTCATAAAGTTTGAAAAATTGATTCTGGAGTCTAAGTGAATAGATTGAACTTGACAGTGTTGTCCTAAAGATTCTAAGGGAAAATTCTGTAGTTTAATTTGGAATCCCTTGATTGTTCATTAGCTCTCCAGATGGCATGTCTTGACATTTTGCATATTAACATACACACTTTATTATCATTGGCATACATTTACATGTCCTAAGGTAACGAGCAAAGTGTGAATTCACCTGTAAGTATCTAAAATTAAATGGCATTAGTCTAATTGTAAAACAAAGATTTTTTTTTTAAGCAAAAAAATTTGCTTAAATATCATGTAGTTTTAAATAGTCAATATTGCTTCTATGATTTGAAGTTAAAAGCTTTAAATGAATCATAAGACTACATTTAAAGCATTTAATCTTTTACTTCTTAAACTAAAATTTAATTAATTAATTAATTAATTTTTTTTAACCAAAGATAGAGGCTCTCCTCTTGTTTTGTTTTGTTTTATTTTTTTTCTTCAAGGGAAATCAGAAGTCAGAAAGAAATTTCAGAAACCTTGTGTATTTCTTCAGAGATATTTATCCCAATAGCACCTGACCAGGTTAACCTTTCCAGAAGCAGTTCCACTTTTGTTGTCTCCTCTCCTCAAAGAATGCCTGAGTTTGTATGACTCAAAATGAAACCATTATTTTTAAGGATGCATCTGGTATGCCAATGCAAGTATTGAGTTGTGGAAACGAACTTGCTAGGCTCACAAGACCTGAGGTTGATAAATAAATATTTCTAGCACGCCTTAATTAACTGGATTGGTTTCACAACCATTTCATTAAAAATAAATTACTTAGGTATTCAGTTCAATTTTATTCTTTACCAACACCTTACATCTTGTTTTAATGTTTTATTTGGCAGAAGATGTGATTTATACATTACTAAGCCAGCATGTGATATATTGTACATAAAATGCCATTGTGGATACTGTTTCCCCAGTATTTAAGAAGAACAAAGGCAGCTGTTCCTGTGCCATTGTTAGGAAGAGTTTGACATAAATATGGTGAATTTTAGTGGGAATGAAATGTGGGAGAAAATTGCTTTCATAATTGCTGAGTGGGATCTTTAAATAAAATGTCAGTTTAGAGTAAACATTTTCCAAACAGTTAAAATCTTTGCAGAAGAAAATCCTTTACGTTGTTGGTGCCATTTTAGTTTTTCTTGATGCTTTTCAAGATTCATCGTGATACAGCTTTAATTTTGGAAAGTGAGCATTGAGATTTTATTTTTAAAACTCATGTTTTATATTTAAATACACGTGCTGCTTATGCAGGTATGCATTAGTGAAAAGTAAGAGCAGCTTATAGTTGCAGGAAATTGGAATGGCAGTTCAGAGGCACAAACAAGCTGAGATTGACAAACTGTATTTTGTACCTAGTGGGTGTTTTTTTTTCAAATCCTTATGATGTTTTACTCTACATAAACACAGCAGCCTCCTGTTTAGTCATTCCATGCACCTCAGTGATCTCTTGTATTCTCTGTTTAAACCACGTTTTTTAAGAAACAAATTGAAGTCAGATAAGCCAGGTGGGTGGTGGTTTGAAAAGTGGTTTAAAGACAGAAATTTGGAATTAACATAGCACATGCAAAATATGCCGTATAGTCACAGTGCTTGTATTCATCCCATCATTGGGCGTATCACTCTAAAGCCTGACCTCTCAGGTATTTCCATCATAATTCCATGACAACTGGACTACAAGCACGAACTGTTGCTGTTGCTATTGGCTCAACTTGATTGACCATTTTCTTTAAAGTTACAAAAATTGTTTACTGCTGCTGATATTATTTTAGCTAGCCATGTCTCATAATCTAGGCTCAGTTGGGTGGAGGAAGCAGTTGTGCTGTGTAGTCAAAATCAGCTGCAAGAGGGCTGGTTTGGATGATATGTGCAAATAGGGACCTTGTGTTTTCCTCACCTGAAGATGTAGAGGTAGTTGGATTACAAAATCTTCAAATTACAAAGTCTTTGTCTTTTGGTCTGACAAGAATATCCTAGTACATTAATAGTCTTCTGTAAATAAATGTCTTGTCACCAACATTAACAGTTTGTAAAAATTACCCCTCTCCATACTTCCCTCTGAAGAAAGTGTCTTAGAGAGTTAGAAAATGCTGTGGTGGTTGGGAAGGTTGCCTTTGTCTCAAGAAATTGCTGTTGGGTATTTAAAAAATATCTGCTGGTAAATTGGTCAGTGGGATTTAAATGTTGTGTGAATTTTGTGTGTAATCTTTTCATAATACATAACATACATAGCCAAAACATAATTTATAATTTTGGATAGCCAGGCCTTCCTTGTGTAGAGGACTCTCACAAGTGCATCTCTTAAAAGCTAAGATTCCTTGGTTGTCTTTGTTTGTTAAACTATGTTGAGGAATAGGAATACTTTACTTAACAAATACTTAACCTAAAACCTAAAGTTAAATACTATTGGCAGTAGACCTGCTCTTTAAAGGATTTCATTCTTTTAAGCTGTATCCCTCCCATTTAACTTAGCCTTCATGTAGTATCATCTCCGTTTGTTTCTTACATCATTGGCTTTACTAATTTTTAAACTTGCATTTATTTTATTCATCGGGTTGAATTTGCAAGAGGGCTTTTTATTCTCAAAAGAAATAAGGTTTGTGCATTGGAATAGCTGCTTCCATGATTGTTTTTTTTGAGGATTTTTTATAGTCAGTATTCTGTGCCATCCTGTGGTGATAAAGATTAGCTCACGTAATAGTATATGTTAGTTTCCCTTAAATCAAATACATTTCAAGAGTAATTTTTACATGTATAAATGTTTTAAATGTATATTATTTCTGACTTTATTCTTCCATTCACTTATTGGTACCGTTTTGCATCGTCTAGCATTAGGGAAAGCTGTCCTTCATCCTGATAATACAAGATCATACAGGAATTTTTGTAATACAGCCAAGAGTCTGTTCCCTTCCTTGCCTGTATAAAGTGAGGAATTCGGAAGTTTTTGGCACTGATTTGGTTCTGTGCCATTCCCAGACTCTTCTCTGCAATAGCATTTTTCATTACATGCTTGCTGAAAGATTTCTGTATTAGGATTTGTCATCTCCTTTGCGTCAATTTTCCTTGCCTTTCTTTCCACCTGTTGTGAATGGTTCGTAAGGGCGCTAAACAATTAGGTCCCTATTTTCTTGTCACGCACCTTGTGTGTCTGATTTTCCATGGAATTGAAGACAAAATATGTTCCTCTTTATTTTTTTTGTTATGTAAAATTAGTAGATTTTCTTCCTGTTAATGAAGTGGGCCTCCTGCTTGCATGGTTTTTGTCAGCACAGGGGGAGGTTTGATGTTCCCAAAGGGGATTGAGTCATAAAAAAAAAAGATACCCGTTTTGCAGAGCAATTAACCCACATTGAACTCTTATAGTATATTGTATTACCCTGCTGCTGGAAGTTCCTGAACAATCCGTATTGTTGTATGAATACACATGTATCCTTGGGACACTCCTCCTTTGTTAAATATGAGTGGTAACCCTATAAGACTGCACAGTTAAAATGATTGCTGGAGAATGGAAATAGAAGGGTTCAAGAACATTATCTTGTTTTGTTTTACACCGTGCTATTTTCATGCATACATTTTAAATCAGGCTTTTCGTATTAAGATGAAAAAATTGAATGCTGAAATTAAAAATCATCACACTGTTGAAAGAGGATTAACTTGGAAGAGTTGTGTATTAGAGTACAATGTATGTAATACATTGCAATATATAATATAGGGTTATCTAGTTACATAAATTATAACACACATTGCATATATATTATTGTTACTCATTTGGTAACTGAGTAACTGAGTAATTGTGACTGTCAATTCTGCCTTTGAATTTTAAGTTTGGTTTAGTAAAAAAAAATGTTGCTTAGCTTAAATTGCCCAGAAGCACTCGTGTATTACTGTTTGTACCTCAGTGAGAAGGAGAGTTATATTAGAAAGTTAAAGTTTTGCAATTAGATAAAACAGAATAGCAGTTAGGTAGACAGATGTACTAGGAAGAGGATATCAAGTGATGTGATAATGTGTTCTGTTAATGGGTTATCTACAACATATAGAGCTGAGGAAGTCCAAGTTTAGGAACTAGTAAAGAATCCATTTGGCTGGACACTGCACGTTTCTTACACTGTTGACCTATCAAGGAGATGTGCTGGAGATACTCAGCACTTGCATGTTCCAAACAGACTCCTTTTTTTTGTTTTCAGAAAATGGAAATACAGGACTGGTTGGAGAAGTCAAGCCCAGTATGCTTTGCTTTGGAATTCCTCTGACCGTTTTTTGCTTTAAGGGATGCATAGGGCCTACTTCACTTTTGGAAGTAGAATTAACATCTACAGAGTAATTTTTATCTGGTTATTTTAGGAAGCTGATGGGAAGAATCCATTTTCTCAGACATGGAGAGAAATGTGTTGTTTGCTACATTTTGACTTTATTTTCTTTGAAACTACAATAAAGATCCAAATTCTGAACTAAAACTAAATGCAGTCAGACAAAATGTGAATTATTGTCTGGAGATGCCAGTTTCTCATTCTGACTGTACATGGAGAATACCATAATCATGTTTCTTAGAAGTTCAAAGTTAGATCATGGCTTTCAGTTTCCATTTTGCACATCTCCGTCCCTTTGCCCGTGCCAAAAAAATAAAATAAAAAATGGTTGGATTTACTACATCGTAGGAGTTGAGAAGCTTGTGGCATTACTGTTTTGAGGAAGTTCAGACAGCACCTGTTCCAGTGCTGTTACAAATAAACATACTGATTTTTATTCTTATGCTGCTAGAAGATAGTAATTTGATTTCAGAATAATTCACTGATTGTTTTCAGTGCCTAAACCTTTCAAAGCTTGTGTAATTTCTACCTTAAGCAGTAAAATAAGAAAATCCCACAGAATCTGAATTCTTTTCTTAAATCCCACTGGCCTAATTTATTTTCACTTATACTCCTAGTTAAAATATTTTAAGAATCTGTTTGTATTCAAACGAAGGCTTGCATTTATCACACCTCATATCATTTAGCCTAAAATGTCGTGGCCTATAGAATGGTGTGTAAAAATCGAGGTTCCCCCACTGCGGTTTTGTGATCCCCAGGATTGCTATAAAATACAGTACCTCATGTTGCTTTCAAAAGAATTTACTAGCATTGTTCTTGTTGCTAAAGAGTTAAAAGTGGCAAAACTTCCAAATGTTTTTTGTAAACTTCAGCTGATGCTATTTTAAGGATGATACTATCTTACATAAAAAAAAAAAAAAGGAAAAAAGGAAAAAAAGAAAAAAAAAAAACAAACACAAGTATTTTAAAGGTTTCTTTGCAAATGCTGAACTTTCATTCCATCTTTCATCAAACATACGTGGAATACAACTAGAGACTGTTCTATAAACCTTTTTCATTTTATTTGTGTTTGAATGGATCATCAGTTTGTCCATTCACAGAGCAAGAAGAAAGAGGAATTCAGAAGAATGCTGAAAAGAAAACAAGAAGAGGAAAAAAAGTAGAGATGGAGGCTGAGATATAGGAAATAGGAAATAAAAATAAGGCATTCAAGGGAAACAAATCTTATCTGTGTTTGCTGAATATTTGTTTAACAAATGTTAGGTTAAAAAGAGTGGCATGTAAAAAGGTTGCAGTATTAATTGGGGAAAAATCTACATGTTGTCAGAGTGCATAGCAAACCAATTACTGATAAGAAACATGATATTCCCTTGTTCAGCTGGCGAATTATCTACTGAAAGATCCTGTACTGTTTAGGTTCGTTTCCTTCTGAAGTCATAGAGCCTGGTAATAACTCCACTTAAGCATGTGGTGGTTCCATTTCTAACTTTTTTTGTTTGAAAACTGGGCAGTATGAGGAATTTAGTTTATTCGGGGTAAAAATAATTTTCTGTACAGTCGTCTATGAATCTGCAAATTATGATACACTGGTTTGCTTGTTTATTTTTAGTCGCCCTTTTAATCTTTTCTACCATCATAAGCATATTTGGATACGTAATCAGAATCCCACAAACTGCTTATATTTCATGTTTTTAAAAATGTGGCTTACAACATAGTACATTATACTTTTTGGATCTCGTGTAATCCATGAAATTGCATGTTGCATGACAGTAGAAAAGCTTCAGAATTCATTCTACCTGACTGTAATGCTTTCCACCCATTAATTTACCGTCTTTATTCAAATCCTAGAATAGGCAGTTAAAATTTCAAAATGATATTTCATTGACCCATTTCTACAGCCCCTAAAATGTATTGGTAAACTCAGATGGCTTGTGGGCTTAGTTAAAGAAAACAGTATTTTTTTATACTGTTATATTTATCTTTCAGCTAAAAGATTTCATCCATATAATGATTGTTAAGCCCAAGACTTGATTTTCACATATGTCTAAACTATTTGTTGATTTTCACATATGTCTAAACTATTTGGTTGTATAAACTAGTTGCTACAGAACCAGTTTCCTTTTAAGGATGCATATTGTGCAATATGATTGCGGTACTGAAACTGAATTTTCTGAGCACTGGAACAATAACGTGCAGAAAATGTTTTAGTGGCTAAAAATACTATTTCAGTCTTCACCAAAGAGAGAGAATTTCTGCCCTTTTGGAAGTTTTTGAAGTGATGCAGAAGAATGCTTATATGATCTCAGTAATCCATTTTTTAGGCTTCCATGTAGGAGGAAAATAGTCTAAAATGTTATCCACAGATGCATAAGAAAGAAAGAATATTATTTTGGACCTTTAAGTTTGAAGACTCCAAGTTACATAAGAGTTCTCACTCAGTTCGTGATTTATTTGCCAAAGATAACATGTATACCTTATCTGGAATATGGAATCAGATGTGTGATACAAAAGAAATAGCTGGGAGCCACATGCTTTAATACAAATTTAAAATCTTGTGTGGGAGTTGATTCATGTAGAATTCACGTGATAGGGAATAATTTTAAGTTAGCAGACCGTATCAGGGTAGCGAGGATCAATGCTTGTGGAATGCTTAGAGTTTTCAATCACAGTTTATCCATCTGTTTTCAAAAAGAAAAGTGAAATAATCACCCCTTGCCAAGGTAATTGAAAAGCAGTTGGGTGGCTTGGATATTTTTTGTGGTAGTAGCCAGGCATCAAATAATTTTCAACTAGAAGATGTTGGAAAGTCTGTAGAGCACTATGAATCTAGCTTATTTGTCTGCCTTTTTGTTCTTCTCTTGGCATCAGTATTCTGCCATTCAGTTGCTGCATTTACATGTTTTTCTTTGGAACTAAGTGCAGATATTCGTAGTTCTCCATCAGAATATTGCCAGTGTGCTGACAGAAAAAATACAAGGAAGATGCCCTTGTGCATCACAGTACCAGCATACTGTAAAGCCTAAGGTAAAAAAGAATCTTTATCCCAAGATGCTTCTTGGTTTTAAGAATAATAGTTCAAGAATCTTGATATAGCCAGTTGGAAAGCCTGATGTATGGAAATGTTCAGCCTAGATTCAGACACAGAATGTCACCTTTGCAATGTATTTAACTGACTACGCTGATTTTGTCCCCAGGAACTGAAGTTTGTTTGATTAACTCAGATTTCCACAGATCTGTATGCTGTAGCCACAGAAATGGAAATTGATTACAGAATATATTGTCATAGATATTTCACTGCGTGTCATGTTCTGTTTTTTTGTTTTGTTTATGTTTTTTTTAACCTTTCTGATAAAGAAAGACAAGGAATTATTCTGCCGAACAGCCAAACATGGTGTTCATAGCAATAAAATGGCATAAAATATGGTCCTCATTTGAACATGTAATTTATCTAAGCAGTTGTAACTTTAGGTATGTAAAACATATTCAAATCTTACAGACAAATTGTTTGTATTTCTTCATCTGCGTTATTGGCAAGGATTGCAAATTCATGCTTATCAATTTTGGGAGAATTAAAAGACTTCTGCTTATCTTCTGTTTATTTCTATTCCCAGTAGCTTTCACACACACTTCCAGTATTTTGCTATTATCAGCCATTTTTATTTGTTCATTTTCTGGTTTTGGTTCAATTTCATGTTTGAGGTGGATAAGATATAACTTACTCGTACCACAAGCTAGTTAATAAGTACCAGTGTAATTAATTAGTAATGCATGTACTTTTAAAAAAATGTAATTTAATGTTAAAACAAATCTAATAGTTGCTGACTGGTAAGTAAGATAGTGCTGGCCATAGTCAAGAGAGAAATATTTGGGAGAAATCAATCTTACTTTAGTTAGTGACTCAGATCTTAACATCGTACATGCAGGGAAAAATATTTTGTCTTGGTAGACTTCACTGGATGTAGCTTTTTCTATTGTTTATCATCTTGAAACTTATTGGTCTAATTTTAATTCTGCAGTTCTGAACATAGCTTGGGATGAGTAAATTGTAATGATTAAATACTTCAGAAAGAAGGAGAAAGATTTTCTTAAGTCCCACTTCCTTTTGTCTGTGTCAGCTGACCTGAAAAATGTAAGTTACACATAATTCTGATGTGTGTCATTAAGAATTTGCATGCTGCCTTCTCTACATTTTCTGTTATTTTTTCACCACTTTATTATCTCTAAAACCAAGGAATACAGGTTATTTATGCTAGAGAATGGATTCAAACTTCTGTTTTCACAATATGACTAAATAGTTACATCAGGTAAGAAATTCAGCACAATTCCATCTTTTTTTTAACTAGCTATAGTAACAGTTCAAAAGAGGTAAGGCCAAAGGGAAAGAATGAACTCATAAAATTAAACTGTTTTCAGCTATGGGTTACAAAAATAATGCAAGTATCTTTCCTGGCGTTTTATGCAGAATTAGGAGTAGATGAGAACAGCTAGACATAAATGTATTTGAGGATGCCTGCAAGCCTAGGTGTAACAGGTTGTCCAACTAATGTTAATTGATAAGACTCACCAGAAAATTCTACCCATTGCAATGGAAACCAGCTATTAAAGGGAACAGAGAAACCACTCACTATGAAGATTTTGGAAACCATACAGTCACATTTTGGGTGGAAGAAAAAGGGAAGAATAAGTAAACCTAGAGTAGTAATGAAGATTTCTTTTTGTGAAGTTCAGAATGATCATTTTTGCCTACAGGAAAGCTGCAGAGGGACTGTTTATCAGGGAGTACAGTGACAGACAAGGCGTAATAGATTTAAACTAGAAGAGGGTAGGTTTAAATTAGATGTAAGGAAGAATTCTTTACTGTGAGAGAGGTTTGGCACTGGAAAAGGTTGCCTAGAGAAGCTGTGGATGCCCCATCTCTGGAGGTGTTCAAGGCCAGGCTGGATGGGGCTTTGGGCAAGCTGGTCTGGTGGGAGGTGTCCCTGCCAATGGCAGGGGGTCAAACTGGATGGTCCTTAAGGTCCCTTCCTACGCAAACCATTCTGTGTTTCTTTGAATAAGCAGGTCCTGCTATGTGTTGGCTATAACATTATTCATTCTGGAATATTTATTATTCATTCTCAGAATGTCTGAGGGTCATCATTAGCTCCACGAGAAAGGTATGCTAACGTTCTGTATTGTTCTGTTTTTGATTTCAGCATGACACGAACGCAAAAAGTATGCTATGCAGTTTTGAGAGTACAGGTAATTGGAACATTAGGATTCTGCCTGATAACCTGTTTTTCATCTAAGGTACATTTCAGAAGTTTCAGCACTCAGTGGTCATCAGAACAGATAATAAATAGTCATTCACAAATTATATTTCACCAGTGACTGGAGAGCAACTGCACAGAAACTATATACCTTTACTTGAGAAGGAGATGAATATTCTGCTGTTAGCTGAAGCTGTAATACATGGTATTCGTGATAATAGAATGATATTGTTTTGGGGGGGGGAAAGTAATGTGCTATGAGTCACTAGCTTAATAAACTGGTGTGCCAACAGGAGAGGTTAAGAAGGGTGAAAATATTCTATTTTGATGTTTTGCCAAGTTAAGCAGCAAAATATTGTGAGCCTGAACCAAGTGAAATTAAATGCTTTCTACTGGTTGAAGTTTTCCTTTGAAAAATCTCAGTGAGTGACAATTCAGAAGTGGTAAAGTGTAACAGTAGATAAGTAGATAAGTGCCCTTCCTTCCCTGCTTCCTCTCCCACTGAGGAGAAATTGCTGAGCAAAAATCTGAAGTGCTGAGGTGTTTATTTTAACACTGGGAAACTCTTATTACTTCAAATATTTGCCTGCTTGTATATCATATCTATTATACCAGATGTGCCACATACAAATTAGACACGGCTCATAAAGTGTGGTAACCCTAGATTTTTCAAGATTTTGGATGTAAATTTTCCTTTTATTTAACGGATCTCTAACTCATGTCATGGAGGCTTACTAGTGATGCAGGTCTATACCTTTCTAATTAAAACCTTAGTAGAATTCCTCCTATACTTGAAACATACACCTTATTCAGTTCCTCCCTTAAATATATATATATCTTTATGTATATATATATATGTCCTTAGATGGTGATGAAGCAAGAAATGCCGAAACGAAGGGAGCATTCACTGGATCTGGATCCAGGTTGTCTTAATTACTTGGCTAGGTCTGCAGCTCCATTTACCACCTAGCAAATCCGTTTTGATAGTAGAGAAGTTCCTTTACAGTGATGGTAACTATACAAAGAAAGCCTAAACTAGACTCAGATTACTAAATATGAAGTCAGAGATGAATAAAATATAAAGGATACCAGGAGTCAAACTATACTGTAATTTCTTTTCACTTTTCCTTGCACGATGAGATAGTTCAAATGAACATTTTATGCATGTGTTTATCTTTCACTCTCTGTATAATGGATTCTGGCATAGGAGCGTGCATTCACCATGCATGTTACTCTGGTTGAAGAGAGCATTGGTTTTTGGCAGGCTGTGCTGCAGGCACCCTCCTCTGGACTTCGCAGAAGAGATGCCAGCCAGCTTTGCAGGCTAGCCTGTTGGGAGTGTTCTCTCATTTTAGCTGGCTGTGGAGCCAGCTGGCAGTCATATCCAGCACAGCACTAGGTAACATGAATGAACTAGTCTTCAGTGAACTGGAGGTTTTTTTTTTCTGAATTTAGAAGAATCATTAAACACCGTTTTACAAAAATGATTTTGTCAATGTCTTTACAAACTTCAGCCATATAACTATTTAATAAAATGAAACTCAGAAGGTTTTGTACTAAAAACTGTCCATTAATTTTTAAAAATCACAAACTTTGATTGTTTTGCTTTCAATCGATCGTGTACTTCAGTATTTCTAAAGGTCTCTTTTATTGTGTGATATTAATGTCATCAAGGGAGCGAGCTGTAAGGCAAAAGTATTTGCCTAGTGTGTGTTTTCAGTTTTATGTGTTCTAGTAAATCTGAGGTGCTTCGTTCTGGTTTTCAGGTTTCAAAATACATTAACCATCTCTCCATCTTATGCAGTGGCTCATACCCACCTCGTTACAAGAAGGGTAGGAACATGATCCCTAGATGTGGTTTTTCCTAAGTAGGTGATTATTGGTATGTATGCCATTTGTGTGTAGATTTCTTCACTGGACCACATTACATAGCGTATTAGGTCTTCCTAGCATTAGTTACATTTGCATGTAGGTTTTTTCTGTGTGAATGCATTCTGGAGGGTGGTTTTGAAACACTGATATTCGTGTTACTAGGGATATGTATGGTGTCTGCATTATTTGCCAGTAATCTGAGTTGGATTTGGTTTCAGAAAATGTGAGCCATTGATTTTACCTACAGAAGTTTTAAAGCACCAGCTGTATGGCAGATGCTCATATTAAGGTCTTGCGTTTCAAGCAGAACTCAAGAAATTCTTAGGATACCTTATTTGCTTCTACTACAGATTTTTCTTCTTCAGATTCAGCCAATCCATATTCATGGGCAAAGAAAAATTTCAGTCTTTTGTCAAAACCTACTGGATAGAACCTGTTGCCTTTCTTCAATTTCTGTTCTCTGTTCTGCTTTCTCTTCTGCTAGACCATAGCTGGTGAGTAAGATTGAGTGGGAAAGAAATTCTATTCTGCCTGTTCATTTCTACCAAATCAAAATTGTGTTACTACCTGCAAGCAAAAATAAAACAAAATTTAAACATATTGCTCTCATTATGTCCATGTCCTTAGGTCCTTAGCTCTTTTGATTGTTCAGGAGTCCAATCAACTGTCAGTCTCAAGCAGTGTGAGGAAGTAAATGACACAAGTGTCCAACAGTAGAGGTCTTTATCCTGTTCAAGGGGGCCAGCTTTTTTTTTTTTTTTTTTTTTTTTCCTCCTGAAATTAGAATCTCCTTCCTGCCGTTTTTTTCCCCATCTAGCTGCATATTGTAATTTAAAGCCTTCTTTGATGGTGGTACAACATTGTCCACAAACTTCACTTCTGCATGGAAGTAGACTCATAAATTAAGGACAGATATAATACTGGTCATAAAGTACTTGGTATAATATTTTCTTTGCAATATTTCTACTGCTGCTTCAGGAGAGACTTGCACGTGTTTTTACTTGCATGTCAAATCACATAACTTTTTGTGGAGGCTGTGTGTGGCTTTAAAGATAGTTACTTGATGCAGGAGTGGAGCCTAAATTTACAGATCATATCTGGACCATTTCACAGCTTTGTTTTTTCTGCAGCTCTACAGTTGTTATTAGTAGGCTCTAACTATATAAATTGAGACTACAGACTGTAATTGAAAGAATAATCTGACCTTCCTTAATGTGGGAATTTGACAGTCCAGCCTGGGTTTTCTTGAATAATTTAATTTTCCTTCTCCATGCGCTTCAGAATTTTGCTTCCAGATCAACAACCAAACAAAAGGAGTATATATTTATATTGTATATCATGCATTTTATTAATTATATTTATATTCTAATATATGTTACATATTTATATTTGTTTCGTAGCAGTTATATTTTTAATGAATACATTTGCTAGAAGATATTTGAGTTTTTGTTTAGAATGTACTCACATACACATTGCAGTTGTGAGCTTTAATAATGTAAGCATGTGAAGACTTATGAAAGGAAGGAAGTCTTTATTTCTAGTCTTTCATATGACAAAATTTAACCTTATGAAGGCATTCTTTCTATACATTTATATGAATAAGATGTTACACAAAATTGTACTGTGATTTCTTTGCGCTTTGGATTTGAGCAAGTTTAGTCCTGTTCTGGGTACTAGCTAGAATGCTTTTCAAGAGTCTTTCCCAACGTTTTTAATATGCTAGTGTTATGCTGTGTGCTTTCAGGAACAAATTAGAGCATTTCAGTAAATAAAATGTCATTTTTTCCTTATCTTTCAGACTTTAGTTGTCATAACTTTGTGCATCTTTTGTTGACAGTATATGACAGTCTAAAATTGGAAAATTTGGGGGGAAACTCTTTGTATTGACAGAGAATTACTAAAATAACATGTTATTTCAACACTAGGAGTATTTGACTTGTTAGACTTCATTTTCAAACTTAGCCCCAAAAGCAACTACAATGAAATTTGTTTCTCAAGTTTTAAGTGATATCAGACCAGTTGTCTTATTTATGGGAATATTATAGCTCCATGTGTATCCTAGGATGTTGAATAAAAGTTGCAAAATAAGACCCAGTATAAATGTTTGTTAGAAAAAGTAGCTTTTTGCATAGTATTACAGAGATGCAAAATTAGAAAGCCAAAGATATGCCCTCCTAGATGTGAACACAGTGGTTGCCAAGCATCTTCCTGAATTGCATTTATATTGTTAAAATTGCATCTATGTTGTTATGCTGCACGTTGAATAGTCTGAAGTAACAGCTGCTCACCCTATGGAAACCAAAAGTTTATGTGAACATTTGAAGGGGAAGAGCGCTGCAGAGGATGATGAGAAATGGGTTATACTGAGTTTTTCTTAATAGGACACGGTATACATATGTTCTAGACCTACAGTACTGTGGATTCTACAACATAGCACAGAGAGAGAGTATAAAAAAGGTGATTCCTGATTCATAACATGGAAGATTTCCGCGTAGTGGCACTTAAGCGACTACAAAAAAGAAAATGGCGCTGTTGATATTCAGCTATTTGTTTTTAATAACCACATTGATAACAATATTTGTGATATTTGTTGATAGGAATATTAATGTTGTGCCCAATAAAGCTGTAAGGAAGAATAAATCCTTGGAAGCTCAGCTGAGAATTCAGATTGCACCATTTGACCCCACATAATTGAAGTGGGTGTTCGTTCTGGTAACAGGTAGGCATTTAATTCTGTAGCGATGTGGCAGAAAGTTACCACTGCTGAAACTGTTTCAGCAGTCTTTCTGCATGGTTTTGCAAACAATAAATGAAGCTTTCTCAAAGTATCTTATATGTGTCTTTTGCCATTCCAGGCATTTTTTTTAACATGGAACATTTAGAGCTCAGTTTCACTAGCTCTAAACTTCTGGCTAGAAATTATCCCATAAATGCCTTGTTTATCACGTCTGACAAGACAACACCTTGGAAATACTACTGAAGGAAAGGATAATAAGCCTTCCAGGAAACTCTCTGAAATTGTGAAATACTGCCTGAAATTTTTATGCCTTGTCACAGCATCCCCTTAAATAGCTTCTTGCAATATCCTCCTCAAATAGTGATGTCTAGAATTAGGAATATTAGTAAATGGCTACTGTGCTTTCTGGCAAGTGTAGCTTCCAGCTCCACTTGGATACATCTCTGCACATACGAAACTGCTGTATAAAATAGATGTCTCTGGAGGCCCAAGTTTTGGAGGCTATAGTTTGTAATCTGGTAAGGGTTGCCATTCGTTATGTTTGTATTACAGCTTCTGCCAAGTACTTATGACAGAATTATGGAAGTATGAAGTGCTTAAATAGAGACCTTGAGAAAGAATTCCTCCGAGGAAACAATATTTCCTTACTGTGGTTAGGTGACTGGATGACTATAGACCACTATTTCATTTGCACTGCGTAGGATAAGTGCTGGTTCATGTGGGTGGTTCATTGGTTTGTTTTGCTAGAGATGCAATATTTCCTTTTCATGCACTGTTACTCCACATAGATAATTTAAAGGTTGATGCGTGATAGCTGCTGCTCATTTACAGTGATGTGAGCACCGTATCCTTTTCAGTAGGGAACGTCACAGAAGAGAGCCACCATTTTGGAGTACTGTCCATTGAGAAATGGCGGGTTGCCAAAGAAACCCCCTATATAGTACTCTGGGAAAAATGCAGCTAATTGCATAGAAAGATCTTTTGACTGTCCTATACAAACAGCACGCCTTTTTAGTGGTGGGGTATGTGGAACTGACATTGGTGAGGTTATGCACAAGAAGAGCTAATTCTGAGAAATTCAGCTGAGCTAAGATTGTAGCAGATCAAGCATTTCAAGGGGCATAATGAACAGGTAGCTGCACTCTTGGTTCAGACTGGTGTAAACAGTTAAAATTCTGTTTTCATGATCTCAGTTTGAGTTTGTTTCTCAGTAGAAGGTTGTCTTCTGATTTGGAAGATGTCATGTCCGCATGCTCATTCTTTCCGAATGGAGATTCACGGGCTGTAATTTCAATTCAGTTGTTTCAACAGCTAATCTTTGCATGAGTTTCTGAAGGTGTCTGTATTCCTGGCAAGGAGTCCAGCTAATAAGATGCAGACTTTCACCTGCTTGATTTTAGTCTGCCTCAGCAGAGTCAAAAATGTTTAGCTGGTGAGAACTTAGTGATACTGTTCAGATGAGTTTGCTCTGGAAACCCTAAAACAGAGCAGACATCTAATAGAGGTGAGTATGAAGGACAATGTGCTTTATAGCAAACAGGAAGATGAGGGACTGTATGGGGGGAAGCTTGATTATTTTTCTCTCTTCACCAGCATTCACCGACTTACATGATTGTTCAAACACTGCTTTTAGTTGGCATTTGCATCTCTCATGCCTGTCAGTTGGTGCAAAGGGGTGTCTATGAGAATAGAAATTTGCCTTACTAACATTAGTTCCAGATAAATCATAGTTGTGAAGTTGTATTCAAGAAGCTGCTACTTGCTACCATCAGGGGAATAGAGCTCTCAGGTGATTTCTTTTACCGGGATTAGCTATTTTAAAATGATAACAACAAAGTTAAGAAGCTATGATAACAATGATAACAACAAAGTTAAAATGGTAACAACAAAGTTAAGAAGCTAACTTCTGTTCATGGCATTTTTGCTGAACACCTCAGAAAGCTGCATGAAACTTTGTAGCTGCATAGATGATAGTACCAGAAACCACAGCAATTTTACAATCTGCCTTTATTTCAAAAATATGAATTGGAGCCTGTGTTACTCCTCTATGGTGGACCCCCTGTTTAAAATCTTTTGATTTAGTTCATGTTAAACGTGTGCTGATGCAAATGGCACCCTGCTGACAATACAGAAGGGAAGAAAAAGAACAACAGGAGATGTCAAAGGAGTGTGTAACAACAAGAGAAGAGCGAGTAAAAAGATTCTTGCAAACTTCATTTGTCGAAATACCAACACGAGGGAATTCTCTCTGGCATAAAATAGCTAAAACTGCTGTAGTCTAGTGACACTGGTCTTGATATGAAGCTTGTAGAGATTCTCTGAGACAGTTTCAAACCAGCATTTGCAACACTGTAGTACCACGTTCAGCATGTGTTCCTAACCCGAGTTATCTTGACTGTTGTGCTTTGCAGCTCTTGTAACTTTTTACTGACACTTGAGCTCGTGTAGTGAAAGCAAGTTCGGGAATCCCACATGAATCTCAATTGCCGCTTTTAGCTTGCTGTGCACGTAAAGTCTTGAAGCACAGACCACATCAGCCATAAGATGTGTGGATCTGCAGACTTGGTTCTAGGAAATTCATATGCCACAAAAGAAATCTAAAAGCTCTACTTAGCGATGATACTAAGAGAATGATCAGTTGTGCCAAAGATATCTTTCCTAATTATAAACAGATGCTTTCCTTTCTGTCTTGTTTTTAAGTACGATTTTCCTAAAATGGAACCTAACAGTACATTAATTTTAACATTCAAAAATGGTCAATCTGGGTTTTCTAATAACTTGGGGATGCAATTCTGCAGAAGCTTTTTTTTTCTGCTTGGAGATTGAGGGGAGAAGAAAATCCCACAGATTTCGCTGGGTTTATGTTTCAACTTTGTAAATCACACTTAGGAATGTAGTTAAAAACCTGCAAAAGGTAATAGTGGAACAGAAAAATCTAAAATATGGAAGATTTTAACTTTAGAAAGCAGTTTTATATATACAGTAGTGTATATGCTACACTTGTTAAAACAAGGATACATAAATATTTTCATTTTTTAAAGTTCTGTTACAATTTTAAAAACAATCTTTTTATTATCCAAATTTGTGTATACTGTCTTATTTCAGGAATGATATTAAGTATCTAAATGGCAGAAATGTGGATTTGTCACATAAGCAGTCATGGTTCTCTCTTGTTTCTTCCTTGGTATATCCAGCCTTGCCAGGAGACGAGGCCAGATTATTTTTGTGCTATAGAAATTGTTCCAAAACAAACCCTTTCTGTAGTTACATTATCCTTCAATGTAAGGAACATGTTTGGCTTATATATTGCTGACATCTGCCAAGTGTTTCTTTACCAAATGTTTAGTGTAATTTGCAGTGAGCTGGTGAATACTTAATGGTCTTTGTAGAACTTCATCTTTTATGTCATTCTCAGCTAGAGCAAATCCTTTCATCATCAGTGTTATCTTTGTGCTGATTTTTGTTATTTAGATGCCTGCATTTCCCACACCCAATTTCTTTGGGATTTCCAGGATTGTATTCAAAAGTATATACCTTTTTTTTTTTTTTTTTAATTAATTTGTCCTGAATGGTATCCAATGAATATATGTGGTATAACGAAAGGACATGTTTTTCATTTAACTCCTAGTTTAAAGCAAGTTTACCTTCCTTGGCATCTCATTTTAAGTTGCATAAGGCAAAATTGAATCACTATTAAAATGGGAAACTTAATTACTGCTTAATTACCACTTCCAAAAAGTTGCTGGAAGTGCTAATTATAGCTTTTCTTCTCTTCTAAGTCTTTATGTGTAGATGCACCTAGTTCTGTTTTTAGTGAGAAATTTTATACCTTTCCCCCTCTTTTCTTTCCTCCCTTATTTCCCCAGGCAGGAAAAATAACCTGATCAGTTCAGTAAAAGCAGTTTGGGCCATTAAAATCAGCTTTGTGCTGTGAATCCAAACAGTTTTAAAATAGTTAGAATCCAGAGGAAAAGGTGGGAGAGGGGCAAATCTCTATCACTAAAATTTTCCCTTTTTTGTTTAGGATGTACCTGTAGTGACTAGGTTTGCCACAGTGGGGTTGCAGATTTTTAAAAACTAAAAGAGGAATATTAACTCCACTGAGTCTCAAAGATATAATTAATGACATTCTACTCAGCTAAGATTAACTTGAAAGCTTAAGAACAGAGGAATAAAAAAGATTAGTTTACAGATTATCAGTGATAATCACCAGACTCCTCAGCCCTACAAAATTAGGCTACCCACTTCCTTTACAAGAAATAAAGAAATCCACAGTCTATTTAGACTCATAAATGCTAGATGAAGGAAAAATGGCTTGGAAAAAAATCATAAGACATTGAAAATATCCCATCTAGTAAGTCACAGAGAAGATGGATAGGGTGATAAGTTTTTAAAGCAGGCAATATTGGGCCAAGCTGAGTAAAGACAAGTCTTTATTGATGGGAATGTTTTCTGAAAGCTCTGATGTTTGCTTTCAGATTTAGCTGTTGTTTGGACAAGAGGGACTCATATTACTTTTTCAGATCTATATGAGCATAGCTTCAAGGTTGCAGATAAAAAGAACTTTTAATAAATTTTTATACTTTCATCTATATTAATTTATTTTAATGATTTTGACTGTGTATTGATACTGATAGTAGAAGGTGCTGTCTAGTATTTATTTCTGAAGCTGGTTTTGCTGTAAAACGTGCTGCAAAGTACAAGTAGTAGAAACTACTACTAGAAACAAAGTAAAGTAGAAACTACTTCACATTGGTACAAGCCATAAAATTCAGGAGCTTTCAGATGCAATTTTACTGTATAACCATTAGTTTTCCTATTGTGGCTTATAGCAGGTATAAATGGAATTGTCATTTAAAATTATTTCTACACAATTCCTTTGTCAAACATTGCAAAATAATTAATTTTGCTTTTTGATAAATCATCACTTTACAATTGATTTCTTAACTTAATTATAAGATTGCAGACTGATTTTAATAGTTACTTACCTCTGCATCACAGCATTTTTCCTCCTGGTTTTCAGAAGTGCCTTCCCTATGTTAACATCAGTAAGGTTTGTGTATTATGTGGAACAGTTCCAGACAGAAGACATGTTCTTGAGAATTTAAGTGAGTTGGTTCAAGAAGCCTTTTGGCTGCAGGTCGCTACTCACAAGTGGGCCCTTTCCATGGTGTGTGTGACTCTTAACAAATGTGCTTTAGTGCAACATCACCTGACCAGTTCAAGCTGCAGCTCAAGATAACAACTAAAGAGGATGTCTTCCAAAAGAACCAGTCTCAGAAACTCCTGTGCAAGTTACTGTTGCTGAATTTTGAAGCACTAATTAGCAGCTAATATGGGAACATTTTACCCCCCTGTCTGCTGTTGCTGGTATTATGGTCAAGGGGTTATGTCTTGAGGAGTTCGATGGAAAACACTGTTACTGGGTTGTTCCAGTTTGAGGATGACTGATGAAGAGTGCTCCCAATCAATAGCACATTTCAGACATACCAAACATCTGTCTTCTTGTTCTGACACTTCAAAGGTGCTCCCGAATCCAGTTGTTAAGGATAATTTGCATATCATAACTATGCGTTGTAATCAAAACTCATTTGTCTTTGGTCCAATAAATGAAGATTTCCTAACAGGATTCATAATTGTTGTTTAAAAGTAAAATCAATCATTTCTGTATAATTGCCCAATTTATAACCTTTCCTTTACCTTGTGCTTCACCTCATAGAACCATGGCAGCGTGCTGTAGGTAGAGAGGAAAAAGAGGAAGGAAAATGGGTTATTTGCTGAAGCACAGGGCATGCGATTGTTGTTTGTTGTTGTATGAAATCACAATCAAAATTGACACAAGTTGCTATTAAACTCTATTTCCTGTGTTAAAAAAAGTCAGTATTAGCTAAAAAGAAACCTGCAGCAGTAGATTTGCACATAGACCTTAATGAGCCCAATTGACCTTCTGTGCTGTATTTACAATTGCCTTAAAATTGTAAGCAGATGTTTGAAAAACTTTTGTTAATAGGTCCCTAACATCTGTTTCACCAGTGATATTGCCCACCAAAGCAGTTGTAATTAGTAGAGCACCTAGTGCATGCATCTTTTTCTTATTGGAGCAGATGATCATATTTCTCCCTCAGGTATTAAAGTAAAATCTTATTGGCACTTTTGTTTTCATAAATTCTACAACATTTCTTTTGTAAAGACTAAAGGTTTTCCACCAAATGCAGGGTAATGTAATAGTTTTTCCCTGTGAAGTCTTAAAAAATGCAGTACAGTACCAATACATCCACTAACACTAGACAACATTCAGGGGATAGCGAAAAAACAGAATATGAAATACTGTGTGCAACTGAAACTTTTGATAGCGTTTGTCCATTTGTACTGCTCCGATGCATGATAGAATGCGTGCTTAAAGTGGAAAAAAAGAAAAATGAAAGGAAGAAAATCTTACACTCTGCTGCAGAAAAAGCCAGTGTCATATGCCCATTAAAGTTCTTTTATATGACATAGTTTCCATTTATTTGAGAACACAAAAACCTGTCTGCTTGCTCAGTTTATATAGCAGTCTTTTCAAAGAAATTGTTATGACAGTCTGTGAGGGTAAAGGTTCAGCTTTAACCTTGTGTTGGTTGCCAGCCTTCATAGCTCTTATGGCTTTGTTTTTTCTTTTTTTTTTAAATAAACTACAATTTGAAAGTTATTCTTTAACTCCTACTTTATAAAATATAATATGGAAAACGCAACTGGGGGAGATCTGTGCAAAGCTGCCAATAAAATTTCCACTCCAGTTGTTTCCATGTGGACTTCATTGGAGATAAGTCACTGACAGAGGAATAGCCCCTTTTCCAATGAGGAATCTTTTTGGAAATGTTCTGCTACCTCCTAAAGCAGCCGCCAGCCTTTACAAAGTGCAGGAGCTTTCTAAAACATCCCCCGTGTCTTCTCAAACCTGTGGAATGAAGACTGTGTCAGTCACATCACAGTTTGTCTAATTGTAATGGATTTGAGCTACATCGTTTTCAGGATAGGCACTGTAAAGTGTTGTAAGCTCTACCTTCCTGAGAGAGAGGTGGGGAGGATGGGAGGAAGGAATTTCAGGAAAGGGGATTCTTAAAATATCGCATCCCCTGAAGGGGAATTGTGGAATCTTACTTCAGATGCAGGGCTACATTATTACAGACATGTGTCTGGATCTTTTGCTAGCTCACCTGTATGTTCAAGAAGTGCTTAAATGCTTAGATCAACGTTACTGAGGCACTAATCTTAATCGTATGGAAACTACCTTACTAAGAAGTGTTACTGTGGCCATGATTTTCTAAGGTAATGCAATTTGTACGGGGAGACTTCTTAGGACAGATTGAGTTAGAAAAGGATTTGTGGCCCATACTTCTTTAGTAAGTAGTGATTTCTACCAGACATAGAAAGAATCTGAAACCCATTGCCTGTTCATCCAAGGAAATATCCAGAACAGTCATTAATGTTGGTCCTTTACTTTTCAGATTGTGTTATGGGTTTCTTAGTTTTAAAAAAAAAAATAAAGGAACTATTCACATCTTCCCTTTTCACTCCCCCATAGTCTTTGTTCACATAACAAGTTAAGATGAGAATACAAGAACCTGTTCCGTATTTTCTGCTAGCAACACCATTTTCAAGAATGTTCCAATGTGTTGTTTTTTATTAAACCTCATTTTCCATAAAAAAATTTTCTAAGTTAAGTTTCGGTAATGACTGTGCAGATGCACTGTTACTTTTTTAAAAAACTTGAATAATCTCTCTAGTCCTGTTTTCTTTCCAAGGGTAAAATGAAAAACAGCTTATTTCCTAGTCTTTACGTGAACCTGAAATCATGTGAATAGTAATGAAACAGGTTTTCTCTTAAGATGCCAAAAAGAAACATACTTAACTTACAGCGAGAGAGACATTTGTTCATTGTTTATATAGACAAATGTAAAAATAGAGAACATCATTATGAAAACCAGCTGATACACAGAGGCACTTTTGCAAACCACTTCTTTTTTTATGTGGTGAAGATACTTTCATTGATGCTTAGAGTTATGAAATGGAGGAACTGCACATTAACTACTGTAAATCACTTCCAACATCTCTCTGATTAAAATACCTTTGGAAAAAAGCAGTAGGGTTAGTACCCTATGCTAAATGGTATGTGTAGTTCAGTTTTAAAATAATTTTTTCAATGTTTCATCTGAAAAAGTGCCACTTTTTACTTGCGCAGTTTTTTCAGCCTTCTGTTTTGAGGTAGGCTAATCTAAATTCAATCAAAATTGGCAAGTAAAACATTCTCACGCAGAAAACAAGGCTAGAAAGATTTATGTTGTGAAAACTCCAAAGATTTTTTTTGCCAAGTTTGCATTCAGTGTAGTGTTTATGTAGTGCTGCTTAGCTTTCAGATGTAGCATTGAAGTGGGGAGGATATACAGATGCACCCAAAGGGTGTATGAGCCTAAATCCTCAACAAAGTCAGCCTTAGCCTTGGGAATTATTGAGAAACTATTTTGCAGTTGATATTTCACATTCGAGTGTCTTGAGTGTCCTTAGTAACTGTGACTTTGTAATACGAGTCCTTCTAAATGTCGGTCTTCTCTAAAGATCATCAGATTCTCAAACAATGAATAACCTGCTTGCAGAAATATTCATTAGAGTTCCTCTAAAATTTGTCAAATATTTCTTTGTTTAGTATGCACAAATACCATCAAAAAATAAAAGCTCATGCTGTGCTATAATATTGAAGGAGTACATTTCCAGAATAAATTCCTCTGTTCTTGTTCTTTTTAAATTTTTATTATTAATTATTAAGGTAATATTGTATCTTTGAATATTGAACCTTTTTTTAGATTGAACAGTATCAATATGAATGCACTTCCATATGTGCATTAAATTGTACGTGAATTAGGGAATTGTAATTCAACAGTTGTACATTTTTTCTTGATGTGAACACATGCATAAAACCATGTAGACATCCTTTTGACAATATTAAAAACATGAGTGAGAATCTTTGTGTTTTTTTTTTTTTTTTTTTCACATTTACACTTTATATCTTAGGTTGCAAGTAGGTCATTTGAAGTGAATAATGCTTGGACATGGTATAGCCTGGAGAAAAAGAGAGAACATCTTTTGTTGATGTCGTATAAGCTACAGAAGATTCCAACAGGGCCACTACATGTTCTTGTTTTTTTCCCAGGTCTAGTTTCTGGAGATGCATGTAACATTTCATGTTAGAGCATATTGGAGAGTTCTGAAATCATGTATTATGTAAAAAGTGTAGAAGTGGTGTAATGTTCAAAAATACAGAATCGACAGAAAAACAACAGAAACGGGAACCTGCCAAATTAGCAATAAAGTAATCTGATTTATTTCTGGGACAAGACCTTGTAGAAGTTTCCTTTACTATAACAGTGTTATGGATGGAGAACATGTACTTTCTATATCTAGTCTTAATACTCGGCTCCCTGGGAGGGTCGCCAGGAGGTCAAAAAGTGGGAACTGTTGGGTTCTGGGCACTGCAGCCAAGTTGGCCTTCTCTTACCTGTAGTTTTGGTCTAATGAACAGTAGAGACATTTAGTCACATACAGGTATTGTGCAGCCATGGTTTATGTTTTTATAGCTGAAAATTATGGTTTACTGTTCTATAATTGAATCAGTGGTCCCATTTATTTATCTTAAAGTAATGGCAATGTTCAGCCTAAAGTTAAACAAGTGCTAAATTTATTCTGACTGTCAAGCAGGGCTAACTATTCTGCATGATCTACTTTAGGGATGTACAGATTATTAAACCACTTTTTTGGGGGTGTAAATGTAAGTTTTCCCTTTCTCCCTTTATGTTTCGCTGCCTTTCCTCTTTTCTGTCATTTCAGCACTTGCACAGGTAATGTGTCATGTTCCTGCAGTTTCTGGAAATGCCTCTTAGTAGTGGCTCAATTCTTTCTTTGTGCTTCTGAAGGCCAATAAATTACCCACACAGCCAATCTTAAACTGTACATGTACAATTCATGACTTCACTTAGGAATTTTGGTGATAAGGAGCATCTAAAAAAATTGTGCAAAATAAGGTTAGGAAGCTTTAAAGCTATTCCTGTTTTTGTTTGGTAGGCAAAATGTTGAGCACTGGACACTTAGTTTTGTTCTGAGGTATTGAAGTCTAAAAAATATTGCAAGACTTGTTATAAAACCACAAGTGTTGGTAACACTATGGTATATAATGATGAAGGAAAGCACCTACATTAAATGTTTGTACCAGTGCACTTAAGAGGTGTTGTAGCCAAATGGTCTGCATTGGAAAAAAAATGATAACTTTCTTAGATAAAACCTGTATTTCACAGAACTGTAGTATTTATTCTTCATAAACATTTTTTATTACAAAGCTTTTTGAGATGAAGATGGACTATGTGGCATGAATTATTAACCTGAAATTTCTTTTCCCCTTAAGTCAAACATGCACAGTAAGATATTAGTTTCAAAAGCTGGGAGATGGTGAAGTCCATCAGTAAGCACTGTATATGTAGTATTGGTTAAGGTTGCTCTTGATACTTTGGGAGATACCCTAACCTTTTTTTTTTTTTTTTCTTTTTTCTTTTTTTTTCCCCCAATTTATATGCTGTTCCTCTTTAAAAAGAAAAATGCTGTAGAGAGAATAACCAGGAATCTTGAGTGTACAGAGTAGAAAGTCTGATTGAATGTATAGAATTTCATGGTTTCTTATGGGCTGTATGGAAAACAGTAGCATTCATTATATAGTTTGACAAAATGTTCGTGATTGCAGTTGACTTAGAAATTTCTCTAAAATTACACTTCTGTGAGAAAACAGCTCTTTCAATGTGTAAAAGTTACCATTCATTTCTTTACTTTTGACCTCTGTTGATCTTACTAATTCTTAGTTATTCTCATATGTTCTAGTTCTGCTGGGAGGAAAAATGGGACTTTAATATATCTTATTATTTTCTGTCAAAGATTTGGGGAGATTGTTTCAGAGAGTTATAGCAGCACCCATTAGCTATTCCCTTTCTATTTCACATCTTTGAAAAAGGTTTAAAACTCAGCTCCTTGAATTCCTTTTAAAATGGAATGTGCCAGCCATGAGGGTTTTTTGTACACCTTTAAAAACTAACCCCCCCAAATTTTTAAACATTTTAAAAATCACACATAAGAAATTCAGTACGCACACTTCTGTATTTGTGTTTAGCTGTTATAGTAGTACAGCTATCTAAAAATCCCAATGTGAAAATATTATCAAAAGGACTGAAGCAAGATACGGTTATTTCTACATTTTCAACAATGCCTGAACTTTTTACTTCTAACCTTTTGTAGTTCACAGGTTATTTGGGGAGATGTTTTAAATTGCAATTCATACAGTGAGAAACTCTAAACCAGTCTCTTTAAACTCTGTTTTGCCTAGTAGAAGATGGAGCAATGGCAGTCTGGATTTTCAAACAGCTGTGCCCCTGCAAGCCAGTGGGGTGAATCTGTGTTAACTGTTGAGATCGGGAATGAGCTTTTGAAAGCAATGCGATTATCCTCCCTTACTACCCTTGGTTTCACATTCCAGTGTTCCCATCATGGGAACTGGATCCCTTTTGGGTTAAACAGGTGCCTCAGAAGTGCTCCTCCTGTACTCCAACCAGTAACTGGCATCCAGGTCCGGAGAGCAGACTGCAGTTACTTCGAAATCCAATCCCCAGCCTTTCAGCATGTAGATGTTGCATCCTCATCGTTGACTGATTTGCTCTGCAAATCTGCCTTACTGTGTTGCACTACTAGCTAATTTTGTAGGCTTGCTAGAAGTGCAGCATTATCAGGCTGTTATACTTCACATGTTCATTCCTCTGGGGCCAGACTACTACCACACCTACTGGTGTCTTACAGACTTGGTGAACTAAGGGATTTCTAGATTGAAGCTGGAATAATTTGTCTTTTAAATGGCTCATCAACTGAGTTAAAACTGGATGAATAAATATTTAGCAGTCTGAATATTGAATTTATGTTTGTTTGCATTAGGTTTTGGTGTTGTAACTACTTTCTTTTAATGAAGTGAATGATAAAAGGTCTTTCTTTCCACATATACATATTTTTTGCTAGCTACAAGCATCTTGAATGTCATCACAATTGTTTCTGGATTTTGATAGTACAGGATCTGATGTTTCAAGGCCTGTCAGTTCCATTATTAAGGGTTTTGTAGCAATGACTGCGTAGGAAAATCATCTGGTGTTTTCTCCCAGCTGCAGTTAAAAGGGAGACAAAAAAACTGGACAGAATTCTGCATTTCCACATTAAGTACATTGAGTTGTCTTAAATTTCCTTGAATTAGTACCCATTATTTATCTGTCTTCATTCAGACTATTATTTGGTAAGTTTTGAAATGCAACTATTTTGTCTTGACCCATAACATAACTTAGAATTACAGATGAGAGTTTGGATGCCTTTATCTTCTCAGTAAAATGTTGTCACCTACAACTGAAAAAAAAGTTCACTCTACTCTTACTTAAATCTTTTTTTCTCTCTTTTTTTTTTTTTTTTTGTAATTAGCATATCTCACTACCTGTCATGCTTCAATTATTGTCAATTAGAAATGCTTAGCTACTCTGGTTTAACTCTCACATTCAATACTAAAGTTTGGTCAAAAGAGTTTTAGACTATTTTAACTTGTCAGTCAGAGGTATGATTTATTTTTTTAACCAATGTAGTTGTATTGATACAATTCCTAGAATAAATATAGTTATTCAGGTATGAGGATATATTTCCACCAATTTATCTTATTTCCCTTTCCTGTCTACCAGTATAGTTGTAAAGCAGTACTACCTTGTATAAAAGCAAGCTCTTAGAAACAAAACAAAACAAAACAAAAAGAAAACAAAGTGAAAAGAAAAAGAAAAAGGAAGAGGTTATTGCCCTGTTACAGATTTCAGATTTCTTTCATGGGCCACTGAAAGAAGCTCAAAGTGGCAGTCCCATTTCTGTAGTGTCCAGAAGATGTTTTGTGATTTGGTATATTCTCAGCACTGTGCCAGTGAAGTTTAGGCAGGTCTGTGTGGGTACATTATTGAATGAGAAACTGTTGTTTTTCCATTCCCGTCTAAACACTGATATGATACTTTTGACTTTTTTTTTTTTTTAAAGTAAGTGCAGGATTTTCCTCTTGTATTTGTAAATTATGCCTTTAGAATATACTTTAGTAAACAGGATTTACTCAATTAATCAAATTTACAGATTAGTTCATTGATCACAACTATTTCATGCTGGAGATCAGTGCTAATGTACTTCAATTCTTTAATTGTTAATCCATTTTTGAATTAATATTGATGTTTGTTGGTATAATCCCTGCTCATTTGATTATTTTGGGGGTGCAGAAAAATACTTCCTCATCCATTAAGGCATTTATGGGAAGAAAAGGACACCAAGCAAACAATTAGTTTTCTCTATATAATTGAAGTTGCTCTTAGCTAAAAAATTAATGATTGACATAATAGTTGTTAGATATATTAGGATGTCACGTATTGCATTTTATACAGATAGATATATAATTTTTGGGAAAGGTAATAAAATATTCAAAGTTTGAGACTGGGAATTTATTTTCATTTTGATCAAAAAGATTGGTATTGTCCTGATTACTAAAAACCATTGCTGAAATTCTGTAATGTTCTAGTGTGAATTGCTAACTATATCTGGATAGTATAAAATGTAATATAGGACAAAATGATTGTAGATTTTATATCCCTACCTGTGCACTGCCTTGCCCTTCCTTAACTGCGATAGGAGGTAAAAAACAGTGCTGACACACAGGGTAAGCATCAGGCCTAGTGACAATTTATCAGACCTCTTAAGAGTCAGTGTCCAGTGCAAGGGTACTGCCTTCATCCAAAATTCACTGAGGCCCTGGTTCCTTGGTCTGTTTGGGGAGCTGGTAGCGAACAGGGAGGAAGAGACTCCAGTGTGCTATTTTCCCACTTTGTTGCCTCTCTCAAGGCTAAAGGTCCACCAAACCTCAACTCCATGGCTTGTTTTTGGCTGATCATCTTTGGGCAGTTACTCTGGACTTAGCAGAATGATGCTGAAAGGAGGTGGGAGAAAGATGGAGACATCCATCCAGCTTAGGTCAGCCTGGCCTGTTGGATCAGGCAGGCAGGCAGCAAACTTACAGGAAAACATGGTAGCGACACAGAAAAGGAGGGAAAGGGTAAGGTAGAAATACCTTTATTCTCTCTGGCCCACATAAGCTGGAAATAGTTTATACAAGAGCTTTGGTCAGGTTCCTGCTTGATCTGGAAATCAATCTAGCGACACTATCTCATACTACCTGAACATTTTCTGAGAGAGGGAAAATGATCACAGGATCAAGAGTTAGGCCAGCGTTGCCACTAAATCCTCAGCAGTAGCACATGCTGTTAGATAGACTTGGAATTTATTTCAATTTCTTTTCTTTTTAGTAAATATTTTTTCATAGTAATCATTTGTGTATAAACTTTTAAATCTGAAACTCTAAAAGGGGATTATTTCAATGGCAGTCAAGCACTTTGGTTAATAGATCCCACATATGCCATTTATTGCATACTTCTGTTTATTGCTTAAGGCACTAATTCCCTTAAGTGAAACACAGTATTTTATGGAATTAAATAATATAAATTGTTTCTTTACCCATTTTTAATCTGTTTAACAGAAAATTTCCCTAGCATTGTATTAAAGACACAACCAAGTCCACTCTAGACGTTGGTATTGATATTGCTAAAATAAAAAATAAAAAATAATAATAAAAAAAAAAGACAGGACATTTCCGTAACTTAAGTCAGGTAACTGAGAGCAAGCATTTTAGTAAAGTTTGGGAAGTTCTGTTTTTACACAATATTTAGCAGGTGAGCTGAATGCCTGTTGAGTCATGGAAACAAAGACCATCTTTTGTAAGCATTCCAGAGGTTAACTAACTTGAAATATGGACACACTGGGTTTTCGTCCTTGAAGGGGAAGCCTTCATTAGGCCAATTAAGTTTGAGATTCCTCTCTTGGTGTATGTGGTGTTATCTCGATGGGGTTTGCCCAGCTCTCTTTTGACCTTAGGACTCTTGTAGTCTTCAGCACATTACAAGGAACAATGAAATCTGCACGTGCAGCTTTGACAGATAGAGTCTGAGGCGCAGGAAGAGCTTGCTTTTCCTCTTGTAGCCACTGCAAATACAAACTCATTGTCATCTTGTAAGAATTTGCTAATTTATGGGATTGGATGCTACATGGAACAGTTTTTTGCTCTGTGTTAAGAGATGAACTCAGGATGGATTTAAGTCAGTGAAAACATCATGCTCTTGATGATTCAATACATTTTCCTAAATAAAGCTTATTGTTGATGCTCAGTTCTTAAAAACCAGTATGGCCAAGCAGTAACAATCTGATACCATTTAAACATGATTTATGTTACCACTTGGAAAAACAGCATTGATGTTTAAAGTAGATAAGAACCGAATGTGCTAAACACATGGTCAGAACAATCCATCTAAAACAGCTTTGCTCTGATGATCAGGAGCAGATTCTCACTGAAGTGTCTGCTTGTTTTTTAATGACATACTTGTCAACATGTAACCTTAGAATGTAGACACCATGGTAACAGTTTTAACACAGTCCCTTTAAAGAGCATAATTGTGTGGAGCACAAATAGAAACATCTTGACTCTTGTAGTCTTTTAATCCACTTAAAGAAATGCTTTTCAGTCCATCAAGCTGCAGTTTCTGGATCTTGCTGAACATCTGTCTGTCTTGAAATGACTTGGAATCAAAATCTAAGCAGGTCCTTCAATGCCATTTTTGCTGTGGATGCTAAAATGAGCCTTTAGACAATGTTAGTATTTTGTTATTAAAGCTGAAGAACACAAGGAATGCTGAATTTCACTTGGCTATATTATAATAGAAATAAGCAGGATGCCTTTTGTGATACCATGTGAATGCACAACTGGCTGTGTTTGTTGGCAGCTGCATGTTGCTACGTGTTTCACACAGAACCTGTTTTTCTCTTAAATATCCAAGTACCGTAGCCATGTTGTGTGTGTTTGGGAAGAATCAGCCCATTGCTGTGCTTAGGGCCATGTGAGGGACAAGCATTAGGTTTTCTGCCTTTGGAACATCTTCAGGGCTGGTTATGGAAGAGCCCTGCAGGAAAGTATGCAGAGTATAGGCTGATTCTGTTGCCCTTTGGAGAGCTCTCAAGTTTACATAAACAGGCTCTGGTATGCAGCTACCAAAATGCAATAGAAATCAGTAACATCTCTGCTACGCATGTCACAGTCTTGCCTGATATCTTTTGCTTAATATGGTCTTGCCTAATATCTTTTGTAATTTTCAGTGTGCTTTTACCAAGCACAATTCAATAACTTACCCTTTCCAAGATGTGCTGACCCTCATCTTTACTGTCATAGTAGTAGTTTATTTTCTATAACTGGCTTATCTTTGTAACCTGATAATAATTGATGTTCTAGAATAGGAAAGTAAGTGCAAAATGGCAGGCAATGCAAAAAGTGAGTCTTAAAAAATATGGTATCACCATGATCTACACAAGTTTTTTTAGTATAGATTTAAATTCACCTGAAATATTAGAAGTGGTTTAAGAAAAAGAAGTTATGTTGGTTTTCTATACCTATGTATATATCATTTTGTTTGGGAATAACATCAGAGTCTTTCTGTATATGCATGATATTTTCCATGGTTATTACTGTGGGCAGTGTTTTACTGACCCACTATATATTGCTGGTCAGTGTAGTCTTTACTTTCACAATAGCAGCATAATATTTTCACTCCTAATGGAATTTAATTTTATTGCCTATTTTAATTGTTAGAACATAAAAATATATTTGAATATATTGTGGAAGCACTGTCAGGTTCCCAATAGGAACTTTCCCTTCAAAATCTGAAATTCAGTCCAGTTAAGCGAAATCACTGACTTTTCTGAAGCACAACCTTATCGTTTAACTACAGGAACATTTTCACATGTTGTGTGTGCCTTTTAGTTTTTGAGAAAACAAGGGAGTTCCCATGAACTGTCTTTTCAAGTATATGGCAGAATTTTGGTGTAAGATCAGACTTTACACAAGTGTGTGATGTAACTCCCATCTTATGTATGATTCAAAAGACTGCTACCCTTCCTACTCTGCCTGCCCCTTAAAAAACATGCAAACAAATAAAGTTCAGAACAAATAGGATTTTATTAGGAGAAAGTGCAACTTCTGTTTCTTTTCCTTTCTTCATATTTCACACTGGTTATTAAAATACTCCTAGTTTTCAATGCTGTCCTGAAGACAACTATTACATATTTTATGTATTTTGTTTAACCTGTGAAGATTTGTACAGGCTTTCTCACAATGTTCTTTCACAGCTGTACTTACAACTCATAAAGTGTTAGGTTCCAGCTTCATATCCTTTATGGTTACAAAAGGTTGTGCAGAGCCAAATTCTTACCAACTTCCTGTTCTAGGGGTATTTTCAGTAAAACCAGTGCATGTTTGCTATGCTGTACAAATGAGTTTCTATCTACTTTTTTTTTTTTTTTTTTTTTTTTTTGTCAATAATATCTTCTGGGGGTGGCAAACTACTAAGGATGAAATCCAGAAATTCTGGAAGGCTGACATACATTTAAGTTTCTGTGTAAATATTGATAAACTTACATGTACATAAATACCGCTACATAAAAATATCTATGGCACAAAAGCAGTAAGTTGAAGTAGAATTACAGTATATTGTTTTGCTTGTCTTTCTGATTCTATAATAGAATTGTTAAAAATTAACAGCATTTTGTCACTTCTGTAACTTTCTAAGTTTCCATTGCTCTGAGTAATATCAGAAAATCATTACATAATGTTCTGGGTTGAAGTGTGCGGTAAGAGCAATGTAGGAGTTTCCATGAAAAGTCAGTCCTTAGCTTTTAATTGCAATGCTGAGTACTACATTAACTTTTAACTTATTTTTCTTTTTTTTATTTGGTTGTACTTAATGGGCTTTTTTCTTATCCATCTCTTGTGATTCAGTTATTTCTGCAAGCAGAGACTTTATCCCACTTTGCCTATCCCATAGGCAAACATATGCCAGTCCATTGTACTGTGGAAACTATGTGTTTGGGTCATTTCCTGTATTTTTAGCATATGAAACATTTTAATGTCAACATTGTAGTATTCCACCAGCCCTTTAGTTCCCTCTATGAAAGAGTAAGTGGACATTTTTGTTGAGGGGAAAAAATGTGTTAGAGCATTTTTTTTTTAAACTTTAAGTAGGTCAGTGTGTGGTATTCAGAAATAGTGGAAAATACCAGTTTTGATTTTCCATCTATTACCGAAGCATCTTCAGGGTAGTGCTTGTGTGCTGATTGCAGGATTATATCACAAAAGCAGACCCAGCTGAAATTTAGAAAGCTTATATAGAAATTTAGAAAGCTTATATAGAAATATAGAAATATAGAAAGCTTAATAGGCTATGGTGGTACAAATCCGTTTCCCCTTGAGAGAGTGTGAACTGCTCACTATTGAATTGCTCGCTTGTTTTGCACATTATGTTCTGAGTTTGTTTATACTTCAAGGTCAGCAAGCCATTACAATGAGTAGCGTTGACTAAAAAATAGCTAGATGAAATATGATTGCAAGCAGTCATAAAAGCCATTTTGCCAGAGTCTTTTGGCCTAAAAAATTGTTCTGTTTCCTTTCTGAATTTAAGGCATCCAGTAGATAGACATACCATAATTCTTGGTGTGTCATGCTAACAAAATCACGTTTTGATCACACTGCATCTATGATGAGAGTATGACAAATGAGTTTGTAGAAATGACACACAGCCCCATTGCTTTTTCTTCAATTATACTGTGTCACATTTTATTGAGTTACAAATGAAACAAAGCCTTTCTTACCACAAGATCTAGTCTGGGATCCGATAATCAAGATATATTCTCTGAAAGTATAATTCACTGTTAGTAATAAGTTTTATGAGATATACAGTCTTTAATCAACAGCAATGGACGTTTCTTTTTCTAACCTTTGAGGAGCAGAAAACAATAAAAATTATGTTTCTAACACACTTTTCTAAAATATTTTGTGAATACTGTGCCTTTTGTCAAGCTATCTGCTTAATCCAGTTTTGGTGACACAACTGCTCCAGTTCCTAACCTGGTTCTATTATATTTTACATTCTGAGACCACCAAAAGGTTGTAGGTACACGGAATGCAAAGGGTGTGGTTTTACGTTCTCCCAGTGATACTTCAGCCTCACCGTCTCAATAGTACACAAACCCTTATTGCCATTTGGTATCCTCTTCCTCTGTAATCTGTCTTGAGACAATATTTTTCCAATGCCCTCCCATAATTACTGAGAAAATTTTCCTCATATTTTAAAATATGTCTATTTGCTTTTGGTGCCCATCTTCTTTTATTCTCTGTCTTTGGTGATGAATAAGGATTCCTGTTATGACCTTTGAGTCTTTTGATGTTGCTGCCCTCAGAGCAAAAGGATCCAGGTGATATTTAGCATCTCCAGAGGTTTCCTTTCTTTATAGTTTGTCAATGTGTAAACTGGGGACTCAGACACAATATTCAGTTAAAATTTCTGAAAATTGTGCGACTGCGTACAAACTGAACATCTGTTGGTCAATGGTATTGGCATTTGTTAAATTCGACCTTAGCGTATCAGAAGTGCAAAGTTCTCAGGCAGTAACATGATAATCTTTTTAATTCTTTTGAAGTACAAGCAAACTTACCTAGATGTAATTGATTATGGTGTATTGTAGCAGATACCACGTATGTTTTGTGTGTAAATACGAGCTTAAAGCAGGCTTGACTGTCCTCTTTTGTAGTGGATTTGCAATGTTATGGAAACTACGACAATTCCTCTTTACAGTGATGACATCAGTACAAGTTTACTTTTATTTATTTGAAGTTTTAACACTTCTTACAAGAAAATGATGTTTGCAGGTGCATCACAAAAGATGTATTGAATATTTTCTATCAAACGTGTCGTAACAAAAGTCGGTTCTTTAAGACCTAGCACTTTTAATGAACCATCTTATTGTCAACTCTCAGAATCTAATAGTGTGCCTTTTGGTGACGTTGTTGAGAATTTTAATGCATTTTAGTTCTCATTCGGCACGGCCTATGTGCTCCTCACGGGAGGGTCTTTAGAAATGGGATTAACTTCTAGAGGAATGCATTAGCCATGCCACAGAAGTAGGCAAAGCTCTAACTAGCCTGATAGATTGCTCCACGCTTCAAATCCTCCTAACTACCCCCTCCTTCTTTTTATTGACAGCTTCTCATTGAGCGGCTAGAAGCATTAGTGTATTTAGGAGTTAGATGTTTTGTATGATCCCAGGCTGATCTCATATTCGCTTTCTGAAATTAATTCGACACTGCTTTACATGTTAATCCGCAAAGGATTGATTTTGGGAAGGTCAGAGCAGTGCAGCCTCAGAAAATGGAAGAAAAGCTCCACTTAAAACAGCTCATTTTGGTTCCCAGAAATAAGTAGAGATGCCTTTTCATTGTGACACTTAGCCAGCTGTAGGAGGCTTGGTCATCTTGCAGAATGCATCAAATAGTGGTGTTTGATGTGATCTGCAAGGAAGTTGAGCTAATTAAATTTAACTTCATTAACCAATTGCAGTTTGTGAACTGCACAACTATACATAGAAAACCTGCAGTATGACAGAAAACGAGTTGTCTTTTAACCACCAATATAACTACATAGTGAGAGCAGTCATGATCACAGCTTAACATAATTTGATGCCTTGTATTTATTTTTTATCATATTTTCATTTGTGTAGAATTTTCAGAGTTGCTAAAAATGGAAATAAATGCAAAAGGGAAAAAAAATCTTCATAGTGGGATATGGGGGTGTTGGAACAACGTTTAAATAGTATGTTTCGTCTGGAGCTACACAAAAGAGCAAGGGACTTGAATGGTAAAGTATTGTTGGCAAGAGCAGGATAAGGACATCTCATAAAAGAAAGCATTACAAATATTGAGAAAGTGTAACTGAGTTGCAGCTGCAACTTGCTGAAACAGTTCTTTTCATTTGGAAGTAAATGTTCCTAATAGGGTGGTAATGTCGTTTGGTGTTTAACAACATAGTACGCTTGTATGAATTCAGAAAGTCAAGCACAAAACCAGATTGTTCTTCACTGTGTGAATTAGCTTAAAAATACACACTATCTGTTTTATATTAAAATGCAAGAAGTTTTCATTATATTCACTTTTGACTTGTAGATTCATTAAATCATCACAATTAAAAATACCAGGAAATTAAACATTTTACAGTTTGTATTTGCACCTTTTCTACTTCAACTTTCATGAGTGCTATGTATGTATAACCATTTTACAAGAAAAAAATTTGGATTCACATTTAGTTCGCAAAAGTTCAAACTGCCTCAGGTAAAATCTGTTCCCAAGAGCCTATCAGTGTCAAAATTTGACTACATTAATCCCTGAAAGAGCAGTGAAGTATCTTAACAGAGTTTAGATGTGCACGATTTTTGTTTTCTCTTTTTTTTTGTTTTCCCTTTTCCTCTCTCTCTCTCTCTTATTTTTTTTTTTTTTTTTGTTACAGTGAATTGAGCTTCATACAGGTAAATCTCTTTCTTAAGATCGAAGAAAATTAGAAGTCCTAATCCCCCTCCCCACCAAATAAGCTAAATCAGTTCAGCCATGGTAAATATTGTTGTATAATGATACACACACTGTAGGCCAAATTTGGCACTGAACCTGTGCACCTTTTCTAGCTTCAGTATAAGCTGATGCTTAGTTTTGTTTCATAATTTATGGGCTGTACCAATGCTTCCTTTATCCAAGAAAAGTCAGTTATTTGATGTTTTCCTTTCAGAAAACTTTCTTTATACAGAATCTTATGATTCCAACTATGCATATATGTTTATAATCGGAATGTAGATGTTTGGAGCCGTTGGCAATGAACATCATGTCCATATTGACCTGATAGTATTTGGCCTGAAAGTGTAAGCATCTTAATGTTTCAGTAAGTTAATATAAAGTAGAAAAAATACATTCAGATTTAAAACTGTTTCAGATCATCATCGTGTGATTTAGACACTGGCTAGTTTTCTGAGTCATTAGTGACAGAAAGCCCAGTGATAATTCGGGAGCATGTGGAATAACATTGATCCTGATGCAAGTTATATTCTGATAAAGTAGGTAAGGCTAAATCTCAGGTGAAATGTTTATAGTGATAAGTCAAAACCTCTGTCTTTACACTTCTACATCATAGGACACTATTCTGGAAAATGAGAATATTTGTATCTTTTCATATCTGGGAAGTATGATGAAGATGCAGTTCAGCATTTCACATAACAGCAAGTCCATGATTAATATATATATTTTTTTGTGAAAGTTGACAACCACAAGTCTGAGTGCAGATAAAGTGAGGGCTAGCCTCGTTGAATTCTGTTTGGAGTCTGTTAACACTATGTGAATCCCAAAATGTCGCAAAATTTAATGCTAAATTTAGAATTGTAATTCAGATTTGACAACGTCCTCATTTATAAATATAAATACTATTTTGGAAAAAAAAATGAAAATAACATTCTAAATCAGTGTTTCTAGAAAAAAGAAATTTAAAAGTGGAATTGTCAGCCCAAAACATCAAACTGCGTTAACGCAAATTTTGCGTTAAAACTATGTCAGAAAAGATTTTGAAACATTAAAGGTGGAACACATGTTGGAATATTAAAAGAGTATAATGCTGAAGTCAGTTGTGGTGATGGTTCTCTTCCTCATTTTGTTAGTGTTGCTCCAAACTAAGTTTGTTCTGTATAGAAATTCTAGCAAAATTCATGGTGTGTTAGTTCCAAAAACATATGAGTGATGAAACCTCAAGCAGCAAATAATGTATTCAGGGACATGAATTGATATGACTTATTAAGACCTGATTTTAAGAACATTAAAGGTCATGTTTCTTAGTGAAAAGAATGAATGGGCTATAAAACTTGTTTTGCATGAGAATATTTGAGTGAAATTCTTATGGAACACTTAAAAGTATAAAAGAAAATTATCTACTGGATGCACAAAAAGACTTGCACTTTGACAGTGTGAGAGATCACAACATTAAACTGGGCAATCTGATGTTATGATCCAATCTTTAGAAAACACTAATATGATAAAAAGTAACTTTTTGATGAAATTTTTAAAATGCCTTTTGTAATTTGAGTACTTCATTTGAGTGTGAAAATAAAAAAAAATCCTCAGCAATCAGGAAAATAAATCTTCTTTATGACAGATTCATGACTTGATATTTATATACACATGCATACATATACCAGTCATGGCTGGATGGTTAAATCCTTTGTGAGGGCAATACTTTTACTCCATGGTAAGATTAGAATTAATTCTAAGGTTATGTTGTATATCTCCTTCAAAATTTTCAGCAGAAAAGATTTGAAGACTCACATTTTTGGGGAGAATGTAGCAATATCATGTCTTCAGTTCTTTGTATAAAGCAGAAGTAAACTATAAAAAAAGAAAAACTAAGCAGTCATAATCAGTCTTCTCTCTTTTTTTATATTTCTCGTATAGTTCTCAGTGACATGATAAAGAATAAAAATTGAGACTGACAAGCCAAGACCTACAACTGAATACCTTGATTTTATATACTCATTTGTATTTGCAGGAAAATACAGTGTAATATTGACTAACATTGAGGTCATAAGCGTGAGTCTTTACTGAGTTCTTTGTTGTAGAAAAAAATATATATGTGTGTATTAATTTGAGGAAAACAACAAGAAAACTCTTTTAATAGACAAATACTGGTCTAGACTGACTTTCTGAAAATACCATTAAAAATATGGAGCATGTTAACCTAGTATAACTGTTTTGTATTGCACCAGGGAAAATGTTGTCATAACAAGGAAATCTGGACTCTGGTAATTTTGACAAAGAAATGTATTGTTGCTGCAGTGTATAGACCTTGACTGGACTAGAGAAATGACTTATCCTAAAGAATGCTAAGGTGTGTGGAAGAGAAACTGAGAATTGTATGGGAGAATAATCTGTAATAATGTTACGGTTCTTAGCTGTGATGTCCTAAGTGTTTACATTAGGTAAAGCATGTAAAGACAGGTGGTGTCTTTTGTTAGACCACCCACTCTTGAACTTAGTATTGGCCTCCTTGATTCAGTCTCCCTGCCTGTATCTGGGTGATGGCCACCATCAGTCTGCAAATTAAGGTACCAAGCGGGTATTATGGTGGCTGTTGAGCAGTTTTCTCTCAGCTCTCATTCCATTTTTAACCTTCTGGTAGCACAAAAACTCTCTTGTTCTTTTTTAAAGAAGTAAATCCAAATATCTTTAGGTAAACATAACTGAATATAACAATTATGTATAATAACTGCATATTATCCTAAGAAAATTGTTTATTCATAAAGAAGAATTCTGTTCCCTGCCAGTGGTCTTCTGAGATCAGCTTCTACTGTGGCAAGAGCACCCACTGTCTATAGGTGTCTTCTCTAAGGTTGCACCACCTGAGCTACTTGGAAAATAAAGCCATTTAGTATTTCTGTTTGACTTGTAACTGATTTTAAGAATTGCGTGTTACTTCTCCCAGCTAAACGTTTTGGCAGGATTTAGAAGTGTAACTTATGAAAAACAGGTTATCAGCATGCAAAAGGAACAGGCTTCAAATTGAGATGAAAGATGAGTAATGAGCGATACGTGCATATAAAGTATACAGGGTGTATAAGGGTGTAATACCAATAATTCCTTAAATGCAAATAAAAGAGCCACACAGACAAGTTCATAGAAAATAAATCCATTGAGGGTTGGCGTGTGGAAAGATACTGTCTTCTGCTCAGGAAACCTCTGAGCTGCAAATTGTTAAAAGCAGGGAGAATATTTTGGAGAGGCATCACTTGGTGCTTGGTCTGGTCTGTTATTCTGCCCTGGATGTGCTTTAGGTCATTGCTGCAGGCGGGATGCTAAGCTAGCTGAAGCTTTGCTGTGACATAGCATAGTAATTCTTACGTTATTTACTCATCGAACATTGTGGCTAGGTCTAAAATAATTACAGTGCAACATTTACATTGCAACATTTAGCTCTTGGCAGATTTTTACATGGAAAGTTGAAAATGAAATGCTGCCTCAAGGAAGTCTTTCTGATGTGTGAAGGAGTTTTTCCCTCCAGAAGTGAACCTTTAATCAGTCATACCAGAATCTGGTCTTCAACAGCGGTGTTACCACTGTGTGAGAAGACTTAGCATGAAAATTTCCCCACAAAATTTCTTATAACTTTTTTTTTTTTTCCAATAGGTTCTTCAAGAAAACAAAACAAAACAAAACAAAACTCTGATTTTTAAGAGTTAATTTTAAAAGTGTGTATGCAGTTACCTCCATTAAATTTGACCACTTGCTATTAACACCAGTTGATTTTGCATTTGTTTTGTAGGCTGTCCATTCCAGTAGGAATTCATTGATGAACTAGTTAAGGCTGTAATTACTCTTTTACCTGGCATTTTAACTTTATAAAGGAGGATCATAGAATCACAGAAGCATAGAATCATTCAAGTTGGAAAAGACCTCTTAAGATCATCCAGTCCAGCCTTGAAGTACTGCATGTTCCCAGTATAGTACACAACTGTAACATATGGCATTATATTCAGTACCACAGTTTTATCTGGACTGCTCTGTGGAATCAGAGGCATTTTTCAATCCCCTCCTCAAGCCCTGGGCTGTGCTTTTGATGTCTGACACTCTGGCCAGATTCTGAGTTTTTCCTTTTGCAATTCCACATCTCTTATATTTATTAAGAAATCCTATTTTAAGGCTGTTTTTTTCTTTTAACAGTTCCAAGTTGTGGAATATACCTTCTTTTAGCCTGAATGCAGCTGTTTGCTATTGCAAAAAGAATTCTGAGTTGTGTGGGGAGATTGAATCACCTTCTGCCCAAAACTAACAGATGGCTTAAAGATACCTCTAATTAAGGCTGCTTTGCCTTTGAGCATTTACCTATTGGTGATTTTTTGGGGGAGAAAAAAAAAAAAAAAAAAAAAAAAAAAAAAAGCTTGTCTGAGGAAATCTGAAGCCCACTACAACAGATAATTATGCTCCTAACTAAAGGCCTGAGATTCAGGATGCACCTTTCCCTGCACCCCTTGCCATTACCCAGGAAAGGTGGAGAGATTGTTTGATAGAACAGAAGTTGCAATGAATAGGAAACATTTCCCAAAGCTGTGGTGAAAAGGGTATGAATGGAAGTTTGCTGTTAAAAGAGGATTTATGCACAAGCTTAAATTACAGGTGCTCAGGACTATGGCCATCCTGTTGGCTATCCATCGTGTAAACTAAAGAGATTGACTGAGAGACCAAGGTAAAATTTTTCCATGCTGTCTTCTATTGCTGCCCTTATCCATTTTCAGCTAGAGCTGTGTAGGAAATGACTGTAAGGGAGAACATTTATTTAATCTAGTGAAAAACTTTATATTGAAAGATGGCCACCATAATGTGCTTCCACACTTGCTTCTGTATTTCACTGTTGAAAACAGTCAGTGAAAACTTACTGTTTTTCTGTACGCCTGTGGCGTATATACAGTTGTTAAAAATGGCTCATATTTTTTCTTTCTGATTCATCACGTAGGATCTGCATAGGTACTTGCTCTTGGACCTCCAGCTCTCATCCTGTAGCTCCACAATGCTCCTCAGTTCCATATCTAAGAACAATATTGAAGAGACTGGAAGGAGACTATCAAAACTACGTAGTTAAAAAAAAAAAAAAAAAAGGGTCAGTTCTCTCCTATTTTTTTAACCTACGTATAAGAAAAAGACATTCTGTTGGTACTAGCTCTGTATATTCACTGATAACTGATTCCAGAATACTCAGATTGAGAACAGGCAGCTTTAGGGGCAATTACTTGCTCTTTGAATGCTTGGATCATGTTTGTGTAGCTAACCTATGGAACTGTCGAGGTAGGTGTTTTGATTTTTAAACTGAGGTATATATTTGCAGAATTTGCAGATTTCAGAAGCTGAGGCGTTATAAAAAAATATACACATACCAGCATAGTGTGAGGTTTGCAATAACACCTTACCACCACTAAAATACCCTGACTAATTTGTACCAGGTCCTTTTTGACTGGCTGTTCACAAACTCTCTGGAAAGATAGATGCACGTTTACAGAGGCTTGAATTATCCCAGTTCTGTGATTGCCAGGCACTTCTAACCTGCTCTAGGAAATCTGCTTTGGCAGGGGAGTTGGATCCAATGATCTTTCGAGGTCCCTTCCAACCCCTACAATTCTGTGAAACGAGCCCCACAACGCCTAGGTTTCTAGGTCCTTCCTGTTTGATTTTGGATATGAGCCTAACAAGGATATCTGAAAGCTGAGTATGCTGACCACTGTGGCATCCTTATTCATAGTTTAGGTTGTATTTTAGTTACTTTCTGAAGTAGAAATGATCTCAGAAGAAACATAAAAATAAAAAAAAAATAATAATTTTATTAAAATTATTCTTTTATTAAGGATGTGCATTGCAGCCTTTTCAGTTGCACAAAACACATGCAGGTCACATCTCATGTATTGTATGTCCAAGTATGTTTTTGGTTGTATTTTTCATACCAGCGAAACAGATACAAAAACTTATTTCCTTGGGCACTCTATGAAGACATCTGCTTACTGTTCTTGCTATAGTCTAACTTTTTTTTTTTTTAAGTGAGTAAATACATATTGTTTGCTCTCAGATTTTTCTAACATCAGCTATCTTAAAATTAAGTCTTCATGCAAGATATAACAAGATCTAAGTGTGTGGGAGAGATACACAGGGAGTGGCTTGTTTTAAAATGCATTTTTTATCTGAGGGAAATGATTGCTTCTAATCGTCGTAGCCTTTCACATTCTGTCATACGTGATTGATAGTGTCTTGCACAGAAGGGTGCAGCTAAGCACTTTGCTTGACTGTAATATGTAATTACTGTGTGTAAGTATTTTCAGTCACTACTTAATATAATGGGCCATATTGATATATATATTTTAAAATCGTAATCAGTATTCTTACATCTCCATAGACTTCAACTCTTAACATCTGTGTAAGGTTGACAAACGTATTGGATCTTTGAATAAAGATCAGAGTCTGAAACAATGCAAAGGAACCAAAAAAAACCCACCATTTTGTGAATATGGCATGTTAATATGTTAATAGACAGCACTTCTGCTACTTATCATCTTGGTAGCTATTCTTGGTAGCTATTCTTGGTTTATCTGGAAGTCGAGCTGTAGACCTCACCTTTTGAATTTTATTGGGATGTAGTGTTAAGCATGCTATCCTGAAGTCTGAAATCCCATGCAGGGTAAGCACAGCAAAGATGAAGACAATCTCCTGTCATTGCTCTTCTAGTGTGTTTCATGCCAAATCTTCAGGGAGTGCCTCTTCAGACTGGCAAAATCATGCTAACGTTTGGAAATGTCAGCAGAGAGGCCGGTACTTTGTCAGATGATGCTATGTGCTGCAATATTAACATTGAATGCGGGCGGGTTGTACTTTGTGGAGGATTTAGCTGTGTATGTGTTTTATAGGGTAACCTGTACAATTTATCCATGTGGAACTTCCCTTTGAATATTACAAAGTTGCACTTCTAAATGCATCCTAAAGATTTACAAGTGAAATATCAAATTGGTTTTAATAAAATGTTTTTTTTTTCTTCTTACAAAACCTTTTACTTTCTCATCTTCCAGCTTTTGTTGCAAAACTTTATTTTTGTAGTCTTATTAGTGAATAATATTACTGCCTTTGAAAGCTATATGAACAAAATTATATTGTAGCTTTCCTAATAAAATATTTCATAGAGAATTATTCACTATCACCTCCTGTGATTCTTAGTTCTGTTCACACAGTTCCCAGCTGCATTATCTACCCCCAATGTAGAAAATTAAGTCAATGTAAAAGTATACTCTGTTTTTTAAAAAGAGGTCACGAATAGCCTTTCTTCCCTCGGTAGTCACCAGTGTTCTTATTACACTTCATTTATATAGTTGGAGGATTTGGGAGAACCAGCTGGGCCCCCTGTCTGCACTCATCAAGAGTTAATTTCTGAAAGAGGTGCTGTTGTCATGAACAAGTGCAGAAGGTACTCTGGTGGTCCTGCCAAACAACAAGAGCTCTTAATTAGCAGCAATGTTCAATCAGACTGCTTAACCTGCCACAGAGCGGAGGAGGTCATGTTCCTTCCTGATGCACTGCCAGCCTAAAAAGCGCCCAAGAACCGATCCCAAATGTTTTAGAAAATGTCTTCTTGGTTCTTAGAGGCAAGTAAGGCAATGCATGATCTGTTAGTGAAAACTGTCATCAGGATAATGAAATTTTATTTTTCTGAATGATGTAGGCATTTCTCCTTTTGTATGGTATGTTCTGTGTTTTTTGAGGGAAAAATATTTTTTACAGTAGTATGAAGAATATGAAAATTCAGACTTCTTGTGGTTTGATTCTAGTCCACGAGGGTTGACCTGGACTGCTGTCATTTTACAGAATATTTGCTAGTCTCCAAAAGTGAAAGTGGAGGCCAGCGATGTTACGCATTTTCGTTCTTTGTTCTAGTCAGCAGATTTTGTTGGGATATTAAATGCTTAATGATTTGTAGTGTGCAGCTTGGAATTAGGGAAGTTGCCAAGGCCAAGATGGTTGCCTTCGAAGACGTTAGCTCAAGATATTAAGTGCTAGCTGATTAACTGCTTTAGAAATCAAATTCTTGAATTACTAATTACTGTGTATAAATCAGGAGGGCTAGATGTCTACATCCATATTGAAAGTACTTTGTAGAATGAGAACAAATAGCATATGAACAAGGAGCCCAAAGTAAATACCCAAAAGCAATTAGTTTTGTCCTGTATGAGCAACTCTGAGTAAAGAGGTCCATCAAATAGACAACATTTTTGATAACAAAAAAAAAGTGCAGCAAATACCAGAATATGAGTAATGATGAAGTTTGAAGAAAACCCACCACTTGAGCCAGATTGTTTGTCTGCTCTTTTCAGTGGCAATTAGAAATTGAAATAAAAATGAAATAAAAAATAAAAGTTAAAGTGGAAATGAAAAGCTAAAGAGCTCTTTTTTTTTTTTTTTTTTTTTAACCAAAGTTCTCATTAGGGAGTATATTTTGGTGTAATACTGCTTACGCTGAAAAGTATCTTGGTATTCCAATAGTACAACTCCAGTCAGTTGCAGAAGGTAGAAAGTCAAGCTCATGTTCAGCAGGGATAAAAGTTGCAGTTGCAGATGATAAACATGAAGATCTGAAGGGGAAGTAATTAAAACTAACTACTGCAGAAAATTTGTTAGTAAGTTTGTGTAAGATATTTCAACCCTACCCTGTAATAATCTCAGCCCTCCTTCCTTTTATTTGATATACATGTATATGGGGAGTATGGGAATAAAAGATTGCAGACAGTTTCTGTTTGGTATGGGAAGATGCTGTAAACCACTGAGCTACAAGGAATTATTTGTAAGCTTAATTTAATTGGGACCAGACTTGCTAGTGTAGAAAGAATCTTATCTTCCTAAAGGATAGTAGCATTTCTTTTTTCTCAAACTTCTCCATTTCAAATGATTGTGATAACTGATGAAGTGACACATTCAAAACAAGCAAAGTATTTGCAAGAGATGAAGTACAATTTCTTTAAACTTAAAGATAGGAAAGATTTTACTGAAAGTTTAGTCTCAATAGGATGTGAAACAGCCGATAGGAGAAATGCCACCACATTAGCTGTGTATTTTTGTAGTTTAGCTATGATGGGAATTTAGGAGAATTAATACAAACGAAATGTATTGCTCTACGAATATGGGAAGAATTAACTGTAAATATGGTGTTTATGTATAATAAGGAGTCAAACATGTGACTCCTTTTTTTTGTTTGTTTTTATATTTGGAAATAACCACACATGCACAGCCACAGAGCTATGTTCATGCAAACACAACGGGACCATTTCTTTTAGCTCTCTGAGAATTCTCTTTTGCTGAGAATATTAATTGATTTAAAGGTGTAAAGTATGGTTTAGAGTAACATTCAAGACCGAAATGAGTACCTGGGTTGTGATGAGCTGAGTGATTTCTCCAGTGTTGCTGCTTTGATGTTCACAAAGTCTCAGGATGCAAAAAAAAAGTTTGCTATTGCTAAAATAGTTATTATACAAAGCTGTAGCTGTCCGACAGCTGCTTTCTAGACGTGTAAGAAAAAGTTGTTTCGGTGCTCACATTGCTTGATTACTCACCTAGATTAACTACTGAGACTGATCTGTATACTGTACAGTCTACCATGTGTTATAACAAACCAGGGTTATGTGCAGGTGAAACAGAAAGGACTTTGTTATGCCTGTAGAGACTTTTTTTTTTTACTTAAAGCCTTGAATTTCTGTGACACCTGCCTGTGTTAGTGATCATCTAACTATTTTATGAGTAGTTTAAATTAGAATTACCTTTTAATATCTTTCCAATGCAGATAGTTATATATGTACCAGTATGAGTCTTAACTGTATCAGATATATGTTTTTTAAAAATTGGTTAAATTCAGTCTGAAGTGAAATTGCAGTATAGACAAAAGAGTCACTCTATTTGAGGAAGTAAAGATGGATGAACACCACAAGGCCCTTTTCTAAGGTCTTTGCTCTGGTGGGAAAAACCTGAGGCTTCTTGTAGTGAAGATGTGTACATGAGTGAAGTTTAGTATATGTAGTCTTTTTTAATCTAATTTCCACCTGTTTTAAATAGGACCTTAACGCAGCTAAAAGCAAGAATGACTTCCATAGAAGTTATTATAGAATGTAAATAAATGCATCCTTTAGTGTTTAAGATTGTACATGGAACTGAATCCACAGCATTTCTGAAACTAAGGATTTTTCTTTTCACTTTTCAATGATTTGTGAGATTGAGTAGGTTAGAAGGATGCTTGGACACGTTATTCAATATTTTAATTTCAGCAACTTTTGTAGGTCCTTCACTCTTAAAAAAGAAAGAAGGAAGGAAATATTTCTGTATCTACCATGACTATTGAAGAAGTTTCCAATTACAAAGCAGGCTGGCTGTTAAGACAGTTGTATTGACACGTTGTGGTGTGATGGCAAAAAGGGACCACACATTTTTATAGATGGAAAATAGGCTGGAAGTATTTTAGCCTCACTGTGTAAGTGAAGGTGCTGTGTTAATTGTTTTATGCATGTATGTTTACCATAATGACTACATTGTTCTGATGGTTTTGCACAGCTCAGAGTTCAGTATATCTGCTGAGTAAGGATTTTAGGAGGGAATATCTACTGTCTTCCCAAGGAATGTGAATGCTGTTTTTTTCCTGAAACCAGTCAGCTTGATACTTGCAGGATGGCAGTCATTATCTTTTGGGTTTTGGCTTTCCCCTCCAGTTGCCATATTTCATAATGGTATGTTTTTATATACTTAAATTTTAGAAGATAAGGATGGAAAGATGTAGGTGTGACTGAAAATAAATAATTTCACTGAAGAACTAAGAAATTTAATAAATCTTTAAACATAATTCCTACTTTTAACTTAGTTGCATCTACATGATTCTTAAAATAATGGATTGCATTTTGTTTACCCTCTGTCCATAACTCTGTCATTGTAATGAAGGCCATTTAGATTAGGATAGTAATTTTCCACTTGGTTTTCATGAAATTGTGACTGGATTTCAGATGCCAAGCCCACAAAATGATTCAGTGGAAAGTGACAAGAAAAATAGCTTATCGGTCCCTGAGGCAGTATAGTTTAAATTATTGTAAATATTGTATGAGTTAGCAATTCATATGGGAAAAATGAGAAGGAGAAGGAGAAAATATATATTTTCAAAGTGCATCTTATGAGCATTTGTGATGTTTTGAGCTTTCAGATTGGACATGACATTGAGGTTTTGACCACTTTTGACCATTAAAGACTTAGGATGTCCCTTCTTGCCTTGAAGTTTTCCAGAAAAAATAAGTTGATCTTTGTCAGTAATGTTGGCCATTGTCTTGCTCTTCTTCTGTCTTCTCATCTAATTCTTAAACTGTAGTCTCTTTGAGATGGAGACCAATTTTTCTGTATAATGAGTTGCGTAATAAGGTCTCATTCATAATGGAGAGGGGGTATTTACTTTCTGGCCTGAACTTCTCTTGCAGTTTTCAACTGGAAAATATTTCCCAAATTGCTTGTTGTGAAGAGGTAGGTAACACTGTATTTTGCAGACAAACAGCTGCTATATTTTGAAGCAGTGTATTTCCCATTGAACTTTATTTCATGGTTCCCGAATTCCAGTGTCTGCATGTTTTGAACTGTTCAGAAAAGATGTACTTTCAAAAATTAAGGTGTTGATGGGCAAATATATCAATATATTATTATAAATAAAGTGAGATGTCTACATTTTTAAAATAAAGGAGGGTATTCCTTTCCTTAACCAGAAGTGCAACCAGGCATATGCAAAGTTTCAGGATGGAGCGTACCCACTACCATAGCTAAATGAAACTGCACTGGAATTTTACATGGGCAGAAAGTAATTGCACTGCTGGCATTTAGCCAGGGACCTAATATTGCTGTTCTGTAATCTCATACACCCATTATTTCTGAGAATAAAAATAGAATATTCTGAGTACTGCAGTCCAGTTAACAGTAGTGACTTCAAAGGACACTTGCACTGTATTATGCCCATGATTCACAAATAGCTGAAACTTCAAGACTTAAAATGGTCTTATAGCTCCATTCAGAGCTAAACCTCTTTATAGTTTTCTCTGTAATTTCACAGACTGAAGTGAGATTTAAGCATTTTTTGCAATGGCTGTGTAAGATTTTTGCATCAGTATATTAGGACTGGGTTGCGTGTCTTGGAACGCACTTGAAATATCTTTGGTTGTTGCAGATATACCTGATCTAATTTGTGTCATTACAAGCAAAAGAAGTCAAAATAATTCTTTCAAACTTTATTAGCATCAAATGCATATTTTAAAAAGAAAAAAAGGGCATGGAAGTTCACTGTTTTGCTTTTTCAGCTTGAAGAACAGGATTGAATATATGATTAGCTATCAAAGTCCATATGCATTTAAAGGTGCAAAAGCATGAAAAAGTCATATAATTTCTTTTATGAAAAATCAATGATTTCTTTTATGTTTGTGTATTATTTAATGTGATAAAATGCATAGTTTAGCTTAAGTTGTTCTGTTGTAAGCAGTCTTGCTTCTCTATGGTATGGATGTGAAATCTGGATATCCTTTAGATAGCAGTTCCAGGAGTCAGAGAAACTTCTAAAATTTGCTGTGCACCTTGCGTTGAATGATCTGCCATAACAAATGCAGTGGTTTTACTGTTCATCTGTTGCACAACTAGTGAAACACTAGTTGGCCTTGACATTCAGTAGAGATGGATGGTGAATGGAAGTCCGGGTGACCCCTATACAGAGGCCGAGAACTAGACATCTAGAAGGTGTGAATGCCCTGAAGTCATTTTAACAGTGCTTTTCAGCGTGTAACAGTAGATTAGCTTATGGTTAGAACTGCTGCCAGACATTCGTTGTACTCTAAGGCAAAGGCAAAGCGCATTTTGAGTGATAGCAATGAGCTGTGGTGTTGAAGCAGAATAAAGAGTAAAGAAAAATATAGTAGCAGTAGACGTGCCTACAAGGCATGTGATGATGTCGGATTTCTGGAATATGAAGCCTACGTTTGTGGGGGAATTAGAGGTTTTACATGAAGCCTTTTCCTGTAGTAGTTTTGTAGTCATTTGCACATCCAATGTTTGATTTGTTTCTCTGACACTGAAATGCTTTCATATTTGACCATGGGGTGTATGATAAACATGACAATTACAGCTCCATCTTAGATCATTGTGCTGTTGTCTTTGATTTTATATACACATTTAAATACGCATTATTGATCCTGTGTCATCTGTGAGATTAGAAATAGTATACTATTTATACTAAATTTCAATGTTATTCTTCTCCCCTTTGTCACATAAAGTTTTTTCTTATTAAGACAGTGATAGTTTATCCTCTTCAGCTTCTGGTTTCTCTTTCAGTGATTAATATATAAATATGCTTTTTTGCTTATGTAAAAGGAGTCTAAACTGAACTTTGCCATGCCCATGCCATCCTCATATGACAGCCCAATACACAGTCCCCACATGGGTAAAAGAATGCTTGTAAGGACTGCAGAGCCTTCGTGGCAATAGAAACTTAATCCCAGTTTGTCTGGGAAAGTGGCAGCCATGAGAACAGCTGCGTTTCATGAGGCCTCGTGGCATACTGCCTTGCAAATAATGTTTTCGCTGAGTTGCAAGACAACCGAAACTGTTAGTACATAGTCCAGAGATGTTAGTCAGCCATGCAAATGACTTGTGTTCATATAAGAACCCACATCTGTAATTGAGTATTACTTCTTTAAAGTCCTTTAATCTGCATTGAATGCTGGTTAACTGGATTATCAAAAATTTTCCACTAAGAAAGGTCTGTGGGATTTTATTGATGTGCACATGTACTTGGCAACAAAGGGATGACTAAGGGAGAAAATTAGTTTTGATTGCAAAACATTTTTTTTCAGCTTCTGAAATCAGTTAGTTTGTGTGTGTGTGTTTATGTATAGCTATAGCATATTACAAGTTGTGTTTGGATTTACTGCTCACTGTGTATGTTCCACTTGGAAAGAATTGCTTAAGTTATAAGGAGTTATGCTTAACGGATGGGTAAATAAAGCATTCTTCTGCTCTCACATTTTATGTTTTGCAGTCTCCTTTCTAAAATTCAGTTATCTTTTTTTATGTCATAAAAGCTAATGAATAAATTAAAGTTCATTTATAAATTCATCAAACTCTTCAATAACAAAAATAAATGTTCATGTCAGAGGAGGGATGAAGTGTGATAAATAAGCAGAGATGTATTTTATGTAAGTTTCCAATATTTGTTTTTATGATAGTGAGGCTTTAGAAATGCATTTCAACAGAGAACTTCACAATGTGTTTAATGAATTTGGAAGTCATCTTGCTTTATCTGATATTGGAACAGGTAATATTATTTTATCACTTGAAATATGTAACTTAAAGAAGATTGTTTTTAATATTAAAAATTTTACAGTCACTTTTAAAAATGGATAGTTATATGCATAATTCGTTTTAAAAATAAGAGTACACTAATCAGGGAGCATGCACATGTAATTCGACAATATCCAACTGTTCAGTTGCTGCATTAGATAGGAAGATTGTGGTTTATTAAAAAAAATATTTTCGTCTTTTTTTGTTGTTACACTGCTAAGAATTTCCAGGTACTGTCACACTGTATATGTGTGCCTTGTACTTTCCGTTTGAGAGTTAAGCTCCTTTTGTTGTATTTGGCTTGCATCACTGCATATCTCAGCTTTCAGGGTTTGTGTAAAGGTAGAACAAAATCCCCACCAGAGAATTAGGTTATGTTCTATATATTGACAGAGGTCTATTTGATCATGTCTGCATTTGATTTTGGAATGAATGTTCCATTTCTTGCAGCATATAAGATTATCTGTGTATAAAGTATTCTGCCTGAGTTGAGTACTTAACATATATCTTGCCTGTTAGGAAACTTCAGGCTCTGCTTAAGTTCTGATGTATAGCCGTGGAATTAATGTAACACTTCTGCAAGTTGATACCTGAAGCAGCTTAGTCTATATACCTCGAAAATACCATTAGAATTCCAGAAAACCTGTATGTTTATGATAGGAACATGTTCATGATAAGAAGCCATATGTTCAGCGATAGTCAATTCATTTCCTGGTCTGACAATTCAGTTCTTTCTGTTTGTCTTTTCTGTTAATACTAGTGGGAATTTTGTGTGAGAGAGAATCATTTCCCTCTGGTGGATTGACTGCAAAGATAAACGATCTGCCATCACTGTCTGAGCCTTGTATTTTACCTGAACTCAGCCTTGTTGAGCTACAGTATGCAAACTCCAAGTCCATTTGAATTTCTCTCATTGAATCATTTGAGCACCCTAGTGATGGATCAAGTGCTGGAAGTCATACAAACACACAAAAAAAGATGGTTCCTGACTGAGAGATTACAAAATGTATACAAGAAAAAGACCTACAAGGATGTTAGATTAAATGAGAGTGAAAAGGTTCTCAAAAGTCAACACAAGTAGCTTATATTTGTTGCAGTACAGAAGATGTCTTGTAAAACAAAATAAGGATAATCAGAGGTTGTTTTAGTTTTATTTTGGTTGGATCAGAATATTTTGTTCTGTGGTTTTAGGCCTATGTACAGCTTTAAAAAGTTAAAATTATTCAGAGTACTTGTTGAAAAAAAAACTTTGATAAGAACACCTGAAAGGAAAACAATTTGCCACGGCAATTTTATTTATTCTTCAAAGAGCTTCTTGTTAAAATTCTGGTAGTGGAGAAAGGGAAAGATTATTTCTTCTTCAGTGATCTTTTTCCTTGTAGATGATTAAGTCTGTAGCATCACAGTTGAAATGTTTAAACACCCTTCTTAAAACTAAGACCCATATGAAGTGTGCTCTTACAAAAGATCTTCCAAGTCTTAAAGCAGGTTATGTATGACCTGTCAGATTTTATTCTATCCAAAATCCCTTACTGTTTACAGACTACAGTCGCTTTTTGCATAAGAGCTTCTGGGGTTGTGAAATTGCTCTAATTTTTCCAAAAATCTAAATGCTTTGCCTAGGAATGATATATTGGCATCTAATCATCAGAAAAGGGGAGAAAAGTACTCAATAAGATAATCTTGTTACATTGTTTCGGCAAGACCAAAAGCCAAATTAGTGAATGACATTCATTTTTACAGTTTATGGATTCATATAGGACTGGACATACTGACCTCGATTTTATTAACAAGGTATTCAACACAGTTTGTTCTTCACAGCTCAGCTTAGCACTCAGAGAGAGTGAAAAGTAGTTCCCTACAATTACTTCCTTAACCAACCTAAGCTAATATACCATTTATGTAATTGCTTTTTTTTTTGGGGGGGGGGAATAAAGAATATAAGGTGCTACAACTAACGCAACATGTTGTTTTAACTATAACATAAGGACACATTTAATTAACTGGCTTGTTTCCATTTCTACTTTATTTGTAGCTGTTCTTCTCTTAGTGATACATCAGTTTAATCCTTGTATAAGGTGAGTGGCTTCTAAGGTGTTGTTGAAGATTACAGTTACCCATCTCCTTGCTTGGAGTTTCAGCATCACAGATCATATTTGCATTATCAGATGTAGGTGCTTGAAAAGACTACTTGTGTTTTTCCGATTTCACATAAGCAGCGTTGATAGAGTCATAGAATCATCTAGCGTGGATGATGATCATCTAGCTTGAATCATCTAGCTGGGACTTTCAAGATTACCAAGTTCAACCATCAACCTGGCCTACCAAGTCCCTTATTGCCATGACCACACATCTCTTACATACCTCTAGGTATGGAGACTCCACCATTTCCCTGGGCAGCCTACTCCAATGCTTGACCATTCTTTCTGGGAAGAAATTCTTCCTGACATCCAATTTACACCTTCTCCTGGCACAACTTGAGGCTGTTTCCTCACATCCTATCACTTGCCATCTGAGAAAAGAGACCTACACCCTCCTTACAGCAACCTTCTTTCAGGTAGCTGTAGAGAGTGATGAGCCTCAGCCTCCACTTCTCCAAGTTAAACAACTTCAGTTTCCTCAGTCAGTCCTCATAATTCTTCTAGTCCCTTCACCTTCTTCATACTTACGTCGCATGGGGCTTCAGTGATTCTGTTGATTCATTTACCAGGCCAGACTGCTGAGGGTTCATATCTGCTGATGCTTCAGTACAACTCAGACATTGTCAAAGTTGCTTGGGAGGAGCTATAACATTATGGGAAGGTAAGTTTCAGGTTCTAAACAATCTTGATGAATCAAAGAGTGGCCTGAAATAAATTGGATGCAGGTCATTATGGGTAAGTGTGACAAATCCTTAAATGAAGGTAGGGTGGCTGGCTATCAGTTTTCAAGAGAGGTTCTGGAAGCATGAGCCAGGAATTGAAAGTGGGGAGCATGGGGAGTCTTACTATTGTAACCAAAAGAGGTGAGGGCTGAGACGGAAATTCACACAAAAGTGCTTTTAAAAACTGCTACATGTAAAATGTACAGAGTAATCCTTCCAGTGTGCTACTAAACACTGAGGGTGCTTAACTGGAGTTACTGGTCCAGTTTTCAGAACCAGGTTTCTACTGTTAGAGCACTGACCTGTTGTGAGAATAGGATTTTAGCTTGCTTCCACGCAGCTGTGGCTTAATTTGTCAGGATTACAAATCTGGGTACTGGGACATAGCTTTCTGCTGGTATGGTGGATTTTTACTTTGCACAAATGTGATGTAGACATTGATTTTTCTCTCCCATGTATGCATTCTTTTCTGACAATAGAGTTTTTGCGTAGTACCCTATATGTCTGTGCTGGTGCTTCCCATTTAAGACATTCCTCCCAGTCCATTTTTTCCCTTCTGCAGAGCTAAGACCACCCTAACCTTAGATAAAACCTTACTGTTTCATATAAAATAAAATATCCACCATGTCTGTCCCACGATTTCTTCTTGCTTAGTGCTAAGTACCGCTAACAGTCATAGTATCATATAACTAATCCTCCAAGTCTTCATCCTTCTCTTTGATGCTGCCTTCTATTGCATGTGATCTGAATGGTTCTGCTGATTCCCTTACTAGCCAAGAACACCTCTGCTATGGCTTCACATCTGACAGAGCTTCAATACAACTCAAGTGTCAAGTGTCTACTGAACACCTGTTTTGCAGAAATGTATCAGTAAACCAGAATGAGGAAAAGCCTGTATTTTGCTTTCGCTTTACAGCTAAAGCATGCACAAAAAAGGGGATGAAGGAGGAGCCAGAGGCCTTTCAAAGGAGGTTCAGTAAGAGTTTATAACAGGTTTCTCTTATTACTCTTTGAGTACTGATCACATATCTGACAAGCAAATCAAAACATGTCCACCTGAAACCTAGTGACAGACAGGATTTGGGATGAGATCCTAGCTGTTGAGATACTACAGCAGAGAAACACTGCAGTACAGATAGGGAGGAGGGAGAAATGGCAGGGGGTGGTTCTTCATGCAGCTTTCTTTGTTTTTCGTACAAGAAAGTTGAAATGCTGTTTATTGCAATATACTGTTAGAATTTAACATCCTAGGCTTATCAGTTTTCACAAGTAATTCCTGGGTTTACTAAGGTAATGCAAGAACAAAAGGCATTTTTTCTTGTCTATGTATTTGATGATATTTGGTATATTCAAGCTTCATCATCCACTACGTGCAAATACCGGTGATCATTGCTCAGAAAAGTGGCAAGATGCCAAGATCCAAGTGTAGATAGATTCACCTGGGGACCTATTTGGTTTCTTGCCCCCCTACCCCTTGCTGCTTACACAGCACGCGGGATCCAGGTGCACAGACCAGAAGGGTTGCGCAGCCCTCCACACTTGTGTGTAAGCTCTCTCCATTTCAGTTCAGGGCTTTACCCATTCATCTGCCTTTCATGATGAGAGGTATTTGTCTGCATTTGATTGTCTTCAAATGGGCATTGCTTTGAACTTTACAAACTTGGGAAGTAACTGCTTCTCCTGCATTTGAAGAATTGGAAATAATGAGGCTACTAGGGGACCTTTGGATTTTCTCCTGCCAGCCCTGACAAAGAAAATCCACTGCTTTGGGATTTAAATATCAGCTACATTTTGTGTTGAGTCTGTGGTTAAAGTCTACATTATGATGACTGTTTCTGGAGTCTACAGAGGATGCTGTGGCCAGCATAAAGTAACTTCCTTGTTTTGAAATCCATTCTTAATCACCCATGAAATTAACTATTGGAGTCTGCCTTCAAGTTGGCACAGTCTAATAGTAAGGGTTTTAAAAATATTTAACAACATATTTGGAAACAGAACTTTTCTGTTCCTTATTTATATGTTTTTGGATGTTGGCTCTTGCATGAGAAAAGTGCTGTATGCTTTAATACTGAATTTAGAAATCTTGTGGTTTCTGTTGGCACTATGAGGGAGCAGCTAGCATAAGTCTGTGATACTTGATGAGGGCATTTTTGTGTTTTAATTATTAGACACATGAACATGGAGCCAACTGAGTTCAGCTATTGTGTTTATTGCCTTTTTTATTCACCATAAAAAAGCAATAATTTTTCTGGATTACTATCTCTAACATGATATGCAATTTGAAATCATAAGAAAGCTGAAGCATTGTTAGTTCCTTATTCACAAAGGGAACAAGAAATTGCAGAAAAAAAATCTGTTGTGGGATGTTGAAGTGTAATGTTCTGGATTTATAACCCAGCTAAATGTTGCAGCTCAACAGTAAATTAGGAGTGTATATAGTACTTTTGTGCCTCGTGAAAGTATTAGTTAGGATACCCCATGTTGTTGCTGTGGTTAGTAGGCCAGACTCCTAATCCAAATGCATCTATGAGGCATTGCATGGCTTAACAAAGGGGAAGCACAAGCTTGATGACAAAGGTAGCTTGGTAACGGGACCTGAGTCTTCAGGGGACAACTGACGTGTATGAAAGCCCAGCTGAGGTACTATGGATGGGTATGCTTCAACGTTGAAGTGATTCAAAACCTTAGCACTTGCATATATTTGAAGAAACTTCTATGAATAGGTTAAAAGTACCCCCTCCCCCAGTGTTATTTTTTTAAAGGAAAAAAGATGTCATTTCAGACAAATTAATTCCTCCATTTCTTAGCAAATACTGGCTTTCCTGAATCTGTATTTGCCATGAGAAGCTGTGTATATGGAAAATATCTGGGAAGTGCCAGGCAATAATGCCTTTAAAAATAATTCTGTGAACATCATTATCAGAACAGAATATTTCAAATAACTAAAATTTTAGACCTATATTGCCATTTCCTAATTTCTCAAAACCTGTCTTCCACTGGAACACTTTTTCTTTAAACAAATTATCTTTTTCATTTTGCATTAAATTGTTCCTTGTGCACTAATCTCTTACATTTTACTTAAGAATTTTCTAGATGCTACTTTAAGGTTTTTTTTTTTTTTGAATGAAGAAGAAAAAAACATCTGGCATTTTTGTCTGTGGGAATTCTGCTATTAAATTCTGCGCTTATTGACATTTTTAGAAGAAATACAGTGCATTTGATTGGTTTTGTACGTATTAGTAATACCTTCTTGAAAGTTTTCATATTTCACACGGCTTGGTGGAAAAAAAATACACACAAGTAAAACAATTATGCTTTACCTGCCAGTTTATGAAGTCATAGTTGTTTTGTAATGTTTGTAACACCTGGGCAAAATTCTGAGGATTTGTTTAATGCCAAATAACATGTCAAATTACCATCTGCTTGGCAGCACTTGTAACATACATTGTACAATATAGAGCATATTATAACAATAAGAATAGTCATTTAGAACTTGCAAGAAGTTCTATGCGTGTTTTTAAATTACATTAATTTTAGACCAGCTGATAGTAATCCATACTGTGGTCAAAGGTATGTGACTTATTTTTATGTACAGTGTTGATCTAAATTGTGGTTTTACCCTTCAGCAGCAGTGGCAGAAATGTAAAAGCAGCATAGTCTGAAAACAAACAACTTCAAAAATGATAATTAGTGAGAAGCATATGAACAATGTAAAATTGAGACTCTGATGCTTTGGGCCAATGAAAACAATGCCAATTAAAAAATTACTTAAAATCTCAGTTGTTTTTCATGTTAAAAATATTTTTCAGAAAGAATGTTTACATGGCTGACAGATCCCCTAAAGGTAAAGCTATCTATAGACCAAAAGAAATGTTGAAGAGTGTAAAAACATGCTACCTCTTGTTTTAATTTGGGAAAACTTGTGAGTGTGCCTTTATAAAGAGGAGAAAAAAAAAACACAAACCAAAAAAACCTATATTTTTCATTTAGTGCTGGATTAGGAACTCCAGAAATTTGCTACATCCTAAGTTTAAAACAACAGCCACCTTACTGTCATAAACCACCGGGGTCTAGATTTGGAGCGTAGTACATGTTGCAGTCATAAAATAAAATAAAAAAATGCAAAACACAGAGGAAAATGCTTTTAGAGCTTTTCTCTTTAGTATAAATTACTTCTGTGATTTAAAGTATTGTTTTTGATGTGATTTTCAGTGCTAAAAGGATAACAGAAAAAACGTGAGTGTAAGTAAAACAAGTGGCATAGTTAATTTTGTAGGTCTTTCACAGTTATTTAGGAAAGAATGAATTTTTACTGAAATGATTCAATTTTTTTCCAGTTTGTACTGAGAACCTCTGTGGAGCATCTGGGGAGGGTGGCGAGGTAGTTTCTGTGCAGCAGAATTCTTTTGCATGCTCATTTTAATTTTCATGTTATGTCCAACGTCTGTTGTTCCACATTACCCCTAAGTATCTGGCTGGCTACTTGTGAGTAACTTCATCTACTTCTGTTGTGGAATGTGGCAACTATTTAACACCATGTATGATTTAAGACAGGAAATGAAGGACTGTCTTACAAAAATTTTGTAAGGAAATGTAATTACCCGGACTAGAATTTGGCTACAATGTAAAGTTAAAACTGCTGTCTATGCAAAAAGTTCTCTTTGTTATTTTATATGAAAGGTGACTTTAAAGAAGATAGTATGAATTCAGCACTGCCATTGATTACTTTTGAGATCCTGATGCTTGAGTTTGCTCACACTATAAGTTGGTAAATGCAATACTATTTTAAAATAAATTTGCTCCCTTATTGAAATGTTGCTGTTTCTTGCCGTACTACGTGGGGTTACTTTAAGGTTTCCCTCTTAGACAGTGACCAAGCTTGTACACTCTCATCTAATGAAGTGTGATGAAATTACTGATAGAAATGACATAACAACAAACTGCATTGATTTGTAAGTTTGACATTTTTTTTTCAGCATCTGTACTATGCTTTACTTTGGACAAGACTAGTTAGATCTGGTTTTGATCAATATGTTTATAACTTTTTAATCCACTCTGAAGATTCTGTTCTGAACATGTTATGATAAATGTGTTTCACTGCATTCCAGTAACTATTCTGTTCTTAAATCTTGGCACAGGAGTTCATTTTTTAATGAAATCTGTTTCATTTCCATTTATCCTATGTTAAATTTTTGGTATGCTTCAGGTAGCATTTTCAAATAAAGAAAGGTCACAAATTGAAAAGGTTACTTTTTACAAGGAAAAAAAAAGTTCAAAATGATGTGTGGGGGGGTTGCTTTTCAAATTAGAAATCGAAACAACTTAAACTCCTAGACTCTCTTCACATCTCCCTTGGAAACTCCCTCCTTTACTGTAACTTTGTGGTCTTGATGATATTCACAGAAAAGCTGATTTACTGAATAAAGAAGTTCTTTAAGTTTTGAGTTTTGGAACATTACCAGTATGTCTGAACCCAGGTTTCAAATTTTACTGGCATTTTGTTGGCAAACCAATTTTTTGGAGTCCCTTCTTATTTGGGTATGTTTCCTGACACCTTTGGCTGTATGGTACTGTGTTTTAAAATTCTCTTTTTCTTTTTTTAAGAGGAAAAGCCTATAAACATATACAGAGGATTAATTATAAAATATCTGGTATAAAAATAGAGAGACAAGAAAATTACCAGCTGAAAAATGCAGTGAGCAGAAAAAAAAAAAAAAAAAGAGCATTTAATGGTAGTTTTACCCTGTCTGTTCAGCAGGCCTGATTCTCAAAGCAATTCCACAAGCAAAGCATGTACTATTCTGAGGCTATAATATAGTAATTTAAATCAAGCCTAAGTACATGTGTGGTCAGAAGGAGGTGGTTTGGTCTTCCCTTCTATCCACTGGCCTCTTTTTACTGTTGCTTCCTTTTTGCCAACAGCAATGTTCACTTCTGGTGAGCCAGATTAGAGCATTGATCCAGCTGAAAAATAACACACATGGCTTACATGCCCTACTTACAGTCTTCCTATATACTGCAATTTTGTTTAAACTATATTGTTATTAGTGCACTGCTCTCCAAGACTTGCCAACTAGCCAAAGTATATAGAAGTCACTAACCTATGTCATTCATAGTATCAATAGATTATTCCTTGCTGAAAATGTCACAACTAATATAGGACAATCTTTTTTTTTTTTTTTTTTTTTTTTTTTTTTAATATTTATGGCTGTGCATGTACATTTATGTCTATTTAAGGTACAAGAAACTAGCAGTCCAAGGTTCCAGTACTATTTTAGTTTTCCAGAAGTCTCAGACATTGTAATCCGTTATGGTCTTTCACAGTGATGTAGGATATTAATATATCTGAAGAGTTCAAAGAGAATTTGATACTAAATGGTCCTTTCTGTACTAACGTTGCTACAGGGAAATCCACTATAACGTGAAAGAAGCTATGAATTTTTGCAATAGAACACAAGAGTGCATTCATGTAATAGTGTATTCTGGCACATATATTGCCTGCTGGATATGGGCAAAGTTATAACAGTGCAGAGCAGTAAGTTTCCTATCATTTAAATAAGACGCGAGGATTAACAGTTTAGGTGTTCTCCTACCTGTCTCAACTGTGTGAGTCAATCTTGTGGGGGATTCTGTATTGCACCTGGTCATATATAAAATACTGCATGGAAAGTGAAAGATGGATCAAGTTAAGTGTTAATTTAGGTTAACAAGCATGTGAAAATAACTTCAATGTAGGATCATATTTGGGATAGGGAATTCCAGTGAACAGCCGCTGGACTAAACTATTAATTCAGTAATTAATAGCTAATGGGTGGTTGCTGACTGATTTTAACCTGCTTTCAAGGACGGAAAGAATACCAGGTTTCTGTACATTTCCTTGAATCAAAGAATCATTGTGGTTGGAAGAGATCCCTGAAGGTCTCTAGTCAACCCCCCCTGCTTTTAAGGAGGATCAACAGTGAATGGAGACCAGCTAGACCAGGGTCTAGTCAGGTCTTGAAAACCTGCAAGGACAGAGATACTCCAAAACTTCCATGGGCATCCTGTTCACTGCTTAGTTATTATCCTCATAGCTCTGTGTCATTTGCAAACTTGGCAGAAGTGCACGTCATCTCCTGCAGGTCATTGGTAAATATATTAAGATGATTTATCATCTTAATAGGATAGATGTCAGGATAAACCTCTGAGGAACTGCAGTTGTAAGCAGCCTACAGGTAAAGTACAAACCAATTCCAGAATCCAGGCATTTTTCTCTCAATTGATAGTGGACCCATCTAGACCACCATGACCAAACTGGAATACGAGGATGCTGTGAAAGACCGTCTTGAACTCCAGTCATCTGGGACTTCCTCTGATCTATATGACCATGATGATAGAAAATAACCTTGACATGACATCAGCCAGCTCTCTCAACACTCTCACACTCTCATATGCATCCCATCTGCTCTCATAAACTTGAGTGAATCAAGATTTCTCAAGAGATTTATGATGTCAATACGCTTTTACTGCTTTTTTTTTTTTTTTTTTTTTTGTATTTTTTTCTGCTCCTTGAACCCTATCTCTATGCACAGGGGTCTGGGAGACCTTGTTGTTGAAGACCAAGTCAAAGAATGCATTTAATAACAGCCTTATCTATATCCATTGTGGTTTTGTTCCAGTCAGCTGTGAGCCCTCATTTTCCTTGTTTATTCTTAAAATGTAGCATTAGAAGTTCTTGACCCTTTTCTTGCCAGTTTCTACCATGGTTGAGCTTTGGCTTTCCTCACATCATCATTGCTTGTCTGGAGAGTATTTCTGCATTTCTTCTTTGTAGCCTATTCTTTCTTCCATCTCTTGCATATGTTCTTCTTGCAGTCATGCATTCCTGTTTTAGCTAAACAAGGCTCCTTGTTCAAGTACCTATTTTCCAAAGTATTCTGATGAGCTGTTGTTTTTGCAGGAGGTTGTCTTTAAAGACCAGGTCAGCTGAGCTCTTTTTGTCCTTCAGAGCTGCCTCTCATAAGATTCCACCTATCAGTTCCCTCAATAAACTGAATTCTTCTCTTGTGAAATCCAGGGTTTGTACTCTGTTGCTTACCTTCCTTATTCCCCTCAGGATTTTGAACAGCACTGCCCCATGGTTGCTAATAGCCAAGGCTACCACAGCTTATCGCTTCCACAGCTAGCTCTCCCTTGTTTGTAGCAAATCAAGGAGCTGATCGTCTGACATTTGTGTTAAGAGCTTGTCTCCAGCACCCTCCAGAAGTCACCTGGATTGCTTGCAGCCCACTTTGCTTCCTTTTTAACGGATGCCAGGGAGATCAGAGTCTCCCATAGGAATCAGGATTTGTAATATGCAGAGTTCCTCAAATTGCTCTAAAAGATTTTTTCCCCTTCTTCCTTCTGGTCTGTAACAATCTCCCTGTATCCATGATTTCGTTCTTCCTGGCTTCTCCTCTGATCATGGTCCACCAGCCCTCAATCAGCCTACTGCATACTGTATAGAAAAATGTCATATGTTTGAGCTGCTTCTTCCAGATTTCAAGTTCTCTTGAAAACAGGCTTCCAGGTGGGCAACAGAGACCCAAATCAGTGCTGCCACTAGGGAAGGTCTCACAGAGTGTACTGGAGGGCTATGCTTGGCCAGCATGCCCTCTAGCAGGCCATTCAGGACGCACAGCTTGGAATCAGACACTCTAGTGGCCACACTGCTTATTTTCAAACTAGACATAATGGACAGAAGCAGTGGATATAAAGAAGTAAGGCAAGTGTTTGGGCCACTTTTTTGTTCAAAGTAATGCAAGAAACTGATCAAGAGACATGGGCCTTTCCATTTGACTAAACATTGAAAGTTTTCTTTTTATGTTTTATAATTCGCTGTGTAAATAGTAGTTACAAACAAGCTATCTGAGAGTGAGATTTTCAGGCAAGAAACTTGGGAGTGAAGGGACTTCATAATTTACCCTCGTGTGCCCAGGTATTTTAACATCTGGAATGTAATGCTGCCTCTTGTAATACCTCTGCAATACTGTAACACAGCAGGATGCATTAATGAGAATTTCAACCTTAAACCCACAACATCAATGAAATTTATAGTTGTCAGGCTGTTAACATTATTCAAAACATAGTTTTTGTGGTTTCAATTCCCATATTACATTCACATAGGAAGAAAAGTCATTATGTTCACTATTCATGAAGACAGATACCTTCTTCGACTTGAAATTTCTATAAAACAATTGTGTATTGTTTATCACTCTTGACACCATTTATAGGATGTGTAACAGGGTGTTGGGTTTTGTGTATACAATCTCTATCTTAATCTTCCAATTGTTTTAATACTCCTCGGTACCAAAAGTGCCTTGCTTACATTTTGAAAAATAACACAAAAATGTTCAAAGCAGAGAACAGAAGTTTACCTAAAATTCAAGTATCTTTTTCTGTGGTCATGTAAATGCTGTCCAATATCCTTCCTGATGCATAACTTTGTTTTCAGATGTTTCATGTTCTGTATCTCAGTGTGTTCTTTTGACCTGAAGTGTAGAGCAAGCCAGAAAAAAAAGAATTTCATGAAGGCAAAAATTTAGGGGAAAAATATGTTGAACATTGTGACTAAGTTTCTCTGCAGAAAAATGAAATGGTTAAGTCTGCAACTGATTAAGTTGAAAGAAAAGAGGGGAAGTCAATATGTAAAAAAGTGCACGTACAGTTACTCTTCCTGTTAAGGAAAATACAAGTTGTGTCTCCCAGAAAATAAATAAATAAATAAAATAACGAGCGCACACAATTTACAAAGCTCTGAAGTTGGAGGGGATTTTTGTTGTTGTTGTTGTTGTTGTTTTTTTCTTTTACCATCATAGTCTTTATGGTAATTCCAGAGTAATCTCAGGAAGTAGTAAAAATAAATCTATCTGTCCCTTTCTGTATCAGTCTGGCTATTAACAACTTCCCCATGTCGTGTCCATCTTAAAGAGTTTCTTCCTGACCCTTAAAAGCACAAACTCAGTCTCTGTGTTTAATATGTTGTTACCTGCTGCCAAGCTTCTAATAGCTACATTCATGTGTGCTGTTAATCATATCTCTTTGTTCTAAAACCTGTGTTTTGGATTCATAATTACTTTTTTTCCTGCTCTGATTATTTTCCTCCCATCATGGCAGCACATGACTTTTTTTTTTTTTTTTCCTATTTATAAACAAGTATGAATGGAGAAGAAACAGAAATCAGTGTATTTTGACAAAGCCTGTAATCTCTTCCTAACTGTACTTCCAAATTTAAATTAGATTTTCTTGTTGCAAAACCATGAACTTGCTGTTGTAACTGAAATCATGCTGTTCCCAGATGACAGTGCTGAAGCCACATGGGGGGCATAAAGAGCTGCCTAAGATTTACTGCTAGGTCCCAGCATAAGTGGAGGTGTATTTTTAATGCTGAAGGTAGATGGGTGATCCTGGTCTCAACGCCTAATCGATACTGTCCAAAGGAAGGAATTATCGAGCCATATTACATGTGAAACGGAAGGGGACTGGTAAAAAGATCTGGCTATTGCTGAGTGATGATGTCTCACTGATGCTGTGGCACTGTGGAAAAACATCATTGGGCCTGTTATGGCTTCTGTCAGTTTTGGTTCAAGTATTTCAGATGAGTGAAGGCATTTATGATCCAGACTTTGCTTGGGCCCTCAAATAACCTACCATTTTGATGACTGTGAAAGCAAGTCAGCCATCTGAAAGCTATTCTGAAACTTTTTGCTACTGATGCCGCCCCAGCAGTTACTAAAGCCCTACTTTGCAAACTGAAGCAGGAGAGACAGATGGTTCCTTAACCTGATGTCTGCCAAAATGTTTGTGCCTAGTGAGCAGTAAGGGCACATTTCTGCTTGGAGCTGGTCCCTTCTGCTCAGGGATACTTGCTTGATTTCTGAACTTGAAAGGCCTCTCGTATGTATCTGAAATTCAGAGGAAATAACTCTGAAGGATTGGACTGCACTTATCTCCGAGACAAGACCACTTTTATATGAATGAACAACATGATATTTGTGCCCATATTGGAAGGAGGTTTTTAGGCTATAAATCACTCTCTGGGTTTGCCTTGCTGGCACCATCTTGAATATCTATTTTATCTGTTAAATAACTCTTCCCCAAAAACGTGAAATGAAGAAGGATCACAGCACAGTTCAGATCTGTTCTAAAGCGGCTTGAACTAAGTTCTCACAGTAGGGTTTTTTTCTTCTTTTTTAAAGTCTTGCATTGACTCATTTGGTGGTGTTAAAGTGCACTTTCTACTTATCCCCAGAGGAAAGTTAGTATTCTTTTAAGTGAAACTATTTTAAAAGCAGAACACAAGCCTAAAATAAGCCAGTGTTCTCTAGAGCTCTCAGAAGGTGTAGATTTATTTACTGTAGTTAAATCATAATTAGTTCTCAGGGGATAGTGTATCTTTTAAACTGCTTTATTGCCACCATATTGGTTTTCTAAATAATCAGAAACTGCTGCTGTTATATTCTGTAGTATGAACAAAAATTTGCTTTAAGTAGAAACAAATGTCTAGAATTGCTAGTTGTCACTTACTGAAGATAGCGACACGCAAAAAAATAAGCACTTCAAGAAAATGTGAAGAAATACAAAACGTATGTTATCAGAAGGCACCTTAAATGAACTATGGCTATAACTTTTTCCAGTGTAACAGATACGGTAATGTTTTACATGATAATTTTTCAATTAATCTTTTTTAATATTCTAATGCTTTTTGGTCAAGAATAAATATTATCTGAAAACGGATAAATGGTAGTGCAATGTTAAAGTAAAATATTACCTGATATTTAAACCTAGATTTTCATGAATGTAGCTTAGTGTTCCAGCTGATAAGCTTTTTTTTTTCCTTAATTGGCAGGTTAATGTTCAAGTTGCCTGAGGAGATGGGTTTAATAGCAATTGCTGTTCGACAAACACAAGGGAAAGGTTAGTAAGTTTCCTTCTTGTGCTAATAAATGCATATTAAACATACAAAATAGGACATTTTAATGTTACATAGCTTCGTTAAAGATACATTATGAGTATTTTTGATAATAAACTACAGAATAATAGTGTTCTCTTCTCCTCCTGCTTAACTGTGGATTTAAACTCAAAACCTAAGTTAACAGAGACCAAAGTAAACATTTTCAGGATGTTTGGTGGCTTTTGCAGAAATGATTTAGTGGTCTTCTACTTTCTGCCAGAAAGTCTCCAGTCATGGAAACTGCCATCACTACATTTAGTGTAATACAATTCAGACTTCCAAATCAGAACTCCGGTTTGATTTAACTAGAGCAAGACTGGGTTGTCAGACTGGAAGACTTTTGTCTGAGAGGTTTTGTGGAGGCTACAAGACTGTCTTGAAACGTTATGTGCACTTTCACAATCTTTTGCAAGTAAATACAAGCAGGTTATGCCTCTTGTCTAGAAAAGTGCTACCACTGATAAAAAAGCCACTTTTAGTTTATTAGAAAAGCACAGTGCCCAGAGTAATAAGCCTTTCTGAACACACATCTGTATAAAGACAGTTAGCTGGTTTCTGACTCAGATCTAGCATTTGTCAAGTTGATTCCACAGTGTGGATGAATTTGTAGATACACACAGAGGATCTTCACAAATATTTCTTCACTTAAGCAAAGCAAGATTATTTGAAATGTGTATGTTACCAAATACCAGGTAAAGCTTAGAAGCAAGTAATTTAGGACATTATAGGAAACCAGTAGCAGAATGCACTCTAAACAACCTGCTTTTTGTTGTTGTTGTTGTTGTTGTTGCTTGTTTGTTTGTTTGTTTGTTTGATTTAAAAAAGGTAAAGCTTTGCACTTTAAATTCTAAATTTCAAAATAAGTTTGGAAACTCCTTTATAGGACTTTTTGTATGTTCTCAGGTTGGTACTATTGAATCTTTCTCTTCTGTAGTTGTCTGCATGAACAAAGTGATGTTTTTAATAAATACTTTTTACTGTGTTGAAAGCAATTTTTTTTTTCTTTCCCCCCCCCCCCAGGTCGCGGTGGAAATGTTTGGCTCAGTCCCATAGGTTGTGCACTATCCACTTTGCATATCACGGTTCCTCTACATTCCAACCTGGGCCAGAGAATTCCTTTTATTCAACACCTAGTGTCCTTGGCAATGGTAGAATCAGTTAGATCAATTCCAGGATATGAGGTATCTCACTTTAATTTTATCAAAGTTCCTGTTCCTGTTTCCATTTTCCTTAAATTCTGAGTTTTTACTATGTCTTCTTTGCATTAAATGACTCAACACTAGTACAGTGGTAAACAACAGTAGTAAGTTTAGTATTCATATGTACTTAATTTATATGTTTGAAGAAATCTAGTATGCATATGATGAATACTGCCTTTTATTGAGCTGATTAAGTATACTACCCTCATTTCACTCATAATCTGATGAAACTTAAGACTCAGTCTTCAGCAATAAAGAAAATGTCTTTTTTGTTTGTCTAACAATTGAGTTGATTTGCTTTGATTCTGAAGGAGTTGGGGAAGAGGGAGGAAGGAAAAATGAATAAAACTGACAAATCCTTTTCTGCTTTTTTTTGTCAGTTCTGTTTCAGTGGTCATTTTATCCCTTTTAAAGGATTTTTCCAACCCTTGTTTAAAGTTGAAAACTGATTTCTAAGGCAAGAACTTAGGAGTATTGCTCTCAAGAGGGAATCAAGTGTCCTGTCATCAGTATTAAAATGAAGAACCAGTCTTCTTCATCACCTCATATATCTCCTTTTTAATGTTACCATTTCCTAATATTTGCTAACTATAAAACTTTGGTATTTTACAGAAGTAGTTAACTAAAGCATATGTTTCCTATATTACAGAAAATCAATGACTTATACACATTTACACATGAACTTTATTATAGTGGCACCCAGTAGCTTTGCTGAAGTTTAGGGTCTGTCAGCCTTTCTATTAAAACCTTCTAACTTCAGTGCTTCATAACTTGACTATAAAAACAAAATGCTTCAGGCTAAAATTTGCAATATAAAATATTTGGCTAGAGTGAATAATTTAACCATTTAGAATAGAAGGGACAAGGGTTAGTTTTATAAAATATGAGTCTGACTGGGAAAGGAGTTAATTTATGAATGGAGGTGGGTTTGCTTCCGTATGCCTACCCCTATATACTGTGGCATTTTCTATTTTATTGCATTCAAGAGGAAGAATGTGACTGATGTACTAAATATTACTATAAAGATGATATATACCTCTATTGCAGATACCGGGATACAAAACTTATTTGGACATTTCCTGTCTTCCCAGTAGCTTGGTATCACCCAGGCAAAGCTGCTGAATCTCTTTTCAAGTAGTGAAATACATACTAAAAAGTCTTCCAATACACATCCTGGGGATATTTGAGAGGATTGAATTCTGTTGTGGTGTCCCATCCCACCCCCCCGAAAGTCAAGTCCTGGACGATGGGTTAAAACAGTGTTATGGGTCTCGACTCAGGTACACTGAAGCAAGGAAATTCAAGGATTTGTCTGAAACTCAGAGCTTCAATTTGCCCGTTATTTAGACTTGGGTATTGCAGGGCTTTTCTTTATGTCAGATGAACAGCCATGCCATACAAACTGTAGCAGCTGAAAATAGTGGGCTAATTTAAAGAAGTGGTTTTATTCTTACCTCTGAATTTCTTTACCTCTGTGGGAGTGTGGGGAATCTTTAACACATTTTAATGGGGTTTGTTATGCCCAAAGTCCATTTCAGGATTTCCATAGACAGATATGAAATGCATGTGTTTCAGTTTATCATTCAGTCATCGTTTTTAGGATTCTGTCATGAAAGTTTGCAGCTCTAAATAGGCAGCGATTGAGGCCTTTGTTCTGGGCTCTCTTTTGACAAACTCTGACAGTTCAATTGTAAGTTTTCCTGTCAGATGTTAGTGCTGCAAATTCAAACAAGCTTATATCCCAGAGAGTGTTTTGCATTTCCGTTCTGGGAACAGCAGAAATCTCACTCTAGTAAAGGAAAATAAGAACATGCTCCATTCCCACTGTGCCTTACCCATCAGTACTTTGACACACTGATAGTTATGCAGAACCTTGTCACTCTGTTTTGTGGCAAACAACACAACTCTTCACTGTGTAGTCTGTCTCACAAAAATACCCCACTGACTTGTTTGCTTTTCATGCTTGCTTGTGACCTCAGTTGCCATGTTAAATAAGTGCCCAGTGTCTTACAGGCATATGGATTCCCTAAGTAAAATCTAGTGAATATATTGTTGTTCTTTTGCAGAAGGAAAGTTATGTCTCCTTTGGTTACCTTCAGAAGGTCTCTTAACACTGATAATACTGTTTAACTGTGGCATACTTTGCATGTCTCAAGAGTCTTCTCTAAATCCTTTCACAGTTTGAAGAGTCAAATTGTTTTCTGTAATGAATATGAATTGGTGGTATTCTCTTAGAATGCTTTGATAGCAAAATCAGTTAGTATTTCCTGTCAGTGTATGTATAATGGACTCCTCTCTGGCCTTTAAATCTGTCAGAGAAGTAGACATGGATCCAGGTGCAGTTTTCACACATCCTGTAAAGGGATTTTATAATCTACAATAGGAGGGAATATGGCTCTTGTAGTCCTGGAGCACCTCCCATAATCTGCCTCTTGGGATACGGTCATATGCAGTTTTTCAAACTACAAGAAGCACATTGCTTTCTTTTTTGTGTTTAAGTAGCCAGTGCAAAGTTCAGTTCAGTTCTATGGTTTCAACAAAAACTTCTCTATTGCACTGGAACGGTGTCATACAGCACAGTTTGTGTTTCCAGCTCCACGGTTTCTTCAGCATAGCTGCCGAAAGCATGAATATATTTAGAATATTACTGAAGTATTTACATAGTTGTGAACTGGAATTTCTCCTGTCTGCAAAATTCAAGATGTCATTGTCTCCTTGTCTGGTTTCTGCAAAGATCCTCAAATCTAGAGTTGATATTATTGTGGATTTACTCTGATCCCTTACGCTTTATCAGCAGTAACCCACACTTGCTACCAGTTTTCATCTCTCTTGAACAGATCTTTCAGTTCTTTAATAGGACATAATGAATGAAGTAAGTTAATTCTACAAGACCATACGATTTTGAGTCTATAAATCTCTACTATCTTCAGTTCTCCTTTTGGTTGCTCTAAGACTTTATTATCTACTATCATTTATTTATTTTTTAACTAAATTTAAACTTTTCTCTGACAGCTGTCAGCCTCTTTAGTAGACCATGTAACCATGTTACCATGATTTTATCAGTAACACTTGTGAAACCCTTAAATAGGTTCTTATTATGAAGAGTTAACAGTATCGTATACAGTGTGGGAAAGAGGTATAGAAAATATAGAATATGGAGTGATGAATGAGCCATGCTCTTATAACCAGTTTCAGAGAGCAAATTGTTTCTAAATGTGTATGATTTTGTTTCTTTAGGACATTGAGCTACGAGTAAAATGGCCAAATGATATTTATTACAGTGATCTTATGAAGCTTGGTGGAGTTCTGGTAACCTCTACACTTATTGAAACAACGTTTCATATACTTATTGGTAAGTGTCTATTTTTAAGCTTTTCTACACTTTTTTTTTTTTTAACTAAAGAAGTTTGCTGTTAATGTCTTTATGAGTTCAAATGACAAGGACAAGAAGAAATAATGACAGCGGGCGTAAGGAAATAAAGCACAGTATTAAAACAAAAGAAAGCACATAAAGTAAATGTTTTCATTCTTCTTAAGAGTTCCATATGCTTGACAAGGAAAACATAAATGCAAGCATCTGGGCTGGTGCAATGGGGTTCAAAGAAAGAGCATTACAAGAGAGAGGGAAAATGTCCTTGATCTATTGCAAAACCAGTAGAATATACAGAAAAATGTATGATTTTTTGGTTTTCATTTTTTTGCAACATGACAAATAGGTAAATAACATGCCATTTAAATTAGGAGAGAAAGAGCTATGTACTCACAGTAATGTTTTTGTTTCTCCTTTTGTCCTTTTAAATTTATTTGTAAGTTGCTTCAGTTGATATCTTTTCAGAAACTGGCATATTGCCAGCGAAGCAGCAGTGTAGCAATTATTTGATTAAATACTCTCTTTGTTTAGTTCTCTGAAAACATAAAATTTGCCAAGTGGTTAGGAAGGCTGGGAGGGGCAGGGTAGGGAATGACAGACTGTTCGTTCATTTTGAAGATGAACAGTCTATCTGGAAGGCTAATAGCTAATAGCTAATAGCCTTCCAGATAGGTAGCAAGGCCAGTCCCAAAAAGACTGTATGTGTATTTTTCAGCAGGTGCCAGTGCTTTAACAGGGAAAGGCATCAAAGTCAAAGTATCTCCACCACCTTCTTCTGTGAACTAGCCCAACCATTATATTTTCTGTTTAATTGTTATATCCTCATTTTGGAGATGGTCTATGTTTACAGAATGGAAGCTAAACTGAGATGCTTAGAGTCTCTCTGTGCCCCATCAACCATTTACTGCTTCATGTGTTTTTCCAGTGCCTGAACTGGTTAACACAAGAAAAGCAAATAATGGCTTAAAAATTGTTCCTCTTGTTGAATGTCTCTTTGCACATGACAGCTTAGTTTTGCACCTTGAGCTGCTTATTGCAAACACCAAAACATTCAAATTAAATGGAAACTTGCTGTATGCATTCTCTCTGATGCCCTTAGGAGTCATCTTGGTGATGATAGCTCCAAAGTATAAACAAAATACACATTTTCATCAACTTTTAATCTTAGAAGCTTCCAGCCAAAATAAAGTTATTTGTTATATACCACTCCAAGGATATTTTCCATCATTTCAGTGATGGCACTGAGAGCAGTAAGGGTGACTCATGACACCTAATTTCTTTTTTTAATAGTAGCAACGAGATCAAAATTCTGCAACAGCAGAGAGAAGCTAGATGCATCATCCTCTTTCTGCCAACATGCACATTCCTTTGCTAGACCTCACAGATTACTTAGCACTCATAAGGAAAATCCCATGAGGGTAATGATCAGAATCACAGGTCACATATATAGCTTCACTGCTCTGAGAAATACCTTAGAAGAAAGGTTGGCAAGAGACAAACCTGCCTTCTCACCTATACTGTGTGCTTGAGGCCTCACAGATGACGTAGTTCATGTTCATACTTGTATGAAAAAGGAAGAAAAAAAGAGCACATTTAAAACATAATATAAAAAAAAAAAAATTAAGTACTTAATTGTTGCAGGACTTTTGGAAGAGGAGTTCTGCAGAATATACTTCTTTGATGTAAGGGACAGATTCAGAACAGACATAGGTAGCCAAATATAAATGGACTAAAAGGGACAGCCAGTGTGCCTGACCTGCAAAAGCTCTGTCTACC